>NC_134645.1:75043692-75668692 GCF_030463565.1 Pelecanus crispus | reverse complement strand
GTGGTTGCTGGTGGTTTTCTCTCACAATCAGTATGGACCCAACATGTCAAAAACTCCACATGATAGAGTGAAAGCATCTCAGATCACCTGTAAAACTTAATTATCACTGTCTGTGGCTGTTAATATTCTCAGGGTCCTCCAAAACAATAGAGGTGCTAGAATGAGGGTTCCCTCCAATCTCAGTATAGCTGATTATCTATTGTACCTAAACATATAATTTCCAAGGGAGATAGCATTCTACTTTTTGCTAAATAGTGATTCTAACTATGAGAGAAGAGCTGCCACATCCTATCCCCAAAGTGACTGCCTTAGTGTAGGTGAAATGATTCCTATGCATTGTAAACAGTTCCTCTGCTATATGAGAGAGAAAACACTATATTGACATGTATCTTTTAGAATCATTATCATCATTATTTACTAATATGCTTATTCTTAAAGTTTTGATGGAAAGTAGCAGAAATGATCTGACTTATCAAGAACAGCTGAACGATACATGCTTGTTTTATTGAAATGTATTTTCGGGGGAATGTGTGGGACAAGTCTTCTAACACTGAATAGGTTGTTTTAAAGAGGACATTCATTTAGTATTCTCTAAGCTGCTTAGGAGGCGGGGAAGAAGAAATCAGCTTAATTTGCAGCATAGGGGATTCAGTGGGATATTGGGAAAACCTTTATGATCATTAGGATGGAGCAATAATGGAAGAGACCACCCAATGACAATGGAAAATCCTCTTCATTAGAAGGCCTTTGGAGCAGATAACACAGGCCCCTGCCAGGAAGGTCAAACACAGACCTCATCTTGTCTTTGTATTTATCTCCCATCCCATCCTACATTTCTGTGATGCTTTATGAACATCTCTGTTTTAAAACTAGCTTTTGTCTGTCTGTTGGAGATACCCCACTCTCATCTGCTTTTATTGCCTCTGTGGTTATTTAAGATGTACTTACTATGAGTTACAAAATAAGTCTGAAAAATATTTAAAGGAAAAAGTCTATTTTCCAGGCTGTTCTTATTCCATTAGCTTCAGTAACATTAATCTTTTATCTTCCTTTAACAATAAGAAAGTACGAGTTTCTTTAGAGCCTAATCTCATTTCAGGAAACAAATGTTATTTTTTTATCTTTTATTTCCTTCCGATCCTAGTGTTCTCCTCTCAGCCTCAGTATATTAGAAGTTTTCTATTAATAACAGCAAATAGACTTTCCAAATATTATTGCAGTGAGCTGAAAACTAGAGAAGAGACAGTGAAAATTCCAGTGTGCAAAAAAGAAAAATCACCCAAAAGAACAGAACTTTGATGCAGGCTTGTATTTTCCATTAACAGAAAGGGAAGGATCCTGACAAGCCCAGCACAAGAGAAGGCTTAAAAAATATGAAGCAGATCTGCTGTATTTTACCAAGCAAGTAACAAAAGGTTATATACAATTATTGGCTCAGCTACAGAATCTGACATTTTGACCCTAAGAAGCTCCACTGAAACTTATGTAAGCATAGAATTGAGATATGAGTTGGGAACTTATTTAAAATGTTCTTAAATTCTTTGTAAATTCCATAACCCAGAGAGAAAAATTATCTTGTGATGATCTCACAGTGCTACGTTAAAACAATCTCCCTGCTTATCCAGGTCCTCTAAAGAACAAGTCCCTTCCCAATGTCAGATTGTATTTTTAGACACTCTACAGATATTATTTTCAAACAATTCTTTTTTTGCTATTTAATTATTTTGTTACTCTGCATATCGTAACCTGTCAAGTCTTTGCAGCTCTTTGTGCAGAAGATGTTGCAGCTCCAGTCGCTCCAATATGAGTTCACACTGTGTTCGGTACTGCGCCATTGGGTTTTCTGGAAATGAGGTGTGTAAGGCATTGATGCCTCCCAGAAGTGCACCCCCCTATGTCACCAAAGAGATTAAAAAAAATAGGAAGCCATCTTTATTATTCAGCACCAAATTTAAGCAGCAGAGACCATTTTACACAAAATTCTCCCTTAGATATTTGAAAGCTTAAGGTAGCAAATATTTACTGAGAAACTGTATTCACACTAATAATCCTATTAGGTCTGCTCACACAGGCAAAGTTGCTCATACACATAAAGCAATTATATGATCAAGCCTGCAGTTTACTCATACTGGTTTATTTTTATTTATACAAAAAATGGAAAGTCCACTTAAGGCTTGAGAACATCATGACTAGAAATGGAGATTAGGATTAAAGAAGTTTTCCAAATACCTTGTAAAAACTCTGCCCATGTGAGACACTTTCACAACTGAAGGAGTTCTGATTGCTAAAAATTTTCATTAGCTTTGCCTAATTATTTAAATGGAGAGACCTGGGTATTAAGGCTTATCAACACAGGGTAAATTGACCGGCAAAAATATTTCTGAATAGCTCTTTAAAAGTAACTAACTATTCAGGAATAATTCCGGAGAGCAAGTGATTTAATCTGGGACAATTTCGCTGTGCCTTGTGAGAAATGAAATAGCTCTTATTTGGAACAGAGCATCTGCACGAAGTTATTTGTTCCACAACAAATAATCTAGAATAGCTCTGTAGTTAATTGCTCTTTGGAAAAAAAACCCCACACCACAAACCCTCTATTTTGCCACAGATTACCTAGCATTTACCACTCCTGTCTAATCTATAAAGCTCAATACAACTAATGAACAAGATGCATACCACGTGCCAGGAGAGCAATAGCAAAACAGAATCTCTAGAACCAGAAACTGCTACATACGGCGTCACATGGACCACACATTTTCATTTGTGGCAACTTCTGGTTCTACCATTTTGAAATGTTAAAATTTTGTATTTAAAAAAATCTACATTGAAAAAACATTCTGGTGGCTAATTCAAGCCCTCTAAAACTGCATGGTGCTAAAACTAAGGCTGTTAATGCATCCCATTGAAGTTACCACTTGGTTATTTTTCACAGATGATTTCAGGAACATGATAGATCTGTTCCACATAGAAGCATTAGTCTGTAGCCATGGAAAAGGTTGTTGTAGAACCTCTCTGCTGTATTTGTTTCAAGGACTGGAAGGTTCACAGTTAATGAGGCAGGGACTGTAGAAAGGAAAGCCCAGTCTCTTGGTTAGGACAGTTAAAAGCAGTCAAGGAGAAGTAGATGCTATCTCTGATGCTAAATTCCAGTTCTTGTGATTCTGAATGAGCCAATTAAGCAAAGGTTTTGAAAGGCATAAAATCGGTAACTGGGAGCCTGATGTGGTGTGTGCACAGAAAGAAACTGCTGTCAACAGGAAGTGTGCTCAAACATTCAAAGTGCTGCTACTCTGAAACTGGGGCCCTAACCATCTCTCCCAGTGCACAGGTTCTTCTGGGTCGTGCACAACTCAGCTCCAGATCATAGAACAGGAGTAGCACCAACCGATCACTTCACAAGGACTGCATGAAGATAAGTGCATTGATATTTCTGAAATGCTCAAATACACTGGACATGAATTCCACAGAAACTCATGAAGAAATTGAGAATTCTACCTTTAGAACAGCACGTAATAAAACATTGAGCAAAACATTGACAGAGGATAATTGCTTTTGGCTTGAGTACTGTCAACCTGTGACTTAGGGATCCAACGGAAAAAAAAGGAATACATGATTATGTATCTTGAGATATATGCCCAAGGGGTACAATTACGTCTTGCCCTTACTGACTTTTCAGTGCTTTACTTGCCTATCACAGTGAGTTTCTTTTAAATGTTCGTGTGCGTGTGTGTGTGTGTGTGCAAAATTCTAAGTGGGATGAGACTGAATTTAAGATATCTATGAAGTTTCATCCCTGTGCTGGTGCTTACGTCTCTGAGATATTGGCCCCTCCGAGATATCATTTTGAGGAGAGGAAGGTAGCCATATGACAAATCCACACACTGTGGAATTGAGGGCAGAGGATCTGGAACAGAGAGAGAAAAAGGAAGTATTACAGGGAAATTTAGCAGAAAGAAAGGCTGTAAAAGTGCCTAAGGACGGAAGACAAAATGTAAAAAGGGAGTAAAAGGAGAGGGATTGGAAAAGGAATAAAACAAGGATGAAAACAACACCAAGAGAAGGAGGGAGACAATGTTAACAAAGAGGAAATGAGGCAAAGAAAAGATCAAGCCAGAAGGATTAGAATATGCTCATGAAGAAAGAAGTAGGAAAGAGAAAAATAAGGGTGAATTAGAGGATAAAACAAACAAAAAACCCCAACGAACTAGGCTGGCGATGAAAATGTGATAGTCCTCCTTCCCAAGAGGGCTCACAAGAAGTAACTGAACACTGACCTGAGAACTGTGAACTTTGATTTTTATACTGGCAAGAATATGACTTTTCATAGAAGCTGCAAAGACAGTGTGGAAGACAGTTTGCTGAGCTGAAAGGTGGCAGCCAGTCCTTCAGGAATGACACTGGTCCTTCCCCATTTACAACCTCATTCTACACACTGACAATTAGGCAGAAGACACAGGATGTATCTATATATAAAGTTTTTTTTTTTCTAGAGAAAGAATTAATTTCTGAAAATAAACTTTTGCATGTTACTTCTATTTTTTTTTTTAATAAAAAAAATAAATCACTTCCTTCAAAAAGAAACTGTTTCAGTGATTCAGTTATACTTTCCAGGAGGAAAGTAAAATTTGGCCTTAAATAGCAGATGTCAAATTTGCAGATTCCTAACAAAAATGAACACATTTCCCTACTTGCTCATAAGAAGTGAAGAGTGAAGCAAATATGATGAGTACACCAAGTACTCCTAGGTAGTCTTCTGCAGTCACAATTCAGGCAAATTTCTCACTGACTCTTATTAGATAGATGCTCGTTATGCAAACTGCAGCCCTCGAGGGCAGGGCTGTATAAATATGAAAAAGTGACCCACAGATAAAACAATTATTTTACATTTATTCGTGCGGATGAGGGAGAGAGCTACACAGATGGTAATACACATTCATTATTACTATATACACACATTCCGCTTTTTGCTCTGTTATGAAAAAAATTTGAGTATTTCAGATTTCTTATATCCAAAACCATATTGCTTTGAAACCAGTGTCCCATCAAATTCCCATCTAGTTAATTACAGGTTTAATTACAGTTAATGAGCACTTACGTGATATTTTCTGCTGTTTCAACTGGATATATTAGTACAGCTTCTTATTTTAACTTAGATGCAGTGCTGTCATTGAAAAGCTGAGCTCTTCAAAACAGTGCAAGATGAATTGCAGCAGACAGCGAAATATTCTTTTCCTACTTAATAAGGTCAGGCCCTGTAGTATTTTTGAGACAAATTCCATCTGCAATACTGTGCAGCAGACTATCCGTGGCACAAACTGCAATTAGTCTCTCAACCCTCAGCAAAAGAACAAGGATGATCAGAAATGCCTACCTTCCATATGTGACTGTGCATCTATCCTGAAGAGGTTTATCTCCGAAAAAGGAGCATATCTACTGCAAAGGTCTTTAAGGTTCATTGAGCTAATGGGTGCTATATAAAATTGTTTTAATTTGAATATATTCATATCAACCTGTACAGAAACATCGGAAATGCCATTTTGGATCAGACCAGTCATCTGTGTCGTGGAGTACACCATCTCTGACAGAGCCAAAACCAAGTATTTCAGACATGCTAAAAATCCCCATGCATAAAACTCTGGATAATCTGCTTATGGTAATTTTTTTTCTACTCCAAAGCACGAAGATTTATTTCCCTTAAAAATATTCTATCTGAAGTTAATAGAGTCTATATTATTTTCCACATTTCCATTAAAAAGCCTCTACTAGATTCACATTTCTTTTATCAATTCTAAATGTGTTGCTTTTTCTTTACATTCAACATCCTAATAATGTTACAGTAAACTAAAATCTAGCCTTCCACATTTTTTTCAATGCCTTTTTACACAGAAACATTACACAAATCCACATGATAATCAGAACACACAGTTTTCAGTTTTAGTATCACCACCAACATATTTTAAAATGAACTAATGGCAAAATAAAGTGTAGGTCTTGGCAACTGTTTGAAAATTGCTCCAAAAAAATTATTTGGTTCTCTCCTACCTAGTTAATGAGTGGCAAGATAATATCATAGAAGAAAAACTCATCAGAGGCTATTAAACGCAGCAATATAGACACAATTTGTGGCTCAAAAGGTCTTTAAAATGTGGATTACCAAATGTCAACAGCATGCCAAAACTTCACTTAGACTGAAAAGTCTATTAAAAAAAGGTACCAGGCCTTTATCACCAATCCAGATTTTTCAGTATAATCTCTGTTTAAGGATTTTAATAATGGACTAAAAATGACTTGTCAAAGTCCCTGATGACCCACTTTCCATGAGTCCACGAAACCCTCTCCAGAGAGATGAAGGGAGCTGGCATATATCTACATGATAAACTGAATCCCTTAAATGTAGTATTGCAGCAAAGGCAATGTCTGCAAGAAACCTTACCTGCATAGAAGATTCCATCACTGATACCACAGTTACAGCATCTTCCAAAGTCACAGTATCCCTAAACATCAACCGGGCATGAGCTACCAAAAATAAATGGGCATTGAAAACAAGCATTACCAAAGTCAAAAAGCAATTTTTTTGTACTAGAAGGGGCAGGGTATTGCTTCAAATTTCTTCAGCTCTTCAAAGACTTGTGTATGGGCCTAATTTAAACATTAATATAATCCTTTTGATTTTAGTGTCAATTTCAACAGGAACTAGAAGGCTTAGTTTTTCTAGTAAAGAATGTAATGTGACTTCCAGATTACAGTTACAGTGATAGTTCAAATAAAGATGCTCAAAGTGCTAGAGTTAAAAAATGTAAAGTGCTGGGTATCACAACAAAGAGTGTGATATGAAACATCCCTAGCTATATAGGTATGTGTCATCACCATAAAGCAAAAAATTGTGTAATTTTCATCACAGGTCAGAAAAGATTTGATTTCCTCTAACTGGTCTGTGTCCCCAATTTAGTATTATTTAATATGCTTTCCTCCACAATAGCTTTATTTTTGCTTCCTTCCCTTTTTTAAGTCAGCAAAACAAAACTGATTTTTATAAATGGACATAATGCAAATAATTTACCACTTGAAGCTCTCCTCCTAATTGGCTGTGGAAACACACACAGTTCTTATTCAGCAAGAGAAAAGCAGGTTAATTAATACCATCTGTATTTTGAAATACAATACTTTGAAAAAACAAACTGCTACTAAAAGCCCCAATCATGTGAACCCGTAAGAATGGAAAAAACACTGAATGTGAAAATAACATGTGAATCCCTGAAAGTTAGGAATGTCTTTCATTGAAGTAATTTTTCCCCCAAAATGGAGAACAAAACATAAACATCTGATGCAGGAAGCATGACACTGCTGACTGGCATATAAAAGCATAAAGACCATTTATGATTCTTATACAAAAATACAGTACATTCTTTTAAATTCATCCTGAAAGTATTTGATATGCCACTTCATAAAACAAAATCATGTTAAGACAAAGACCTACTGCTTCCTTTGGGTTTGTTCTTATAATTGAAATATGATTTAAACTCAGAGTTGGAAACGTTGAAGTTCTACTGCAAAATACATACTTGATTATTGATATTTAAGGAAACAAAAACATGTTATTTCTGATATTATATTAATTTTAGGATAGAAGACACCTTTCCTCAGGCTGAGTAGGATGGCAACCCAGGACTCAGATTAAGTAAAATAAATCCTGAGACTGCTTTTCATAAAGACATGTAACTTCTGAGATTTTTCTCTTGAATGTGATTTCTTCCAGTGGTTTTAGTTTTTATTACGGGTGTGAGAACAGCAAAATTAAAACTGATTTTGATAATCTAAATATAACACCCTTTCCCATATTCAAAATCTCCAACCCCAAGCCTCTTTAGATTAGAAAGATAAAACAATACAAAAATCACGTATTCCTACCTCTGTGGAAAAGTTGCTACTCTGCTTACTGGCTATAATTACACTCCTGATCTATTAATTTTATAAAGGTTAATTGTTAGCCTAAAAATAAAATTGCCACTGCCTTACCTTCTGCAAGGCGTATCAAACTCTCTAATAAGCGAATGGTAGTTCGGGCAGCATTTCTGCAGTCACTCTGACGCTGCATTTGATAGTAGCGTACAAGGATCACGTTGCTCTCATCAGACAATTTTGGCTGTATACTTTTTATAAGGCAGAAGTAGGTTTTCATCTTCTCCATGCTCCAGAGCTTTTCTGATTTGCTTGGGCAACCTGTATAACAACTGCCTAGTTAGTAATTTTACAACAACAGACATTAAGCTTTTTCCTAAGAATTTCTGTTAAATAGACAGGTGACTATGCAAGACACATTACTGTATTTTGGGGGCATACGGGGCTGTCTGTACACTAGTCCTCAAGGACTCGGTTAAATTCCAGCGTGGAATCTTACACACCATCCAATCCCTCCCCTATCAAAATCCACAGTAAAGCCAGTAATTTCAACAGAGCTGCTCTCAGACTCACTGCCCACCAGGTGGTACATACAGTCAGTACTAAGTGCTTTAGTATTCCCTAAAACGTAAAATGCTACATGAATGTATGTTCCACCTCTGGCCTTTTTACCTACTTTGTAGGAGCCAAAAGCTACCTGCCATATTCTGAACATTTTTCGCAGGGAAACATTTTGGGAAGGGAAGGAAGCTAGCTGGAGAATTTTCCTCTAACCACCTCTTCCCTAATGGGGATCAAAGGCATGTTTCTGAAGTGGATGGAGAAGGGGTTGTTTAAAATCAGATCACACTGCCTTCCCTAATTCCAGAGCACAGAATGCCTCGTAGGGAACACTGCTGTTCGCTCTTTGAGCCCTGCAGCACATGCAGTTCAGATTTGTTTTGTGAATTAAGTTTCCCATTAACAACATGTACAATTGCATGGTGTCTACACACATCTCTACACATCTACACACATCTGCACATCAAGGAAGGTAACGGCGCAAGATGGAAACTATCCACTTACTGAGCAGTCCAGGCTGAAATCTCTTGTAAATTATCATAGAGTAAAAGTATAGTGCTCTCAGCTCACCTCTATTAATTAATTAGTGACCTCTTATTCCTACTTGAAAACCAACCATACCACAGGAAAATACCATAGCAAAAATGTAAACACTGATTAATATGAAAGACTCAAGAATAACAAACTACACTGAAAGATGGGGAAATTAAAAAAAAAACCAAAACAAACCCCAACAAACCAAAACCACCTTATAATTTAGAAAGACTACTCTTACCTTTATTTTGCAAGATGAAGGATGAAATGATGTGGTCCCATTCCTCGTTCTTTGTATCTAACAATACCAAGACTAGGTCAAATCTGCTCAACAGGGGACTGCCAAGAGCTATGTTGACAGAGACTGACTCATTAGGATCATAATGGCCTTTTGGGTTTGTTGCTGCCAGGATAGTTGTCCTTGTATTAAGCTTGCACACCAAGCTAGAGAAAAGTATAGTCAACATTATGGTTGAATTAAATTGGGTAGGGGAAATGCTTCCAAAGTGTTAAAAATTATCACGTTTTTACAGTATAAAGAGCACATCTTACCTTGAAAGACCATAAGAGCTAAACAATATACACAATTATTGTATTAATATATATTTTATATATATAGCATTTCTCAGTCAGAGAACAGCAACTAGACAGAAAGACAGTGATCAGGATACCAAAAGTAACTAAGCAATATTGCCATGAGTAATCTCTATATACAGCTAGGTCCTTAAACGGTGAAAACCAACGTAACTTTCCAGAAAGAAATATTACTTTGCTGATTTATACAGTATAGAAACACTTTTTTATGATGGAAAGGAACATTTTAGTTTAATTCACATTTTAAGAAAGCAAAATAAAATGTAATATAAACGTGTTTTATTCCTGTGTGTAAACATGTTATGAATATGAACCCACCCAAATAATGACGGCAGCCATATCAACTGTTTCTCCAGGGAAATAGCCATTTTCCTCTCTTAACCATGCTATCCTGGCATGTGCTTTTAGATGTGGGGAGAGATTATTTTTATTCTAGTCGTCCAAATGTAATCCTTTCGGTTAAGGCAGCAGCAGAAGTATTCTAACTTTGGTTTGTCACTGAGCTATTTCTAGTCAGCCCCTGAGTAACTGCTGCCTCACATCCAAAGTTCTTCTGTAACTGAGAGGAAGGACCACAGATCTTCTACTAGCTTACACCCAATGGGAAAAAAACCCCTTATCTCCCATGCACCAAAATAAGACCTTAAATTAACAAAGTGCTTAACCTATCTGCGCTAAGTTACTACGCAAAAAATCCTCATTAGATGTAGCCCTTAAAAGTGAGCAACTGAGGATACATGTGCAAGTTAGCAAACTGTAGTTTGGGGTCTACAAAACCCAACCACCTGCAACAAGGAACCCAGCTAAAATACATCACTATCTTACTAAGTAGATAGAGGACCACATGGACTACAAATATTTGTCCCCAACTGGATTACTGGCAAAGGCCAGTAATCTCCCAGGTGAGAGCAGCATTACTTGTCTGCCATCCGCCTAGTGTATTTACAGGGGATGCATCAGAACTGAGTTGGGAGAAAAAGTACCACTTTAGAAGGTATTTTTACGATGAATGGGTAAATTCATGCAAATTCATGGTCATTGTCAACATACAGCATAGTATGGCTAAAATCCTTGACAGGACATAGGGAAAAGAAGATGCATTCCATCTGTCTTACAGGCAACAGCAAAATGTTCAGCGAAACCCCAAAGAAGAAAGAGACAGGAAGAAGCTGAGTTATGAAGCACCTAAAGGAGTTAAAAATGGCATAAAACCAAAGACGCTAAAGAGAGCTTCAGTAGAGATGCTCAGAATTAAGAAAGGACACAACCAGTTAGAGGAGCCAAGAAGATGCGATTGGAGCAACAGCTCAGTTGAAGGCGACAAAGAGGCATGTGGAAAGGGTTGATGCCTTTTGAGCAGCAGAAATTTCAGCAATACCAGCCAGGAAATCATTTGGGCCTGGACAAGAGCTGCGTATGACTGACAGAATGAGATCTAAGCTCAAAGATCAAAGTGGCGGGGGGGGAAATAGCAGATTTGTATGCTCACTACTTTGAAAAAGAAATTGAGGAACTGAGAGTAAGCAGGAGTTTATATTTATGCCATGCCCAACATGTAAAATTCAGCAGCCTGGAAATCTTTTGGTTTTCTTTTGTTACCATGCAGTATTACTGGATTTTGGAGAAATGAAGTCCCGCTTTCTGAGTTCCAATAAAAATTTCACAAAGTTCCTTATTTCACATATGATTATTAAGACCACTCGCAGCAAAGGACAAGAAAAAGAACACCAAGTCTTCTCAGGAAAATGCCCTGGTCTACAGTGGTAGACTGAAAACCCAACAGCGAAGAGGGTACGTATTTATTCTGATCACTTGCAACCTCTGGTCCAGTGCGCTGTCCTTTGAAATGTTGACTCATCTAGTTTAAGAATGCTGCTGAGAACAAAACTATTAAGCACAACAAAGAAAACAGGTACATTTAATCAGCATGACAAACCCCACTCCAACTTGTAAGTACAAGAGAAATCTCTTAGGTTGTTTTTGTTCTATCACATGTTAACATGCCACTTACCCTGCCTTTGCAACACTGATGGTTTGTTGCTCCATTGCTTCATGGATACTAGTTCTGTCATGTTCTTTGATACTGTTGAACTCATCAATGCAACAAAGGCCTCCATCTGCAAGCACCAGCGCTCCAGCTTCCAAGTTCCACTCCCCAAAGTCCTTCACAGCAGTCACTGTCAAACCTGAAGAATCAATTACTTCAGTCAGTCTTTTCCTTAAAATACAGGAGTGCACTTGAGTGAAAGAAAGGGACCCGGCGCACTGGTTTGTGCCATGGACAGAAGGCAAAACAGTAGGTTAGCTCCATCACATACCTCTACCACGTAACTCACTTTACACCTACTGGTAAGAAATCCCACTAGCATTCGGCAGGTTAGCCTGGATCTGTGGCGCAGATTCTGTTAAGCTTCCCACAGTCAATAGTGACTTTTTTTAGGACTTTGTTAATTGAGCAAAAGAGATTAGGATAAGAAGACTAAATCTGCCAGATCAAATTGCAAATTAGGGCAAAGGCAAAGATCACAAAATTGTGGAATGGCCCCAGTCAGCTCCTCCTCCCCATCAACTACTAAAACAGATAAATATTTTGGTGCTGCAAAACAAAGCTTGGGAAAAAAAAGTATTATTTCAAGTGTCTTCTAACTCCTGGCCCCAGGCAGTAGAGACAAATTCTCACTTTAAACTAAGGTAATTAAACGTCTTTATGAGATCTGGGGTTCCTCTAAGCATTAAGAAAAAATGAAAATTCAAAGATGCCCAATGATGAAATGGGGGCGGGGGGAGAAGCTCCCAGCAGGGATCAGTAAATCTACACGTGATAAAACACTGGGAGCATGGCAGGTCAGGAACCCTGCACAACTGTAAAAATGGCCACTCATTATCAAGTACATGCAGCTCCTTTTAAACGTTCTATTCCCTGTTTCCCAGCTTCTTCTCAATCTTTAGCCCTCCTTTTCACTCCAGTGTTCAGCACAAAATATCCTAGCAGTTGACAAGCTGCAATCAGCCTAAAATCTCCTGGAATGCTATGGCAAAACCTGCCCAAGAATCCGCCCCCCACACAACTTGCCTTGGTTCCGGGAGGAGAGGTGCTGAGGCCTTCTCATTGCTGCACAGCCCACCACAGAAGCCATTTGTTCCCAGTCAGCAAAAAGTTATTGGAAATGTATGTTTGCTGATAACGTAACATGTACTTTAGCTTGTTGTGAGGAAATCTCCTCCATTGTGTCCAATCTTTCCTGATTTCCTGCACTGTGCACTGAACAACTTGGGCAATCATATAGCAGAACTATAAAAAAGCAAAATAACCTCTAGCCTTGTGTCAGACACATGGAGAATGCTATTCAAAAGTGGAGCGAGCAACAGATCAGCCACGTATCAGACAATGACATTTCTTCACAAATACAAACCAGAAGTGCCACCTACTTTCCAAACCTTGCACGGGCTTGGAGATTTGCAAAGGGCAAGGGCCTCCACGCCTCAGCACTACGCTTTCGCCCGCTGCGGATCTGGCAGCACTCTGCTCCTGCCAGCAGGGCTCGGCCTTTCCATGCAGGTGGGAAGATGGCTCCTACGTGCCTTCCTGCTGTGTATATTCCACCGCATTCAAGGCCTGCCTGCAGACATTACTAGAGCCTGGCTGTGTATTTATTTCCACACAGAATCTCCTCTTGTGGCCAGAGTACACAACTCGCCACTCCCCCCCGCAAGCCCTGAGCACTTTCTGCTCTTCCCAGCCCGCACGGCGGCTGCCACAGAGGCAAGAGGCACGCGAACGGTGCTACAGCGGCACATCACTCCTCCCCATCCCCTGTGTGTGGCAGCCACAAGATGGCTTCCCCTGCGGGCCCCCTGCTGCCACACAAGATGGCCTCCTCTCTGGGCTTCCTGCTGCTGCACAGGGCTACATCTCATTTCGCAGTTTATGATGTTACCTAAGCCCTTCTTTACAAGTGCAGCAATGGGATGGCTTCTTGACAGCACGGCCGCGCACAAGACACGCTCTGATCCCGCCACAGCCCCTCTGAGGGTGGACGTCTCTAGCAGCAGCGAGGTGGACTCGAGGCAGAAGCCAGCACCGTGCAGACAGCCCGTCCGCACCTGCTACACCCAGCACCCCGCCAGTAAACCCCCTTTATTCAGGGAGCACCCCAGCGAGCCCGGTGCCAGCCGGCCTCCCCGCTGCGCCGCCTCCTGACACACCGCCCTTGGCCAAGAGGGCCCCGCTGCGGGGCTGACCAGGACGGCCCAGCTCCCCTGCGGGCTTGGCCTCTTGCGAGCCGACGGCTCCCGGGCAGCCCCACGGCCCCGAGCCGGTGTGGCCCCGACACCGGGGACGCCATCAGCACCCAGCCCCAGCGCAACCAGCTCGCCGCGTCGCCCCAGCCCGCTTCGGGCACAGAAAAAGGCGAAAAAAAAAAAAAACCCAGCCTAAAGAAAACCCCCACTGCAGCCCCACGGCACATGGCGGAGCCCCACGGGCGCGGAGGGGCGAGGCCGGCCGGGGCGCCTGCCTCCGCGGGGCTGCCGCCCGCCCCCGCCCCGCCCCGCCCCGCCCGGCCGCGCTCGGCCCCGCCCCGCCCGGCGCGGCGCCGCCGTTGCCAGGCCGTTCCCGCCGCGGGCCGGGCGGGGGCGCCGCGGCCGGGCGCCGAGGGCCGAGCGGGAGCGGCGGAGCCCATCTTGCTGCCGCTCGGCGGCCCTGCTCCGGGAGGAGGGCCCTAGGCCGGCGTGCGGCCAATCCGGGCGGGCGCTGGCGGCGAGCAGGGCAGAATGGGCTGTAGTTTAGTGAAATAGGAAAGCTGCAAACAGTGTGGAGTGTTCCTGGTGTAAATAAAAGGGGGAAGAAAAAGTTTCTGCAAGTCGCGGCTCTGCAGCCTCGCTCAGGCACTGGCACGGGGGTTTGTGCGTCGCAAAAAAACCAACACACTGGACTTTATTGTGCTGCGTTAAGACGCTCTTCCTATTGTTTGTGTTTTTTTCAAAATATGGCAAAGGTTCAGGTGAACAATGTAGTGGTGTTGGATAATCCTTCTCCTTTCTACAATCCTTTCCAGTTCGAAATCACATTTGAGTGCATAGAGGACCTGTCGGAAGGTGAGTAGATTTTTTCCCGATACGGATTTTGTAACCCCGGGCTGGTAGTTTCAGGGCTTTTAAGGCTTAAACTTTGCATAGGCCTGCTCCTACAATTTAACAGTTTCTCCTTCACCGCATCGCCGTGCCGAGGCGAAGGGATGTGCTCGCCGGCGCCCGAGCCGCCGGCGGAAAACCGCTCTCGCCGAGCCCGGCGGGGAAAGTTGGCGGCGTTCGCCCGCCCTGGCCGCCGAGCCGGGGCCGCCTCTCCCCGCCGCGCCATCGGCGAGGCCAGCTTCAAGTTGCGAGGAACTTGTTTGAGTGGTGGTAGCCATGTTGCCAGCTTTGTGTGTGCGTGGGGGGGAGCGCGAGAGGGAGAGGGTTAACCGGGCTCGGCTGCCGCGCATCCCCGCGCCCGCGGGGAGAGGGGGCTCCTGCGCGGCCGGCGCCCCTGCGCCCCGCCGGGCCTCGCAGCGCGGGCAGCGCTCCGCAGCCAGCCTCTCCTCGGCCTCGTGCTCCATTTTAATACTTTCAGAAAAAAATTTTTTTTTTTTTTTTTTTTTTTTAAATCGCCGTGGGAGGCAGAGGCGGGCGGGCTCGCCCCCCGGGGGCCGGCAGCTGGCTGGGCGCGGCGCGGTGGGTGCGCGGGGCCGGCGGCGCGGCGCGGCACGTTGGCTGCGGGAGCCCTGCCGGTGGGGGAGGGGGCCGGCCGCCAGCCACTATTTTTGGAAGTCACTCGAAAGTTACCGGCTGCCGCCGGAGCGGGGGAGCGGCCCCGGCGGCGCCGCCGCCCTGCGGCCGCCCCGCGGGCACCCCCCGCCCGAGTTCGGGGCGCCGGCCCTGCTCCCTGCCGAGGGGCGCGCCGCGCCGCCGCCGGGCTCCCGCCTTCCCCTCAGCCGGGCGGGCCGCGAACCGCCTGCGCCTCGGCGGCGCTCCGCAGCGCCGCCCGCCGGGCCGCCGGCAGGCCGCGCCGCGGCTCCCCGCGGGAGTCGCCCCGAGAGGCCGCGCGTCGCCCCTCGGGCGGGAGTTTTGAACGCCGCGGCCCGGGGCGAGGAAGGCGGCGGCGGCGGCGGCGGGCCGGGAGGGCGAGCGGGGCGCTCCTGCCCGCCGGCAGCGGCTCCGGTGAGGGGCCCGCTCGGGCGGCGGAGGACAGCTGCCTGGCCCCCGGCGGCGTTTCCTCGCCCCGGCGGCCTGCGGGGGCGCGGGAGGGCGAGCGGAGCAGCGGGGCCCGCGGGTGATAACGCCTGGCAGGCTCTCGGTCCTTGCGGTCAAACTTGCCGCACCCCGTCTGCCTCTGTAGCAGTTCCGACTTGTGCGCGCCGGCGGCCTGGTGACAGCGGCTCGGCGTGCACGGCCTGGCTTGCGGGGCTCCGCCGCCCGCGGGAGGGACGGCCGCGCTGGCGGGAACTTCAGGGGAAGTCTCCGAGCCTGGGATTTCCTCTAGGCCTCCGCCGCCAGCCTCCTGCCCTCCCGCAGCTGACGGACGCGTTAGCTGGAGCCCCCGCAGCAGGGTGCGCTCCGTGTCCGTGCCCAGCTTGCTGAGCCGATCCCTCCGGTCAGTCTGGCCTCACCCCAGGGACAGCGTCGGAGCCCTCGGCGGCGGCCGCCGCGGCAGGTGGCAGTGCCTGGCGCAGGGGCTCGGCACAAGGCGTTACGCCTTTCCCTCCAGCTGTGCGCAGCTGTACGCGACGTGCTCCTCGCTCTCTGGATTTACGTTAGAGTTAATCCCGGACAATCGGGATGAGAAGAATTATAGACGGTCTAATGCAAAATTCTCCGTTCCCTTCCCCCACCTACATGCAAGTTAGACTACTGGATAAATTCAGGATGAGCACTGCTGTCTTTCACGTTTAAAAATAAGATTAAGCGTGGCCTTTCTGTACTTGATGAAAAACTTGCTGTCGTTGCCTTAGCTTTCACGTGCTAATACATCTATTTACTGTGCTGTTTTCTCTTCAGGCAGTCCTGTGCAGCACTGATCTTAAAACTCAATTAATGAACTCCAGCCCTCTTTTTTTTTGTTGTTGTTTGTCTGGTTTTTGGTTTTTTTTTTTCAAGTTTTTCCATATCAAGATACCTAAACAGCATTTGGATGAACCTATTAAATGTGTAATTTAAAACTGTTTTTTTAAAAGTCAATTTTTTAGTACTAAATACTACTGGTTTAGAATGAACTTTATACTGTTCTCCTAGAATAATGGCACAGGATGGTGTGATAATCTTAAGTAGTTTAGCCTAAAAGTCCTGACTTGTACACGGTAAATAGCGCAGATACTGACAAAAGAGGTCCCTAATTGTCCTGAATGAGTAGGCTGCGGTACTGTCAGTAGCTAGTGTTACATGCTTAAAAGGTAAATAAACCCTCTGATACAGTACCTGGCCAATTGTGCTGTGGTGTACAGAGGAGTAAAATCCCTTTCCAAGCCCTGTTAATTATGTTACTTAAACCCCCCCAAACCTGCATTGATGTTAAACAGGGTAAGCAAAGAGAATTCATTAATGAGGAAAGAGAGTTGCAGTCCTAAAGCATCCCAAGTTTTGTTAAAGTGCTAAGTTGTTTCTATACTTGAGTTCCATTCCTGCATCAAAAAAACCCCCATAATGTAGACCTTTTGGATTTTGCAGAGCACAGTAATAAAGTAAATGTAATAGGGTACAGGTTTGTGATTTTGTATAGACAATCAGGGCATTGTTTGTAAGGAAAAAAAGAAATTAAATATACCATAAAAGTTTTTAAGGTACAGTTTTGAAGCAAGTTTCATTTAAAAAAAAAAAAAGTGCTAGTCATAGTTTTCCATAATGGTCATCTTTTTTACTCGTTTAAAAAAAAAAAAAGTCTGTCTTGTAAGATTAGTTCCATATGTGTATTTATGCATGTGGTTTTGAATCAAAAAGTGAAAGTGAAAAGCTGGCCTAGGAAGAGCTAATGTGTGCTAATTTGCAGTTTCAACATCTAACACCTGTGGTGTAGAGGGTGAGTTAGAAAAAACTGAATTGTAAGAAATATTTGATTTTGGTGCACTATCTTAAGAAGAAAAATGCTACATTTAAATTTTTTTGCCTGTAATTCCATTTCAGGATGTGGATAAAATCCAAGCACCAATATCTTTGATGAGAATATGATCTAATGATGCTATCACAATTTTACATACTTCTCAGGTTACACAAGTTACATGTGAAGGAATGCGGGCATACAGTTAGTGTGCCTGGTGCTTATACAGTGGGTTTTCTTATTCAATTAACTACCTTCCTTGACCTGTATAATTTAAGCTGTGAGGTGTATATGTGGAAGGTGAGAGTTTCTTTTGGGGAGGTGAGTCAGTATTAAAGGCATGCAGTGCATTACAGGTGCACATAGGCATCATCCCTGTGCTGCAGCCATAACGACAGACTTTGTGAAAATGCTGAACACAGCTCCCAACAAGTCAGTGGGCCCTGTCCTCTGTATAAAATTTGAAAATTAAACCGACTATGAAAATAGAGGGATTCCTGAGGTACTGACTGACTGGAGAGAGATGGTGGGATGGTTCATGAGGACTGGGACAGGCTTCAGTAAATTTCCCCAATGAAGACAGGTCCTTATTCCTTTAGGCCTCTTGCGAAAGAAGCAATTTTAGGCTATACAAAACTGTAGATAGGCAAGAGTGGAAGACCCTTAACTGTAACGATAAATAATGTTTGTTTTTTTGATTTTTTGTTTTGCTGTAGACTTGGAATGGAAAATAATCTATGTGGGTTCAGCTGAAAGTGAAGAGTATGATCAGGTGTTAGACTCTGTTTTAGTAGGACCCGTTCCTGCGGGCAGACACATGTTTGTATTTCAGGTAAGTTTGATTTAACTGTGTCTTATAAGGGTTGTGTTAATTTGTTTTAAAGATGACTGTATCAAACTAAGAAGCAGCTGAAAAATAATGGTAAGCTAGGAAAATATTTCAGTCAGCTCTTCAGATACTATACACCTTCCTTTAAAGTCTGTTTGTGAGCTCATATTTCTTGCCCCTGATACCTCCATGGTAGTATTTTCACTCGTGGTATCAATAATGAGACATAGTGATATAAGCGCTGTTCCTGTAGCTACTGATAATTTTGACCAGTCTGGTTTATAAATATATTCTAGAACACTCAGTATATCAAGAGTTCCAGTTTCCTGGTTTACAGTAGCACCATCAGGCTTAACTCTGCTGCAGTTGGTGGCAGTTTCAGACAATCAGGAGCACTAGGTTAATGTAGACAACATCTTCAGAAGATCAGGCCAACAAATTAATTGTAAAACTCAGCCAGAACAGTCAAGAGTTCATTTCTGTTTGGCAGGATAGATGTTCAACTGTGATGTTTGGCTAAGCATGCTAAACCACAACAAAATACAGCAATTTGTAAAATAAGACAGAATTCCAATGGTAGATAGCAGGCATTTGGGACACAAGCGTGTAGGTCAGGACTGTCCAACAAACTCTGGAGCATGTGACAGTCCTATAAATATTGTTGTTAAAGCCAAAAGTTACCAAGAAGGAATAATGAAGGGGAGGAAAACAGGGAAAGAGCAACATAAGATGGCTTACTAGCCTATTCTGGTTTCTGTTTTAAGTCAGCAAGAGGGGAAGAAAACTAAAGCAGACTTGCCTGAATTCCTATGAATTTTTTTTTTTTAAATCAAAACTATTATTTAGCTAACTTTTTTTTTTTCTCTATTCATCAAATACTACTATGTCTTGTAAACTGAGAGCAAAATCCATCAGCAGAAAAATCAGATTGAAACTGAGTGTGGCTTATTGTATAAGAACCATGCTACTTTCCCAAATACTATAAATTCACATAACTATTTAATGGTAGATGCATGCCGGAGTATGAGCATTTAACAAAAAAAAAAAAAAGCACTAACGAATACACTTTCTTATTTCTCATAGTTACTGTAACTGTTTTAAAATGGTATTGACATTTGTGAGGCATCTTGATTAATCCTGTAAGTTCCAGGAAACTTTTTTTTTCCTTGCAGGACAGGCTAAAGGAATAGGGTTGGGCTGGAGGTTACATTTATCAACCACAGACAATGCAAAACAGTCTTGAAACATTTCTGTTTGGTTTTGGAGCTGGGCCTAATTTTTGCACGCTACAAATAAAGCAGATGTGTAACACATGCATCATTTATTAACAGTTCTTCCATTATCAAGCTATTATAGCTTATGTCATTAATTGGTCAGAAATAGGTGATCCTCTGTTGCCCTCAAAGGGGCTTACCTTGCAGCACTGTATCCAGAGAAATCAGCTGGCATTTATATTTCTAATTTAAAAGATGCACTGTTCTCAAGTTACGAAGATTCATTGTTGATGGTGATGGGAAGGAGCAAGAGGCAGGTGCCTAAAAAGGCATGTTTTGGCTGTATGATTAGGAAAGCCTTAAAAATTAAATTTACTGGTCTTGCAGTTTCTGTAGGATGGACTCATCAGTTGTATCCCAGTTATAAATGACACTACAGCTAAATTAGCAGTAGGTATGTAGACATTTTGCTTAGATTGGAATAGGTCCTGTAAGAGAGTCAGTACTCCTTCTGTGTTAAAGTATCCCTTTTATTTCTTATGGAAGTACTGTTGGTCTAAGTATATTAGACTTCAAAAGCACTGGATTTCAGGTGAGAGTAGGACTCAGCTATTGCATACAAAGGAGACCACCAAAAACTGAAGTGCTGAAATAAGCCTTTGGTGATGACTGAAGCTACTTTATTCACCAAATTGAAGCAGCCTGGGAGATGGAGAGAACTAGCAAGGGAAGGCCAGAATGGGGCAAAGCACAGAACTGCAGGAGGCACAATATAAAGAAAAAGATTGTGTTCACTAGGGACAGCACAAGGAAGGGACCTCTGCGGAGGTGTGTAAAATTTTTGGCTAATAAGATGCTGTAGATTTTTCTACATAGGAAAATGGCTGAAACAGCAAGTACAATGGAGTACCACACAGATAAAATACCAAGGATGGTAAAACTACCTTTGTTGAAAAGAAGCTGTGTATCAGGTTGGGAATTCAGCCTTACATACAGAAAGATGGAAAACTGTTGTGCTTTTAGACTTACACAATCAACTTTTTTTTTTTTTAAATATTTAAAAAGATTTCAATATTAAAGGCCCACAGCTTGGCCTATTTGGTTCTAAATACCAAGATGTAAGTAGTGAAACCCGATTCCTTCTCTCTGTGCACTTGGGCATTTCTAATAAATTGACAGAAACTTCTTTTTGAGAATATAAGCACATAAATAATTCACTATCTTTAAGTGGGGATATGACCTTACAGTAACTTAGCTACTCTGCAGCAATAGCTATGTGAATAATTGTATCATGTAGAAAAGCAAGATAATTCAAGACAACGTACACAATGGGTGACTTCATAAAATTCATAAGTAATTTCTAGCATAAGAATGGAATATTAAGACAGTGATCTTTTTTATGCACAAGTTAATCCTACTGCCTCTTTTTGCCTACCAAAATGCCTATTTGCAACTGCGTACTTGTCAGTTGGTCATACCACGCTCTTCTTTTTTTTTTTTTTTTTTTCTTCCACCTGTGTATGATCATGTGTTTCCTGGGCAGTTAAGAGGTTTGACATCCAAGGCAGGAAGTTCAAAATTTGAGAAAACTTTTTTTTTTTTTTTTGAAACAGTGTTCAGTGTCTTTTGCACTCAGCAAAACAATGCTTGAGAGTTAAGTAGGATTAAAAAAGAGTATTTCCTTGGGTTCACAACTGTATCATAGGATTACTACAGGACACAAAATGACAATGGGACCCTGGAAGAACTAAAATACCACATTAAGGTGTGAGCTAAATTTCATGGAGGGGGTTAAATGGAATAGTGTGCTTTTGTGATCTATTATTCTGTAACTGCTCACTGTGGAATTTAAAGTAATCAAGTGGTCCTGGGCACTGTTAGAACAAGATTACTGAATCAGAGTAGTGATTTCATCTGTATTGGTAGTTCTTGTGATTTCTTCAAGCTTCTACACTTGTCCTATTCCTTGGTCATCCTTGCCATTCCCCTGTGTAAGCTGTAAAGCCATTTGGTCATTTTCTGTTCCCTTCAGGGCTGGGGGAAGTTGGGTTCTACCTGATTCGCTGGTTGCTTCTCCTCCCCCTGGTGTATTTGTACCTGAGAGGTCTGGCTCATCTAATTCTTCTGCAAAGTGCCTACAGCTTCTTGTAAAAAGCTAGACTGGTTTGAACGCTTAAACTGAAGTAGCAAAGAGCAGAAGCCAATGATACATGACCACTAGCTCCCAAATTTCACGGGGCTGGAGCATATAAATACTACAGAAAAGTAGGCATCAGAGGGACAGCAGGAATTAATGCCATTTGTCTGCTGTCCTAAGGCAAGATTCATTACACCTGAACCATTCTAACCTACATTGTTAATACCAACTTGTACTCGTAACGCAGGTGTTCGTCGTTGGCTTCAGATCTTCATGTAAAATTGTAGATATGAAGCTGTTTCATTTATGCTTAGATTGCTGTTACTTTAAATCCTACAGCAGAATGAGGCATCGCATTTTATCAATAAATGTGGAAGCATTTTAAGGGGCTGATGTGAGCCACATTTTCGAGGCCAATTTTATTGGTTATTAATAACTGCAGAGCCATGGTAAATAAGGACATTGAGGAAGATTATAAGAGTTGCCTATTAATTAGGATTGCATCCTGGCTGAAAATATGTCAGATGTCTTAGAGTGATGATGCATTTAACTGCATACACTTGTAACAAATGTAGGCATGTGGAAGGAGGCGAGAGAGTAGTTTATTCCTTTCCTAGAAATCTGTGGGACAGCTCAAAGCTCACTGCAGCCTGTCCCTGCTCTTCTTGCTTAAGTGTAAATTGCAGTCTGTATTTCTAAGGGTTTAGTCTTGTTAAAAACACACATACAGACCAATTCAACTCTCAGGTACCAAAAAAAAATATCTTAACTCTACTAAATTACCAAGATGGGCTGGAGAACAATGGCACTGTAGAATTGTCAAACAACAGTTCAGCTGATCATATATTTAAAAGCAGTTTTGGATCAAAGCTGTCTAATCACCCATGAGAAATGTCAGCACACATATTACTGTATTCTAAATAATTCTAGAGGATAGTGTCCTAAATTCAGGGTTGATGATGTTGTGAAAGCAGGTATGTTTTCTGGTTAACCTGAAGAATTATTTTAAATACAGTCACTACTCAGCTGCTAAGACATACCACACGCCTATCTAGCAGGGGAATCTTAAGTAGTATCAATTTTATTTTAATTAATCTTTCCTTTTCACATTTAGGCTGATGCACCTAACCCAGGGCTTATTCCAGATGCAGATGCAGTAGGTGTAACAGTTGTGCTAATTACATGCACCTACCGAGGTCAAGAATTTATTAGAGTTGGCTACTATGTAAACAATGAATACACCGAAACAGAACTGAGAGAGAATCCACCAGTAAAGCCAGATTTTTCTAAGGTAAGGCATGTTTTGTTCTAGTCATATATCAAAGGTATGCTCATGGAAAGAGGTTTTTAAGAAACACAACCAAACCCCAAGCGATTCCATAAAGTGCATGGAACGAGGCATCAAATAATGGAAAAGACTTGGGGGGACAAACTACAAGTGCCGTGTAGTTGCCACAGATTTGGAGAGCACTGAGAAACCTGCAACAGTTTCCACCAGCTTGAAGACTTGGCTGGACTTTATTATTTTACACTGACTGTGTGAAATAAACCATTTGGTTCCCTCTACCTGCACCCCTGTTGACAAAGTGGCTCTGTTCTTCCAAAAAACAGAGTAATGTTTTTTTTTCTAGGACAGTCAACCTGGAACTAAGTTTTAAGTATTAATTTAACGCAGTCGTTATCCAGCTGTTCTAGTGTTAGAGCTGCGGTTTCTGCAAAACGATAACAAACTGAAGAACAAGTTATGTATAAAATGAGAGAAGATGGGTAACCTGGTAAGAGTAGGTTGGATGATTATCCAGTCAATGGACAACTGGACCAAGGAAGTATACAATTAAGTTTAAAGAAAAAAAAAAATCCTTCATGGTAAAAATGAAATCAGGACTAGAATTAAAAGATGATGTGAAGTAAAATTATTTGGAGCCTAATACCTTGAGGAGAAGGATCAATTAAACATCAAAAACGTCAAAATCCTGTGAAATACTCTATCCAGGCAGACTCTGTACAAACCAACAAGGTTCTATACAGCATCCAGGTTTGTTTTCCTGGAAGATTTTGTGGAGTTGGGTTTTCTCTTTATGAAAGCTGACGTACATGTGACCACACTTACGTTCTAAAGTTGTGTGATGGTGAAAATTTTGTTATTTCTCAAGTTTGCATGAATTACGTGACTGGGTATATGAAGAAATGAATGGGATAATGCATGTACTGTAATGATTAGTGCAGTGATAATCCCCATAGTCCCTGAAACTGATCTTCAAATGTAACTAAACTGAAGTATGTTTTTGTATGTAAATTGGTTTTTAAAAGTCGCTAATGGTTTTCTATGCTTAATTTTCAGGGATCAGATGCTCAGTATGTTCACAAAATTACTGTTAATTTTGAGGATTCTTAAACTGTTCCTTTCTTTTTTCTTTCATTTCAATCATATACTTATTTGTTATTTTGGATGTGAATGCCAGAATGTTGACTTCCTTTAAGCACTTGAATTTAGAAATGCCTAGAACTACTTGTCTTAATTCTCTGATTTGCTTGTGGAAAAAGCTACCTCTGCTTCCATGAAAAAACCAGCAAAAGCTATGATGTATTTGTATAAAAAGTCCTTAATGTGACTTTGGGACAGAATTTGAACATACAAGTAGAATAGAAGGTTACTAAACATATTTAATTGTAATTGATGGGTAACAGGCCCTACTAGGTTCAAAAAAAGAAATGGTCTTGTTAGTTTGCATAAGGGGTTGGGAAATATTCAATGAGAGTGCACTTCTTGAAGAATAAAATCAGCATTACTACCAAAGCAAACTTTTTCATAATGAGTGGCTAATGGTGGTAACTTGCCATCCTCCAGAGTTAACTATGTATTATCTTGAAAATGGTGAGAGATTAAGAAAAAGTGAGCATATTCTTTTTTTGCTGCATACATAAACAAATACAACATGTTTTCAAAGGAAAATGAAGGCCAGCTGTGAGAATAAAATATATGACTGACGTCTAGGCACATCCACTGCCACAATATTACTATCTTCCAAATCTGAGTAATGTTTTTACTTTAAAACTCTAGTAGACAAATTAAAAACTCAGTTAGTGAAATCAATCTAAAGCATGGTAACTTAATTTAAGGAAAGGTTGTACTCTTAAATAAGGACAGACAGTTGATGATGGAATTGATACAATTACTGCAAACACCATAAAGTTGACACCAGATTTTGTGAAGTACTGCGGTTTGCAAAATCTTTGTGGGCGTAGTCATTTGCTTTCCTAAAAGCTGGCTAAAATAATAAACACTTGCACTTTACTTGCAGAGTTCTCATACAGCCTTGAACTCATGGAACAGTTAAAAATATCCTCTCAAGAAAGCAGTTATTTTGCTGACTAGGATATTGAAGTAAATGAATGAGTGGTGTGTTACTGTAAGCATGTTTCTGATCCATAGATAGTAGCTATAGATTCACATTTATATCCATTCCCTTTCTAAACAAATTGTTTTATACATACAAGGCTATGGGGAGCAAAAAGGAAAAAAAAAATCTGTATGCATGTGAACTCCAGTTTCAGGTGTACACATTATATAATCTATATATTTTCTTCTCTCCCAGCTTCAAAGGAATATTTTGGCATCTAATCCCAGAGTCACAAGATTCCACATTAATTGGGAGGACAACACTGAAAAACTGGAAGACGCAGAGAGCAGTAACCCAAATCTACAGTCACTGCTTTCTACAGATGCATTACCTTCAGCATCAAAGGGGTGGTCAACATCAGAAAATTCATTAAATGTTATGTTAGAATCTCATATGGACTGCATGTGACTAACCACCATCATTTTGGTACTGTACATGTGTTAAACTGTAAAAACAACCAGAACTATTTCCCTCAAATTCCATAAGTACATAGTTGACAAGCAATGTGAAGAACTTGTTTTAAAACATCCTGTAGAAAGTTTATAAAAAAACAAAAAAACAAAAAAACCAAACAAACCAGTATTTGAGCAAATTGTGGAATATAAATACAACTATTTTTAAGTAATTGCCTTTTTTCTCTAATGTGTTATTCTAAGTGGTCTAAACCAAACCTGATTAAAGTATACATATTCTCTTCCCCCTCCCCCATTACTTTGTAAGCACTATTAAAAGCTACAAAACTGAAAGCTAAAACATTCAGGCAAAATCAAGGAATAATGCCATGTCCTCATCTCTGATATCTAGATTGCCAAATATAAAGTGCCCTTTAATAGCAGCTTAAGAACAAAACTGTCATTAGATGAAGTGCAAAGAAAAAAGTATCTCTTACATAAAAAAAAAAAAAAAAAAAGTCCAAAACTGTCCTCTTGCTGTGAAAGCAGGCAGCACAGTATAATTTTAGGTGCAAGCTTCTTTTCCTTTCAAGGCACATACTTGTTACTTAAAGCATGCAATTTGAGATTTACCATCTGCTATCTTGGATTTTATGACTTTTTTTTTTTTTTTTTAATCTCCTGCTGCTGCTGTTTAGTCAAACTGTGGTTTGTTAAGGACAATGTTCCATGTGAATTCGGGTGGGTATCTCAGCAAAGAACCCTTTTTTAGCCATCCTAATAGCACACACGGTTGGAAGGATTCGAGCAATTACTAGAAAATTTAAGCATCAAAAGGAACAGCATGAGTACCCCAAAAATGCTCTTCTGCAAGATCTGCAAGATTATTATGTACAACTGCTGGGTTGGTACTTATTTTCAGGTATGTTTTATTCTTGTAGACTTTTTAACTAGTAATAAGGAGTTTAGATGCTTTCTTTCAGTTTTTTGAAACAACTGGAATTTAAAACTTTACCATTTTCTCTCTACCCTCTAAGGCAATCCTATGCACTGGTGTAAGTCAAGATTCAAACCCTGTTGTGGCAGGCATGACACACTCAAGGATACCTTGCCTGCCCTGAAGCTCTTGCACTGTTGTTGTTACCCGAGGCCATCCTTGAAGATAAAAAGAACTAGGCAGAAAACTGTAAATACTTAAGACATTATTGTGACGCTAACAATTGAGTTATTCCTTCCAATCCTCATCAGCCTTATACGTTTACTGTGACTATACGTCCATTTAAAATTGTAATCTGCCATGTTAGATTACAAGAATATAGTTCTGCTAGTTACTAGTAACCACCCAAACAGTGAACCCTTGTGGGTTTCAGGCCCTTCAAAGAAGGTAAATTGCGTTATGACTGACAGTATAGCTCTGAATAAAAATAGAACACTTTCTTGTCTCTTTCTGCATTCTCTAATAGGGATGAAGATGTCCCAAGCAGTTAGCGCTTCTGTCTTTCCACATCATTAGTGAAATTGTCTTAATTTCTAACATGTATTTTTTTAAGTCAGAAAGGATTTAAAACATGCACATGTTTGTTTCTTGTATGGAAACTCAGCAGTACATATGGTAGCTGAATGCATTAATGAAATCCATTAATATTTGGAATCCTAATTCTAATGTGTGCTCTTGAAAATCTCTCTGCAGTTGTTTAAAATGATGATTGGCAATTTAAAAATATTAACACTCTAATAGCTGTATGACTTAAAGAACTGGTCCCCCAAACCAGCAGTTCCTTCACTTGAGGGCTGAAATTATGTGAACTTTTAAGAAAGATCTTTTGATTTTCAATTGTATTACAACTTCAAGGTCTACAGTGACACTTTGAGATTTTTTTCATGCACTTCATTGTTCTATTTAAGATATCTCTTAAATGTAAGCATGTAAATAACTTAGTCATGTGCTGAAAGATTGGCAGGCTAATGAAGTCTGCCTTGAGCTAAGGCTACTGTAGTAGTTTCAAAGCCTTGCACCTGCTGAAGTTTCAAATGAAAACACGACCAAGTACAAGCTGTAACCAGAATCCATCCATCAGTAGTAGCATGAAGGCTTCTTAGATGCATATGCCACAAAGTGATGGAAGCAAACTGTATTACTGCTATTGCAGAATCAACTACAAAAATGCAGTCCGCAGAACTACATCACCCAGCAAACCAATTAGTTTAGAGAAATCAGGAAGTGAAGACCTATTGTTCTGTTTAGGAGAAAAAAAAGAGTCAACTGCGCACATGAACTCTGGTACAATAAACTTCAAGCTAGACCGGATGGCATGATGGTGCAGTAGGATTTGGCACCACCTTACCTGATACACTAACACATCCTAGATATAGCTGACCCACCAGTTACAGGAAAAAGAATAACCCTACTGTGCTTGGTGAAAACTGGAGAAGAACAATCGTACCTCATGAGAGCACCTCATGATCTTTGCAAGAGAAGCAGTCTTTCTATGCTTTTTGAGAGACTGGATGCCTCTCGGGTCTTCTAAGAACTTTGTCCATATACACTGTCTTCTGAATATCACGTTTCCTGGCAAAATCACATTCCAGAGGTAAGGAATTTGAGAAACCAAATTCCAGTACTCCAGAGGCTTCAGGTCTGATCATCAGGCAACATCACAGCACAAACTTAGCGGTTTTTAAAAGATACAGTGCGTATAAGACATCTCTAAAGACTTGTCTCTGGTCTCCAAAAGTTTTGAAACAGCAGGGCTATACACATTATGTATAGACAGCTAGTGCAGACAGCACAGCATTACGCTTTCAAGATCAAAGACGAGTTCACCTTCCCATGAATCTCCACTTGGAGAGCCCACCAAGATGCAAGGGAATGCTACAGATTCTACTGGCAGGACTGGTGAGGCTGGAAAGCTGCCTGGCCGAAAAGGACCTAGGGGTGCTGGTTCACAGCTGGCTGAACATGAGCCAGCAGTGTGCCCAGGTGGCCAAAAGGCCAACAGTATCCTGGCTTGTATCAGGAATAGTGTGGCCAGCAGGAGCAGGGAGGTGATTGTTCCCCTGTACTCGGCACTGGTGAGGCTGCACCTGAAATACTGTGTCCAGTTTTGAGCCCCTCAATACAAGAAGGACATTGAGGTGCTGGAGCGTGTCCAGAGAAGGGCAATGAAGCTGGTGAAGGGTCTGGAGCACAGGCCTTATGAGGAGCGGCTGAGGGAACTGGGGTTGTTTAGTGTGGAGAAGAGGAGGCTGAGGGGAGACCTTATAGCTCTCTACAACTACCTGAAAGGAGGTTGTAGTGAGGTGGGTGTTGGTCTCTTCTCCCAAGTAGTTAGTGATAGGACGAGAGGAAATGGGCTCAAGCTGTGCCAGGGGCGGTTTAGATTGGATATTAGGAAACATTTCTTTACGGAAAGGGTAGTTAAGCATTGGAACAGGCTGCCCAGAGAGGTGGTGGAGTCACCATCCCTGGAAGCATTCAAAAAATGGGTAGACAAGGCACTTTGGGACATGGTTTCATAGAATCATAGAATCGTTTAGGTTGGAAAAGACCTTTAAGATCATCCAGTCCAACCATTAACCTAACATTACCAAGTCCACACTAAAACAATTAAGGGTAGACTAGACTAAACACCTCGGGACATGCTAGGTTAATGGTTG
Source organism: Pelecanus crispus (assembly GCF_030463565.1). Lineage (NCBI taxonomy): Eukaryota > Metazoa > Chordata > Aves > Pelecaniformes > Pelecanidae > Pelecanus > Pelecanus crispus. The sequence goes on along the minus strand of NC_134645.1, from coordinate 75,639,406 downwards.
GACTAGATGATCTTAAAGGTCTTTTCCAACCTAAACGATTCTATGATTCTATGATCTCACTGTATTTTTACCTCCACTAGATAGACTCAATTCCATTAGAAGATTGTCATAATGCTCACCAGAGGTTATTCATGTACATAGAAGTAAACGAATCGGACAAGGTAACATTAGGGATGAAAAACATGGGTGGGGGGTTTCACGTCTAGCTTGAAAAAAAACTTGTCCCTTCATCTTACAGTCATTGTGATTTATTCATGCATCACCTTCAGCCTGAATTACTATGAGTTTGAAGCCGGCAAAAAGGCTCCAGCTCCATCATAATGGAGGCTGGTGAAATTTAACCTCTCCAGTGGCTCTAACAAAGCTCCACTGAAAAAGCCAACCCTTGCTACCAATCTTCAAGACTGCAGCAACTCAGTAGCTTAGTTTATAGCTCACCAGACAATCTGTATTCTTGAGATGTGAGTGACAAAGTCACAAAGACAAATCTGATGATCTGACAGTCCATTATTTTGCTTTGTAGGGCCTCAACTGCTGATTTTCTAGAAGCCAGCTCAGACTGGAAGCTAGCCACTTGCAGTTGTACAAAGATTGTCCACTGTCATCTGAAAATGGTGGTAGGGAAGAAAAAGGAAAAAAACCCAAAACACCTTATGTAAACCATGTACACTCCTGGCAAATCCTCATTTACCAGAGACAAAAAAAGAGCAAAGTTAACTAAATCTTGTGGCTTCTGTCTGGGCAGCTGCAGGAGATGCTTCACATACTTAACTACCCTACTCCTTATCCATAGCACAGTGGTCTGCAAGCTTGCAGATTCTCTCATTTTTTTGAGAGCCACAGAAGTTTGGTCCAGAGATGATGGGTTAATTGTTCCTGTTGTTGCTAGCTGGAGGGCTCTGCTCAGTGCCAGCTAGGAAGATGCAACAAAACTGACAACTACCTGTAAGGGCTGGCAGCGCGTGGGGGAACTACTCATGCTAGGTCTTCCCATTTGTATTACGTTTCCAGTTAAAGTTCTGCTTCTTAAGAGCTGGTCTTGTAGCATGTGGTAAGAGAGCTGTTCTGCAGAAGACAAGAGGGATTTTTGCTTGATTTTTGGTCTAGGCAAAGAAGAATGTCTAAGGAAGAAGCTGGAGTCACTAGGGAGGCTTTGTTAAAGGCAAAACCCAGGTTTGTGCCTGGAATCTAGAAAGCAAAGGCCCTTTCAGGAGGGGATCAGGGGAGGATACACTTCAACATTCCCAACTTTTGATAATGATGGCTTGGAGGCATGGCTGGATACTCATTGTCCATGGCACGAGGGATGTGACAGGCCTCCTTGCAGACAGAGAGCATCAGAGGAAGGAGGTGTGTGTGCCGTAAAAAGGTTATACCAAATGTAAGAGACAACAGTTACATGTTAACAGCAGTGTTAAGAAACAGCTGAAATGTCAGGAACTTTTAAAAGTTCTTGGAGTTCTTGGGTCTCCCTCCGAAACACCCCTGGACCAAGAGATAAGGAGGCCTACCTTTCAACATAAGGGGGTCCTCCGGTTTGTCCTATCTCACTAGAAAGGTGTGGCAGACCTACACCGATACAAACTAGGAAGAAGCAGGGGCTTTATGGTATGGTAAAAGGAATCCTGAAGACATAGGATATCCATCCAAAAATCAACTGTTATTTCAACAGCAGGGTGAAAAAGTCTGATGAAAGCCTGCCTGGGGTGTATTATGCCAGAAGTGCATAAGACCTGAAACCTCCAGCCAACATGACGAAGAGGTTGCTCCTGCAGTATTTCCTGTCCATCCTAACTACAGGTCTTCAGATATAGATGTATGAACAGGCCAAAATTTCTGCAGACAGACACCTACTTGGCTAAATAATCTTTTGCATGCAGGCAGTCAAGGTAAACTCTGTCTCGGGACAAAGCCATCTTAGAGCAACAGTATTGAGAAGAAATTAAGGGAATTTAAGGACCTGCAAGAGAAGAGACATTGTTACAGATGTGGCAGATCTCTGATGAGGTTTGATCACAACTTCAAAATTAATTCCTTCAAGAAGCCTAGCAGACTTCCTACAGAATTAAGGCCTCTTCAACTTGAGGCCAAACTGGTTTAAGGAACAGCCAATGAAATCATGCTCTCAGGAAAATATTTTCAAGGTACATGCTGATAGAAAATATTTCAAGTTCATGTACAATTATGAATATTCAGGAAAACAATGAAGAGTCCTCTGGTAGAAGTGAAGATCCAAAAAGAAGGGCCTAAAGGCTGCACCTCTATTAATACCCTGATCAGGCCCAGGGTACGGATCCACAGTAGTAAACTGTTAGCATGTTCCCTGGCACTGCCTTGGCCTGTATCAACTAGGGATAGTTGATACTGCCCAGGGACGGTTTGGGGATCTACAAACAGGGAAACGTGTCTCCATTTCAGTGTTGCATTCCTCAGGATACTGACACCACACACTCTATTCATAACCATAGCCAGATGGCTCATGCCAGCCACTTTGAATGGGCTTCTACTGGCTCAGAAGAGAGACAACTCAAGCCTGCCTAGAAGGGAGAGGCTTACTACAAAAAAGAAAAATGGTTGTTTCCCCTTGAGTTGGTTGCCTTCAAGGAAAAGAAAAAAAACACAGTAGCAAACAGCTGTTGGCACTATATAGACAACGTTAGATGTTGCAAAATTGCAAAAAAGTGTTGAAAAAAATGTTGAAAAAAAAAAAAGTACTGCAAAAAGGCAGTACTCAAGGCTCTGTAGAGGCTGTAAGAGGAGAGGCCAGAAGGCCGCATTTCATACAGCTCAGGAAGTCATATTGTACAGAACTGCAGAGTTGGAGAAACAGCTGATAGTCTCCCAGATTTTTAGACAAGCTGTTCTAAATACAATTCACCAAATTCTTTAAGCAGTCCATCTGTGGAGGGACACAACACCAAACAAAACTTTGCAGAAATCTGAACAGCCAAATATGCACCAAGAAGCAGCAGCATGACTCTGGCCCAGATGTCCACGAGCTCCAGACCCAGCAGCAGCAGCCATGTTGGTTCCTGTCCCTATGGAGTCAAACACACCACTCAATCGATCACTGCAGGTCTCAAGCTCCAGGGGAAAATGAAGTATTTTCTCACTAGTGATTATCTCATCCAATTATGCACAAGCAGCACTGTGGCTCTGGGGACTGCAAAACAGTTGGTTGAACTCAGCGGTAAGGTGGGAACCAACAGAGAGAATTTGTTAAACCTCACTAAGTCTCTTTTTTTCTGGAAAACTATGTATCAATTAATAAAAATTAAAGGTACCTGAATGACGCCCTGTCATCCTCAGATGAGAGACTGGGGAGGGGGGGCGGAGAATGAATCAGGCCTTTACAAAAACTACACACTGTGTAGACAGAACCAGACAGTGGGACAGATGGTTCCCCCATCTTTTATTTTCAAATCAGAAAGTCCTATAGGGGTCAAAGAAATTTTTGCCATTGAGCTGTTGAATGTGGGCTGGCCTTCTGGCTGCCAACTTTCATTAAAACGATGTGGGAGGAACGAGCCCCGGTTCCTCATAAAAGTCATAAACTTGCAGAGAACTCTCAACAGAAAATCTCTACTAAGTGTTTGCAAGAAAGGCAACCTAAGAAAACAAGTAAACTCAGAAACACTATCTAGAGAGTGGAGGCAAAGTTCTGTTTTTACCCACAACAGAGAATAAATTACTGGTCATTTTTAAAGGCTGTCTGCAGCAAGCGGTCGACTTGAGCCTGTTGGTGAGATAAGAAAGATGAAGATCTTCCATACCAATTCACTAGAACAAGAAAGCAGGGTGTTAGCCTGGGTCAAACCTTCCGAATCAGGCAAAGCCCATCTGATGAAGCACAGACTTGGTTTAAAAAGCACTGGGGGAGGCAGGAACCTGTTTGAAAGAGCAGAGGCCCAACAGCAAATTAAGTTGCGGAGTTAGATCGCCGTTTTCTGAAATTGGCCAGGCAATTCCACTTAGGTCCAGATGCAGTAACAGGCTGCAGCGGGCACACGGCACCGCAGAGCCCCAGAGGATCATAATGGATCTCAAAGCACACAATACCTAAGGTAGAGCAGGAAAGAAAGGGAATTTTGGCACAAGGAGAATGTTAATGATCGAATACACTGTTCTGGTACCAATAAATGCTTGTACAGAAACGCAGGGAAAACTGATAATGATGGACAGTTTTGGAAGCAGAATTCTAATTCTATGGTTGCTAAATAGCTCATGCCCTAAAACAGTAAGATGTGTTAATGCACAAAATCCTACCAAAGGTTGGTTAGATATCGGCAGTTTTCTCTAAAAGAGGAATCCAAATGTAAGACAGCTTTTAGCACTTCTCCAGGGTTTATCAAATCTCAGGTGTGTCTTTTGGCCTATGTGGGCTGTAATCCCAGAGCCAGCATTTAAACTGCAATCCAGACTGCTTTTTATATAAAGTAAGGAACTAGCTGAAAGCAGGACTTACGGATTTAGTCTTTGTACACTGCAGGGAAAAACGTGCATTAGGACTCGTCTCTCATAGACAGTAAAAACTGGTAATTTGAAGTGTGCAATTACAACAAGGAAAGTAAAACAATTTAATAGTTCTCTAAACTCATCATTTGGAGCTTCTGCACAAAGAGCAAGTCGACAAAATCAATGTTAGGTACAGTTATAAACATATTCATAAGAAAGACACTCCTTGCACAGGGAAGGCAAATAAAATAATCCAAACTACATCCAAACTCCTGGGCTAGAAATTAACACTTTAGTCCAGCAGTTCTAGCCGTGGAAAGGTTCCCTGAAATTAAACTAGAGTTAATAAGATTTCTTGCTAGGGACTCAAGTTGGACTTGTGATGAGGGTCCTAAAGAATTTTAAGGTGGAAATTTGATGAACCTGCTGTCAGATTTCAGGAAGGGAGGGGAGGGTCAGGGAGAGGGAGAAGCTTTTAAAATACAAGGAATATTTAAGTGAAATGTAGATGATCTGAAGACTCAAGACAATCCTTTCACAAGATGAAACTCCCATCTCCACACATCATTAGCTGATTCTATGGCACACATACCACAGTAAGCTTGTAAACTGCAATACTGTTTTTCAGGGAAGTGTCTCTGAACCTAGCTGTCATGGCTGAGCTGGAAACCAGATCATACGGAAAATGAAGCACAGGAGGGAGATGTGGTGAAGAAGGCAACAGCAACATCAGAGGCCAAGAGCAGCTGACACAGGGAGATTACTACTGACAAAAGTGGGCAAGGTCACATTGAAATGCATGGCAAAATTTTACTCCAGGTCACTGTCAGTCCCCCAGCAAAATTTAAATTATCCAGCCTGTTCTCAGTTCTTAACACAGAACAAAAGGTGGAGAAAAGGTTATGCTGAGCCAAAATGTTCTCTCTGGCTTCTCTCCAGACCTATTTGTCAACAGTTTGAATGGAAAACCAGAGGCATATGTGTTTCATAACAAGTTCCCTGCACACAAGAGTGTGTACGTTCAACATCATGTTCCACTTCCACAGCTACGGAAGACCAGTATACACATGTACGTATAGCTATAGAACTGGGAAAGATTTTTTTCTCTGGTTTTCCCACTGGGAAAGATTTTTTTCTCTGGTTTTCCCATGTATAAATAATGCTGTTCCCAGACATAAAATGAAAAGCAGCACTATCTGAGAAAATTTAAGTTACACATGCCAGCTGAGACACTGGGGTTCATCCCTAATTATTTTGCCATTTTGCATGTACTAGTAATATAGTCATTTGCTCAAATAAAGTCATTTGCAGAGGTAGTCTGACCCTGTACCTTGTCCTCAGAAGAGTTTGTAAAGATACCTGGTATTCAGAGCCAGTTGGGACACACATAATTTAACAAAAAAAAAAAAAAGAAGCTTGCTCTCTGAAACCATCTTGAAACCATTTTTATGAGTCAGAAATAATTCCTCAGCACAGAGGTGAATTTCCAGAAAGTAAGCAGAAATTAAACTGGCATCCAGCCAGAACATATAAAAGAACAGAAGAGAGGAGGAGTATCTGTTTCAGGAGAAACCAAATGATGCTAGCGCATCACACAGTGTGAGCTCTGGAAAGATGTCAGATTTGTCATAGCTAGGAAAAACACTAAAAATACAGGTTCAAATCATCTTCTGCTAGCAAAGCAGTGAGAAGTGCCTCCTCATGAGGCTTGTAAGGTTCCCTGTTAGAAACTCATCACGCTGCTCCACTGATACAGAAGAAGGGGCAGGACTGCCCTTCTGCAGAGAGTCACATCAAGCCTCATATGCCTCCACAGCACTTTTTGCTTCAGCTGTGCTCATACAACCTGAGCACCTATGTTCATGTATGTAGAAGGCCTCTATATAAACATATTCCAGCAAAAAAAGTAAAGCGTTCCAGCTGAAGAAGCACATACCTGCACTTGTAGATCCAATTCCCGCAGTAAGCACAGACCGTGGCATAATCTTTACTGCATACTTGAGAAACTGAGATTTCCCCGTACCCGGGTCTCCAACCAACAAAAGATGCGATTCACCTTGGGGGGAAAATGTTGATGTAGGAGTAGACGGTTCATATACAGAGAAAGATATACACAAAATGCTCTGAATCAAATAATACTTCTCATTATTCACCTAATGTTTAGTACTACATATACATTACAATATGTAATTCTGTTTAAGATGGCACCATTTATTGGGTGTGATAAATATATTGTTTAGTAAAAGCATCCAGTCATATCGCTGCACCCAAACAAAATATTTATGATGAAATATTTTAAAAGTATTAGCAGGTATTTGACATACTTCCCATAATGCAAGTTCTTACATTTTAGAATACTCATTTCTCACACTCAACTCGCTCTTGAACATGAACAGAAGGATACCAGGGTTTAGTTATCACTCCACTATTCAGTGACTTAAATTATTGTGAAAAGTACTGATAAAATCAGCAAGTTGTTTTTCTTAACTAATTCTGTTACATTGCCAACAGTTACACAATTTAGCAATATCAAAACAATGCAGTTAGTGAGGTAAATAATTTGGGTACTACAAGCTCACTGGAGTGCTCTAAAATTATTTCATTGTCTTCTACAAAACATTAATACAACTTCAGTTCAAACACAAAAGTCTATAACCTTATTTAGCTGCTGGAGCATTAAGAAAACCCTGTATTTGTATATACACACATATTATTTTAGGATTATTATGACCTACATAGATTATGACCTGTGTACCACCTGGCACATGGCATATTTGCCATCTAATAACAACAGAAGGAGAATCAGCAGGCAGATAACTTACAGTAACAGAACTAAGTGAGATGTGCTGACAATCACAGATGGAAAAGTCTGGCATTAGGAAGTAAAATGAATCCTTTAATTTTTCCTTTCAATGTACTATAGTGATCCACATTAAGGAAACATTAATATTCCATCCTTTGATGCCAAATACTGCTGGGAATATTTTACTAGAAATCATTTCAAAACGTCACTTATACAATGAAAAGTGAGTTTATGTTTTGTCTAAAACAACTGCCTTTAATATTCTACCTAATGGAATCCTGAATGCCTGCTTTTACTGGGTTTTATTTGGGAAAAAATAAAATAAAAAGAGGAAGTCTAGACACCCACTTTATTTGTCTGAGATTTTGGAAGAATACTCAGCATTAATGAAAAGTTGCTCTCACTCAAGAAAAAGGGATCATTATGCTTCTGAAACCTTACTGGTTTGATTTTGGAGGGGGGAATGATGTAGGTGAAGACAGGGATAGGAACAACTGTTAGAAAGGATGTGATACTGTTAGAAACAATACCAACCTCTGATTCGAGTTCCAGTAGCATCGGTCCTCTGTACACCACCGGCAAGCACCATGGCTACAGCCAACTTCACCAGGTACAATCCAAAAACTTGAGGACATAAGCTAGCCAAAATTTCATTCCTCCCTAGAACAGGAGCAAAAAATGGCACTCAGCCCTAAGAGTAATGTACACTTAAAGTCCTGTGTACACTGACAAATAATTGTCCTATGTCCACAGTCCTATGTACACTCACAAATAATTTGGGTCTGCTTCCTGAACAAGAGGAACAGGGCAGGAAGGAGATTTTTTTTATTATTATTTTTTAAATGGGACCCAAAGCAATTGTAACTTCCTTCTTTATAAAGAAGTTAAGTCTTCCACTGGCAGCAATGCCAATCCTACCGCAATTTAAGGAAGGTATGGTCTGGATGTCATGACAAAAGGCACTAATGAAATGCCATCATGAAAATTCTTTTGTTTCACAAATTAAAGAGTAGGGGCTATGAAGAATAGAACTTAGAAGTTTCCAGACTTCAAAATATCCCCTTGAAAACGGTCGTGTTGTACATTTAAGAAAACTAAGAAAAACATCTAACACTTGGAAGTATTTTGCCCTAAACCTGTGCACCCATAGCATGGCTCATTTTCTCATCGTTGTCTTTAATCTCCTTATCCTTTGACCCTTCTCTGTCAAAGGTCTCCTTTGACCCGCTCCTCCTCCCTACCATAGTCCCTTTCCCGCAACAGAATATTTCAATCTGCTGTGATAATGTTGTTGGCTTGGAAGGTGTGTAACAGGATTAATTCTGTCCTCTGAGATTCTGATACTAACAGCACATAAGGGACAGCAGGTTTAACGCCATACATTACTCCCATTGCTAGGGAATAAAACAGAGTGACCAATTTTGAGTCCTTACCTTACGTTTTAAGTTTAGATGCAAGTACATGGTACTGGCAAAATATGTAGGCAACTAATAGATGACTTGAGGCATATGTGTTTCTTGTGGAGGTCTTCTGAGGGAATTAACACCTTTGTCCAAAAATGAAATTTTAAAAACTTTGGTCAGCCATAACATAACTTAAGATTTAACTCCATAGTTGCCTCTATTTGACTTCAGATTCATTTGCCTTGTCAGTGCTGAGCAGCTCAGCAGTTCTGCCTAGAGAGTATCCAGAAAAAATAAAATCACCTGCATAAGTTCTCTCAGAGGCCTGCCATGGTAGACTTTCTCAGGACACCTCATACACAGCATCAGGAATTGACTGACATAAAATGCAGTAGGAACTACTATTATCTCTTGAAAAACAGTAAATTTACATACATCCGGTTGTGAAATGGCCTATACCTTAGACTCCTTAGTCAAATTTGATCTCTGCCCTCATGTGAAGGGACTCAAATTCAGACAAACGGCCTAAACCAGACATCTTGGGCAGTCAGGGTCCTTCTAATTTCCACCTCAATTTTCTTGTAGCCACTTCATATTAATTCATTTATTCTGAATGGGTAATAGTGCATAAAACCACACTGCTCCCTGCAGGCTTCCAAAAATTGTCCTGAGAATGAAAGATTAAATGGGACCTTCAAAGAGGATCCTGAATTACTTTCTGAACCGTTCTAAACAGGGTGATAAGAAATGTTCTCGTTCCAAACAGCAGGAAGAAGAATGTTCTCATTCCAAACAGCAGGAGGCTAGCAATTAAATTGCTTTCCAGGAAATGCAGTTCTGAAGAATCTTTGCCATTGACAAGATCTCCAATTTCTTATGCGAGTGCTCTAATTTTTAAGCTGACAGGGGCAACATTCCCACCTGCTTTTCCTCCTGTTTGTCTTTTAAGAAGACAGACTAAGCCCTTTTCAGGATGTTAAAAGACAGAGTGTTAGCCTGAGACAGTTCAGTGAGAGATCCTAAAGAGCCCACTGAGCTCCCCAGGGCTCAGGAGGATGCGCTCAGATTATGGAGGGGGACAGAGTTCCAGACACAACTCCTGCTGATTCCTAGGTGTTTGACTGCAGACCATGGTAAGTTTAGGAGCCAGCATACTAAACACTCTGGCTGTTCTGAAAGCCACTGTGAATTGGGAGACTCTCTCCACATTTGATAGGAGACTCCACAGCACCTAAATCAAGGCCCTAGGCATCCAAGAGTTAGGTTAAAGATGAGATGTGCTAAACTCTGTGGTAGAGATTCACAGCTTAATTCGGGATGCAGAGACAGTGAGTCAGATCTCTTGCCCCAGAGTCAACAGCTATGAGCTATGCTGGCTAAAAGCAGATCTGGTCCGCACTATTTCTTCTAAGAGATGCTTCTTCTTTCTTGATTATAAAACACTTTTCTTTTGTCCCTGATACTTATATTATTTCTCATTCCTTTTTAATAAATGTTCCACAAAACACTTGACTGGAAAGCTCAAAAGAAGGAACATCAATGCAGTCATGTTTGGTACCTTTTTCCCCAGTAATATTGAAGTAAGAATTTCACATTCCTGTACTGGCAAAAATATATTTTTGGAGGAATGGGCAGTGGGATAGGATAATGGGGGAAAAATGTGTTCAGTCACTGTACTTTCACTCCTGATTTCACCTATATCCGAACATGTGTCCTACTTAAAAGCTTTCAGGTACTAACCTGCTAAGGGATCATTCCTATGCTTTTCCCAGAAGTCTTTGAATTCCTTGCGGACTTCTTCATCAATTACAACCCCTGCTAGCTGCTCATTGTTTACTTTAACGTAGTTGGCTTTCAAAACAAGCTGCAAGTCACAGCGTGCATCCTCGTGGAAAGGTTTCCACCTCTGCATTACCACTCCATACACTGTGATGTCATCTCCTGGTGGTAACAAAAATTAGTAAAATAACTTGAGATAAGCAGATGTGTCAGTTAGCTGTAATGCATAATAATGCAATTGAGATGCTGTGTTACAGTTAGTAAGGTTAAAAAAACCCAACCATAAAAAGCAAACCTCCTGCAGTTACTGGAAGTCTAAAAGAAACATTAGGTAGATTGCTTATGTCTGTGGTAGGAAGCTGCTATGTCTTTCTACTTCTGTTTAACGTAGGTGAATTCTTGAAGGTATACCTCTGCTTGTTTCCTCTTCTAGAAAAGAGGAATTCAAGATAAACTGTAGAAGCTCTTCTTTCAATTAGATTTAGTATACAAAAACTTTAGGCAAAACTTATTTGACTTCTGGTAACTTTTGTGATGAATTCCAGAATCACTCGTTAACATTCTGGCCACAGTGTTCTTCTGAGAAAGTACAAGAAGAAATTAATTTCTTGTGGGGATGTGCCTATCTGAGAATTTTTAGTCCATTCTTCATACATCCTCCTGCCAATTAGCTTCCTTTCTGAATGCCATGTAGCTTTTCCACCTGCAGCATTCCTTAGATAGGAGGTGAGGTTGCCTCACTCTCCAAACCTACAGAGGGGCACCACACGCTATGTGAAGGTGTGGACCAATTTCCTCAAGAGGTTTGGCATTCCCACACTAACAAGATGCAATATACTTTCTGAAGGTCGCAACACATTACTTATTGAAACTGATCTGTCAAACAGTCAAGATGTAACATGGGGGTAACATTTTCTAGAATAGTCTTCAATGGCTATGCTAACATCCAAGCTGAAACAGCAACGTGACAGACTAACATATCTCATTCAACAAGCCCTCAGCACCGATAGCCTACTTGGCAAAGATTCATCTCAAATGGAAAAATAAAAATACTTGTGGTACAAACATATGCGATATATGCTGTATCCTCACCAGACTTGCAACTGTCCACTAAGTCATCTTCCAGAACAACCACCATGCAACGAGGGATGCTTCCAACAGACAGTCTTTGAATCTAGGAGACAGGAAGGAAAAGCACTTCTTAAGAACAGCACCTTTCAAAAGCCATTTATAGCAGCTCTGGCTTAAGGACTGGCATTCCTTCCCTGGAACTGAGGTCAGACCTTGCTTTTTCTCACAAAACTTACACAGTAAACATGCCACTGCTGCCATGAGCTTAACAATGGAACTTTAATGCTTATATTAATGGAAACTGGATTGGGTATTAAATTAGCTGAAGGTGCTCAGTCCTGGGAGGTGCTGTGTGATTTCAATATCTTGCTGAAGAAAGCTCACTAAAAGAGGTCATTTGAAAGATCTGATTTTTTCTTTTTTTTTTTTTTTTTTTAATAATTTGAGGTATTTTTAGATACTTCTTCAATCTGCAGAGTTTACTTTGAGTACTGAAGCGTGTCCATGGGCTAGATAACCCTTCACTGAAGTATATACTGAAAGATTATTCTTTATATTTTTCTGGTATTTAACCACAATTTGACAGGTTGAGATACAAATTTACACCTAGTTGTCAAGGATTAAATCAACAACAGGAAAAAACAAATCATACACAACCAGACAAATGTATATAGACAAATGTGCCAGTAACTCCTGTAATTCTTCTTCTTTTCTCCAGGGCAAAGTCTATGCAGTCTTGTCACAGTCCATCTCCAACCAGCAACCTTTCCATTTACACCTAAAAGCTTGTAATAGTTTTTAGAATATCCACTGCACAAGAACAACAATCAGAAGGACCTTTTCATTCTGCAGCACAGGTCATACATGCTAGAATTCTAGATTTATTCACTCTAGTGCCTAGGAAGGTTAACTCATCCTTGTGTATTATCTAAATGCCCACAGGCAGTTCACATCACTGTCAGTACTGGTGGCACTTACACAGTCACTCACAGAGCTCAGTAGGAAACACGAGTGAAATTCATTCCCAGTTTAACTTTACTGCGTTTAATAAGCCCATGCTGCTGAAAATCCTTCCCACCACAAAGATCTCTGTCTCACACAGTAAAACAAAAAAACATTACAGAAACCATATGGCAGAAACAATCATAATATAAACATGCAGCATAGGGCTTATTTCCTAGAACCAGTTTTATTCCCTTACTTTTTGCTATTCTGAACTTTAAAGAGCTTCATTTCTAATTTCATACATTTGTTTTCATACATTTTGCATGTAGATTGGCACTACTATACTCTTAATTTATAAAATCAAAACCCTGAAACAACTGAAGAGATCTTAGAAAAGATTTATGAAAGACACTGAACATATAAATAAACACAGAAACATTGCCTGCAATATACCCTACTTATTCTCAATTTTCATACAGTATAGATTTTCTTGTGCCAGTTTTGTCTTAGTTATGCGCTACCATAAAAAGAGGCACGATAGTTTCTTACTCCTCCAGCTTAGCTGTACTTCCACCCAGGACTACCTTCAGAAAAACAAACGCAAATTCTGTAAGGAGGACATATTCAATTATTACTGAATTCAATATTGGTTGAAGGGAACAGACATTTGCAGACACCGTGTATCGACCACACTGCACTGCTACAGCTGGCCTTGGCCACCGCTGGGCTAGCTTTAGTCCTTGGAGAAACAACGCAAACTTGGTGTTACATGGATTCATTATGGAGATTTAACCTATGTACTAATCCCGGGTGTTTTGTACTGTCTGGAATGGAGTTACCTAATAACGGAAGCCTAATCAACAACCTAATTCTGATGTAAGCATGAACAGTTTCACTAAAATTAGCGAAGTTACCTTATTCCAGCAGGAAATTAAGCCCTCAAATGCCTTCTTCAGTAAGTTGATTCTTTTTGTACTTGAGACATCTATACCTTAATACCCTCCCCTTTTTCTCCATCTTATTTTTTTTTTTTACCTGTTCCTGAATTTTGATTTCTTGATAGTCTCTGCAGCAGGTAGAAGAGGTTGTTCCAGAGAGACACGTGAACTTGGTTGACTTGCAGCCTTCTTCATTAAGACAGGCTGATGGACGACAGAACGCGTAGTACTGTTCAAAGTCAGCCTTGACGACAAACACGTGCTTGCACTTATCGCAGATATAACTCCGTTCAAACTCCAAAACTTTCACCAAACTGGTACGTATGACAGTCCCAGTAACAGACAAAAAGTGACCCACATCCCTGGTTTTAGGAATGTGCTCTCGAGTCAGCTCTGGGCAAACAGGCAAACCTGTTAAACAAAAATATGTGTAGGATAAGGCTATGCATATAAAACATGGACTTACAATGCAGTTAAACAGAAAGACTAGAAAAAATGCCAGACATATTAACAGTAGCCATTGTTATTACTGGTTCATAAATGTGATTCAACAATTCATCTGTTGTACTATACATCTGATTCACTGGCCTCAGATGGTGAAAAACATCAGATGCTGAACACTAACAGAAACTGTTGACATTTTACTCTCCTGGTCTTGCCAAGGGCTGAATAATCATGAGCACTTTCCATTCAAGGAAATAGATCCTGACGTTCTCAGATCTATTTATTAATTTAAATGATCTGTTGCCAAATGCCATTTATTCTACAATTTGTTTATCTGAATTACAAAATTTGTTACGCTACTTAATTGTGGTTCAATGTTATTCTGACATTTAAACAAGTGTAACTCCTAATCTTGTGTGAATTCTCAAGTCTAAGCAAGTTTAAAATTCATAGTGTGTGAGCATTTGACCTTAAATCCACATTGCATACCAGTAAACCTCAAGCACAAGGAAGAAGGCATAAAAAGAATATAAAGGGGGTTATGAATGCAAACCAAAGCAAATTCACTTGCACGTTCAAATGAATAGCGACAGAACATTTTCATGGCACTTGCTCTCCTTTAATTCCACCCCACCAGCCAGTTCTGTGGTGCACTGATCCTGCTCCGGCGTTCACCTGTGCGGCCACCACTTAGCACCACAGCGGCTGAAATCCTCAGGAAGATTAATCTACCTTACAGCCTACAAAGCCTTTATAAAAATAAATGGTCTCTGAAACACACACCTGAGAATAGCATCAAAATATTCCCTCTTAAGAAGTTACTATTATGGACTACAAGATACTAATAATTATTAACTGAAAAAGAAATTACCTGCTGTTAAAATAATTTCTTAGCTTTACCTCCAAAATAGTTAGGAAACAAGAGACGTAAAAAAATAAATCTGCTAGAAAATGATGTTTTTAGGGGGACCAAAACTATTTGTGCATTTAGGTCAAATCTCCTCATTAGCTTTGGCTGCTAAAAAAACCCCACATCATATATTTATTTCATTAGCTTTGGCTGTGAAAAAAAAAGACATCATATATTTATTTCAGTGTTTTCAAAACCAAATGCTTGCTTCAGACATGCTGAAACATTCCGTTTTGATGCTTTTAAGCAAAGTGTTTGACCTTTTGCTTTTGTTTAAAGAAAGTATTTTTAAATATTAAGCTAATTTTAAAAGGTAAAAGAATAAAGTAAAAAAAAAAGTAGAAAGCAATTAAATAATCAGGAAAAGAAATAAAGTATTATGTAGAACTGCAAACAAATCTTTCTGGTTGACTGTAACAAAGCTATTTACATATTCTATCAAACCTGCTGAAAATTCTTTTTCTCCCACAGGTTTGCATTTCTATTCAGTTCAGGCGAAAAAACATAAAACCATTATTTTTCCAAGCGTTTTGGCATCTTTTTTTCCCCAGCTCAGTATTGGTGCAGCTCAACAACCTTTGCAAAATACAACACATCTTACACTAGAGAGAGCTGCAGCACTGTTGTCAGGATATATGATATGATCACCTCTGTGAATGTTGGAGAGACAAGAATCTGGACAGGGAAGAAAAAAGCCTTCTTTCTGATCATATCAGACTGCTTGACAAACTCTTTAATTGAGTATGTGCCTCTTTGAATCAGCTTTACTGTATTAGTAATAACATTTAAACCTGAACTATTAGAAGCAGCCTGGCCCTCAGTAACAGACACAGCGGTGCTCAGGCTAACAGTAAGTAAGGAAAAATCTTTTCATGGATTTGCAGCAAAAGGAGAAGTTATACAAATTTGTACAATGCTAAAATACAGATAAAGAACTTCATTGTTTACTTTCTTCAGTGAACCTGGGGTAATCACCCATTATTAATCACTGCATATTCACACTCCCTCAGTCCTCCTTTGAACTCCTAGGTGCCCTGTCCATGCTGGTACAAGTGTGCTAAGATTGCATTCTTATACCTAGCATAAGCAAAAACACTCTTCCTCACTTCGGTCCATGCCTGACACGCAGATCCCCTCGGCCCCACTCCAGCTAGTTGCCTGCTGCTCCCACCAAGACGAGCACAAATGATCCGGGGGCTGGAGCACCTCTCCTATGAGGCCAGGCTGAGAGAGTTGGGGCTGTTCAGCCTGGAGAAGAGAAGGCTGCGAGGAGACCTTATTGCGGCCTTCCAGTACTTAAAGGGGGCCTACAGGAAGGATGGGGGCAATCTTTTTAGCAAGGCCTGTTGTGACAGGACAAGGAATAATGGGTTTAAAGTAAAGAAGAATAGATTTAGACTGGTTATAAGAAAGAAATTTTTTACCATGAGGGTAGTGAAGCACTGGAACAGGTTGCCCAGAGAGGTAGTGGAGGCCCCATCCGTGGCAACATTGAAGGTGAGGTTGGACGGGGCTCTGAGCAACCTGATCTGGTTAAAGCTGTCCCTGCTCACTGCAGGGGGGTTGGGCTAGATGACCTCTAAAGGTCCCTTCCAACCCAAAGCATTCTATGATTCTATGATTCGCCTCATTCCTGTCTGACATGGGAACAGAAAGTGTCACTCCAAGATGAGAATCCTGAAAGTAATCACAACCCAGCATCCACCTAAAAGGTAACACTATCATGGGAAAATTTGGGCGGAAAAAAGCCTACAGATCATTTAGCTTATTGCTTTTGCTTCTTCAGCAGCCAGCCTTTCGGTGGTACAGAACGTGAGCCAAACTAGATGGACAGATGTTCTTTTGATCCAGCTGGACCACACAAGCATAACCACCCCCTGCTCTTCATCAGTTTCCCTCCTGTTTAGTGATGGAGTAATTTGTGAGTCTGACAACTAACTTTTTCCATCAATGATCAGTCAGACTTGCTTTTATCAATTATTAAAACTATTTGATCAAACGCGCCTAAGTTTGCCTGAGGTTGATTAGGGAATACTCAGACAAAACATCCCTGTGGGAGGAATGGTCAGCTCCAGTAACAGGCGGATAATAGAAGCAGGAATGTCTTAAAGACACCGCTACTCATGCAGCAATCATCTGCCTCTTGCTTTACTCCTCCTAATACTTCCTGGTAGCTTATAAAACAATCATTCTTGGAGTAAAAATAACTCCGTTTTTATGCTGAAGCCCTGAATGATACAAATGCATCCTGGAACCCTAGGGGTAAAGATTTATTTCACTCCAACTTTTATAGGTACAGGGAAATGCCTGACATTTCAAATTTCAGCACAACACAGAGGCCATCCTTTTAGACCACATACTCAGCTCTGTAACACCTAAATAGGTAGCAAGCCTTTTTTCTTTTTCCCCCTAAATACCTTGAGAAAATAGCATTATGAGAGCCACAGGCTAATTATATTTTGATATATGTGTCTTAATGACAATACTTTTAATGAACCTTACCGGGACAAAACACAGATCTATTTAACAACTGTGACTCATCCAAGTTCAAGCTGCCAAAAGACTGAATGATCATAAACCACTCCAGCACGGGGCAGGGGAGGGAAACACACGTCACCAGCTCTTGGCTTTGCAGACTAGGCAGCTCCAAATAGTTACAATCAGCAATGACCAGAAGGGACTGTGGCACCATCAACCCAGCTCCCCACAACAGGCCAAAGAGGCATTTTAGCCCCAGAACCTGCACTCCACACTTACCACACCTCAAAGCTACTAAAAATTTCCTAGTAATAAGGAATAATGGCGTATCAACTTGTAAGGAAAAAAAAGGACAAAATCCTCTATGAACGATCACGCCTTCTAACAGTTCATTCCAATTTTATAAAAAGCAATTTTATAACAATTAGTTAAGCATAAACTTTCACAATTTCAGATTAAATAGTTACAAGACAAGTCAAAATTTAGACTTTGCCTCTTCTGGGAGATGGCTGGAACCAATAAAGACCATGAGCCAACCAACATGTTAAGGAAGTCAACCTGCAAGAAAATCTATGAACTACATTTAGAATCATAGAATCATAGAATGCTTTTGGGTTGGAAGGGACCTTGAGAGATCATCGAGCCCAACCCCCCTGCAGTAAGCAGGGACTGAACCTGTGAACTTGGCGTTATCTTCCCCTAAAATATTTTTTTTTTCCTTTAGACCTTCCAGCTACCAACAGAAATAATGCGAGACCAGCTGCTGATTTGAGGAGTCTTTTTGCCACGGAAAGGCTTTGGTGTAAGTCCCGACCCAGCAACAAATGCCAACCAGGGCACGCACGCCACCAGGGACGTCCACAGCTTTTTTCCGGGTTGATCTACAGAACTACATGTGTTTGCATGTGTTCTTTTCTGCTTAATAAACACCAGCCATTCGCTATTGCGTTAAACACCGAAAGGGCAAGAATTAAACTTACTCCTTCCCTTGACCCCCCCAATAGTTTGTTACAGAATAAGAGAAATCGGCAGTGCTGACCAGGAGACGCTCCTGGGGACACCTCGCCGCCGCCCCCGCCTCGCCACTCACCCGAGACCCTGGTGTGGAGGTTCTGCTTCATGCTGAGCTGCGGAGGGGCCGCGGCGGCCTCCAGCGCTGCCAGGGCAGCCCGGCGCAGCGCGCTGTCGAAAATCGGGAGGACCTCGCTGGGGAAGGCGTTGAAGTACTCCCCGATCTCCATGTTGGTCTCAAAGAGCGTCAAGGCGTCGACGACAACGGGGTAGTGCGCCTCATCGTCGGCCTCCCTCAGGATGCCCAGGATGTCGTCCCTGTGGTGCTCCAGCACGTAGGACTCGAACACCTGCCCGATGAGGTTCACCTGCTCCGTGCTCAGCGCCATGCTGCCCCTGCGTGCGGGCAGGCGAGGTGAAGCCGTCACAAAGCCGTCACAAAGCCGGCCTTTCCCGCGAGGTCAGGCGCCGATGGCAAAACTGTTTTTTTTTCACTCGCAAAACCCCACCGTGGAGACGGGCGCGCGCGGCTCCGGCCTCCGGGCAGCGGCGCCCTCGCACCCGAGCGCGCCACCGGCAGCCAGCGGGCTCGCGCCGCCACGCGCCGCCCGCCGCCTCGCTCCCGCCAACCAATCGCCCCGCCCCGCCCCGCCCCAGCCAGCCAATCAGCCCCGCCCCGCCTCGGCCAGCCAATCAGCCCCGCCCCGCCTCGGCCAGCCAATCAGCCCCGCCTCGCCCCAGCCAGCCAATCAGCCCCGCCTCGCCTCGGCCAGCCAATCAGCCCCGCCCCACCCCGGCCAATCCGTCACCCCCGTCTCTCCGCCCCGCGGCGGGAGGCGGGAGCCGGGAGCCGCCGCGCCCCGCCCCGCCCTCACGGCCGCCCGCCCCGGGGCAGGCAGGGCGGCGGGGAGCGGGCCCTTTCCGGGGCTCTTCTCCCCGTGAAGGCCAGAAAGTGAAGCCGGCCGGTGACCCGCTCCGTCGCCCGCCTGGCGGGGGGTGAGGGGAGGCGGCAGCCGCTTGTCCCGCCCCGCCCCGCCCCAGGCGGCGGTAGCGGGGCTTCCCCGCAGCGCGGAGCCAGGCCTCCCGCCCCAGCCGCCGCCAGCGCGGCAAGTTTTGAACGCGGCGCGCCGAGGCGGGGGTGGGCCGGCCCGGCAGCGCGCCGCCTCGGCCGCCCGCCTGCGGAGCGCTGCCCCAGGCGCGGCGCGTCCCGTCCCGTCCCGTCCCGCCTCCGGACGGCGGGGCCGCGGCTGCGCTCCCAGCACCCGCGTCGGCGGCCCCGCCGGAGCGTGTGTGCGGGGCCGGGCCCGTACCCGCCAGGCGGAGGCGGGCAGCCCTCCGCGCCCGCCCCGCTCCCGCTCGGTACCTGCAGCGCCGGCCGCCGCCGCCGCCCCTCCAGCCAGCTTCCCGCCGCCGCCGCGCCGTGCGGAGGCGGCGGCCGCAGCTCCCTCCCCCGGCAGGGGAAGGGACTCCGTCCCCGCCCCCTCCGCGCCGCTCCACGCCCGGGCCCGGCGGCCCCCGATCGGGGCGGAGAGCGGCCGCGGAGCCGCCAGCTGGCGGGGCCGGAGCGGGGCGGGGGTGGCTTCCCCGGGTGCCTCGGCGGCCGTGGCGCGGGGCCGCGCCGCTTCCCAGGGCCGCGGCGGCGGGAGGGCCGGGGCCGCCCCGGGCGGGGTGGGGGGCGGCGGGCCCAGCTCCCCGCCGAGCCGTGCGGCGGCCTGCGGGGAGAGGAGGGCGCTCCGTGGGTGCGGGGGGTGTCCCGCTGCCCTGCCTGTCGTGAGCAAGACGGAGCGACGGGGTTCTTGTTTGAACGCGCTGTTGCTTGCCTCAGTGTCTCTGTCGCCGTTCCCCGGTGCAAAGGGCCGCTGCTCCTGGGTGCAAGGCGGGCGGAGCGAGTGCGGGGGGTGCTGCGGGCGGGGGGAGCGCCGAGGGATTCGCTGCTGCTCCTGCGACCCCCGCCCCCGGTGTGCAAATCCCATGAAGTCTGAATTTGGCTTCCTTAAAGCGAGCTGCCTAACAGACCAGTCGATTCCCCCTTCTTCATGAGGGCGCGTCGTAGCAAAGTCTGAAGAGTTTGGGGATTTTATTTTTAATGTAGCCAGAAAACGGGGTTTGCTGGAGGCTCTAAAGCTTTCGCTTTCGCCCAGAATTTACAGTGTGCTGTTTCCAATAGTTTCATATCTGTACTTTTCTCTGAGCGTGTAGTACAACCCAGTGACATGCTCTAACTATTTGAAATATTTTATCTTTTAAATAGTTAATTCTGTTTCAAAATTGAGGCCCAGGCATAAGGAGTGACACTGTCAAGTCTTGCGATATCACAGAGAAGAACTTAACGCCCCCTTAAATTCAAAGCATTTGAAGTGTCTTAAAACTTCTTTATTGAGTTCCTCACTCCCATGACCTTCTGTTGTGGGCTTGTAGTAATGATGAATTATTGATACGCAATCAAAACAAAAAATCGCTGCCCATGTAAGGTCTTAACCAAAAAAGTGTACCATACTATCACCAAAGTATCAGAGCTGTGCCAATAGTTCTATAATAAAAAGATATCAGAAGAAATGTACAAAATTTGCATCTTAATACAAATTTTTAGAGTTGGTGGAGGGGAAAATCATTGCTTTTCAAACAATATCCTTTGGATCCCTTATTTTCAAGTTATGATGTATGGCTTCAATATGCGAAGTAACTGCCTTACCTGCCTTAATTAAACTAAGATAATTAATTTGAACATCTAACATGTTTTTTCTCCCATTAATATTTAAATACGTGATCTTAACGAGTAAGAAAGCTACAGTGGTTACTTCACCTCTGTTAACTATATGGATTATCTTGCCATCCTTGAGTTGATCTGAGGAACGTTTGGCCAGTGGAGAAGGGAAGGGTCTTGGAATGTCTGGGCAAAAGCTTCTTGGTGGAAGTGCGGGTGCTTTAAATCACAAATGGCATTTCTCTGAATTGCTACTCCACAAGCTTTCGGAAGGGGATTCCTGCACATAGCTGCCGTCTGGTAAATCAGTGGATAGAACTTCAGTTATCTGTCCGGCATTGTTTGCAAATACAAACTTCTTCAGATCATTTGTAGATGTTGCCTCAGGCCTCGTCTGAAGGAAACTGTTTACAGCAAAAGCCTAAGACCGCTTCAGGGGGTTATAAAAGAGGAAATGTTTTAACCCTTAGACATGTCTCTAGAAACAAAAAATACTTTGCTTTATAAAATGGTCTTATTCTAACCAATTGAATGGATATGGCTGCAAAAGCACTGCTGAGCTCTGCGCCTAATATATAAATTGATTACTGTGAAAATTCAAAACTATTTCTGGTAAAGATTATCCTGGGTGGAGCGTCAAGCAAGTCCTGTCTCGGCAATATGCTTTCAGTGTCAGCTTCACTCAGGTCACGGTGCTGTCTTGCAAGGCACCGAAGCCAGGCTGCTTTTTTCTAATGATGGGACGCAGCTATTCCTAGGCACTTGTTAGCTCGGCGCAGTTCCCGGCTTCTGGTATGGCAGAGCTGTCATCTTTGTGATTTCCTGGAGGTGTCCGTCCGTGCTTCCTCGGACGCCGCGTTTTGTAGCCTGAACAACTAGAGCAACAAGATGAAAAAGAATGCAGCAGCCTGCAACTGGAGCAGCTAATTACAACTACAGAGCAAGTAACTTACATTGGTGTGTAAAGGCTGCGATTAGGTAGTGGTTCCTACGAGAAACTAAAGCATTTATCATTTTATTATTATCTAATAATAACTAGTAACAGTTATGTGCTTAGCCAAGTAATGAAGAAACGTTTACTCAGCAAAGAAGTCATCAAAAAAATACATCACGCCCATTTGAAAATCCGTGAAGTAGCCCCTTTTGAAATCATGGTGCAAAATAGGACAAGAAAAAGCAATTAGTCTTAAGCGAGTGGATGGAGACAGTGCTGGCAGTTACCAGCCTGAAAAGGTCTCTTGTCCTGGGCTCAGAACGCTTTCCTGGTTTGTCTCTGCTTTCCCCTTTGAATGGCTCTCCTACATAAGCCAGTATTGCTATTTTTGCTTTCAGGTCACTTCTGATAGCCTTGTGTGGTTATGAAGAAAAGGATGAAGACTAAAAACTCCTCTGTTTTCTGGTTTTACAGAACACAGTGCACGCCCTCCACCTGGAAACATCCCAGAGAGTACGAGAGCTGCCCGCTAATACCGTGGTCGGGGCGGCTGGTACACGTCCCGCTCCAGCGTCCCATCGGGACGCTGCCGGCAAGGCTGCACGAGTGCTGAGAAGGGCTCATGGATCCCACGGGTTGGGTAAGGATTTAGAGTAAGCAGCGCGAATGGGGTTGAATGTTCATCCGACCGCGACACTCGGGCTTCAGCCTCTGCCCTACGGCACGTCTGTTGCCCGCCGTCACTGAGGCTGCCTGTGGCGTTTACAGCCTGAAGCGCGCCGACTTCTTTGTGCCCGGCTGTCGCGCTGATGGTCTCTAACTGAAGTTAAACAGCTGTAGTTCCAGCTAAAGGCTCAGCCGCTCTCTAACCTTTTCCGTTCGTCTGTCAGGTTGAACGTGGAAGGCCTGTTGATTTCCAAGAGTACTCGCTGTCATAATGAAGCCAGATTTCGGTAGCTGTTATTGAATTATGCTTTTATTTACTTAAGCTTTGCTCTTCTTGGCCCCTAGCAACATTGCTATCAGTGCTGCTGGCAGCAGCTGCTTCTTGTGTTCAGCCAGCTGTTTATTGTGAACAGGCCTCTGTACCGTGCTTAACTCCGAAAATAACCGAGTTGCCTTAGTGACAGGCAATTTATAAACTCATCCTTAAGACTGCGCACGAGTCTGGAGTGGACCAGTAGTTCATCTCATAGGTCCCATCGTTAACCTAGGAACTTGCAGTGCAATTGTATAGTCAACAAAGCTTGAGTTGTCTTATTGTGTATGTGCTTGAAAATGATGTTAACACAGTTGTGCAGTAAAAGAGCCCAATGTTGCACCCAGCAAATTACAAGTTCTGTTAAGAGAAATGGAGTTCAGCGGTCGGTCACGCCGAGGAGGAAAAGTTGTTTCAGCTTGGCTGCCTGGTTTTGTTACATGATCTCAGTACTATCCACAGGTACTTCCAATTACTGGAGTGTATCTAAAGAAATGGATGTTTATTTATATGACCAAAATACACGGCAAAGTAAATTAGCTTTAGAACTGCAAGCTGATTTCTGTATATAATTGTACATGGAAATGAGTCATAGTTCCATTTAAAGATTTTGCCAGGGAATGTATACATAAATAAAACCGGTACAATGCCCAACACCCAAAAGTAGCTAAACAACAATACTACCAATTAGAGTTTCGCCTTCATTATAGTAAAGAAAGGTTTAGCATTTGCCTAGGAAGAATACTAACGGTACTATACTGGACTACATTGAACATACCAGGGAAAAAGCAACACTGCTCCTGTAAGGAAAGTCAGTTTGCATCTTTCAAAGCTGATGTATTTTTGCAAATGTTGGTTAACAAAGAATTTTTTAAAAAATGGCAGGCTAGGGTTCCTCACCCCTAAATATAGGCAATGGAGGCACTTACATTTGTTGTTGCTCTACAGTCTTTGTGCAACCAAGAGAGGTAAGTGGGCTGATTCACCCTTGAAGCTGCCAGTTGACTGCAGAGGAGGTTGAAGATCACTATTTTCTTAAGTGATGTGATTCAGTCATTTTCTTTCTAAGGGAAGGAAATCACAGCAAAGGAGGAAAACTTGCGGTCTAATTTTGTCGATGCAGAACTAGTGGATTTTACCTGTGGATAGCACGGGGGTCATGTAACAAAATTCACATATAACTTAAAATAAACCTTAAGCAAGCAAGCAAGCGGTTGCTCTGACATCATGAACAGGTCTGATTTCTATTATGAGTGAAATGTCCTGATATTCATTAGGCTTTCCTCATGTCCTACAGTTTTTAAATAGAGTTTCAGAGTAAGACTAAAACTGGAAAAAAAGTGAATGACTATTAGTCAAAAGTTAATATTGGGATTTTCTAGCTATGGTTACTGGGATAGTGTATTTGTTCACAATTTAAAGAAAGGACCCCAATTTTTTCAGCTGCCACACCAGAAAGGCAAGTGCTGCAACATGGGCTATAGCTCAGAATCTCTCCATGTTCTGCTACAGGAATGGAAGCATTTTTCCCCAAAGAGACTGCTGCTTTCAGTTTTGAAGTGCAACTCATCAAAGGAGGTCCTTTGTGGAAAGAGTTTTCTAGTCTCAAAAAGCAGGAAAGTTTACTTCCAGAGACCACCGACATCAACAGCGAAAAAACTATATTCTGCTTTAAAAGTGAAAACAAAGATTCTTGCAACATTATAGAAAACATTTAGGAGGAACAGATGACAGGTATATCCTAAAAAAAGACTAAATATTCTATATTATCCAGTTTTATAATACATAAATGTTCTTACTTTTTACAGTGATCAAAGATTACAAATCTAAAACATTTAATGTGTACATGTTAAATGTAGAACTACTCAAACCAGTTAAAAAATAATCCAAGCTTTTTCTTCTAAAGGAACAGATCATGAGAAAACCAGATGTGAACATTTATTTAGACTAAATTAGAATGTTAAAAATTCTGTAATATTGACCCATGTAATTTATTGCCGGTACTTCTCAAAGGACTAGTATTTTCCTTGAAGTCTCAGGTAGATCTAGTACACATATGCTGAAGTAACTGGAAAATGCAAAAGGAAGGAGTCAAACTGATAAGGCAGTTTCTGTGTTGGCACTGATTGCAGCTTGGTTTTAAATCATCTTTGGGCTTTCTTTTTTTTCCAAGTATACCTTCTGGGTACAATTCCTGCCGCAGAAAAAAAAGCCATGCAGTTCTCAGGACATAATTCTTCCCTGTGCTATGAGATCGTGTCAGGTGGGTCAGATAGAGCAGTTTTCTGCTAACCTGGAAAATTCACTGACATTCAAACTCTTATCACACAAGTAAATGGCACAGTCCAGACTGAAGGGCCAAACCTGGCCTTAAGACTGATTATTATGATGACGTTCTGACGAAATGTAGGGTTCTTCTGCATTTTGCCCCTGTATCAAGTATAGCCTGTTACTTCTTTCCTCCACAGGAAAACACAGTAAGCATTAAAATATTATACTCTTCATTGTTTCCTCTTTGACCTTTTATTGTTCTTTCTGAATAAAACTAAACGTTCGAGGGAATTAGTTACACCAAGTGCTGATAATGAGATTTAACGTGTCAGAGTGCAGAGAGAGAGCTCCTGAGAGCCCAAAGATTTTCCCACCATTGTAAATAATACTATGCAACTTCATGCTAATTCTATACCTCCTTACTTGGAGTTGTCTGTTGAGCTAGGAAAGACTGCATGCGTGAGCAGAGACTTTGCAGAACTCTCTGCACAACTGGACTCATGAATATGTGCACTTTTAGCTTTTTCCAGAATACCAGACACCGCAAAGATCAGGAATACAATGACATTGTGATGATGCAAGTATTAATCCTGTATTAATTCCAAATGCCAGATACTAACTTTTTTTAGGAATACATTTTACAGAGTTGTCAATGCCATTTGGTAGAAAATAATTTTTTTCTTAGTTTCTTCCAGTTGGTTTGGGGCATTTTTTTGTTTGGTTGGTTCTTGTTTTTAAGAGACTGATTTGGTAGTGGAACAGCTGCTGACTGTGGCAGACAGGGTAACTGAGTGCTTCTTCACTTTCTTCTCCCTTCCGCAAGACAAATGCCTACTAGCAAAAAGCCAATGGGCACACCTTTTACTGAACAGGTAAAGTAAATGCAGATACTATCATCTTCTAATTACTGTTCAGTTATTAATTCCATATGTAAAAATGTACAAATGAAGTGGAGGATGGGAGAAAAAGGCTGAGCCCTTGCAAAGCATGCAAGAAAAAATACGCAACACTCACTTCAGAACATTGTAACAAAATGAGCTAGTGTATTTTATTTTGGGTAACAGCCAAGAAATCTGACATTTTGCCCAATATGGCTTTCTTCTAAAATTAAAAAGTTGCATATACCTACAGTTGAGTCGACCAGCTACAGAAAATCTGCTGTATACATCTTTAATCCACGGCAGCATCACCAGAATACAGCTTTCAGTGGAGTTTTCAAGCTGAATTATAAGATAGAAGTTTTAAAATGTTCAGTTGTAAGGTTTTATATTGTTTATATGAAAACATACAAATTTTTCATTTATACATATACTACATATAAAATTCATTTTAATTAGCAAGTATCTTCATCTGGGTATTTACCTTTGTGCATACAGCGAAAAAAGGATGTAGTCAGGGCTTCGGATGAAATATTAAAGTTCAAGACCTTTGTATATGCTAACTAAAACCTTATTCAAATAACTCAAACATTTTTTCCTGCTTTTAAAAGATAAGAGATTCAGCTTAAAAATACATTCATAAAACAAAGAGACAATTTTCTCCCTGAGACTACCAGTGTGAGTTACTTTGTGGTAATCTTTGAATGAAAAAATATAAAAAAGACAATAAGCTCTACTTTTCTATATGCTCCAGCAAGTTCCTCCAGCAACACTGGCATCATAAAAGGTGTAGATTGAAGAATCATGCTCACTAGCTGAAAAAACATTTTCATATATCAGTTTAAGAAGAAGAAAAAACTTTAATATAGACAAGGAAAGGTAATTAAGTTTTAATGAAAGTTCTGTATCTGTAGTATGTATAAATGGGAAAAAGTTGTGTGGTTCGGGGTTTGGTCTTTTTTTTTTTTTTTTTTTTTTCATTTCAGACATTAATTTTATCCAAAGCGGGACTATATGCTCAAAATGTAGATTCTTGATTTATGCAGAGATACTTAGTACAGTATTCAAAATGTTTCAAGCATGTTTTTGTTAATAGTCATAAAAGAAATACATAACTTGTGGGAACAATTTCTGCTTAAATTCAATGATAAAATGTTTGATTATAACTAGACGGTAAAATCTCATGAGCAACAGGTAAGGAGTCAACCCCCCACTGAACAGCTCCTGGTTTGTGGCTTTTTTCACCCTCTTGTCAAAATTACTCTGCTCTGAAGACTAGCAGCTACACTAGTTCTGATTTATTTCACATTCTTCCTTTTAAATGTTAGAAAGGGACAGTTTTGAAACCGCTACAAAGTAACAGAATAGAATTGGGATGCATTGAACATATCCTGCCCAAACTGGAGAGAGAGCAAGATACATACTACTTTTTCCTTTTACAATTTGAATTGTACTTATAGTAACCATGCAATTACGTTATTCCGGGGGGAAAAGCCTTACCTGAAAGCAAAGAAAAAACATTTATAGGAAAAAGGGGGAAAGCATTATGTTTGTTCTACCAAAATTTATTATGTAGTAATTACAAAGTTTAAAGATTCTTCCATTTTAAATAAAAATAATAGTTATAATTACACACATTATATAGTACCATGTCAAGTGATTCCAACAAACATAACATGAAATACAGTGCAGTTTCAAATCAGAAAGACAAATACTTTCTCATTCACAGTGTTTGACAAATTACAGGAAAGCTTGTTCACATGAGGGTTTACTTAAGTCATGCTCTTACAAACAGTCCACATCACGCTGTGCCACAAAAACAAATCATCTCTCAGAACGTGAAGTATCGGGCAAGCCACTCCTGGCGTTGTGGATCTGGTGAAGCCACTGGTGAAGCGTCAGTCTGAGGAGGGCTAAATTCACAGAAAGGAAAAAAAAAACAACCAATTATCCCACAGCTACACAAAAAGTACAAATGCTAGGAGAAAAAAAAAACCCAGAGAATATTCAGTAAAGAACACAGTCTGTTCTTCCATGGGGTAATTATCAGTGTGCCTCAGGACATGACTGAATGTCTCCCTACAGAATCTGTGATCATCCACTCCATTGGAGAGCATCAGCAGCACGGACAAGTCAGTTCAGAAGCCACATTACAGGGTGGGCAAATAATATTTTGGAAAACATAATTTAAAATCTCATAAACAGCTGTAGGTTTTTGGGAAGAATAAAAAGGGTTTTCTTGGAAAAGCGTGACTGTAGAAGGTCCTCTTTTAGCATCCTTTTCCTGTGGTAGAGTTAATTTTCAAAAATATGATGCGAGCATCATATTTGTAGACATGTGCTCACAAAGACTGGTTGGCAACTGAACAAAAATACACACTATTTTAATACTTAACACCGATTACAAATATCACTTGCATTGTTGTTCATGCACACATTTCAGATATGCTAATATACTAGGAAAAAAGAAACTGCTGCAGTGCAAACAAGATTTGTTTCCCCCTTGAACACTTAAAATTCTCACAAAATGAGCAAGAGAGAATGCTGATATCTCATTTAAACTGAATTACACAGTTAAGTTCCTTTATCAATAAAAATTGGTAATAAAATAATCCCTACTGTATTACTGGATAATACAGAGCACAAAAGAGTTTGGAATGGGAACGCCAGCATCACAGTCCATGAGTTCATGCACATGCACGTTATTGATACCTGAGCACACTCATGCACATCACATGCACAGGAAAAAAGAAGCAACAGTGTTTTTTTTTAAAAAAGATTGTTTTCTTGAAATAGACTGTTTCCCTCATCTATTTTTAGATTCCATTATTCTTTTCCTTTTATAATTAGTAGTTGCTAGGTATGTGGTCTTTCACATTAAGCCAAAAGAGAGAGTAAACTACCAACTGTGGAACTGGTAATTACACGTTGCTTTAAGTTGCCAACTTAGAGGTAAGAGATCAGCACCTACTAAATATAGAGTACAGGACTTCAGTGCAGTTAATATGTAGGTACATAAGGCTAAAAGATGAAAATCCTGCCTCTAAAATGCCATTTTAATGTTATTCAATCACTATATTACTTTGCGAGATAATTACTTGAGACTTTA
Organism: Pelecanus crispus; assembly: GCF_030463565.1. Classification (NCBI taxonomy): domain Eukaryota; kingdom Metazoa; phylum Chordata; class Aves; order Pelecaniformes; family Pelecanidae; genus Pelecanus; species Pelecanus crispus. Next base: position 75,610,294 of record NC_134645.1, on the reverse strand, counting down.
ATGCTGGTTTTGATTACTGGAAGCTCAGCATTAAGCATCCCAGCATGTACATTTCCTGCTGCTGTAGTAAGGTTACTCCTGTGAAACAATTTGATATGGGTGAGGAAAGGGGAAACACAAAACATTCATGTAGCACAGAAAATCGTTTTCTTACGTAAAAACCATTATAATAGCAAATAAAAGAAATTCTGTGCTAGTATCAATTCCTAAATGACAATCAGTAAATAACACAAACATTTAAAACAATTGTTCATATATGTAAACAATTGGAAGCACATGAATTCTATTAAAGTATCTAAAGAGGTTTTCAAAGTTCAAGACTTAGGAGAAAGTGAGAGAATACTTCACATTTCAACAAGGTCTACAATAAAAAGGAATACTGTAAAGAGGTTACAAATATAATGTAAAAATTAAAAATGCCATAAAAGTACCTCTGAAAGGTTCATAAAGCAAGTGGGATTCAGCTCAATAGGAATGCAAAATTTTCCTGAGTTAAGCAAAAAAAAAAGAAAAAAAAAAGATTGGTGAGGCAGTGCTAACCTCAAAAACGTCTTGGGCTCTTTGGGTGGTATTGGCTGTGGCAGTGGTTTGCTGCTGTTGAACTCAATATCGTGGATGGGTGAGTTAGGAATGGGGTCCAGGCGGTTAGGATGTCCATTGCCCACCACTCCGCTAGATTCCAGAGCACTTAGATTGGGGACACTCACAAACCTGTTTGTTGATTTATCGTTCTTCTTCTTTTGCTGCATTAAAAATAACAAATGTAAGGAAGGCTTCTCGCACCAGGACAGATGAGGAAATTTGCAAATATAAAAGCTATATTGATGGCTGGTTCGGGTTTTTTTGAAGGCGATCAGTTGGGACGGATTGGGCTTTTTTCCCAATTGTAGTTTGACCATTTGCTTTGACCAGAACTGAACACCACGAATTTTTGCAGAAAAATTCAATTTCTGATCAAGATGATTAAGTTGTTATGACTTAGTGTAATAATCAATGAATATATTATACGAGATCTTCCAATAGAACATTTTGCTCTAAGACATTCGAGATAGGAGGTTTTCTACAAAATTGCTTTTTCATCTTTCCTTGATACCAGTGAAACAGCTCTGCTCTCAAATGTAATTACAGCAAATTTCAATGATGAAAAAAGTGAATCTCTCCAAGAGCTTTCACCCTGTCACTGAGGTGCATTTTGGTAACTGGAACATGGAACCTAGAAAAGCAGCTACATTTCTTTTAAAACAATTATGCCCTTATAGTTAGCAAGAACTATAGCAATATTGCTAAAGATAAAAAGATTACTGTATAGGAGTTCAGTTTCTTGCACAAGGAAAAGGCCAGGCTTCTCATGCTACTACAGCTGCCACTTCTAGACACCAGATGGCACAACTGAACATTTTTCTTTTCTTAATACTCTCTATACTCCTACTGATAGTATTTCAAGGGACTCAAAATACTGAAGAATTTTATTTTTATATCACTATTTTACTCTCCATAACACATCAGACTAAGGAATCGGTATTTATCTTCTCTACTTTTATAGATATTTTAACGTAGAAAGATGCTTCAAATAATTCTATAGCTGTGTGACAGAACACCATGTGTATTTTCTAACTTTATCAACTATTCCATGTCCACAATAAAATATTAATATTAAAAAAGCCTTATTTCCAAAAGTAGGACTTTTGAATGAATGGATTCATTTATTCTCATGACTTATGTATTGCTTGAATAGATAATAAATACTTTCATTCAGTTACATATATGCAACCCTAACAAAGCAGCTAGGAGTAAAACCCCTTAAGGACTTATGAACTACACAAATTTGAACTAAATAAAGTGAAAGACAAGTGGAATCTCATGTTGTTTCTATACAATATTTTCCAGCAGAATTCCACGAAACAGAAGAGCTGCTCTGTTCAAGGGTGGGCACGAGTTCAAATGGAGACAGACAGAGTCCTGTTGGTTGTTTGTACTTTCTTCTATTTAGCGCTCTGCTAGCTTTGATTTCGGTGCCTGACCTCTCCAGGGCTGGTAGGTGCAAATGCTACTAACTGTAGCTACACTGGTGGATGTGTTTATCAAAATACAATTAAAAAACCCCAACAATTTAACAGAAAGCTGTAATAGAAAAAAGTCTTCTTTAAGCATCAAAGATCATTAGCTGCAAAGGATTAAACTAAGATCGTCCCATACACTGTACTAGTTCTGTAGTAGCTGAAGAAGCAAGAAATAACATTATGGTGGAAAAAATAGTTTGGAAAAAGTAACCACCTGTATGTAAAATGCATCTGCAAGGTAATATACACCATCATTAAAACTGTGTGTTAAACACACCGTAGTTAAATCTGTGTGCTTCATAGGTGGGCTCATTTCTGGAAAATGTGTATTCTCCACATAAGCGCTTAGAAAAATACTACAGTTTCTATCTTATTCTCTATAAAACAATCTGTGCTTCTGAAGCAGTCAAATCTGGAGAGAGAAAATTGTGTGTATTGTTTCCATGAAATTCATGCAAAGTATTAAGAAACTTCAGATGTGAAAATGTAATGCTGAACAGATCCATTGCATAAATTACAGAAGCTGTAATACATAGTGCAATGGCTGTAATTTTGCATTAATATGCAAAGCCCGTAGCAACTCATAAATTCTGTCTTTTTATTACAAAAAAGAAAAGAGAATGAGATTTTCAGTTTCTTTGTAATTCATTTTCCAATAACACAGTACGTGCTTTGACAAAATGAAGTAACATAGTCCACAACTCATGAAATGAGAGATCAAAATGTTCTGGCATACAAGACGGTTTTAAAGTCTAAACAGTTTTAAGTGATAGAAGCATATAATATAAATATATGAATTATCACTACGGAAATCTGATACTGAATAACTTTTCCCAAACACTTCAGATTTCACACAAAACACAAGCTTATGTACTCGATGGTTACATTTCACATCTTTATAAATGAGTGGTTCAGACAAACCTCCAAAATTTTCAAACAACCTTTATCACATAAAAACAAAGCATTCAAATTGTATCTGGCAGTCCTGGTATTGTCTCCACTGGGCCCAAACTAAGCTCTTTTATGCAGTTATGCATAAACGTGAGGCATCTGCAGATAAGCTTGTGAGAACTGTTGGGCTCCTGAAAAACGTAGGAGAATATTGACAGTTTGCAGCAGAGTTTGCGCAGAAGTGGGAAATACGCTGATCTGATGTGAAACTACAGTGAGGCTTAGCTAAATAACACAGCCTGATCTCAGATAACAGCCAGACCTCCTTTTAAGTAACGGAGCCTGAACCTGTCACTGAAGCTCTCGGGCACCTGAGCTGCTCATGTTGTGCCCCTTGGGTTACCCTCTGCTTCAGAATCTTCCCGAGTTCTTCCACCTCTACAGCTGGGACAAAGCTCCTCCCTTTCCATGCAAGTGAAATAACTTATGGGTTATCACAAGGGGGAAGGAAATGTCAGAGGACTCATTCTTACCCCTGAAGTGGTGAAAACAAATAGAATTAAGGTACCCTACCACAGTCTGTTCGCATTCCTCATGAAGGAATGCTGCTGGCTTTTGAAGTGACAGGGAGGCTGCTATGCCTGCTTGTACAGTAGCCTTCACTGGCCGCTATTCAGCCAGATGGAGAGAAGTGGAAAAGGTTGCTACTGAAGTGTTTTCGCTCGTCCAGGAGGTGACAATAACTGAGAAGGCTAGAGACTGACGTCTGTCTCCTGCTGCCCCCACAGTCCATACCTCGTTTGTCACCCCAGTTCTCCAGTATTACTGTCTTTCTCCATTCAGACTCATTCCACGCCCTTCTCCTATTCTTCTCCTTCCCCTTTTTACCCTTATTCCCTTCCTTTAGCGTCCCCTCTCCATCTTTCTAATGCTTTTCCATCCTGAGCACCACCTGAAAAATGAAATTGCCCTGGCACTTTCCAAAATAACTGAGAAAAATTATGAAACTAAAAACTGGTTGCGGGTGTCACTGTTCTCTATTACATGCTACAGTCCTGCCCTCTGTTGCCTTTCTGTCACTTTTCTATTTTGATTTTGCAGTTTTGTGAGAAGGAACTGTGTTTTATGTCATACATGTCTAGCAAACTAGGGCAACGGTATCAGTGGATCTCTCAACAACACAAAAGAAACAAACCTACACAAAAATAAGTAGAGACAAATGGAAAACTATGTTCCTTGTTTTGAACGTGTCTTTTAAGAGTGATATATGTATACACACAGGCATGCACACATACACATATATTTCTTCTTTTTACTATATCCTAAGTTTAGATTTCTTTTTCTTCACTTTAGCAATGAAGTCCATGGAACATACCTTCACCAATGGATTAATAACACCAACATTAGGGCTTGCATTAAACATTTTGTTGTAGTTAGTCTCCCTGTTAACTAGCTCCAGCTGATAGAACTTTTTGTCCTCCTAAAAAGAAGAACAAATAGAAACTTCTTTTTATGCATTTTCAGTCAGTTAGTGGCCAAATCTGCCTATAAAATGATCTCAAATAAATTTATGTTTATGTTTCTAAAGAAACTGGTAATTCTAAAAATTGCATTTCATATTTAATGTATTTTATATATTATTATATGTAAATACTAGATTATTTCTATTTATGCAGTTCCGTTGCAGTTCTATGCTCCTGAGAGTGAACATAGCCTAATGGATTATGCACTGGGTAAGACTCAGTATAGTTAACTTCTGATCTCTAATTACTTTGAATTTCCTTATTCCTTCTTGCCTCTGAATCAGGATCTAATCAGGCTAATCTGAGTCAGGGCGTTGTGCTCTGAATTTGGGAAGCGCAGTGGATCAGGAAATTGGTCTTAGAAACCTCACAGATGAGACCGTTTCTTATACGGCTTACATGGCTGGCTTATTCCAGGATTGGAGATAGGAGACATGTGATCAAGGTCATACTGAAATATTTTTTTAATAATGTATTATGCTTGATTGTGCAAAACTCTCTGTATCTAATTAGTTTTACTGTTGTGAGTCATTGGAACCACAGGAATAATCTGTTAAAGAATATGAATAACATGCTAGCAGGATTGGTTCTTTAAATACATTTCAAACACTTTGAATTAGATTAACTTTTATATCTGTCAAGATATTAAACCAAGAGAGCATAAAAGTCTTACAATCAATTTCTTTATAAGCTGGTCCCGCTCTGCAATTAGGTCTTTCAGTTCTGAAATAAGCTGCAAGTCTTCTGGTCTTGATTCTCTGTTTTTATATTTTTCTTCCATTTCTTCTAAACTTTATAGGAAAGAATACCGCCATTAGCGTGTTAAATGATGAGTGAATAGTCACATCTTTGATTAGTACAAAAGAGAGTTCAGGGAGTAAAAACAGAAGATGACTTTCTTATCACCTTGAAGTAAATTAATTTCTATGTTATCATTCAGCTTTAGCCGGTTAAAAAAAAAATCAACAATAACCATAACTTTTGTTCCAGTAATTTTGCCCAATAATCTGGGCAAAATTCTAAAAACATAACATCCTTCTTGTGCATGCAGTACTAAGTGTTTGAAAAAAGGCTTCTTGGAAGTCAAATTGAAAATAAGGCATTCAAAACCATAATATGGACAGTAGAATTACAGAGTACGTAGCTAAGATTGATTCTCATGTAAAATATAGGGACTACATTGTGTTATACTTAATGTTAATGTAAATTTTAAAAGCTGGCAATTCACTTTCTTGATGAGGAAAACAAACAGTATCATTGCTCTTTTCATAGACGACTACTCTGAATAAAGATGCATGCTTGTGATACTGGAGAAACTGGACAGACAGACAAGGCTGGCACCGTCTTCCTCAGTTCATGTGGAACATACTGGGACAAAGATATCCAAGAACAGTGAAGACTAATGGGTAACTAATTCCTCTCCACAAAAGCAACTTAGTACCATTAGAGATGGAATAAAGGAATGAGCTGCAAAAGAAAAGCAATAACACTTGGATATTAGGATATCTGGATCAAGAGAAATGTAACAACTGATAAACATTTGAAAAAAATAGAAGGAAATTTGAAATGCCTGATGGGAAAGCATTAAAGGAGAGAAGTGAAATAAGCCAACTGAGAAAGGAATTGTACAAGTAACTGCATGTATCTCCTTGTTTTTTCTTAAAGAACAAGTTTTGAAAACATGACATTTTAAATGACTGTGTCTCTTTGAAACATTGTTCCAAAGGAAACTACTAAAATACTTGTCTCATATTCAGCCCTCATGTAGATTAGTGAACCAAGTTTCAGAACAGATTCAGGAAGTTTAACAAACTTAATGAAAAAAGAAATAAAAAAAAAAAAATCCAAAACAAACCCTGATAAAAATCTATGAATTTAAGGTGTCTAAGTCAGCTCAAACTTAATTCCACAAGACACCTGGAAGGAGACATAATTTCTCACTTTAGATATATATATATTTTCCCTTCAGAAGCAGCTATGTGATTTTTACTTTGAGTTGCATCTGAAAAAATCAGTTCATATTAAATTGTATTTATAACCTTCAAATAACCTGTACATAATCTGAGGAGATTACATAATGTATTTACATAAAACATTATGAATTTGAACAACATGACTGTTTTTATTTGCAGAAAAGGCATTTGACTCAGCAGAACAGAAATATGCTCAGCTGGCTTAATTTTTCTGCATACGTTTTATGCTGGGTTAAGCTATTGTATACAGATCCCCAGAGAACAGTACATAGTTCCGCACACCTGTCATTTTATTTTCAGATATTTCAGAGAACTGTTTTTTTTTCTCTTTCAAAGACATAATATGTAATTTAAAGACTCTAGTTGTGGAGCTTAATTAATGATACCCACTCTCAATTACTCTAAGATAGATTCTCCATTTCATAAATGTTCACGAGGCCGTGCTTTAGGTGAGGCCAAACCTCAAAACAGTTACTTAAGAAATGGCTGCATAAAACTCTTTTTTTTTTTTTTTTTGACATAGTTTCCTCTTTTGACAGTTCCTTGCTTCAGTGTAAGTAGAGAGAGATAACACACTGAAAGCCAGGCCAGGGCACCCTGGGTAATGTTTGCTGTCTGTAGGCCAGCGGCTGCTTCCTCGCAGCTCTAAGTTGAGCAAGAACCAGGAGCAGGGAACCAACTAAATTCAGAAAATTTCAGGACACTGAAAACCAAACAACTTCATGGGAGAAAAAGTTAGGGTAAACAGTTCCAAAACCTAGTTCTGGTGGCTGCTCATAGGCATGTTTCTTATATAAGATAAATGCAGTAAACAGGAGGTAGTTTACACCTAATTTACTGAATGGCAAGTTACCACATTTATCAGGGCACAAGAGTGTGCATGTGGGCGATTACAAGGGATTAAGAACTAGAATTTTATACCCATCTTATTTGAAGACAATTTCTGAGTGCTCATCATCAATAAAGAATTAGATGCATTTGGCTTTATTGTTCTTTTTTAGTTGATATTTACTTAAACAAGTTTTCTATCATATACTTAGAAGCAAGTATTTTCTCTGCCATAAATCTTTTGTGCTGCAGATACAAATCCCTCAGTGACAACATTGTGTCAGGAAGGCCTCAATGCACTATAAAACCTCAGCCAGAAGCCCCTGAGCAAATGGGTTACGTCACACACAGAGATAAGGAATGAAGGATGTGGAAGACAGGAAAACACCGGCTAGACAACACACTACTGCACCACTTCTGCCCAGAGGTGGTCTAACCCCAGGTGGCATTTTGACTCACATAATCCATTTCAGACACTAAGTTTCCTTATGTTAGCAAACCTGAAAATGTTTGTATCATTCATGTGCTATAATCAGACTTCTTAAGAGCAAGTATTGTACTGTTTATAAACTTGTTGAAGAAACTCTTGTGTTCTTAAAAAAGATGTATTAAAGTTTGAGAAAAAACATTTGAAATAACATTTTCACCAATTTTCTAAGAACGCCACAGATTTAATATCCTTCCTCCTCAAAGGTAGGTCTCAAATCCCTAGCAATTTATCTCACTAAATTCCCTTAAAGCTTGTAGAATTGTGTTGCCTAAAAAATGCAAGGTTAGGCCCCATATGTGATTGAGGTTTTTGCATATCTGCATCTTCAGCAACTTACGGACACCAGAATAAACTATTCACTCAAACGCAGCTACATATAAGGTTTTTTAATGCAACAAAACTTACGAAAATTGTAAAGCTGAATTAATTTCCTTGAGCAGCTCTTGGGTCTTATTAAAATCTGCCAGCATGCTTTGTTTCTCTCTGATGTGATCTGCTGTCAAGACATCCAGCTCTTTCTCATGTTTCTTGCTTAAATCTTGCTCATGCATCCTGTTTAATTTATTTTTTGTTAAAAAGAGTTATTCTAAAATCAGACTTGTTTGTTCATCATGATTTTCTGCCATGCTTCTAATGGCTTTTACACAGTATCAGACAACACAAAAGGAATTACTGATTCATTAAAACCCACTACTTGCTGTCCTCCAATCTTCTAGCTTATTTCATAGAAAATGCATCTCCTTTAATGCTTTTTTAAATAAACAAGCATAATGAATTTAAAAAAAAACCACCAAAACCCAACACTTGAGTGGACTGTTACTAAAATATGCCAAAATGTATCACTGAAATGCAGCTTAACCGTATGGTAATATTCACTAACTTTACTAGTAATGGGCATAGCTTTTTCTAAAGAAGACTAAATGATACAAAACATCACTTGATTAAGAGGATAAATTAAAAGCTGCAAATGGTAAAATTTCTTAAGTAAAACAATACGTGAAACGATACACAGTTGAGTTTAGAGTGGAAAAACTCATACCTGATCTGTTGGTTGGATTCACTGCGTATTCTAAGAACTTCTTTCCCTTTAAACTCTAATTCCTTAGTCAATGCACTTATATTTTCATGGAGATGCAGAATCTCTTTGTCCAGTTCAGCTATATGATGGTCTCGGTGTCTCAGTTCATCTTGTAGATCTGATATTCGGCATAAAAATTCTTTCTCCTATGATATAAGTAGCAGCAACAAAATATATTTTAGACTTGTCTCTCAATCACAATACTTGCTTTTGGAAGGTAACAGCTGAGCAGAATTTTCCATTTGATAGACAATTTTTTCACTTTTTGATGCTGACACAAATTGTAATTATAACTGAGGGGTTTTTTACTGTGTACAAGCACAAATAAAGAAGAAATCAAAGTTATGTAACAAACAATTTTCATTTGCAAGAAAATTTAAAACCAGTCATTGTCATGGCCTGTTGAAGTTCGCATAGCTCATCGCATTTTCCTTTTGCCCACACGTACAACAGAAAACCAGATACCACTAAGAACTGGGGGTCTGGGCATTTAGCATTTTCTGCCTCTCCAATGTATGATATAGAGAAACTGGTTTTCCCTTTGCAACCCCATACAATGGGACAAAATAGTTCAAGACATATGCCCTGCACCAAGGAACACTATGATTCAGAAGTCTCCTATCTTATGTATATATAAATATAAGGGTCATAAGTATCTCACAGCATAATATGTGCTAAATAGTTTATATAATATTTATATTGTGTCCAATAAATCAATAAAAGTCATTCTTTCTGCATAAGAAATTCCATTGAAGTTAACATCTGGGAAACTCATCTGGAACCCAACCCAATGGTTTTGATAATGATTGTCCTCAGTTTAGAAAAAGTCTGTAATAAAATCAACCTTTTTCAGAGTTTTCCATTTCTATCTATTTCACTTGTTACAATTTCACAATAACTAATGACCATATAGGTTGCACAGATAGCAAATCAGCAGATATTTCAAAGTAGTCTTATGTGTAATTGTGTTTTGTGCCTTCAAACATCCAGGAAATAAAAATATATCCTAATGCACAAATTTTATAGGACAACTTTAAGAACAGACCTTTAAAAATAACTCTCTACCTCCCTACAGAAAGATTATATTAAAGTTACAAGAAAAAGCCGTGGAAAATTTATATCCACATATTTAAATATTTCAAAAAGCAGCAAATACAGTCATCCTGCTCAGACCTCTCTGCATCTAGTTCAGCTCTGACCCTGTGAACTGATGAGCATTTTAACACAGGAAAACACAATTAATTGCTTTGCCCTCAGTACAACTAAAGCTCGTGCTTAGCACATCATTGTACTGAGGCCAAGAGGACATGGCATCTGGTTGGATCAAACACTTGCTCTTGTAATTTAAACTTTTTCTTCCAACATCTCCTTTAGGTGTCTCACTCTAGGCTTAAACAACACACGACTGAAACTATATCCTCCTAAATCCTGCATGTTTTCGTTGACTGCTGTCAGCACAACATTTTTGCCTCTAGTGCTCATGCTTTTAAACGAGCAAGGAAGATTAAAAAGAAGGGCTCATCTTTGACTGTCTCTGGTTTTGTGTAAAGGCTATATACAACTAAACCTGTTGTCTCTGTTAATATATTTCTAAACCCACACCACCTCCTTGGTGCTGGACTACCAGTAAATCAATCCTGAAAAGCCTATAAAAAAAAATAGAAAAGCAAATAGAAATAGAAAAGCAAATAGAAAAGCAAATAGAGAAGTAATATTTTGGTCCTCTTATTTCCAGCAGTCTGTCTTCCTTTCAGTAGAGATCAAGCTTTGAATTTGTAGTTACTACTGGAAAAAACTGATTGTGTATAAAGTGAAAAATGAAAGATAAAAGTGAATGAATCAGTTTGCTACTGGAAGCAAAGGTGGTCCATACTGGCTTTGGGATTTGGACATTTGTTTTTCTTTTATTTTGTGTGTGTTTTTTTTAAGAAACAGTTGCAAGCTGTTACATTGTCTTCTCTGCTTTCTTTAGATGCTAATTTATCTTTTCCAATTTGGCTCCTGAAAAAAAGCAAAAAATACGAAGCTACCTCTTAAGTTTGAAGCAATCATTTGGTTTTAGCCAGCCACTTTTTAGCCCTATCACTTAGGCTTTGGAGAGAAACAGCTTTTTCCTTTTTAAGTCCTGCTGACAGCTGAGGACAAGTAGCATTTTGCAAGAATCTGCACTTTCCTCCCAGAGCAAGCCAGTGTGCTCCCAGACAGCTGCACAATTCTGAAAGGAAACTGCCTTGACACCGGAGCCTTTACTAGGCTTTGAATAAATTTTGTTGGGAAGAAAAAAAGCTAAGCAAGGAAGTTTAGGTAAATGGTAGGGATGCATTATCTGCTGATGCTGGCTGACTTTGAAGGATTACATGTTTGTTGTTTGTTCACAACAGTTCTTGCCTCCAGCTAAGAGAAAATGAATACTGATTATGGAATTTTACAGTCAGTTGCCAGCAATGCCTCCTACCTGTCGCCTGCCAAGTTCTATGCTTCTTTCAAGCTCCATTTTGGCAGCTACCAGTTCTTGTTGATGGTTGTGCCTTAGCTGGTCAATTGCTGCTGCATGTTGATGATTTAGCTCTGAGCGCAAGGAAGCTAGTTACCATGAACAAAAAGAAAAGTTTATTTTGCAAATGTTTATGTTAATTAACAATAACAGTCCAACTCCACCAAGTATTGCTGCTGACCTAACACACACTGTTTACATCAGCTAAGCAGCTGTCCTGTCATTCTATTCCAGTTACTTTCTGAAACATTCTCCATCATAAAATTTGGTTACTTACTCCTTCCAAAAAACTTAAGGGCAAGATTTTTCAAAAGTGAACAGTTTGGGCTTACCTGTTAAAGTTTATGCTGATTATAAGAGGAACATCTAGGTCAGCACGACTCTGAGACACACTATGGTGTTATAATACACACACATGCACATACATGTATGTGCATGTATATTTGTATGTGTAGAAATAATGTTTTTGGACCCACTTGCAAATTTGAAAACAGTATACCTAACATAGCTTTTCCTTCATCCTCTAGCTCAAATCGTAGAGTCTGAAGTTCCTGTTCCATCTCCAATTTGAAACCTTCCATGGCTTGTTTATGCGTTTCTTTCAGCGCCTGAAGTTCTTCTGAGTGCTTCTGTTGTAAACGTTCTTCTAATTCCTATGAAATCAAAATTGACACAATTTATTCTATACCAGCTTAGGGAATTTACAAAATATTAAACAACTGGCAACAAAAAGCAGGCATTGGCATACTCTAGAGATTATTAAAAATGCACTAATATTGCTCGTATTTTCTTCTCTCATTAAGTTATCCTACTGCTGTATTTTTTTCTTTTCAGTGGCTGATGGTTATTAAGATTACCTGTGCACAAAAACTCTTTTCTACTCACAGTTGGAAAAGAGAAAAAACCCACTCCATGGATATATTTAAAATAGCAAGCAATGTGATAAGGTGCAGAATCCATAGACGGGTCTGGTGTGCACACGATCCACATTTGGGGATTTTTTGCTCCCCATTGACACCCATGTTTACTCTCTATTGAAGTGTATGAAGCATCATGTTCCTGGTGCACAACTCCTAGTTTCATTTCAAACAAAAGGAATCCACCTTGTGTGCCCCGAGACCAGTCTATGATGTGAACCGAAGTACATTAAGTGGGGACAACAGGAAAATTGATTGCAAAGGTACAGTGTAGTTCTGAACTGAAAAAAACTTAAGACACATACCCTATTAAGTACTATGCACTGCCAAAATTTCAATTTTAAAGCTGGCTTAGTCAAGGTTTTAAAAAAATATCTTGGGTGTGACATTGTTCTGGACATGAAAATTATCTTGGTAGTTGCAGAACATAGTTTATACAATTTTTAACGTAATGAAAATATAAAATACATTACAAAAGGAGTCAATTGACAGGAAATATCAGAAAACGTATGCAAAATTAGGTAAATATAATGGAAAATACAGAGAAACCTATTCCAAATCGAAACTAGAATATAATGTTATGGCTAACAATGTCAAAGTACTGTAAAGAGATGGTGTGTGTTGATAATAATTTTACATATATATACACATACCCCTATATATACATATACTGGTAGAATATAAAGCAAGACATGAGACAATGCCAGTATTAGAGATGATTTTCAATATGTCTTAATCAGACTTAACTGGATAAAAATGTTACTATAAGGCATCAGCTGAAAAGGAAATTCAGTAGTTATGCAGGTACTTTACTAATTCCAACTGTGCACATAAATTGCTAAAATGACAACATTCTCTACATAATTCGGAATATCCATATGAACGTGCCTTTTGTTCTTGCTCTTTTGTTTCTTCCATGTTTTGAAAGGCAAGGATATGGGCTTCCTGAAGTGACTTATGCCTTTGCTGATGCTCCTCTTCTAATTCCTGGATCTCCTGAGTCAGCCTCTGTCGCTCCTGACTGAACTGGGCTTGTAGCTGTTGCAAAGAACTCTGTGACTGGGAAAGCTGCATCTCCAGATTCTGCTTCAGTAAGGAGATCTAACCCACAACAGAACAGCAAATACCCATTAGTCATTAATACTAACATCAACTCTAAAAAAAAAACCATTCAAAATAAGAAAACACTTGAAATTCTAAAGCCAGAATGTTAACTAAAAGACAGACAAGCAATGTCATCCATCTACTGAATTTGTTGTGAATATTATATCTCAGAGATACAATAATTACATTTAAATAGTTTTGTAAGGGTTATCACATCTGTCAGTTCACACTACAGCACTACCTGTAACACAAGTTTTCATGGCCAAATTATCAAAATTTACTTCTAGGTTTTATATAAAGATCAATAAAAATGATGCTATCAAGGTCTGAGATCAAACACTTGATTGTTAAGATAAACTACTCTTCAGGGGAACATCATGACAACTGTGTAAGGAAAATCCTGCAGTTGATAGGGGAGGATAGCCTGTAACATCTAGATTGACTGATCTCTTGATATGATATGGTCCTATCTTATTGCTAGTTTTCTCTTTTAAAAAGAAATGACAGCATACCACTCTACATCACAAATAAAATGTTACACTTGATGGATTCCCCACACACACTTTTTTTGTTAGCTCAGTAATACTATGAGAGTGATTTTTCTGCTGGTTTTCAAGATCTAAGATCTAAGTAATCCGAGTCACAAATGCTCATTTTCTTAGAAATACTGGATTTTAAAAATTATGCTTTTCACCCAACAAACATTTTACTACATTAGAGTACATGGTACTCCTTGAAAAAGTCTGATTTTCTTTTTATAACAATGTTATATTTCGTTCTTCACATCAGATACCATCTTTTCAGTCTGAAAATACTAAAACTGTATTCCCTTTAGAGCCAAGCATAAGAAGGACACCCTCCAATTCTGGAAACAAGAGTTAACCAAAAGAGAATTTTGCTACAGTTACTCAAGGGAATGAAAAATAAAATTGCCATGTGACAAAGAATTTGAATCAGTAAGGATACCTTCCAAGCCTCAGAGCATTACATAAAATTGAATTTTAAATGAAAGTCTGATAGTGTCGTTTGATTCGGCATATCTTAAAATTAATTATGACAAATTAATAACAACATTGCACATCAATTTATTGATTTTTCAGAACATTAAAACCCACCACTTAACAAAAAATCAATAGCAGCATACCAAGGACAACTTGCAGCACAAACATTGTTGAACACGTGGGGTGGTTTGGTTTTTTTTTCCAGAAGGACACAGCTTAAGCAGATTTGAAAGAAAAAAGCTACACTTAAAGGAAAATTAGCACTAAAACAAAACAAGCAAATTAATTTGAATGAAATGAGCATGGCTTGTTGTATTTCAAATTCACCAGGTCTTTGTGTCTGGGCATATATAGTCTACCTTCTAAGTATGCTGTATCAACAGTATTTTACTTCAGATACCTTTGAAATACATTAGCTACAATTGAAGGACTATAGTGAAGGCCTATACTACATCCTGTAATCTGAACTATACATGTAAAAGCTTTTACTAAGTACATTAAGTATAAATTTCACATACAAATTGTACAGTGTCAGACCAAAGGTTTGTCTATCTCCTATTCTGCCTCCAGAAATGGCCAATGTGGGTTACCCAGGGAAAACAAGGCCAAGTCATAAATGCAGGGATCTTGACTCCAAAGTCTAAGAGCATCCAGCAATCTGTCTTAAACCAAAGAGGTATTTTGGGGTGAATCATGGAAGAAACATTAATTAAATACAACCACTCTCTGAATCCATAAAAGCTTTTAGTATCCACAATATCCTATGGCAAGTTCCATACAGACATGCCAATTTGACTTGATGACCTCTAATACTTGTAATAGAAAGGAGTCAAAAGAAGTTCCCTTGTTCTACTCGTGTTTCTGTAGATCTCCATCATTTCCCTCCTTACACCCTTTTCTATACTAAACAGTTTTGGCTTAATGAATCACTCCTTGTGTGAAAGTTATTTCATATCTATCATCACATTTCTCCTACTTTTGCCCCTTTTCTCCTATTTCTTTTTAAGATTAGGAGACCAAAACAGCATAAGGTATTTAAAATGAGAGTAAACTCTGGTTTTATACGGTGTTTTATATGGTTTTACATGTTATGTTCTCTGTTTCTCTCCTATATTCCTACTGTTTTATTTGCTTTTGTGACTCCTACTGGGCACCGAGGTGATGTTTTTATGGAATTATGTATTACAGTCCCCAAACCTCCTCTCTAGTTGTAACAGGTCAAGGTAAGGTTCATCATTTTACACAAGAAGTTAGAATTTGTTTTTTTTCCTTGCATATCACTTTGCATTTATCTACACTGAATTTCATCTGCCATTTTATTGCCAAGTCCCTTGGCTTTTTACAGCTCTACCCTGAATAACTTTTTATAAGCTGTGAACTTTCCCACCTTACTTATTCATAAACAACCTGCAAAAGAAAATATGTCTAACATCAGTGTAACTCCACTGATAATCTACCTTCACTGTGGTAACACTGTATTTAATACCTGTCTTTCAACCAGTTACTTATCTACACAAAAACTTCCCTCTCGTATCGTGGATTTCTAGTTTCCTCAGAAGCCCCAGAACTTCTCGGCCAATCTCTTTCAGCATACCACGGCCAGGGCTGCCATGCTGGTTAGACAAACCAATAACGCAACCACATATTGTATTCTTTCTCTTCAACTCTAGAAACTCACTCCACTGATGTGGTTAGTTTGCACCATGCAACTGCCAGCATGGCCAGCTCTGAATTTTCATCTGTGTATCATCATCTGGTATTGCAATGTGCTATTGTCTTCCTTCTCCAGGAAAAAAAAATAAAAAAAAAGGTCTATCGGGGAAAAAAAAAAAAGTCTATCTTACCTAAACTCCCCTTTGATCTACTCACATCCCCATCTACTCTAATTCATCCCACGTTCACCGTTGGGTCCTTCTCTCTTTCCTCACCTCTCTGTAACCTCATACCTGCCTGCATCCTTCTTTTCACCTGTAAGCCTTGCCTTTATTTCCTGCTTCTCTGCCAGACTACACCTAGCAAAAACCAGACCCTGTCTGGAGATCTATTTTTCCCCTGTGCTTTTAGGTAACTCTTACGCTTCTTTAGATTACCTCTGCTCCTATTTAACCACCATCCATAAACTCTCAGGTTTGTTGGGCTTTTTTGTTTGTTTCCCTGAGACCACTACTGCAACTTGGCTCTAGCCCCTCTAACTCCTTGTCTTCCATCCTCCCATACTCCAGTATCTCTCCCCTTCCTCCTCCCCTCCTTTGCTCTTTTTCTTCTTCCTAACTCCATTTTTAGTATCATAGGAATGTGCAGTTAGGATAGTCTTAAGAGATTATTCAGTCCAATTCTTTGCACTAGGAGGGAACGCTATACACAAATTACTGCTTAAAAATCTTGTATGAAGGAAATCCCACAATTTTCACTCAGATCCTCTTCCTCCTCCTCAGAGTGCCTGTGGCAGAAACACTGAGATACTGGACCAATGTTCTGTCCATGCTTACTTGTCCCTTCCACCATGTTTCTGTCCCTTGGGTTTCTCACCGTTGCCCTGTCCTGTCCACCATGGCCACCAGGAGGTACAATTCTAGGGGAACTCCTGCTCAGTCCTGCAGAACCTCAGGTAATTTAATAATCATTCTCTAAAAAGCCTTTCATGATAATATTCAAATGGAGTCCACCAAGGTATCTTAGCCAAATTTTTCTTAAGATGACACGAAAAAATGTATTTTTGGCTTGCAGTTAAATCTGTCTCTCACTTAAGTTCCTGTGCCAAATTCTGGTAATTCTCAGTATATCATTTATAAACATTTTTCAGCATAGGCCAAGGGCAAAACAATTTTATTTTCATTTCTTTCTTGGAAATGCAGAAAATATTTTAACCGAGATGAGCAAGAGAAGTCTGACATCTGGCCAGGAAGCCATCTTAGAAGAGATCAGGAATACCCTTCTCAAGAGCAGTTCACACTTCCACCAAATTGAAGTGACTGCAAAACTGCAGCCTGAAATGAGTCAATCTCTGGAGATGCCTACTTGCATGAACAGACTATACAGAAAATAAAGGACAATGAGGATTAAATGATTCCAACAAGCAAGTCAGATCAGTCTACCCTTCTAATAATTTTTTTTTTGTTGAAAGTACATAAAATATTAAAAATCTGAGTTATTTTTAGAAGAATACATAATTTTAAACATAATTTTGATTACTCAGTACATATACTGATATCCTTAAGACCACATTTTTGAAAACATTAGTGCCTCCCTTTGCATGTCTTTGGAGAATCCCTTCTGTATACTCCTATTATTAAGGATTCAAAAGAAAACAGCTCTAAACATTATTCTCTGAACTTTCAGTACTTTTATCCAAGGCTTTCAGAACATTAAAAACATTGGTAAGAATTTTAAAAATAAAAAAATAGAAAGAAAGAATATTTGGCTACAATTATGACTTGCACTGCGAAACTGCAAATTATAATACAACATCAATCTCATGCTTTGTAGAAAGCTCTGCAATACACATTTACACTGCCCACAAGCTCGCTTGCTTTAACAATGACATCAAAAAGCTGCTTATATTATGACCATGTATGTAGTGTTTGATGTCCAGTGATACACACATTTACACAGATGAACGCATGCAGTACATGAGCTTTTGGTAACTAGCGGCAAACGTTCTCCTCTCAAATATTACCATGTCTTCTATTTCATAGGCTAAAGCTCTAAAGCAGTACTAGAGGATATGCAGATTTATTAGTGCAAACATGCCCTGTTTACAAGCTGTAAGTGCAAATCACTTACATTGCTGATAGATTTATGCAAAGCTTCACCGAGACAGTGCCGCTATGAAGAAAAGATCACAGGAATAAAGGGAAACATTCAGAAATCAACTAAGTAAAAGAAAAAGGGATAAGGAAGGGAGAGTAAAACATAGAACATTAATTATAATTTGATCAAGGAAAAATAAGTTGAAGACTATCTGGAAAAAAATATGAATACGTTGCTTTGACTTAGTATATAAACTACTGAACAGAGAACAGAATGATGCGTTTTCCTGTGTTATGTTTTGAACGTACAGGACAGCATTATCTCTTCAACATAATGTTACTATATACTCATATATTATGCAGCTGAACACTTTTGAAATCATCCAACTCTTCTCTCTTCTCCTTTATGGCAAATAATTTTGGGAAGAAATCATTAAGTACACCAATTTGCATTACTATTTGAAAAGATGTTACATAAGGACTCAATCAACAGTCAGCTGTGTCTCTGAAATATCACAAGCATATTAAACACATAATATTAAATATCAAATTTTACTGCTAAAGGGCAGAAAACAAGTTTAGTCTGTAATGAAGGCATATTTATATTAAAATACTTCTCTTACTTTTCTTAAAATTCAGAACAAGATGGGTGCATAAAAGACTCTTCCTGAAAGTCTCCAGCAAAAAATGACTTAATGTACCACTTATACTAGTGTTGATTGCTAATGAAAACCAAAAAATAAAAACCTATTGCCAAGTAAATGTTCCATATGAATTACTATTGATCATATAAATCATATACATCATTCATATATATATATATTAAAAAATGCTCATGTGTTTATATATATATATGAATGGTGTCAATAGGCACACACACACGCACAAAATAGTCATCAGAAATGCAGTGAGAGCAATTTCAAATCCAGAGTGTCCAATTTCCCCTTTTGGCACAGGTCAGTCAAGAAGATGGCTTTCTTCAGGAGACAGCAGGTATTTTGACAGCAGCTTGGAAGCCTATAGTTGGGAACTTTTAGATAATACTTTGTCAAAATATAAAAAGAAGAAATTATTATTTGCCCTCCTAAATTTACAAAAAGGGACAACATAAAAATATGTTACTGTGGAATATCCAAAATTATCGTATTAAAATTGTAAGAGAGTTACAAGCAACAATTTTCTATGCCAGGGCGTAACACTAGGAGGCATCATACTTCAGCAGACAAGACAACAGACTGGCATCTAACAGCTCCGATTTCAGCACTGGATTTTGACAGTGCCAATCTGATCAAATCCACCTATTTGTTCTGTGCTTCCTTTCCCATCTGTCTGGTTTGTTTAGAGGGGAAGCTGTTAAGAGCAGGAATGACCTCTTGCTAAATAGATGTTCAATTTCTAGAACATTTAATTTTGACAGACATATCTAGGCACCAATGCAGTACAACTAAGAAATATTTAGATTCTATACCTGAAGCAGAAAGGTTAGTCATATTCTACACTGAAAAGAAATTCCAAGTAGAAATTCTTTTCTTGGGGAAGCTATATTCTGAGGTCTACCCTATTAAAAAGGCCATTTAAGAAAGTGAGAGTTGCCCCCCTACTGCTTGCAGAATAACAGATTTCTTTCACCAAGAAAGAAACTGGACTTGCTTTGCTGTCAAACTGATCTTGTAACTAAAAGTACTAAGATAGGCTAACCATTATAATACATGTGATTTCACCAAATTTAAAAGTTTTCCAGAGATCTGGAAAACAGATGGAATTAAAATTAACATTTGGTGAAGGTTCTGCACTAAAACTCTCCAGTTAAGTTCAGTATTTACATTTGCCACAGATTTCTTAGGCTACCTCACTCAAAGCAATCTTTCTGCAACCACATTTCCTGATTGTGAAATGAGAACAGTAATAATCTTGTGCAAAAAATTTAACTATTAAAATGATCAGATCTTATTGGCAAAAAGAAGACCATGCACAGACCAAAAAAACCATTACCTTTTAGTAAAGTTGAACTTATATATTTGACATTCCTATGTGTTCTAAAAAGACACACAGCAATATTGAATATGCAGTAAATCAGCTTATTGACTTTTAACAAAACTTGAAATACACAAGTACTTTATAAATCTGGAAGTCTAAGTATGGTATCACTATTCAAAAGCATTTCATTACAGGACAGCTAGCTAAATGTCATTCCTGGAAAAAAGGCTGAAAAAGATGATTTAAGAGTCAATCAAGAAAATCTTCAAGTGTGAAAATAAGATGATTTTCAGTCAACATAACAATGAATTAAAGCCCTGCTGAAGAAAACCCGATTTCTTGCTTTGGCAACACTACAAACTTGGGCAATAAATGCTCCTGCACAGAAATATTACATAAGAGGACTTTTAAATGGTATTCAATTTATTATCACATGAGGTTTTGATCAAGACATGTGCTTATACAATATTACTGAAGGTTATTTTAAAAGATTAAAACCAACTTACTTTACCTCAAAAACAGCTAGTGGTGAATCATCACTGAAATCAAACAGGTATCCACTAGGATGAGTACTAAACCTGACCACAGTTTATTATTTTCATCCTTTATTAGACAGTAAATAATTTTCATAAAATACACACATGATAGAATAGTAAATTAGACTTATATAGGCTAGTCAATTGGCATGGGGGCTGATTCCAGAAAAATGTGTAGCAATATAATCAGATGCAGCTCCATATTGAAAAGTATGCAGGACACATTCAGAATGGAAAACTCCAAAATAAGTCTGGTTGAAGTATTATTAAGAAATTCCATAAAAATTCAAAACACCCTCATGACTACTTCCACAGCAAGGTCCATGATCTAGGGAAAAAGTGATGAGAACCAAAAAGAATGCAGGCATAATAATTACTCTCTGTATTTATATGATGGGGAGAAGTGATGAGGGAAATAAAAAAAAGGGAGAATGTGGGTTTAGCTTTCACTCTACTTCTACAGGTTGGAATTCAAGATTATTGGTTTGTCATACTACTGTGATATGAGAAACCCTTGTTCAGTTCTCTTTGGAATTAGGCTATGCAGATATAGGATATACAAATGAATTCATCTGCTTTTGGAAGTATAGGAACTTCTGAAAACACATCCTTATTCAGTATATATGTATTAGCTATCCTGCTTTTAGTTGATTTTGCTGTCTCATTTTTCAGAAGTATTGTCTTCTCTACTCTCAGCATATGCACAGCTAAGCCTCAGATGTAACCAAGAGAACTTCCTCATGACCTGGAGGAACAGCAAAGAGGTTGCTGCACCTTTAGAACCCACTGATCATTGCGGACTACTCAGCAGGACCGAAAGACCTTGCATACAATGCATGGAGAAAGATTTGTATTCCCACCTCTATTTCAACAGCTCTCCTAAAAGAGCTGAATTTTCAATTTAGTTGAGCCAATTTGTGTTGTAGTAAAGCATAGATTTAGAGATTCAAAACCATTCAAGCTTTGGGTTTGCTTACTGTAATGAACAGTTGCTCATGTTCCCATCACAATGACTGTCAAAGGGGCCATATTGGTGATCAAACGGTGTCATTTTCTTCAAGAAGGAAACTTACTGCACCACTGACATTTTCATATTTTCATTCAGTTGCATTGTTTCCTGCAGGACGTTAACTTACTTGATGTACGGAAGTTCTTTCATTTCATTGTTTCTCTTGGCTAAAAATTACTTTCAACCAGATTAGAGAGGCTTGACACTGAATTTCAGCATCAGTCTTCATGTCACCTAAAGATCAATTATGTAGCACTTTTTCTCATTGATATTTCAGTGTCAAATTGTGTCAGCATCTGACTTTGGTATACAGTTTACTGAATTTTCAAAATACTGCTGGCAACAGGAATTCTTGTGTAATACCCGAGACCCTAACTGGGGAAAGTCCAACTTCATCTGTTGTATCAAACCAGATCTAGATTGCTACACAGTCTTTGTCTCATTTTAAGAATGACCTCCAATAGACGCTGCTAACCTTTCTGAAGACGAAAACCTATGTGCGTCCATCGGATGTTAGTAAAAGAAACTAGTTTCTGAGATGCTTACTGAAGAAGCTTGAAGGGACCTTTGGCGTAAGTCCATTTTATCCAACTAATAACAACAACAACCATCCCAAAAATCTCCCTCGAGATACATCTTGGTTTGAAGAGAAAGACTGATTTGTCAGCAGATGTACTGTCTCTGGCTGCGCAGTGCTTACGCAACAGATGACTCTGCAGAGATTTGCAAAGCAGCTGTTTCCTACTACGTTTTGTACTTGGCTTGAGGCTTGTGACATGCTAGGAATGGAAGAGCTGCATCAAAGTTTGCCCTCTGTGTCTGGTAAGAAAAAGCAGCAATTAGAGCCCCTTCCCTCTCTCTCAAAACCCAACAGTTTTCTATTGAGGAAAATTAAGTATATATTAGGCATTCTGAAAGGTATAACTATCTCTGGGATCTAACTGGTCCTGATTTCCTCCTGCTTTTGTAGCAACCCTGAGTGAAGGTGCTGCGTTCAGGCTATCACAAGGTGGGGTACTTATCCTGTTGCTTTAAAAAGATGAAGCTCTTTTCCAGTTGTAGGAGTCTAGCAAACTGCTAGGCAAAATGCCTAGGTATTTTGACATATTTTTACCTGTTTGGATTTTGGATTATATGCTTTTAATCTGAAAAACTGCAGGTTCAATGGTCAGGGGCAAAAGGATAATTTGAATCTCTGGATAATTTTTACAGTTTCTGGAATGGTACTAGAGCTTCATTTCGTTTTACTTATTTGTCATAATGCTGTCAGGATTTTAAAGATTATATATGCATCTTGGCTAATCCCTCTTGGAGCACAGAGGTATCTGTCAAGAAGTGCCCTTAATCTAGAATTTTATTAATCTGCTGAATCTCAAAGAAAAGAGCTTCAGAAATTGGTTCCCCTCTGGAAAAACAACAAGTACCTACAGATGAAAGAAGAGACATAAAACCTTACCCTGAACTGCATTCCAGGTGTCCTCTGCTCTTTACTCCCTCTTTGGTATGATTTTTCTTTTTATTCTTTTGGATTTCAGTATTTTAGATTTCTAAGTGCTTTTTAAATCTTGCTCAAAATCCTTTACCATCCACTAGATGTCATGGTAGCCTTACTAGTATTATTGAATACAAGAATGACCAAAGAGAATTAGGATGGAGAAGTTACTTGAAATTTACTTCCTCTCTGTTCCTGACAGACAAGCCTTTACACAGTACATTCAGAACAATATCAAGTGACAGGAAACAGAGTGAAATGATTCTGAAAGTTAATATCCCTTCTTTCAGGAAGCTGATATAGGGTATGTGCAGGTTATTTCTTGTAGAAATTTCCAGCATCCATTCAACAGCAAATCTTCTAAAGCAAGGATTACCCAGGCTGTGGAACAGGCCAGTAATCCTTGTGCTGGTAAAAGAAAGTAGCATTTCCCAATTCTATTAACGTGGATGCACATCAGCTCTGCAATAAGCACCTCCACACGGGCAAATAAAGACGGAGCAGTAACTGCTCTCTGGTAGAAGCCTGGTCAACTGTCATATACAGATGTGCATGGGAGCTCTGTGACTTTTCTACAACACTCCACTTCATGAACAAGAGTATGATGAATGGCCAGGGTTTTAAGATTGAGTTTGAAATTTTCTGAAAACTACAATTTGTATAATGTCTACATCAGAAGGAAATATTTACATTTTTATATAAATCAAAATTTCTCATATTTACTTTGACAGTTTAAAAAGGAACACACCATCATAGAAACAAACTCTGAATAGGAAACTTCTACAGTTTTTTCAAAAAAGGAGACAATCTTTGCAGCAGGAAAAATAAACAACAGCTACCAAAGCATATGTAGTATGCATTTGTCAATTCTCACTGTACTACTTCTAATATTTCCATTAGTAGAAGATGGTATCTTCATGTGTAAAAAGTTGACAACGTTAGAAAGAAGCATGTCACACTAATGCTTGGTCGTGTAATAGTATGAAGCTACATAAGAATGGAAAAAAAAATGCTGACAAAAACATTTATTTTACTGGAACACATGTGTTACTGAAAAGTAACGAAGATGGGAGAACCAATATTTGCTCAAATATAGAATACTTGATCCAGTTTACAAAAAGAAAGATTTATCACAAGAAGAAATAGACAAGAAGAATACAGATCTTAACTTGTACATTTCAGTGCCCAGAATTGAAGGTTGCGCAACACGGAGAGGCAGAACAGAGACCACGCTCATGCTTTAAAAAAGAAAATTCCTGCTATTTCGTCCATGGCTGAAGCCTTCTCAGCAGTAAAATGTTTTTAAGAAAAGCGTTAAAAGCCCATTACACAACTAAGAGAAATGGAAAAGAGCAAGCACATCTGAATTCACTACATATTTCATGAAGAAACTCTCACATGGACTGATGTAGAAATACTTAGTACAATTTAGAGGGAAAAAAGGAAAAGCACTTTCTTTTTATGTCTTCTAGAACCATTTCTCATATCAGACATAAGAAGTGCATACTTGGTCTCTAGATACTGATCTAGTTAACCTACCAACCACATTCAACTGCAGATGGCAAGTGATGTTTCGCAACCGGCAGGAACTTAATCAGCTAAATAGCATTTTCTCTCAAGAGAATTATTTTACTCATAACAAAGCTATACTGTTAGAATAACAATAATCCTACATGCATTCTACGAGGGACCACTTAGCATTACTGGTATAAAAGCAAAACTACTACCCTGCTTTATGCAAGAGCTAGATCTTACCTATCAAATGTGCAACAATTAGTAGAAGGCAGGTATTTGTAGATTAGTGTAACGTGATTAAAAAACCCAAACTAACTTAGTACACTTTATGGGCATACATTTTTTTTATTGAATATTTTTTTAATTTTATTTTTTAAAAATTAAGTAGCTATACTATACCACTTCTCTCCATTCATTTAAACCTGTTTTTTCCAATACTTTGCTTGCATAACCATTCCTAAACTTCAAGTTAGGTGCTACAGTTCTTCATAGGTTTTTAAATCAAATCTCAGATGCATCAATACATATTAGAAAATTATGTACCTGTATTGATGAACATTTCATTTCTGAATTCAACCTTTCTGAATAGCATTTATAAAACTAAATGGTGAAGCTCTAGACACTTTCTCAACATAAAGAGCACATGTAGACCACATTTTCTGTCAAGTTAGGAGTTTACAGATGATTTAGCAGAGACCTTGGTCTTGTATTATTTTGATAAATTGTTCTATAGTACTGCTGGTATAGACCAGACCAATGTTTCAGGTGTAAAAATCTGAATTGCAGAAAGAGAAGTTGGATGTCTGCTCTCTTCCTAATTTTTACACAGACTTCATGCCTTTCAAATGGGTTTTAAATGCATCCTCCCACTAATGAAGACTGGGGCTGGGTGTAACAAATTCACAATTTCACACCCCTACTGCAGTATCTCAGGCTGTTCTAGTTCAGTGTGGCTGAAAGAAGACAGGTATGAACAGATATCCTTTTGATGGACTGAAATTTGAATTCTTCCCAATGCTGTTAGCTTTGTGTGTGTGTGTGTGTAACAGCAGAAGAATCTCACTTTGTTGCTGTCTCCAGTCTGTTTAAACTAGACTGTGAACCCTTTGAGGTAAAGAGTCTTATTGCACATTTAGAGATTGCCAAGCACAGCTAGGCTTATTGCAGTAGTTCCTGTAGTGTCAAAGGGGCCCAGTGCAGCGTCTGCTCAGAGTAGCATCATTCTAGATTAACACAACCAAAGCGTATAGTAATCTTTGCATTATGAAACACATACCAAAACTCTTCCACTGTCTTCCATAATGAAAATAAGTATCTTTGATTTTCTTCTATGATGAAATGACTAGATCTGTGAATGAGGGGAGAGTGCAGACGTTTGCAACCTCATCTTCAGCAAGATTTTTAACATCCTTGTATCTGATTGGATCACAATTCAGATGGGTGGGCTACCAGACAGATGAGAACTGGCCGCATTATCAGGCTGAAAGGGTAGCACTTAATGGTTCACTCTATCTGAAAGCTTGTTACAAGCAGAGTTCCTAAAGTGTCTGTTCCAGGACCTATTCATTTTAGTACCTTAACAATGATCTGAAGGAGGAGACAGATAGTACTCTCAGGGAGTTTGTGGAAGACACCAAAGTGGGAGGAGTAGAAGGTGGAGCACGGCACAGTGGAGGGGACACAATACATTGAAAGGTAGGGCTACCATCCAGAGGGACCCATATAGGTTATGGGTATGGGCCAATAGGAACCTCACAAAATTCAACAAGGACAAATGCAAAGTCCTTTACATGTGATGGACTAAACCCCTGCACTGGTTCATACTGCGTTACAGATCCACTTCGCATAACCTACTTAACAGTAGGCTAAACATGAATCAGCAGTGCGGCCTGGTAGCAAAGAATGCCAGCAGCACACTGGGCTGTACCAACATCAGTACTTTGAGGAAAGGGATCAGTCCCTTTGACTTGGCACTTGTTGCACATCACCTGGAGGGCACATTCTGGCTCCTCCTCCAGTTCATTCAGCTTTGATTGCCCCAGTACAAGGCAAACGTTGATAAACTTGAACATGTTCAGTGGAGAGCTACCACCAAGACAGCTGGGACTGGAACATATATCCTTCTGAGGGAACTAGGTTTGTTCAGTCTAAAGAAGGGAAGGTTTTGTGGGACTTAATAGCTTTCCAGTACCTACAAGGTGGTTACAGAGACAGTGGACCCAGCCTCGTCACAGTGGTACACAATAGGACAATGAGAGACAATTGATCATAAACTGAAACAGAGGAGGTTCTGTCTAAATATGAAGAAAAAGCTCACTATGAGGATGATTAAGCACTAGTAGAGATTATTCAGAGAGGCTGTGGAATCTTCATCCTTGGACATTATTCAAGCCTTGACTGGACAAAGCCCTAAACAACCTGGTTCAAATTCAGTGTTGGTTGATATGAGCAGCAGGCTGCACTAGATGACCTCCTGACCTCTTCCAACCTAAGCAAGTCTATGATTCAGGTCAGTGCAACTCTCAGAGGCTACCCTTTGTGCGCTGCAATCGGGAGGAACTTACTACAAACCCACTTCTCTAAGAGTTAAGTTACCAATCTTGTATGCTATGGTCTAGAATTCTCTCTCCTCCAGGTGTAATGGATAAAATGTAGATTATTCCAGAGTGAAAACTTAATTCCCTACCACCAGCAATAACTCTTTGATCTTTATGGAATACCTATCCAACTCAAACACTGGTATGGGAAAGCAACAGCTGGATTAAAAAAAAAAAGGAAGAATCCCAGGGTTTAGTTTCTTAGTCCTCTGAACACACATGCTGTTATGAAATGGTGCAGCTTTTTGGTACAGTAAAAGGAATGAAGAAAAAAAACCCAACCATTTTGCATATGCAGACCATTTCCTATGTCTGCAAATTTTCCAGTAAAATTCTCCTTATTACAGTTAGCCTTCTGATTCCAAAATTTATTGCATATGCAGAAAAAAAATTGTTCATTTGCAACATACTAATTTTCCATTCTGAAACTGTAGGTTACATTTATTATGGTATTTTTAAAAGGTAGAGATAAGTAAAGTATTTTAGAAGTATGTTAAAACTACAGAAAGTTTAACATATCCCTTTAAAATTCTACTTTCCTAGGGAAAATGCTATTTATAGGTAGAAGTAAAGAAAGAAAATGAAACTTGGGTGAAGGCAGTAAGTGAAACTTAAAATCAAAGGAGTCCAAGTCTTCTTACATTAATGTTGTAAGAAATAAGAGACCAAGAACTTTGAAAACCTCCAGCTTTTATGAGCCTAAGCCACAAGATTTTACAAGCTTAAATTCCCTTACAGCAAAATAAATTGTTATGTGTTCCTATAAGAAGCTGTATAATCAAGTGCATGTTCAGTTATTAGACTTCTCAAATTAGACTGCAAATTAAAAGCCATCCCACAATAACACCCTGAAATTGCAGTCATTTAATGAGCTCCAAAATCTGTTTCTCTTACTTTAAAAAGTATTTGTTCATTATCAGCTATTCTTTTAAACTGTAGTCCATAAAACCAGTTCTATAGCATTTATGGTTTGGAAAAAGTACAAAGCAAGTATTTTCTGTGAATTATCTAACATAACTGAGTTTATAAATAAGAGTTTCAATTAAAAAACTCAGTATTTATAAAAAAAAATCCCAATATAATGTTCAAAATCACTTAAGACATAGCTGTAATAAACATGTCACAGAAACTGAGGGATGTTTTGACTTTTCAGTGACTTGTACAGTGTCGT
Source organism: Pelecanus crispus (assembly GCF_030463565.1). NCBI lineage: Eukaryota > Metazoa > Chordata > Aves > Pelecaniformes > Pelecanidae > Pelecanus > Pelecanus crispus. Next base: position 75,581,889 of record NC_134645.1, on the reverse strand, counting down.
TATTGTAAAGATAAGGGATACCTCCAAGTCCAAACAATTAGCATTGGTAAATATTTACAATAGATTAGGTAAGCAGACAGAGAATAAAAAAAAATCTTATCGCCATGAAATGAGATGGTCAACACCCTCTCACTCCACCCAAAAAAAAAACCTGTAAAAAGTTTTATTCACATCTAGTATAAAGAAGGACATTCATATAATTTTAAGGCATCTTCATATATTATTTAAAAAGTTCAGTAATGATTAGGTTCAAAAAGCATTATGCTAACAAATTTCATTTCAAAGACAGATGTCACAACCAATTTGATGTAGCTAATTGGTAATAAACCACTAGCAACTAAACTGTCATGGCCTTCCAATTCTCAAAATGAACATAGTTACCTGGTCTAAAAGATCTTCAACTTTTTTTTGCCACCCATCCCTTGCTGCATTTTTTTCACGTTCTTTCAGCTGCAACAGCTGAGTCATGGCTGCCTTCTTATCCTCTTCATGCTGCAGCCTCAGCTCTTCACGAAGCTTATTACATTCCTGTCTAAAAGCAAAGGTCAAATAACTAAAATGCAGTGAATCTTCTGCAACAAGTGGAAAAGAATTAAGAGCTCAGTAATAACTGGAAAAGCTTAGATAACAACAGAAACCTTTGCTTTTCATTTCATTTGCATGTAATACATACTTCATTTCTTACTAAAGAATAAAAGATCAAAAAAAAAAAAAAATCAATACTTGCCGAAGATTTTCTGTCCATTTTATTTCCAAGTCACGAGCCATTCTGTCAACTTTGAACTTTTCCTCTTCTCTCATGGCAGCAATCATTGCCTCGTGCTGTTGTCTCTCCTGATCTAGTTCTCCCTGCAAACACAAACTTCGCAATAGAGACTGATCAGCAGCAAAAAAGTATTTCAAACCTTAAACGAGTGTATAACAAAAATGGCAGTTATGATTGGCTCATAAAACTTGAACCATAACTTTTTCAATGTGTAATTCCTAATTACACACAATTAATGCCTATACATTTGCTGATATTTCTTATTTGTGGAACAGAATTCTTCATTCCTATAAAAAGCTATAAAAAGCAATTTTCCAATAAGTCATTCTGGAAGTAATCTTTTCAAATACTGTTACACTGAATCACAGAATAATTTATGTTGGTAAGAACCTCAAAAAGTCATCAAGTCCTGTTCAGTGCAGGACTAACTTCAGAATTAGAGCAGGTTGCTTAGGTTCTTGTCAAGCATGTTTTGGATTTTTTTTTTAAACCAGCAAATATTCAGTATTTGATTTTCAAAGCTTGAGCTATATGGATCTGATACAAAGTTTACGTATTTTCTTTCTGTTTCTTGACTGGACAAACCTGCTAGAAACAGGGTTTCACAGTCTCAACACAGAAAAATAATTTAAAATTCCTATCTATTTCTGTTCAAATTTTACCATAGTAGAATAGTATTAGGTACTACCTAGAAATCATACTTACATGAATGTTTTTCAGCAGTGCTTGCTTCATTCGTGAGAAGCAAACATGGCCATCTAAATTTAATTAAGACTTCTTAAAGTGAGAATTTTCCTGTAGGATTTTTTCATTTATATATTTTAAAATCTGTTAAGAGAAATGTTATTGCCAGTAACCTGCTATATATGAATATTTAAATGTTATAATAGATGAACAGAGAAGAATGCAGTAATTCATATGGATACTTAGAGAAATTATAAAAAATACAGAGGAAGTTATAAACTGTAATAGGGGGCACATCTAATGACCATACCTGAAAGAAATTAAAATGTATATATACACACACCAATATCTTGTTTCAGACTGGTTTTGTTAAGAAATCAACACCAATATGAAAACATATTCAGGGAATTTTTTTTTTAATATTTGCTGCTCTATTTCAAATACTGCTGTGATCTTGTAAATATACATCATTTACTGAGGAAAGAAAAAAGAAAGGTTACCCTTAGTATTAAAGTCAATGAGCTACTGACAGATTAACTGGCATCTGAAGACAACTAAAATGGCAATATATTTGTGCTTAGACAAATTAATTGCTTCAAGTGTATAAAGTGGTCATATTTTCTGGATGATAGTCTGCTATCTTTCAAGATATCATAGCATATATCTTTAAACTATTCTCAAGCATCTTCTGAAATTCTAAATTTGAGCCTGAAGTGAAGACTGTGCCCATTATTTGAGGAAAACATGGTATACATGCATAAAAAAAATTAAAAAGATTTCAATGAATTCTAGAGCTAGTCAGCTATGGATCTTGTTCTGCACCAAGACACGAAACTGTCTGGAATAGCACTGGTGTGACACATGTCCTTTTTACATTCTCATGAAATTCTGTTAAACCTCTGAAAAATCCAACTCTAGATATATTTTGTACGGACATACTTCGGCACCTACAGTTTATATTAACCACAGAAAGACATGCTTGCAGCAATACCCATTAAATACTAAAAGTGTTCTGAAAACAACAGAAACCCCCCCACCCCAAAACAACCAACCAACCAAACCACACTCCCCCAAATCAACCCATCCTAGTTTTCCAGACTTTTTCTCTCTGCTTGAAATAAAAAGAGAAATCTCTCTTTTAATGAAGCCATATGAAGCTCCTTCAATAATGTGTATACTATAATACTTCCTGCTGTTTTAAAAACAAGACCAAAATAACTGTGACTGTACTTCACACAATTTATTCGCCAACATTATGGTTACCTCAACACTATACAATGAATCCGTGGTCTCTCGCAGTCTTGCTCTAGTTAATTCTAGTTCTTTCTGGAGTATTTCCTGAGCTTCTTGAAGACTGGAGATATGTCCTTCTGCAGTACCAAGGCCTTGTTCACTTTTTCGTACTAGGTCTTGCAGACGACACACCTATGACATTAAAAGAAAAAGAAATTGTAATTTCCATAATTATTACTAATGGCAGCCAAGTCATCCTGGTTTCATTTTCTTCCAGTGTTTTCTAATTCCAACCTAGACAAGTGTTTATTTGCACAGCCTGTTCTCCTTTAATATCACTTAATGTCTCTGTATGAAAAAACAAGTTCCTATAATATTATAAAAATCAAAGAAAGATTCAATTAAAGGAACTTTACAAGTAAAAAAAAATCCAACCTATGTTTGAAGCATTTTGCAAAGAAAAAGGTTACATAAAAGTTCTGAAATTACCTGTAACTTTACTGTGAGAAAGCATGTTTTATGCAAATTAAAATAATGAGAACCACTATTTCAAAATATATAAACTCTAGACTAATGGATAAATTAACTTGTGCTAGCGTATATGTTTCTCTGTTTTCAGACTGCTACCTGTCCATAAATTAGCCCATTTAAAGCTCAATGTAATATCTGTAGAATATAATGTGATAATTTCCTTAACTGCTATGTAACAATACACTTTTTCCTGCCTGTTTGTGCTTCAGCTCCCCATTTGTAAAATTATGATAGTATACTTCTTTGCTTCAAATAAAAATATTAGAGATTGAACATTGTTCACCAGCTATAGGAAAGGAAAAACTTTTTAAATACGTAGGCTGGAAAAACAGAATAATGGGAGGCAGGGGCGACTAGTCTATGCCATTGCCTTTGTACGTTGAGATAAATTCATTCACAATAGGACCAGTGACCCAGCAAAAGACTAACCTTTGGTTTGCAGGTATGAACAGTAACAGTTACAACTACTCTTTCTGTTTGTTAGCATAATTATATGCAAACACTGTTTATAACGTATACAGCCCCCCCCCCCATATATATATATACACACACACCCCTCCCACAACTCTCTCCCTCTGCATGCAACCTGTGAAGTGTTTAAAAAGAGGGACTTCTTTCATCTCAGCAAGGAATCTCAAATTTCTTTGGCATGACGGATCTCAGAGAAAAACTGATGTAATCTTGAGCACTTGTCTATGTGCTCTTTTGCATTATATACAAACAACTAGTAATTCCCTACAAAGCGCTGCTACCTGAAGGAAAACCACTACATGAAAAACTGCCCCTAAAACTGTATTGATATCTTCAAAGCGCACCACTGTCTGTGTATCTGGTAGTAGCACACCACTTGCATGAAATGTGAGCAGCAGTCCTGTAGACCTACAGGATACGGAAACATCATGCAGGAATGTCACTCATAGGGCTTAGGGTCTATTTTACTGATGACAAAGCAATGCTGGAGGCTGTTTAAAATGATCCTTAGTAATACCATTGGAAATCCTTTGCATGGAGTTGGGCAGTTGTTAGGCTACTCTGTCAAGTGACACAAAGAAAGAGTTTCTAAAAGGTCTTGGCTGGTCTACAGTGAAAGGAAGCAAAATCTATAGAGTAAACAGCCTCATCCTGAGATACATGTGAGAAAGTTAGTATCTTGACTTAACCTGAACTCTCAAAAAAGTCTCTGGTGAGTATTTAAGGTTACACTGTTCTTAAAAAGCTTGGTACTAGAGATATGATACATTTAATGTTGATTGCATATATCAAAACATTGAAAATAATTTGGGTCTTACTATAAATAAGTATTTCATGTCATCTTTTGATGGAAATATGTGAAGATCATCTGCAAGTCAGGAAGCTGACCAGAATTTACAATACGTTAATTGTAAACAAATATGGGTTTAAATACAGTTAATTTTCTCACTGTCTCCTGATGTATTTTGCGTAGAGGTCTGTGTACCTAACGAGAAAATAAGCAGAGTTAAACCAAGAAAGGCTGTTTACATCAACTGTTTTGTGCCTCAATCTCTTTTGCTTTGTTAATTTTATAAAGGACAATAAATTCAGTGCTCAGAAGCAGTCAAGTAACTTATCATGATTGAAGAATACTCCACTTTAAACAGAAATAAGGCACAAACCAGACTGAACAGTGTAGTCCTAGGTGTGTAGTGGACTAAGCACAAGATCATTATTGATGAAATGTGGTCTGGTGCACAGGACCGTTAGCTGATACAATTAAGTTAACCCTTGCCTCCTGATTGGCAGAAGTGAGTTTTGTTGTCAGCTCTTCCTTCAGGTTTTCCAGCTGCTGTCGGAGCTGATTCTTATCATCCTCCAAATGCAGTTTCTCCTTCTCAAACTGCTGCTCCAACTCCTTCAGAAATAAGAAGGATGAAAGAAACATTAAATACTTGCCATACGGTCATAGCAAAGTACAGGTGTTCCATATCAAAATTATTCCTCCTGGCATAAATATTCCTGATCTCAACCAAGAATTGCCCTTTCCTTAAAGTGTTAAAACATGAACACTTATTTCCTTTTACAATGCATACCTTATTTTTTTCAGTTCATTTTCTAATCTAACATGCTTGATTAATCACAAAATAAAGACAAACAGGACTTTCTTCTCAATTACTAGTTTCACTTTGCAATTAATTATCAAAATTATTAAAACTATCTCTGCTTTCAGAGTTTTTCAATCTGAATTGACAGAATGCAGAAGTTTTTACTTTTTATAAAATTACACTGATAATATGCTTAGCCTTTAGCCTTTACCCATCTATCTCCCACACATAATCCCCACAGAAAATAGTAAAGCTTAAAATCAAGACTGAGCTTTGGGAAGTTTTTCAGGCTGTTACAATAAATGAAAAAAAAAAGCCCCACACCATGTATTATAAAATTTCCGTAGCACCAAAAGAAACCAACAATTAGTTCAACTTCAATTTCAACTATATGGAAAGAATGAAGTAACACCTCTGTTTTCATTCAATCTCTGTGGAGTAATAGTCAAATTCTGAAAACAACTCTGTTGGATGAATTATATTTCTCTTACATAAGCCTATGTTGTATATGCATTTGTTAGAAACTTTTTTTCTTTTTTTAAGGAAAACAATAAAGTTATGCTTCAGCTTTATTAATATTCAGAATATATTTGCAGAAGAACAATCTTTGTCACAAAATATATAATATGGAAAGATGTTAAAATTAAGACCTTTATTATCTATTTCAGTGGAGTATACTATATAGTTTATTATACCACAAAGTCTTCTGGAAGAAAATTAAGGTTGCCAAGTAAGGTGCTCCAGAGCCAGGTAATACAAGACTGCAAGGTTTTCTGTGCAGCTACAGAGGCTCCTTTATTAACTCCCTCCTAGGGGATCAGCTATAACGTGAGGTTTAGCATCAATTCAGTGCCTTTGTGTAGCCCTGGGCTCAGATTTCTGAGAAATCAGTATCTCAGAAACAGCTACGAAAATACATAGACCAGAGCCACGCATGAAACAAAAGGTACAACTGCAGGCACTGGAAAGACTGCAGAGACAAGGAGAGTTAAGCGCTCAAGAATTCAAGAGGAAAAAGACTGTCTTGGAATGGTATAAAACTCTAAGGAAAACCAGGGAGCTGGACGACAGCAACTTAGTGTCATCCAGCTCATTCCCAAAAGCAATGGAGGCCAACCCTTCCTCATCCAAAAACAGAGACTCCTCAAGTGTTTTGCTGGGGGTGGTAAGCACGTTAAACTTAGCAGCTTTTTAGTTCTAGCACTCTGATATGGTGTGCAATAGGCAATAAACGATTTGTGTATAAACTGCTTGCACAATCTCTTTGTTCATGGTAGAAGTTGGACAGAGTGACAAAACAGAGGGTTACACTTTCAATGATACATTGCTATACAACATTGCTCAACAAGTGCATGTTTTCTTCACCAGGCCCAGATCAATCACCACATGGGACAAATGATGCTTGCTAAATGAGACTTGCTCAGTTTTTCTTCTTCACACTGTGAAATCTGCTGTCTGCAAAATTTCACTAGTGCTATTCAGACCCTATTCTGATAACTGAGTAATTAGTTCTTTTATGATACTTGTCAGTACAGCTGTGCAGTACTGCAAAATTATTAGCAGCTCTATTTTCATAATCCTCCTATGAACTGATGCCATTTTTACAGCTCATTTTATAGATGGAAGAATTGAAGCAAAGGGATATATTTCAGCCATTTCTTGAGTCCTATTATCATTCTTTAGAATTCTCTTCTGTTCCATTTTTTTCAAAGATCTCCAAACCCAGATACCTTTCCCAGTCTTCCAGTCCCAATAAATATAGTATCTTTTTGTACTTCTGGACTGTTTATGAAAATTTTAGATAAATATTAATGTAATCTTTCATCTCCTTCAGAAGAACTGATTTTGAGTGATACACCAACCTTTCTGAATATGGGTCACAAAACCTGGAATAACACACCTACTATATTAAAAAAGAAAGTTGTGTTGAGCTGAGAATTTCTCTTCTGTATGCAGACAAATGACAGTACAAATGCTCTTTTTTTTGGTGTCCTGGTTTCAGATGGGATAGAGTTAATTTTCTTCCTAGTAGCTGGCATAGTGCTGTGTTTTGGATTTAGTAGGAGAAGAATGTTGATAACACACTGATGTTTTAGTTGTTGCTAAGCACTGCTTATGCTAGTCAAGGACTTTTCAGCTTCCCATGCTCTGCCAGGTGCAAAAGAAACTGGGAGGGGGCACAGCCAGAATAGTTGAACCAAACTGACCAGAGGGCTATTCCATACCATACGGCGTCATGGGCAGTATAGAAACTGGGGGGGGTTGGATGGGGAGCAGCGATCGCTGCTCGGGAGCTGTCTGGGTATTGGTCAGCGGATGGTGAGCAATTGCATTGTGCATCACTTGCTTTGTATATTGTTATTATTATTATTTTATTGTTACTATTATCATTACTATTTTACTTTATTTCAATTATTAAACTGTTCTTATCTCAACCCAGGAGTGTTTCTCACTCTTACTCCTCCGATTCTCTCCCCCATCCCTTCGGGGCAGAGGGAGTGAGCGAGCGGCTGCGTGGTGCTTAGTCACTGGCTGGGGCTAAACCACGACATTTGGCAAGCTATATATTATTTTAGTAAAGGCTGAGCAGTTTCTTCAGAGAGGCTGTCGTGGTTTAACCCCAGCCAGCAACTAAGCACCTCACAGCTGGTCACTCACTCCCCACCCCCAGCGGGATGGGGGAGAGAATCAAAAGGGTAAAAGTGAGAAAACACGTGGGCTGAGATAAACACAGTTTAACAGGTAAAGCAAAAGCCGTGCACGTAAGCAAAGCAAAACAAGGAATTCATTCACTCCTTCCCATCGGCAGGCAGGTGGTTCAGCCATCTCCAGGAAAGCAGGGCTCTATCACGCATAACGGTTACTTGAGAAGACAAACACCATCACTCCGAACATCCCCCCCTTTCTTCTTCTTCCCCCCTGCTTTATATGCTGAGCATGACGTCATATAGCATGGGATATCCCTTTGGTCAGTTGGGGTCAGCTGTCCCAGCTGTGTCCCCTCCCAGCTTCTTGTGCACCCCCAGCCTGCTCACTGGTGGGGTGGTGTGAGAAGCAGAAAAGGCCTTCACTCTGTGTAAGCGCTGCTCAGCAATAACAAAAACATCCCTGTGTTACCAAACTATTTCCAGCACACATCCAAAACATAGCCCCATACTAGCTACTATGAAGAAAATTAACTCTACCCCAGCCAAAACCAGCACAGAGGCACAGCAGATCTGCAGGTAACTCCAAATAAAACTTGCCATACAACAAAATCACGCAGTACAGGGTTCAAACTCTAACATTTGGCTTTTTGTAATATGTTTGATTATTAAGAAAACACAAACCTACCATCTGCAGTTTTTTCTTCTCCTTAGTAGCATTACTGTGTGCAGCCTCAATTGCAGTATGGTGTTTCCATGCCAATTCTTCTAAGGTCTTAGAATGAGCCTCCTTTAACTGTGCAGCCTCTCCTTCCAATCTTGCTTGCAATTTTACCAGCTCCTTCTCATAATATTCACGTTGTGTCTCCCTTGCTTCATTTACTTTCTATAAAAGACAGAGAAAAATACAATCATTTCTATTAAATGGCAAAAAAAATCTGAAGAGTAAGAGGAAAAAATGCAAAAACCGATTTACTGATTAAATAGATCTACAGAAATTAACTTCCTTATAAAACAAATTTAGCAAACACTAAGCACTGACTAAATAATTCAATAACCAAAAAGGTAGTTTCAATATATCCATGCAAAGCAATATATCTATATTAAAATCTTTTTTTTTTCTCTATTTAATTTGGGGAAACGGCAATCAGGTATCAAGCCTACAGAAAACTTCAGTTCAGTATTTTCAAAAAGGTTCAGCACATTTTCAGAGAATGGCTTTTTTAATTGTTCTTTAACCAGTTCACATTTCTCCTTACTGAGACACTTTAGATACTAGGCATCTACACACGAGGTCATAAATTAAATGAAATCGTTAAAAGATGTCCAAAGCAGTCTGAACATCATCTAATCTGACTTCTGTCTACTCTCACTTTACACTCTACATTAGTCATTCTATGTGGCTACATGAGATACACTTGGAACATACTACTACTGGTCCTAGTCCAGTCATATCAAACAAAAATTAAAACACAATAATTTTTTCTTCTTAGAATTCTAGGTCTTTTGTTTTTACTCATCTAAAGCCAATAAGCTGTTTAACCTTCTCCAAGGCCAGAATTTGCTGCCTTTGTCGCTCATCCAGACTCTGTGTTTTGCTTTGTAGTAAGTTTCTTTCCTCTTCCAGCTGCGATAGTTTTTCTTTTAATCTAGACTTTTCCGATTCCAAATCCCTGATTGTAACTTCTTGAGTCATTTGAGTAGCTTGAAGCATTCCAATGTGACCTAAAACCAAAACAGCTCTTTAAAACCTCACAGAATTGGTTTCATGTAATTGAAGTACACATTCATACTTCAGTGATTTCTAGAAGTACAACTCTAGTGGAAGCTTTCATAGGGATCTCCATTATCTTCACTGCAATGCCTACCTTCCCCTCCACTTCTCCCTTTTTTAGTTTTATTGTAAAGTGTCCAACAACAGTAGACTGCTTGGAGCTGGGGCTCCTTTAGTTTCAATTTTCCTGGCTCAAAGTTGTATATCGAATCCAAGAGAAAGCAGAGGTAGGCAATAATTTGAACACGGACAGTCTATCTTGAAGAACTTACCCACCTAAACCCACACATTTTTACCCCATGATAAGCTACACAACAGAAAGCAGAATCTTGAAGTCTAATGGTAAAGACATTATTTTACCAAACTCATAATTTAACCAGCATGCTAGGTATATCAGCTAATGCTATGTAAAGCTTATGGAATTACACTTCGTTTATTTTGCTGTAGGGCTATGACTAAAAGATGTAACAGAACTCATTCTCTCCAGTACTCTGGAGAGATGTACAATCTAAATTCTTGCAGGTTAGAGGCTTGCTTTTGATTTCTTTATATATACTGGGAGGAGGGGGGGAATCTACAAATATAGACAGTATAATCATCTGTCTCTCACATCACCAATGGAAAAAGGTTTATGACTTCAGAAATTTTTGTCCTTGTTCTTAATTTATATCTGTATTACGGAAAATACTACTACTAGGTAACTGACTAAAGCAGTGAAACTTCTGTTATTCTGGGAAAAGCTTGGGAGGGGATAGAAGGCTATTTTGGAAGAGAGGATGCTCCTACATTTGTTCAATCTAAAGACAAGAGATGGGATATTCTCCCATTATTTTAACATCTTTGTAGAAGCATCATGAAGTCATACCTAAGCTGACATTTCATGTCAGAATGGATTATTTTGATAGAAACACCCTGTTATGTCTAGGTCATGCAATTTATGAAAGGGATGTTTGAAATACGCCTTTTAAAAATTAGCATAAGATAAAATTAAGTGGTAACTAAACAGACTTTCAAGGATTATTCAAAGATCTTTAACAGTTTCACAGAAAGAAAGCATCCAGATAAGAAAATACATTATTTACTCAGAATAAATTTTTTGTTATTTTTGTTGTCACAACTTCTAGGAGAGACCTCCCCCCCTGCCCATTTTATTATAACCTTCAAAAATGAGAGATTAGTTGAGATCTAATAACAGAGTATTGCTTTTAAATTTAAGTTACTAAGAAACAGCTAAGTGGACTGCATATCACTGTTTCTCACAAGACAAAACCACTGAACCTCCTGATTCATTGCCATCTGCAGTTAAACCAAGACATGCGCCAAAAAGGAAACCGTTTTAGCCTTTGTTGTCTGCGGACACTGATGTGAAGGGAATGACAGTGGGATATATAATGGAATTTGGCCACGAAAAATGCTTCAAAATTAGTAGTATTTTTATAAACAATGCACACCTCTAATGACACTAAGCCCTGAAGAATTCTAGGAATCATTTTGGCATTTTTGTTTGATAAAACTAAAAACTGAAGAGAAAAAACATAGCAAGTACACTTCATTTCTGTAACATTTCAAAAAACTACCTTGTTTCAAAAGTTCAGCCATTTAAGAAATATATTTGCAAAGCCTGATTTTAGAATGTAACAAGGAGAATAATTGTACAAGAATTTCAGGTTTGTCAGGAAGTATTCTGTACGTGCATATTCCATTGTAAATGCACACACACACTGATCTAGAGCTTTTGTCCTAGCAATACTGACAAACAATACAAGTTTCCCATTCCTCATGCTCTACACAGAAGGTATGAAACGCAGCAGTTTCCTTTCAAGTTAAGAATCTCAGGATAAATGGAAGAAGAATATATTAATTTCCCATAACAGACTTAATACAGCATTTTCAAGTTGCAATACAATGAGTAAATATTTTGAACGGCAATTAAGTATGAGAATTTAGTTTCTTTGGGGCAGGATTTTTGACTTCCAAGTGTGAGCTGAAAATCAAAGGAGATGGCAGTGGGCCAGCATCAGAAACCATTTCCAAACTGGCTGGTAATCAGTTATATCACACGGTAATGGCTTGGTGGCATGACTGTAAACAGGGATCTTGGTTCTTGTTGCACAGCAAGGTGCTGTAAAGCAAAGATGTACTATTGACAGTGCCACTGAGCTCAGCAACAGCATGGACACGCTGCAATTTCTGGTAAAGCTAAAAAGCTCAGTGCCAGAGGAGACCAGTGCTGCATTCACAGTCTAGATGACTCATTGCCATCAGTAATAAGGAAAAATAGCCTGGATATTTAAGTTTGTTTCCAGTATATCTGGGGCTGGCTGCTGAACCTCTCCCATGCTTCTGCCTAAGGAAAGAAAAAGGAATGGCCAAAGAGTGTATGAGAACATGTCTTTGTCCTCCAACAGTCTCAGGTCATGAATTTCTCTGAGTGCCTCACATACCACTTTTTGGAGTGTCAGATTCCCATCTGAGATCCATGATTTGAGATCCTCTTAGCAGGAAGCACATTCCTTTTAGCTATTTACATCCAGTAGGACCTTGCAGTCTTGGGTCCCAGCTAGCCTCTATATTGTCCAAACATATAGCCCAGACTATTCCTAGCCCTTACCTTAGCTAGCTCATCTATGCCACTTGCCCTAGGCATGAAGCTGTCCAGCACACACACTCAGTCCATCTGTAGGACCTGCTTCATTATTTGAAGGACAGCAATAAAGCCTTGATACAGGCCACAGTCACACACACTGTTTGAGGGCTAGGCCACACGTAGCCAGCTAACAGTGAGCTGTGACAGTAATAGTAAATATAGTATTATATATTGTATATAATATAAATAGTAAACTATTACAGTATTAGCAAGTTAACGCTGTGAAGTATTTTCTGTCCCTAAGGCTGACTGGCAGAGTCTGGCAACAACCCAGCCTTTAAAATGAGGTGATCTTATCCAAACCGACTTTTGGGAAGGGTCCCTGGGCTTGGGCTAACTTGTGTGGAAAGTAATCAGGTATTTCTACAATTGGTCTCGTTGAACAAGGCCAAAGATAAGGCAGGGGCTCATTTTTAGCCTACAATTCTACCTATAGTATAGTTAATCACATTCAAGCACCTGAGCCCAGGCCCATGCCCTACCACTAAGCAGTTTACTAGAGAGACAATACCAGTAAGTTAAAACCCGCATGTGTACAAGCAGATCTTAAAACATTTTCTATGCTTTTTCATATGCCAATGAGCAGAGAGAAGTCAAGAAAACAGCTATAAAGAAAACCCTAACAGATTTATTAACCAATAAGCTGCAAGTCTTCTGACAGTAGTGTAAAGCAAAGTACCACAGTCTCAGCAAAAAGACAAGGCAACTGAAAAAGGATGGAGAAACAGGAAGCACATCTCAGTGATTGTGTGGCGAACAGATACACAGCAGAAGCATTCTGTACAAGTGCACTTAAGGCAAGAAATTCCAAGATCTGGAAGATGTGTATGTGCCACACAAAGTAGAATATGTGGACACATGAGTACACAAAAAAAGAATTCTAAGTACAATGCACGTGATATCAAAAGAGTTAAAAAAACCCCAAACTTGTCAGAAACAACTATGGACAGCATTGAACAGTCTTTAGGCACTCTAAACCTGCACAAGTTTAACAGAAAAAGGAAAGGCTAGAATAAATAGATGAAGTTCATTTCCAGATTAAATTACTGACATACATACTGGCTTTAAGAACAAGATCAGTGGCCTGCTGCTGTAAGCGCTCTCTAGCAGCCGCTAGCTCACTTTCCACTTCTTTGTGTTTACTTAACAATGACATCTCCTCCTCCTTCACATCATCTAGCTGTTTTTGAAGAACCTAGAGGAAAAACAGTATAACACCTGTTATCATTATATACAATCATGTTTAAATTTAAATGAGCATTAGGTTAAAATGTACAGAAAAGACCCCTCAGCAAATAATTTTTATTCATACAAAAGCTGAAATCTTGTAATATTACCATCATATTCATTTTGCATTATGTGTTTTTCCAAAAATATTGTTGAAGCACTACAAGATGATACGTTCACAGTAGTTTACAGTGTCCTTCATTGCAACTGTGAGTGTGTAGTACTGACACAAATTAAGCTGCACATGGATATACACAAAATAAGAGTTAGGCAATTAGGTAAATCAAACTTTTAGTATGTTTTAAGTCTGATGTACTGATTCACAATAGCATATCTTGGGTAGCGTGATGATGATGTGTTCTCAGCCACGCAGGAAGGAAAAGGAAATCTTGTTCTGTTTTAAAAGGAAAGCTAGATTTCTCATCATTGAAGTCACTGGAATAGCACAGGGTCATTTCAGAAACTAAAGCAGGAAACAGAACTGGGGAAAACACTGGACAGGACATGTAATGAAATATGGACACCAGAAGTGGTGAGATTATGCCTTTGGTCACCTCATCCATAATGATCAGAGCAGGACCTGACTTAAAAATCTGCTGCAAATACCGTACTAGACTCTTCCTCTTTGAAACCAAGACGAACACCTTTATTGTAGGAAGGATCAACATACAGTGGGTTTCCTTTTCACTGCAGCTTGCCAGAAACCCATCTCCTTGGTGAAGTCAATTGAAAGGCAAGAGTTCTGCTTCATTAACTGAACAGAGTTGGAAATGAAATTCTGGAAGGCCCCCTGGGAAACTGGAAGGTGTTCCAAATTTAACATCTGATAAAGGTGGCAGTCTTCTTTCACTATACCCTGTAGCCTTTACACAAGAAGGAAGGAGAGTCCAAAAGATGGGCTGGAATTAGATTGTAAATGAGAAAATCTCAGGCCCATCTCAGCTCTATCCAGTGATGCTTCCAAAATTACTAGAACCATCACGTTTACAGTACTTCTGGCTTTGAAGCTTGAAACATTTGTAACTACAAATGCAAAAGATGAGATACTTAAGACTACCCACAGAGATTACTGTTATCCAGACCTCAGCACAGCTACCAAAACCCGAGCAGAATTTCACAGAATCTTTTCCTTCAAGTCCAGCATACCCAGTCCTATTTTTTGCTGAACAAAAAAAATACAGTCTTTGTATTTCTGGGATGTCTTGTCCTTCTTTAAGGACAAGAAACTTTAGTATCTAAGTAACACTGTATTGTGGTTTAACCTGGTAAGCAGCTAAGCACCACACAGCTGCTCGCTCACTCCCCACCCCCAGCGGGATGGGTAAAAATGAGAAAACACGTGGGCTGAGATAAACACAGATTAATAGGTAAAGCAAAAGCTGTGCACGCAAGCAAAGCAAAACAAGGAATTCATTCACTCCTTCCCATTGGCAGGCAGGTGTTCATCCATCTCCAGGAAAGCAGGGCTCTTTCACACATAACAGTTACTTGAGAAGACAAACGCCATCACTCCAAACGTCCACCCCTTCCTTCTTCTTCCCCCCTGCTTTATATGCTGAGCATGATGTCATATGGTGTGGAACCTCCCTTTGGTCAGTTGGGGTCAACTGTCCCAGCTGTGTCCCCTCCCAGTTTCTTGTGCACCCCCAGCCTGCTCACTGGTGGGGCGGTGTGAGAAGCAGAAAAGGCCTTGACTCTGTGTAAGCACTGCTCAGCAGTAACAAAAACATCCCTGAATTATCAACACTGTTTTCAGCACAAATCCAAAACATAGCCCCATACTAGATACTATGAAGAAAATTAACTCTATCACAGCCACACTGAAAATGTGTGCAGTATTTCAGCTACTGCTTGTAAAAACATCATTGAAGATATTATAATAAAAAATTAAAACAATTCAGAAAGTCATCTTTTTTCCTTACCTCCCACAAACCTACTTTTCTTAACACCCAACGTGTTTAGGCAAGGTAGTCACTAATGATCTCTACAAGTGAGACTGCACCGAATACAGAATATTAATTGTATTTATGGTGTCAGTTGTATGACATTCCTGTCAAATACATTTCTGCAAGAAACTCTACAGTCTAGACAAGCAGTTTCTCAACTTTTCTAGAAAGCATTTCAGTTTTCACCATTAACTTCTCAAATGGTACCAGTCACCATCCTTCTCCTTCCCTCTCTGAATCCTTTTTTTTGTGAGGGAGGGAGGAGTCAATTTATGTGGAGACCTGATGCAAAGATATTGCTCAGCTTTTTGCCTTTTTTTTTCCTTTCTCTCTTTCTTTTGGGGGAGGGGAACAGGGTTTGGTTTGGGTGGGGTTTTTTTTTTCCTGTTCTTTAAATAGTAACAGTTTTGAGTATTCTATTGAGCATACTACACTTTGGGTAGTATGACTAGAACAACCAAGTTCTGTTCACGAACAGCTGAAAGGAAGGAGACCAAATCTCTCCCCTGGATAGGGGCTTCTAGATTCTACTAGAATATGAAGTAGTATCAATTCAGTCGAGGAAAATTAAACATATAAAATAGATTTTAAAATATAAAAGCATATGAAAATTTAGAAGTAGATGATAATCAAGAACAAGTGACAGAAATTAAGTTTACGTGTCCCAGTCACCTCAACCTACCAGCATCATGGAAAGACAGCATAAATAGGAAAAGAAAATTCACAGTCTTGAGCATAACATATCATCAGTCTCACCTGGACATTGTTTTCTGCTGTACCAAGAGCCACCTGAAGTTTTTGGCATTTTTCCCGTAGACTGCCAGCTTCATCCTGGACCATTTGCAATTCAGTTTTAAGCTTTCCCAGGTTCTTCCGTAACACACTTTCCTGGTTTTGAAATTCTTTTCTTAGCTCCACCTCTTTTTCTTTGCAAGCATGTAGACTTTCTGCTGTAAAAAGCTGAGATCTTTTCAAAGAATCAAGTTCATGTTCATAGAAGGACTGTGCTTTGCTGAGCTTGCCTTCATAGTCCTCAATGAGTTTTTTTCTTTCCAGCCTTAACTCTTCCACTTTATTGTTCAAGTCTTCCAGCTCCAGTCTATGCAATTCCTCTAGCTTTTCTTGCCCCTTACTTAAAGTAGCATTCTGACTCTGTTGAGTCTTCAGAAGTTCTTGAATCTCAAGCCTGTGGGCAGCTCTCAAGTCTTCTAGAGCTGTACGCTTGTCCTTCTCATACTGCACTTGCAACTGTATGAAACTTCGTAGCCTTTCCTCAAATTTCTTTCTGATCTCTTCTACTTCTCTTGACATGGTCACTACACGTTGGACATGCTGAGCTTCTGCACAAAGCTGCATATCTTCAACTCTGTCCTTATAGGCTTCAAATTCTGTCAAGGCCTGATGTTTCATCTTTTTATGATCTTCCAGTGACTCTTCTAAAACCTGGATCTTTCTCTTGAGATCCATTTCTTCCGCAACTTTACTTTTATACTGCAAGATTTTCTCTCTGGTCTCTGCAAGAATTTGTTGAATTTCTTCTTCATGAGCATCCTTAAGGGCTTGGATGGCAGCTTCATGTTCATCATTTTTAGTGTTCAAAGCATATATTACCTACAAACGTGAAACAATACTATGTTAGAGAAAAAGGCATTCTGATAATCTGTTAAATTGTAAGAAAAAACACCTAGGCACTCTGAAAGTTACTTTGACAATCTGGCATGTTTTCATGATACAAATAAGACACCAAATATTATTATGAATGTGACTGCATAAATACTGTATTGGTCATGACAATCCTATATACCTTGTAGAATGGTTTTTCTATACTTTTTAAACCTATAATTTTCCCGATTAAGATTTTGCCTTTTTATGCATGTTGTTGCCATAAATACCACTGGGGAAGAAACCACATTCAACGCATTGAAAAATAAAACATTATTTAAAAGAATTAAAAGCATAGCCTAAAAAGAAATTTAAACAGAGGTTTTCTGTCAGAGAATAACACACACAGAGTATATATTACAACATGAAATTAAAATGGAACAAAACCCAAATCTCAAATTCCTCCTTTCCAAATGCTAACTATTATTAAACATTTTATTTTAGAAACATCTAAAATGCCAAAATTGGTTGTTCTGGTTCATAGGCCTGATGGTTGCCCAGATACAATTTCAGTTTTGACAGCTTATCTAGTAGGCTTCCCGTGTATGTGGATCTCCTAAGGTCTGAGGTCCCTCACTACATAAGCTCACCAGCTTTCCAGCTAATAAGCCAGCTGAACAGAAAAGTGGCTGGCAGGGCAGCCAGCAGTTTGGGGAGCCCACGGAGCTATGCAGCTCAAGAAGGCTGTGAAACCAGCAAAGCAGCCTAACATTCAGTGAAAGTTTTAAAGTAACCAGATGTATCCTATGGGATGTTTCAATTGCACCACAACATAGTAGGTCGATTTTTTGGTTTTCAACTAGGAAGTACTCTCACAGACATAGAGATACGGATAGGTATGTGTGTATGCATATACATACACATGTATCAGTGAACAAAGTATTCATGCAATAAGTTTTTTTAATACAATATTTTGTGCTCCAAGAACTCCAGCAAATCCCCACATTTCCCAGATACATTACAGGCAGCAGAGCTATAAAACACATCTGAACAGAGGAGAGGGAAAAAAAAGTCTTCTGATTAGTATATTTTGTATCTCTTAAAAATGAACAAGAAGCAACAAAAATGGACAACAAAGAAGCAGCAGAGAATTTAGAAAAAAGCTGCCCTTTGAGGTTTGGTGTGGGTTCTGGGTTTTTTTTGTTTGTTTGGGTTTGGTGGGGTTTTTTTTGTGAGGACAGAACCTGGACAAGTCCTCTGTTAGCATTCAACCAGGTAACAGAGGAAAACTGTGCTGACTTGCCCTCAGGGCCAGGAAATATGAAGGCAGCCCAGAATTGCTCTCCTGGCACCAAGCACAGAGCCTGTGTGTTCTGGACTGGTGAAAGTGTCTACTGTCAAGTGTTCAGGCAAGTTACAAAGCTCAAAAGTTCTCGTAAGTGAAAAAGCAGATTCAAGATTTTGGACATGTAATACAACAAGCTCTGTTTTCGTTTTTTTGGGTTTTTTTTTTATAGGGGGTTTTGGTTTTTGTTTGTTTGGGTTTTTTTTAAACAAGAGTCCAGACACAGTATTCTAAATTTTATTGTCTGAAATAACAAGCACACACCATTCTGTTACCTGTGCTAAAAACCCTAAAAGGGCAGGCTTTAGATTAAAAAAAAAAAAACAAAATTCTGAAACAGTATCAGATGGAAAGAAAAAAACTAAACAGCCTCACTCATCTTTATATAGCAAGGAAATAATTTAAAAAAAAAAAGTCACAAAACCTAGTTCAACTTACATTATTGTAATTCAATTTTTCTAACATATGTATGCATTATTTAATGAAAGAGGGGGGAAAAATAGCTCTTCCATGGTTTTGGAAACTGTTCTTAATGCTGCTAATATCTCTGCAGGCAGCATGTAGACTTTTGGCTTTCTTCCTCCCTAGAAAAAATACGTTTTCCTACTGTGAAAGAGCTTCATGGTTCAGAGACTCAAAAAGCTCCTCCAATACATTGCAAAAAATGACACAAAACCACATGCAATTCTGTTAGCAGAATCACAACTATCGCTGCAATGCCCTTCACCAAGGTTTCAACCTTTTATATTCTCATTGTCTTCAGTGATGGCAACAGTAACTTCTGACCACAAAGCTTTCACCTCCCTCCTGTCACCAACATACAGTCTCCGCTACTGGATCCCAAAGGTTAGTTTCCCTGTCATTTAAATGGTGTCCAGTGCTCAACTCCCTTGTTCATACCAGAAATACTTTGAAAACTGAGGGGTTTTTGGTTTTTTTTTTTTAAATGTATATGCAGTATTTTGCATGAATAGGCCTTAGTTTTGGTTACAGAAACTAGACAATGTAGTTAAAAAGGTATTATAAAAAAAAAAAAAAAATCACACTTTTGATCAGGTTATTAAAGTATTTGCAGAACACAAGGTCAAATCCCATGCTCAAAACAGCCCTTGACTCCTGTCTTTGTGCATAGAAGTGCCACAATGTTGTTGTTCACTTCAGGCAGTGTTCCAGTCTCAGGTTATGCAGTACTAAATCTGCAGAAAGTATAAACCATATAGTATTTTCACAGGTATTATGATTTGGCAATGGGACCCTCACTGAACATTCCAAGTGAAAAATAAGCCTATATGCAATGCTGGATTCAGAAGGTTATCTTTAAATTTTCATCATGCACTTACTCCATACAAAAAGCACTGAACATCTACAAATTCAATAAGCACCATTCACTCCCTAAATGAAGGACACGGGTGTCTTATGGAAAACACAAAAATAAAATAAAATGCAAGCAACTGAATGTTGTATCATAACATATGTTCTCCAGAAGCCTGAATTCCAGCTCTATCAAATTATTATAAATCTAATTATTTTTAAAGTAATGGAATAGCTATATCAGATTTTATCTGTGAGAATTTGATGCACCGTATTAGCATAGGAACATAGAAAAAAAGTCAGTACTAACTGAAGCAAAAGCAACCTAACAGCATTTCAAGGAAATGAAAGCAGAAACTGAAATACACGGGAAAAAATTAATACATTTAAAGTTCTACCTAAAATAAACAGTTCTTGTTCAAATAAGTTTCTGAAAATTGAAAGGCAGTAAGGTTGCAAAAGTTGGAGGTGGGCAGATAAAACAAGTTTTGCACTCTCTATTTTTAAATGAGAGGATGAGCCATTTCCTAAGCATGCTTGTAAATACTTTTAAAAATACTAGTAGCTTTTTCAGTACAACTGCATATTACTAAGAAGCATAAACTGCTCATTTGAGTAATTCATATTTTTTCCAGCTCCACTCTAAATGCATCATACACATTGCAGTTCTTACCAGGTGACAGGAAAAAAAAATTAAATTGCATTTTAATGTACTTTCAGTTAGCATATCATTCCAGAGGTACAGACAGAACCATACTCTCTCCAAGAATACTGAGACTGCCAGCTAAAGGCCTTAATACTTCTTATACAAAACAGTAACACAATTAATTATTATAAGAATCTACTGAAATACTGCGTGGCTTGGTCTGAAGAACTACAACAGAGTAAGTTAGTAACAACAACAGTAATAAACTTCTTTTATGCCAATAATTGAGTACTGGAGTTTTCAGTTATATTCTATGTGGTAAGGTTAAGCAAATCTGTTGCTGCATTAGCTTTGGTGTCTTGAACGACACATAATACAAACAACAACCAGTGTTCAACACTGTTTGTGGCTGAAAGATGAAATTGTTACTATTTGGCTTTGAAATATTTTTGACTCCAAACCAGATGTTATGGTTTGGAGAGCTGACCAACTCTTGCATGGTCAGCTGCACATTGGCCATCTGCTCCTGCCAGCAATTTAGTCACAATGGAATGCTTTTCTAATTAAAAATGTGCAATTCGCCTTAATACTAGTATTAGGTGCCAAATATATTTTGCAGCACAGAAGATATCTCCAAAAAGGCATGTGGTTCATTCTCTCTAATTTTACATGGAAACAGGAACTGATACGTATGAGAAAAAAAACCCATCACTACACATCTTACACAAACATCAGCCTTATGTCTCTGGTAAACCTTCATTTTAGACTTAACGTGTGGGTCCCTGGGTCAGAGCACTATATTCAGCCTAGTTCAGGGGAAGTGACTTGTTCCCAGTGCTGCTGGGGTGGTGCTGCCTGTGAGCACTGGTGCTGCCTGTACCCACTATTCTGAAACACCAGAGCCTCCAGAGACATCCCAAGGCTGCACACCTATTTAACGAACTACACAACAACAGTGCCAACAAGGAATTGCTGGTGCATAACCTGTGAATGATTTGGAACATGCAGACCAATGAGCCTGACCTACCTTTGCAATCTGTGGGCAGATAAGAACTGCTAGATGCCAGAAGAAGTAGGATATACTGGGAAACAGTAACAAGGGTTTTCTAGAGACAAGTCACACCCCACAGATACAGTGGGATGCAAACAGAAAGGTTTAGTCTGCAACATCAACAAGAAACATCAAAAAACTTCCAGGCACTACTATGAATTAATTTTATGTAGAAATGTATCCTCTACTACAGCCCAGAATGATCATACTTTTTGTTACAATGCATTAATTGCATTAATTTTTCCCCTTTTCTTCCTGTTGACCCAGTAATGCCAAATAATGAGAAGTATGTTATATTTAAGCATTTAAAATTTATGTATTATGATCAATGAAAGGTCAATTTAAGATAAAATAAATAAAACAACCAATTTAAAACACAGAAAAAGTTTGGTTTTACTGGAGAAATTTCTGCTCCTTAGTAATTATAAAAAGACAGTAACACAGGAAAATACCTCAAAATTATTTAACAGTCTTTCAGAAAAGCTGTCCACAATCACAGAGTACATTCTTACAAATGCATTACTATGTACAAAGTATACAGCCAATTATAACATAGCATTTTATTCCTTCTTATGCATCGCGAGGCAGACATTGAAAACCACAAGATAAGCTCTCAAGATTTTTTTGTACAGTAATCTGTGAAGTTGCGTTTTTATAGGACTTTTTTTTTTCCTTAAATTGTAACCAAGAGACAGGTCTGCTCAGAGCATTTAATGGGGAAAACCAAGTTATTGTTAAATCTGAAACCCCCCCTTTAAAAACCATATTATGTATACAAAAAAAAAAAAAAATCCCAACCCCAAAACCTATGTATGCCCATCTCTCTGCCTTTTTTAATTTTTAAAAAAAAAAAAAAATCCCTTTATCTAGAGAGACCTTTTGTTCCCCTATGGAAAATACTGCAAATACAGATGCTTTCTCAATCCAGTCCTTTGTGTTGCTGGCAACACAACAGAAACAAGCCCAGAACTTTAGGCCAGGATTGCTTCAACATCACAGAAAAGGTGGAAGGCAAGCACTTGTTCTTCAGCTATCAGGTTCACTGCAATGCTTCTTAATGCTTGGGCCAGTGCGTTAGGGGCACAGCATGATGAGCAGGGAAGAGACAAATATGGTCTGCAGCTGCAAAAGTAGTGTCCCCCGCCAATACCATCTCCCCAGAAAAGCTGGTCTAACTACACCAGTCTTCCTTTGAGATAAAATCCACAGAGGGTGAGGACTTGAGAATTTTTCCCCCCAAAAATATACTTCCACAGAAAATTTACTATGACAATATCGTTTAGCTGTTCAACAGTGTTCATGCATTAGCTTAATTCATGCCTAAGTAAAATTTAGTACTTTATTCCTTTAGAAACTCTGCAAACAAATACTGAATTATTTTTATTACAGCAACAAGCTTTCCAAACTAATCTCTAATGTCTTCTGTTTACAATTAATTATTTAGAGAATGATGCCATGAAGTTCAGCATAATTTATTTCCAGGAACAGAACATTAACAGATTTCCACCTCCACCTAACATTCAACATTTGGATGAAAACAACCAACAACCATTTTTCACTTTCACACTTGTTGCTAAACATTTATGCTTAATTTTCTATAAAACAGAAGTCTTGGTAAGTCAGAGGACTTGCACTGTTCACTAAGCTGATAATTAAACAGAGGGAAAAATATTCATTTTTTACTTTCAGGTTTCTTTATGTTCATTACTATATACATAAAGGCATAAAGCCTCACAGGGGCACATACACCCACAGATGCTTTCCTCATGCTCCTAAACATACGCTCCTCAAGTACCTGTAATCTGATGTGCTGATAACCCATTTCTACTTGCTGAACTGCCAAGTACAGATCAGTATCGTATTAACTACTTGACTTACAATCCTTCCTGTGTTTTGTTTATTTGCATATGACCCACACTGAAATATCAACTCTTCTTAAGTATTTGCCTGAATATCCCACTGGTTGAAAAAATCCACTTGCATTTACAGCTCAGCATGTTTATAAATGATTACAGGACCTGTACCTTAAAACTTAATTATCAGAAAACAGCATGCCACATTCCAATTAATTGTGGGGTAGGAGATGTCCTCACCTGAGGAACAGATACAGAGCATGTTTTGGCACAGGGACAGAATGGCCAGTGCACCCAATCTGGTCATTCACTGTTGCCTTTTTCCTTTCTCCTAGAGTTGTACCGGACAACAGATGAGAGGCTTTCTGGGAGCTAATTAGGAGCTTTATGTTACAATAGCCTATCTTGGAAATACGCACTTTGTCCAAATCCAGGAACAGGAATAACCATTAACGAGCCAACCAGGTAAGAGAAATTAAAAGCATGCCAGCAGGTAAATCTACAGCTGTAGAGCACTCTGCAATCAAAGATTCAACAAAAGGAGCACATTACCTGCCCTGCATTTTATAGACCAACATGCTGAGCAACAAGAGAAGAATGGGGTTCACAAGTTCAGAAGCCATGCAATCTGCTGCCAGGAGTCAAGTGTGGTTTAAACCTCAGGTCTCTAGGCTGGGACACAACAACATGCTACCTTCCAAATGATTTTAGCAATCACCAGTGAACTGAGAAACAGTTCACCCATTACAACAGGCAGAGTGGGAAATCAGGCTATGTTGTTCCCTCTGCTCTAGCAGCTGAGTGTCTCCAAGACTGGGTCTCACCAGTAGAATATTACCTGAGGGGGAAAAAAGGGGATCTGACAGAGACATTAGTGCATAATGTGAGGCTGGCAGAAACAGATACTTGGGGGAAACTCCATTCCATTCAGTAGAGCAAGGTTTTTGACTGGATGTGTGGGGTCCACTGTAGAACATATGGCATCCTGCTACAGTTAGTAGAAATTCCATTTTCTTATATGGGTATCCTTGGATGTGCTGCAGAAAACAGACAAGTGAGGTATTTTCCTCACCCCAAATTACAATGGAGCAAAGGGATTTGTACCAGTAATAAGTTAAGGCATGCCAGATAAGATAACTGTACCCAGGTTTCTGAAGAAGAAAAGAGAGAGGAAGCAAGAGCAGATATCACTTACAAATATTTATCAAATTACAATTAAAAAAAAATAGGAGCCCTTAGACCTAGCTTTTCCCTTCCAGAAAACAAGGTAGTAATTGTGGAAGGCACATGATGTCAGATGGAAGGGAAAAAGAGGAAAAATTACTTGCCATTAATTGCCATGCAATTTAGATTGTCAGTTTGGGGAACAGGTGAAGTTGTTATTCCTGTTAAGACAAGGAGAAGATAGAAGAGCAGAAAAAAAGGAGAATAAATATTAGATACAACATGCATTAGATACAACATGCAGGCCCTATCTCCTGAAAACTATTCTAATATTCTAAAGTTACTCAGAAAACAAGAAACAACTTAAACACTAATGAAATACAAGTGCATTTTATAAGGGTTTTTAAAACAATCATGGCCTGGCTAAGGCATGACAGACAGATACAATGCTGCACCGCCCAAATACAGTAAAACCTTCAGAATACCTTCAGCTGAGGCAAAAACTCAGGTGCAAAGCAACCAGATGTGATGTCACACAAAGAAGAAATACAGACTAAAAGGGGAGATCCATTTGAAGATAATAGCATATGACTATGAGACATGGGTTGGGTATTCAGTTGAATAACATTAGCCACTGACTAGAAGTAATGTCTAAGATGCCCATTTAAGAATGTTGCAGACGGATGGCCCACTGGCCAGATTCAATTTAACTAGTTTTCAGGAATAAAAAATCCCAGAATTATCTGCACAATCTTGAACCAAAACAGTTTTTACAGGAGGAAAAAGTAGACTTGAAGACCTTGACAGAAAGATGAGAAGCAGCTGGATATAGGTAAAGCACACTTCTTTACTACAAACCGAATTATACAGGACTATTTCCCCAGTTATAGGGAAGACATCACCACTACTGCTTTGTATGACTGGCACATAATCCCCCCACTGGGCTACTACATGGCATCTGTTTCTGAGAGAAATGTTCAGCTGTTCTACACTTGCATTGCTGGCTCTGCTGGAGTTATGTAAATTTACGGTGTTCAGCAATCCAATTCAGTACATTCATGTTATGCTGTTCTCTACTACAGCTATTTCTAAGCAGTGTATTATTACCTGCATGATTAAGAGACATTTAGTTTTATTAACTGCGTACAAGTTTGCTTTCTGTGCCAAAGTGTAAAACCAACTTGCAGAATAAGTCGGAATAGAGTTTAACGTAAGTTCAAATCTGATGATGATATCAAAATTATTTTCATGATGACAGATTTCAATACAACCCAAGAACACATTGCAGAAAGACTGTTATGAAAGAGGAAAAAAGTGTTTAAAAAAGCTTCAAAAGTTAGTCAGAATGGGAGCAAATACCAGCAGAAAATAGTTTAAGTGTTTTATAACATCTCCTTAGAAATCAGTATTTTACAACTCAGCCAATACCTGTAAATCAAGCTAAGTAGTCCTAAACCATTTACTTGCTTAATTGATGAGAGCTCTGCTATACAAACATTATCAAAATACAGCAGTTCTTTACAAAGCTTCTCTGACTACTTCAACACTATGACTTAAAAATTATTTGATTCATCCTATATCAGCAGCATTGTTTCAGAACTACATTACAGAAAATCCACAGATGCAGTATTTCCATCTGCTTTAACTACCTGCTAGCCATAGTAAGTTGCTCCTTTCCTTTTTCAGTTTCTGTATTTTGTATCATCAAATTACATGTTAATGGCCATTCAAGCCCCAGTTAATGAAGCTGCAAATTTTTTTCCAGACTCAATCTCATTCAGAAATTTCCCACCCTCCCTCCTTCTCTCTCTGCATTTATAGATGTTTTTAAAGGAAAACAAACATACTTTTAATTCACCGCTGCATACTTTTTTCCCTTTTCTTAGTGAAAAGCAATTCATATTGCTGGGAGAGGTGTGGCAGTACCAACACCCAGTCAAAACCCCTTTTCAGTTCTGCGATATTAACCTCTACCAGTCAGGTTGTGTCAGAAACAACCACTACAAATCTGTAGTGCAGTTAGCTTTAGGCGATTTCCTAAGACAGTTAAATCTTGAGAAGCATACTGAAGGGGGAGAAAGAAGAAAAACCAAAAAGATTTAGTGACAGATGTACAAACTCCCCAATCTACCTCCTGGTGAGAAAGAATCCCATTTACCCTCTAACCATCTATCTAGAATATAGTTGACACATCTGCTATATGATTAGACCTTAAAATGCCGCAAGGAAAATGGGATATGCCAAAGAGCTACTCCAAGGTGTGTTTTAGTCTCCAAGCTGCATTTCCTTACAGATTTATTTCTTGAATATTTGCATATTTGATTTGAGCCTTTCAGATATAGAGATCCCTAGAGGAATTTAAGGTAGTATGTTTGTATTGCATGTGTTTGTGGGTATGTAGACTCTGTGAGACAATGCACTGGAAAGTTCTCAGAGCTGAGCAATTGACTTTGCATTGAGGAGACAGCAGTAGTTTGCCCTTGGCAAAACAAACAAACCACATCGCAAAGATCTTCACTCTACAAGAACTGTCCATATACAAACTAATGAATTTTCTCTCAGCAGAGTGATACTAAGTTCAAAGCTTCCCAAAACAAAAAGTAGCAATACCTAAGTGGAGAAACAGGGTGAAAAAGGTAGTCATCTTACAGACTTATATCCCTGTTTTTGATTAATCATCAGAATATATGTCTTTAAGTAGTATATGATTTCAAGGTGCAATTTCTTCTTCTTTTGAGAACTACAAGGGCTTTTGAATCTCAGATACTTTGGGCAACATCCAGAAATAGAATACATACCTTTAATGAATTTTATGACAACTGCATTTCCAACTTTTTAAAATCCTTAAAAGGTAAGAATGCAATTGTTTCAGAACAGAATTAAACCACGTAAATCCTGAAAGGGATAATCAAGTTTTGTGTTGTATATTCCCTAGGTCAGCTTTAGGAAATTAAACTTGAACCCCTCTTTTAGAGGCTTGACAATATGAAAAAAATGCTGCTGCTCATTTAAATATTCTCTATTTGCTAACTGACAGAACTCCCTGAAAAATACTAATGCTTGCTTTTATTTTCACTTCTTTGTCTTTTTGCCAGGCTTTTGGGAAGCCACTGCAAAATGGCATGGCACACATTTTCAGGTAAATAAATCGCTGCGCTTACCTTCATCGCGTTCGGTGTAATGAATGTTACAGCTGACCACACTGACTACATAAAAAGACTGGGCAAATTGTAGCTATAGAAGTTGGGCCTCTACAGAGCTCCTGCTCGTAGAGAAACGTACTGGTTTGCATAACAGGAAATAAAACTTATTTGCTTTTGACATCAGTGCCAATGAGGGTAAAACGTGGAGGCGGCCCCGCGCTCGGCACCACGGAGAGCGAGAGGCGCCAGCCGACTGCCGCGCCCTGGTTCAGCACCACGGGGAGCGACAGTCGCGCCCCGATTGTCGCGCCCTACGCGCAGCACCGCCGGGAGCGGCGGGCTGTCACCCCCAGCCTCCGCGGCAACGGAGCGACACGGGGCAAGCGGAAAATCCAACACCGTTCCAACACAACCCACAGGCAAAGCGTCAGGCAGGGCTCCGCTTCACAAGTCTTCCAAGAAAAGCACGGCCAGCCTCAGAGTTCACTGCAATATATATATCATGTTCTTTGATAAAATCAGTTCTTGTACATAAACTGGGGGCTACTTTCAGTTCTTTGACAAACTATTGGTGCTTTATGCTTCCCAGACAAGAGAATTTTCTTTATTTCTTTCTCTACACTTAAACAAATTCTTCCCTTTTCTGTAAGAATCCCTTTTCTATACATGAAAACAGAACAGGGTCAAGAATTAGCGGCAAATCTAGAGTCAAATAGGGCATGTCAGTCAGGACTTCAGTAAAATTTTCTTTAAAGTGGCCACATTTACCAGACTTTCATATTGGCACATACAGAAACATACATTTTATAGTGAAAGGACATGTTACTTCTGTCTCCAACTCTGCCAAACTAACAGCTTTCTGAAAGCAGGAAATGTGGTTTCCCTGAGGAACACGGAGCACAGGCCCATAAGAGAAAAAAAAATTAAATTGCTATTAGAGAAAAAGGTCTATTACACAAACAGCTATGCCCCCCCCCCAAAAAAAAAATCTAGGATTTGGAATATAGTTTATTCTACAGTATCAACTCATAGCTATGGAAAATAATACAAACCAACAGAAGCTAAACTTGCTTCAGGCTTTTCACTTGTACCAAAGGTGCAAGGATACTTAATATAGCATCGCCTGCCCAAACATAAATGACATGAATTACAATCTCATGCATTAGGTTTTTGGAGGTAAGGCAGAATATACCCAACACACCAAACTGGGAATGGTCTACACTGTAGATTGAACAGGTACACACGGCAAAGTGTGAAGCACGGCATGGAAATAAGGAAAGGCAAGACAAGAATCATGGGAGTAGAGAGAATGGCCCCAGAATGTTCCCAGACCTGCTCAAAGAAGACAAACTGATCTTCATGTCAAATTCCAGTCTCTGTTTTAGGACACATTTTTGCAAATTCTATCTCAGCACGAAGCAAATGGCCACATGCTTTTAAAAAAAAAAAAAAAAAAGAAAAAAAAAAGAAAAAAAAAAAGGACTGACTGATTTTAATGACATAAGAACTTAATGGAACTATAAGTTAATGCTATAATGTTAGATACAATATTGAAAGCTAGTGAACAACCCAATGAAAATAATGGATCAAAAATTTCAAATAAAGTTTTACCACTCAGTGGCACAACACAAAAAGTTGGGTTTTTTTTAGTAAGTAATATAAGTAGTGTACATTACTTATGTTGGCAATACAAGTTAACATTGGTAAGACAGACATACATAGATTTTGAAGGTGTTTCAACATTTTTTTTTGCCTGTCTAAACATATCCTTGATTACTTACTACCACCACCTACAAATAAACTGCATTTTTTAAAATGTGAAACCTATACATGTAATTACACAAAGCAGATAAGTAATGAAAAAAATATTCAGGTCCTTTCCCTTAATCTTTGTTACAGAAATAATTTACTGCTATTTCCATTTGTCAAATTTTAAAAGGACAGAGATAGTCATAGGAGATTACTGAAATACATTTTAGTACAACCTATCCAAACATATCAACATCCATACTGCAAAATACTAGATCTGAGAAGGCAGTGTCAGACACCCTTTACTAAAAGTTTTAACTTTCAGTCATGTTCTGAGCAAAAATATTGTTCAATTAAAAATGTCTGGATTATAGCACACCTGTTTTCTAAACACATTAGAATTCAGATTTCTAGAAACAAAATTTTAGGAAACTGGCTCGGAAGATTAAAGTAATCTCATAAAAATGAAAATAGAAAGCAAGTATTTCTTATAATCACCTCATACTTCCTTTAGCTAAAAGGTTGTCTTTCCTTTAATAGGAGCATCTTGAACAAGAAGGACTTCATGAACTTTTTAACAGTAGCTATTTTTAAAGGCTGTCATTTTGAGCCTAGCCAAGTGACAATCTCAGCAAAAGGTTGTTCTTCCTCACAGCCTTCTAGATTTAGTTAAAAAAGCCTGACCAAGGAAACAGAACCAGGTAATACGCATTAAATAGGACAAGGCGGTGAATAGCTTTAGACTGGTTTTGTTTCTTCTGGTTATTTTCGGAATGCAATGCCTTTGGTTATTGGTATGACATCAGTCATTAGAAGAATACATAGACACCTGGCTTACTACTGCCAATCTTGTATCAGCCACAAGACATACGTATCCAATTTCCTAATGTTATGTTGAGAATTGCTGGGTTTATTTAGCAGTAAGCCTGCAAACAGTAAGAAAAAGGTAGTGATTATTTAAGGTAATGCCCCCCTCCTCCACATAGTTAACAGGAAAGTGAAGTTTTTGATGGAGACTTGGAGAGTGATGTGGGGAAACAATAGTATCACTGACAAAATTACTATTTTTATTAAAGCCAAAGCCTGAGTTTAGAGAATGAGACATTGAAAGAATTTTAGAGGTTAGAAGCAACTTAAGGTTGGAAGTTACTGTACTGATACAATGACTTATGAGAAATAATATTTCTACACATGTATTAGATGAAGTATGCATCTAATTGTACTTCTAGACATTAAAAAAAATAAAAGTATGTGTGACCAATAGGTTGCATGACAATGCAGAAATATTCAAACAGTGCTGTTACTAAATACAGTTTTACAGCATTTGAAGAAAGACGAAACCACTATGACTAAGATTAAGTTGCAATCTGACTTTAGAAAAAGTGGTAAGACTCATCATTTTGAAACAACTTCTTTGCACTTTCATGGTATTCCAGATTTAAAAAAAAAAAAAAAAAAAAGACTGTCTTCTGCTGATACATTTTTATAAGACTTGACAAATAGAAACTCCTTGCAGGATTGAGTACTTCAAAGTGCTGTGTCCATGCTAACTTACAAGTGTACAAAGAAATTAATCTATAAATACCTTGTACAATTACATAGAGTTCAACCATTGATTTTCTTTTTCAAATATACATAAAAGATTTTCCTGTTTACAACTTTTGCACCTGGAGCAAAGCATTTCAGTGTTATGTGTTTCACTCTGAACTGGCAATTTCTTGATTTTATCCAAATCAAGATAATAGCCAAAGCCTTCTTTCATAACACAGTACTTACCTGAAAACTGTAACAACAACAGCAAAAAAACCTAAATCAAACTAAATTTCAAATATTTCTTAATTTTTTTTTTCATAGGATTTATATCATCATATGTAAAAAGCAGCTAAAGGTTGACAGATTTTAAACTTTATGGATGTTGTCATATCAGGATTCATTTATGGCCTGCATGTTCTTTCTTCTTTTTAAATTTTGACATGTTGATAACATTGAACTTTGTACTAAAATCCTCATCTTTCAGGTTTTCTTTAAATATCCTTAACGAACTGCTGTATCAGATTTAACAGCTGAAGTACATATCAGAGCAGTAACATCTAACAGTTTTCCAGCTCCTTGTAATTCTATATTATTTATTTATAGCAATAAATAAGAATAAGCACAGAGCAAGAAGACACATATAGAATCACTTAGGTTGGAAAAGACCCTTAAGATCATCAAGTCCAACTGTAAACACAACACTGCCAAGTCCACCACTAAACCATGTCCCTAAGTGCCACATCATATTATTCATCGTCTCTCCCAATTTATTTGTCTCTTCATTTTGATTATTCTTTTGGATTTTTATAAAATGTAAAAAAAAAAAAAACAAACCCAAAACCCCCAAACAATCTCAGAGAAGCTAATATATGCACAAGCATATTAAAGAGGCATTTTAGACCAGTAGCTTATATGAATGTGTGATCAGTTTTTCAACATCCCACTTTCAGTTACACACACATACAGAAAATATCTTTAGAACATTAAGCTGTCAGTGATCTCAGAAGAACTCCAAGTTAGCAGTCAACCATTAAGACTACACGGGTGGAGAGGAAAGGAATGTCATTTGAGTAATTTTTTTAAAATATTAAAAATATTTCACTCTTGTCCTACTTATTTCTTCTTGATGTCTTGTGACAAAAGACTGTAAAGTCATTGACCTAATTCACACATATCACAACACCGAGCTCTAAAATATACCCTTATCAGGTCCATATAGCACTCCTGCAGTCATACCCTATATATATATACACACACACACACACATACACACCCTAATGATAATCAATGGAAGAAGCATTCAAGGGATACTTTGAAGACCTCAGGACCACGTATCAGAATAATTAACTGTTTTCAACTAGTCCTGACTGGGGGAAAAAACAGCATTAAGCAAGGGTTCCCAGCCTTCATACTGGGAGTGACAATTTTTTTTTTTTTTTTTAAATTTAAGATGCCTGATCCCTTCTTTCTGAGACAAAGAGCATATTAACTGAAACACCAAATTTCATAATTTTTGTACTACTAAACATGGAAGGTAAGAAAGACCTCTTCAGGTCTAAATTAGAAGCCACAGCTGCTTTAAAGCAATTCTAAGTGCTTCAATTAGCAAGTATTCAGATAAAGACAATAACTACTGATTTTAAGGTCTGAAGAAGATTTTGAGAGCCTGAAAGCTCTACTTAGTTTTTCTGAACTATACCAGACGGTATTAAAGACATGCCATTTTTACCCAGTCCCATCTTTGTCCTTATACCATCATTGGTACAAAAAACTTCTCTCCTGTGAATATCCCTTGCTAAGACCACAACTCCTACAGAATGAGGACACAGTCAGAACACATGGACAGAGTCAGAAAGAGAAGATTGAGAGATTATACTAGCATGATTAAAAAAGAAAAAAATCTTAAGATACCTGCTTCAGAAATATTGTCTCTCTAACTTTCTCAGTTCCTACCTTCAGTCTCTGCCTTCTTAGAGGACTGACTTCAGCTATCTTCGGATTAATTAACACAAACCAAAATTAAATATCTCCAGAGATAAAGATTTTTCTTATTTAATTCAACAAAGAGCTGATACCTAATACTACATTTTCATACCTTCTAGTCCTTGAAAACTATTTTTATGTAATAACAAAACATAACATTTATTCCCACATTACCAGTCAGAAGCATATGCAAAGATTTTGACATTCAAATATGTAGTCAAAATTTCAGTTCTTCTCATGCAGTCCGAGAACTGTTAGCAAATACTGGCCTGCTGCCAATGTTAACACACATTGGAGAGATGACATAAGGTTGCTTAACAAACTAAAGCCCAAGTTTTTACAAAACTGTTAATGGCATCAACTACCACATGATGACAGCTAACATCAAAACAGTTCTAGAGGGTTTTTTAGATTCTCATTTCTTCCCTATTTTTAAGGGCTCTTCTTTTAAGTTTTCTTATAATCCTATGCACAATGAACCTTCTGCAAGAGGTCTAGTTGTTTTGTTTCCTGAGGCAGAATACTTCCAAATAAAAACTGACAAAGTTTCACTGGAAATATTTTGTTAAGAATAATTAATATAACTTAAACCCTATAATTCTTACTTCCATAGCACTGCATTCTGCGATAGCTGAGGGAAACCTTTAACCATCCCAGTGAGAAAGCCCACACAGTAAGAAGCATAAGCATCTGAATTAAAGATCATCAAATTTGCCCTTTATTCTTTGAAATAAATTTACTATCTACATCCCCAAGCAACTCACTGGGCTAACTACTACATTAACATCTATTCTCTAAGTACTTCTCTCCAACACAGGAACAGACAGGAAAACAAAGGAGAAATTTAATGTTGGGGTTTTTTTGGTTTGGTTTGGGGTTTTTGTTGTTGTTGTTGTTTTGTTGTGGTTTTGGGTTTTTTTTAAAAAAAAAAAGGCAGTTTCCCAAATTTACACAACAAGCTGATGGCAGAGTTGAGAACAGAACTCTGGACTCGGGAGTCGCAGA
The DNA here is from genome assembly GCF_030463565.1 of Pelecanus crispus. Classification (NCBI taxonomy): domain Eukaryota; kingdom Metazoa; phylum Chordata; class Aves; order Pelecaniformes; family Pelecanidae; genus Pelecanus; species Pelecanus crispus. The sequence goes on along the minus strand of NC_134645.1, from coordinate 75,547,991 downwards.
TTCTAGCTTCTTGTTCACTGAAGTATGCTGCTCCTGGGATAACTTTGTTGCCTTAGTCTTTGAACGAGCTGAGTTTTTTGGAACCTTTCCAGAACTGAACTATCCAGCTTTAAGTATGTACCAAGGGAAAACATCAGAGTTTTGTACAGTTTTTTCTTTTTATTAAATAGAAAGAAACTATCGCTGTAGGATATATATATCATCTGCATGGCAATTCCAGACTCTCCTTTGAGTTAATGTAAAACTTCTGCAACCAAATCAATGCTGAAGACTCTCACTGCATAATCCCAGCTCAGATCATACAGTTATTCCATACAAGTCAAAAGATTTATGTTGATGTCACAAAGCTTGCACAACAGACTTTGCAGACACATTTAGGATACGGATTTCTCAATCACAATTGCTCAAGCTGCAAACTACAGCGCGTGCACACACACAAGAAAAAAAGCTTGAACTTGTACTCTTCTGGCAACTGTAAAAAAACTAATCCCATTCTCCCCTTACTGATGTAAATTTAGCAGCAGCTTGCTTTTTGTTTTCTATTCCAGTTGTCTAATGCAAACTAATAAAATATATATGTGTATTTTCATCTGCAGCAGGCATAATTCAACACTACATTAGCACTCCAGCAGGCAGCAGTACAAACACATATATGCAATCTCATAATCACAGTTTATTTCTTGTTGGCTTTAATCTTTGTGTCAGATGCTACTCTATCCCCAAACTGGTCCACAGATCTTTCAAAATGCCTAAAAATAAGGAGCTTATACCGAAGAGGAAGACCTGCAATTGCTTCAGTTACAATTTACTGCAGTCTTTAAACATGACATGGAGTATCATCTTATTTTTTAAAGCTGCATTTCTAACTACTTGTTTTACCTTCTCCTGTGAATTAAGCATATTAAAGTTAAATCAAGTAAGTCTTCCCCCCCCAAAAGAAGTAAAAATAGTTAAGCACTTCAGAAGTGTTATGCTTAGTGAAATAGATTTGTATCTTTCTTTGCCTCACTCTGAACTACTGATTAAATCTGTTTATTAAAAAAATTTCACCTTTTTCTTTGTGTTCCTGTATTGTTTTGACTGAAACATCAGATTGGCTCCAAGTAACATGAAAGCATAACAGAGGAATCCTAATTTTGGAATTTTACATTTACTTCATGAGTGACCTGCATCTTCTGTGAGGAAAGCATTTTCTTCTGCTACTACTCACAGCTTGTAATATAAACTGTACAAGGATATGCAAAAATAAACTACTGAGTCACATTTCTTTCATCAGAAGACAGAAGCTGTCTGGATAACTTAACTATGTGTATCCCTTTGGCAATGCCCCATGCATATTTAGATTTCCTTTTACTATACTATATTGGTGGGGGTTTTTTGACCTGGTAAAGCACCGGACTTCAGCCCTAAATCCACTGAGCGACTTAATGTATCTTCAAGGCAGTCTTAGAGAAGAGTGGAAAGACAAAAAATAAATAAACGGGGAAAACAGTTTGAAGGTGTGTGAGAAGTGTCATACATAAAACATCCAACAATTTGAGAAGCACAATTAAGAAGTGCTTACTCTTAAGAAGTTCCTAGATCACTGAGGAGGAATTCTACACACTTAAGTTAGCAAGCATTTGACAAAGCTAGAACAGCAGAATTTGGTCAGAAGACCTTCATAGAAATATCTAATATCTTTTTTCGCACTAGCTGATTTCCAGAAGTCTTCTGCAAAGTGAAGTTAATTCTTCTCTGACAGTTAACCCTTGCTTACAGAAATTAAGCATTGTGTCTTGTATTTTTCCCCTGTAGCTGGAGTCCTTTGCCAAAGATTAATTTCTTCAGCCATCTATCAAGTCAGGCTCCAGATTCTAGGGCAGGTTAGAAGTTTAGATTATACTTCACCCAAACCTTCTATACTTCTTTTAAGCCTCCCTTTCTGCAAGGTCAAGTAACAAACAGACATGTAGGACCCAAGCCCTCTAACTACAAAATTGTCAAAATTTGCACCTCTACCTTGATGAAATTAATGCTATAGAATACTTTTTATCCTAATCTTTAAATCCTTAATTGTATTGTTGCAATAGATACAATAGGAGTATTTTATTACACATCCTGTTTTACATCTAAAAATACTGTTCTTCACTCCAGACCTTCAGTCAGTACAAAGATCAGCTGGATTTTCCAAGTTTTCCTCCCTAAAAGTTGAAAACAGAACAGACACACAAACTAAAATATCACCAGAATCTGCAAGTCACTGAGAAACAAATACAAAATTCTAGTCCTGAAAAAGTCTAATTTACATGTAAACTTCTTGTACGAGCACATAGTTTACAGTTAAATACACAAGCAGAAGACAACTCACAGCTTTTATGTGCACTACTCTGAAGTCTTTGGCAGGACAGACATGCACACAATTTCTAGAATTTTAGAAGAACTCTACTGTGGGGAAAAACCACAGTGTTTACTTTCACTCTCTGCATGTTTTCCAATACAGAAGTTCAAAGTAGTCCAGCACCATGCATTTAAATCCATATTTAACTCACATCCACCTCAAGACATCTGACACATAACAACTCAGAAAGCACAGGGCACATGCCCAGTGATGTCGAACTCATAGGTATACACAAATGACTTCACAACAGATGTGGAACACTTTTTGAAATCAACTATAGACTGCTGGGTAAATTCCTAGAGAAAGAAAGGGAAATATATCAAAGGGAACACACACACACACAAAAAATAAAAATTATTCTTTGAAAGTATTGCTTTGCATATGCACTAGGCCTTAAGGTTAAGTCTAATGTACACTTATGACCTCCAGGTGCTTTTTGCACCTTTTGGAGAGCACAAGTCTGTAGTAGTATCTTTAATATTTTAATTACAGAATCATAGAATCGTTTGGGTTGGAAGGGACCTAAAGATCATCTAGTTCCAACCTCCCTGCCATGGGCAGGGACATCTTCCACTAGATCAGGTTGCTCAAAGCCCCATCCAACCTGGCCTTGAACACTTCCAGGGATGAGGCATCTACCACCTCTCTGGGCAACCTGTTCCAGTGCCTCACCCCCCCTCATAGCGAAGAACTTCTTCTTTACATCTCATCTAAATCTACCCTCTTTCAGTTTAAAGCCATTACCCCCCTGTCCTATCACTACATGCCCTTGTAAAAAGTGCCTCTCCAGCTTTCCTATAGGCCCCCTTTAAGTACTGGAAGGCTGCTATAAGGTCTCCCCGCAGCCTTCCCTTCTCCAGGCTGAACAACCCCAACTCTCTCAGCCTGGCCTCATAGGAGAGGTGCTCCAGCCCTCGGATCATCTTCATGGCCCTCCTCTGGACCCACTCCAACAGGTCCATGGCCTTCTTATACTGGGTGATCCAGAGCTGAATGCAGTACTCCAGGTGAGGTCTCACGAGAACAGAGGTGAGGGGCAGATTTACCTCCCTCAACTTGCTGGTCACGCCTCTTTTGACACAGCCCAGGATAGGGTTGGCTTTCTGGGCTGCAAGTGCACACTGCTGGGCCATGTCGAGCTTCTCATCAACCAACACCCCCAAGCCCTTCTCCTCAGGGCTGCTCTCAATCCATTCTCTGCCCAGCCTGTGTTTGTGCTTGGGATTGCCCTGATCCATGTGCAGGACCTTGCACTTGGCCTTGTGGAACTTCATGAGGTTCACACGGGCCCTCCTCTCAAGCCTGCCAAGGTCCCTTTGGATGGCATCCCTTCACTCCAGGGTGTCGACTGTACCACACAGCTTGGTGTTGTTGGCAAACTTGTTGAGGGTGTACTCAATCCCACTGTCCGTGTCACCAACAAAGATGTTAAAACAGTGCCGGTCCCACTACTGACCCCTGAGGAATGCCATTTGTCACTGGTCTCCACTTGGACATTGAGCCATTGACCACAACTCTTTTGAGTGCAACCATCCAGCCAACTCCTTATCCACCAAGTGGTCCATCCATCAAATCCATGCGTCTCTAAATTAGAGACAAGGATGTCATGCAGGACAGTGTCAAGTGCTTTGCACAAATCCAGGTAGATGACATCAGTTGCTCTTCCCTTACCCACCAACGCTGTAACCCCATCACAGAAGGCCAACAAATTTGTCAGGCATGATTTGCCCTTTGTGAAGCCATGTTGGCTGCCACTGATCATGTCTTTATTTTCCGTGTGCCTTAGCATAGTTTCCAGTAGGATCTGCTCCATGATGTTGCCAGGCACAGAGGTCAGACTGACGGCCCTGTAGTTCCCCAGGTCCTCCTTTTTTCCCCTTTTTAAAAATGGGGGTTACATTTCCCCTTTTCCAGTCTTCACTGGAACTTCACTAGACTGCCACAATTTCTCAAATATGATGGACAGTGGCTTAGCAACTTCATCCACCAGTTCCCTCAGGACCCGTGGATGCATCTCATCAGGTCCCATGGACTTGTGCACCTTCAGGTTCCTTAGATGGTCTTGAACCAGATCTTCTCCTACAGTGGGAGGTTCTTCATTCTCCCAGTCTCTGCCTTTGCCTTCTGTGACCTGGGCAGTGTGGCTTGAGCCCTTGCTGGTGAAGACTGAAGCAAAAAAGTCGTTGAGTATAAATTCATAATGTGTATGCACGTGGAGTAAAAAAAACAAAGTGATTCTTCAGCTTATTTTAATTCTACTTTTCTCCTCATGAAATTACAATTTGAGTCCCACCAATGTCAACATATAAAGAAATTGGACTCTGAATTCAAAGACAAGACAAAATACCCCTCAGTCATCAGTTTTCAAATACATTAAGGTGCACAATGTTCCATAATAAATACTATTTTTAACTAGTCAACAGTGCATCAACTGTGCATAAATATGAACTGCCTCCACCGTCAGACTGCCAGCAGTCTTCATTCTCTTCATTCTTAGTTCCAATGAAATGTCACCTTCATCCATTTTAGCATATATTTGAAGAATACTAGCAATTCCCACAGTGCTTTTAAATTACCTTTAAATGTTTTAGGTATGTAATTCTTGACAGAAATTATTTATTTTCCTTTCTCTTTAACAAAGATAATCTGCCTTTCATTTCCTAAACAATGCTATTCACCTATGGCTTGAGCGTCATACAGGAGAGATTACAGCAACAAAGCATTTTTTTTTAAGTTATTCTAAGTAAATCATAGCTACAATCACATCTGAAACATGGGGCCTACCAGCCTTAACAATATGCTTTTAAAACACCTTGTAGTTTGCCCACAGCCTTTAACAATGATACAGTGTACATACTGGGGATGATATAATGAAAACTGTTCAATCAGCAACACAAGACCAGAGATATTCTCACACTTTGCCCTCACCATCTAAGGCATTTGACATACTACCAGATGCCTTAAATAACTACTTCTCTTCAGCAAAAGGAAAGCAAGCATCAGTTGAACGTCTCTATTTAAAAAGGCTCAGAGAATGGCTTACAAGACAGCTAGAAGTGACAATTTTCATAGATTAAATAGCAAATATCAGCCTAGAAATCAGGGATCACCTCCCACACAGCCCGATACCTGGCTGTGCCAAGAGGAATTTGGACACAACTAACTGGGAAGCGGTACTGCGGCACTTTCCGTGAACGGTTCGTCTCTAACACCCGCTGTCCCCCGTCTCCACGTTTGCGGTACGCCGGAGCTTTCCCTGCAGGACCCCGGCACGGCGCGCTCCGGTGCCAGGCGGCCGCTCCAGGCCCGGCTTTCGGGGTACAAGCCCGGCCGCACCTCACCCGGAATTAACATCACCCCTGAGAGCCAGCCTCTCTTCAGCCACATCCCTGCCCAGGCGATGATGAGAAGCGAAGGGAAACAAAACACAAGAGGAAGAAATGAGAGGCGGCAGAGGACCCGGCGGGGAGGACGCTCCCTCACCTTCGTGAGCTGGGCAATCTTCTTGCTCATTTTGAAATGCAGGTCCGGGCTGTGCTCGGCGCCCGGCCCCGGCTGGGCTGAGCCGGAGCCGAGTTTTCCCGCGCCGGGCGCGGAGCCGCCGCCGTAGCTGTGCTGCGGCTGCTGCCAGCCCATCCCCGGGGTCGCCATCTTTCACCGTCCGGCCCCCGCCGCCGCTCGGGCTCCGCCGGTACCGGCCCTACCGGCGAGCCGCGCCGAGGGCGCCTCGGCCGCGAACCGCTGCCCGAAGCGGCTCCTCCCGCCCCGGGCGCTTCCTACTGCCGCCGTCCCCACCAGCCGCGCCGGGCTGCGGCGTCAACCCCTCGGGGCCGCTGCGCGAAGCGCCGCCAGCCTCTCCTCTGCCCCCTCCCCGTCCGCTCCGCCCGGCGCCGTGCGGGGAGGCCGGGGCGGCGGGGCGGCCGTACCCGGTTGCTGGGCTGCCGCCGGGCTGTTTACGCCGCGCAGCCCCGCGTCACTCGCCGGCCCCGCCCGCTCGCCACCTCCCCCCCGCCGCCTCTCCGCCTCCGGAGCGGCCGGGGCCTCCCCCGCGCCTTCCCGCGGCAGGGGCGCGCGCGCGGCCTCCCCCGCCCGCCGGCCGTTGGCGGCGGCAGCGGCCGTTAGCGGCGGCAGCGGCCGTTAGCGGGGCGCTCGCGCCGCCCACTGTGGGCGGGGCCGCAGAGAGCTCCCTCCGCAACCGGGTGCCGCCGGCGGCTATGGGCAGGGGGTGCAGCTTTTAGGCAGGGTTGCCTCTCTGTGGCAGGGTTTGGGGCGCGTACGCCAACCGCCTAAACCTTTTTTCCTCACGGAGAGCCCTGAAAATGTAGTGGGTGCCGGTGGCGGGGGGTGGGTCCGAGGTAGGGCTCCCCAGGCCTGGAAAGGCCCCAGGGGTACAGGTCCGGTGTGGATGAGGGAGCAAAGTGGGTGAGGTACTGCTGGCCCCTCGGTGCGTACTGGTGTGCGATGGAGTGAGTGCCGTTTTCTCACAGTAGTAGGTGGTAGGGGCAAGTAGCGTCTTGGAGATGAAGTAGGTAGTAAATTGATAAGCACTTGACTGCACGATTACTTCAGGTTTTGGGGGAAGAAGCAACACGGTGCTCACAGGTCATGGGGTGACCCAGCCGGGTGAAGGGGGAGGCATTCACTTGAGCTGGCCTGTCTCTTCCATTGCTACAGGTGGAGCTACGGACATGGCCTCTGCACGCTGCAATTACGGGCCCATGAGCTGATGAGTACGGACTGAAGATCCCTGCCAGAAGGAATTCACAGCTGAATTTAGTACATCCTTTAGCTTGGATTTGACTGCTCTCTTCTTCTGTTTCCATCCTGTGCAACTGCTGAGAATAGCCACCCTCTTTAACAATTTAATGTCTCTTTGCTAGGCTCTGGTCTTGGGAGAATATATAGATATTAATGTGGTTGGACACATTTGATTTCCTGATTAACGGCCTCTGCCCCCATCTTTTACAGAGTCCTTGTACTCTCTGTTGAGTAGTTTATCTTTTTACTGCTTTTTTTTTTCCTGCTGTAAAAAGCTCTTCTTTGCCTGCATTCTTTGTAGGCAGACAGAAATATCGAAGAGGTAAACTACAAAACCACATGGCTAAATCTGTTGTTCTCAGCCAGGTTATGGAGAAAGTATTACTTAGAATTTGCAAATGATAGAAATAGGTGGAATAGTAAGTTTTAAGAGGAGATCCGTATTGCAGAGCAGTGTGTCTCAGTTGTGTATAGAGATTCATGCTCATACAGTACGATAAACAGTGAACTCAACATGAGCTGCCCGTACAAGCCTGAGGTCATGGGGCAACTGAAATTCTTTGATGTATAGATGGGATGCTACCCAGAAGGTCTAATTAGATGTTGCTACTTTTATACTTGAGTGTTTGTCAGAGTACAACAGAAATACTTGCATCGAGGTCTGGGGCCTGTAGTTTCCGTGTGTCAATGCACTAGAAAGGTGTTCAGAAACGGGCCAGAACAATTACAGAGGTTCTGGAAAAAGAGTCTTGTATTGAAAGATGTAATAAACCCAAACTGTTTTGAATAGCGAGGAGTCTAAACAGTGATTTAATCCCGGTCTTTAAGTAGCTGTGTTGCCTTAAACTCAGAATTTGCATTGTTCAGGAAATTCTGAAGCTGATTTTTTTTTCTTTTTTTCTTCTGAAGTGGCCCATTCTGGCAACAGAGAACAAAGGACAGATGGTGCCTACCCAGACAGCGATTCATACAGATGAAATACAAGGGGAAGAAAGAATATTAGGAACATCTGTATCAAATCTGTGTCCGTAGATGACATCCGTGAATAGCACATACTGTTAATTCAGTTTTATCAAATTAAAAAGTAATTCAGTGGCAGAGGAGACTGTGATTTTTCATGGCTAGGAAGGTCAAGCTACTAATTAAAGCAGTAGACTGATTGTGAAGACGTGGTTACAGTTAATGGTTGTGTCTGGCTGATGTGTGACCTTAAGAAAGCTGCTTAATTCTCATGCAAAAGGGCACTTTATTTAGTGTACCTAATAATGCCTCTGATATTAAGGAATGGCTGTTTCAATTTGTTACTGCTCCTAGAAATCTCAGAAGTTACAGAAAGTATTATTTGTATTTCAGTCTACACATTTAAAATATTTTGGATAGACTTATTTTTCAGATAAATTAGAGTGGTTTGGATTTATCAACATTTCTTCTGAGACAAAAAGCCTCACTGTTTCATTTTGTCAGTTTCTTCTGAGGAGTATGCGTGTTTGTTGTGGTTCATACTGGCCCCAAATCATTGTTTCAAAGCATTTTGAAGTGACTTATATCTGCTAGGACAAAAGAGTCAAATATATTTAATTTTTGTCTCCTTCTTGTACTGAGTTGCTAAGTACTAAGCTTTGTCAGGTGCTTTTAAATTGAAAAAGTGATTAAATATTCTTTGTCAATATTTCATGTGCCTTTTAGTAGTAGTTTTCATATTTAAATTGTTTTCAAGCTTCTCTTTACACATTTTATGCCTTTAGAGCTCAGATGGTGGCTGCTAAGAACCTATTTTCCATTCAGGTCTGCATGTGTAGCATAAAGCCTGTTTTCTTTAAGGTTCCTGCTGAAAAGAGGCTGTATGCAGCAGAACAGTCAGGACTGGACTGTCATGGGTTTTTTCCCTTGGTGGGATTTCATGTCTTGTCAGTGTAGTAGAATCTATACAGGTCCAAAGGTCTCCCAGGGCTTGGGCTGAGGCCATCCAGAGGCAGTGAAGAGGCAGTGCTCTGGGTTCGCTGAAGGGTGCGAAAAGCAGCAGAATGAGGCAGGGCTCTTGATGTGTGTGAAAGCCGTACGGTGAAACCTTTAGTGTCTCTGTTACCACGGGCTTACGTAAGTGATGCACAATTTTTATCTATCTGCTGTCTCCATGTGAGTAGAGGCACTGTGTAGGAGTGCTCTTGGCATATGCGTATGGAAGATTTTTTTATAGATTTGAAAATATTGTTAGTGAATATATGCTTTAAGATTGCATTTTTATGTATCCACTATGCATGTACAGCAGCGTATGTGCAAGACATACAATGACTTGATAGTTCTACTGTTTCAGGTGTAAAGTCAACAACACTGCCTACGTGGAAATCTACCTGTGCTTTTTTGTGTTCTACTGCCTATCTATTTATCTGCATATTTGATGTTCATATGTTCTGGTATGTGTGTATGTTTTCTAAAATTATGAAATATCATTACTGAGGTTTGCAAAACAAGGAAAGAATTTCATTTACATTTAATCTGCTGGGAATATTATGGATTACAGATTTCCATGTGTACACAGCCCCCTTTATCTCATCACAGCTTTGACTAAGATAAATGTGTGCAATCACTGTATGCCTTATTTTCAAGCCATAGGCACAAAACTCCCTCTCTGATTCTTCATAGACAGAAAGCGTTACAAGGGCTAAGCTTGCTTTGTGATAATGCCTTTTGACAACTATGAAGATGTCAGAAAGTCGGCAGCTTTTACTGAAAGGACAGTTAAGAAGAAATTTGACCTACTGGTATTTGCAGGTTTCTGCTGTCTAATCTGTAAGCTTGCAGCTACAACTCTGAACAGTGAGTTTTCAAATTTTTTGTGAATGTGTATGGACAAAGGTGTTTATATCACAATTCTCATTTTCACTGAATGGTTGAATTACGCAAGTATTTAGTAACTAAATACTTAAAATACAGACACTTTTAAGAAAAAGTCTATTTATTTCTACTAGAATGCTCAACTAACCATTTATTATATACCTACCTTAAGTTTATATACAGGTTTAATTATTTGCATAAAGTAATAATTCACCATTCAGAAGAATAGTATAAAATACTCAAAATAACAATACAGCTTAAACATATCTGTCATTCCTGCTTTAATTTTCTGGTCCAAACAAACCTGATGGATTATAATAACTGAATAAGCCCATGATGTCCTACTTTATCATAAAGACCTCATGGCTAAGGCTGAGGTTAATCTATAATGCTGAGATTTCTGTGTAAGAACTCATACAAAACAATTTTGTTTTGAAAGTGTACAAGTAACAAGGGCTTCTTCTGCTAGCTGTAGATAATGATACAAAGAGGGGTATATTTTCAGATCTATAAAGGACAAAAGAGTAGCCAAAATTACCTTGCCATGGTTGCATATGTAATCATGAAGGATATGCAGGGGGAGGTGAAGAACCAAACAAAAATAAAAACTGAAACTAAATATCCTAATAACTTTGAAATAATCTCAGGACCTTTTAATTTGTGGGTTAGCAAGACTGTGATTTATGTAGGGTATGCAATCGGGTCAACATTTCAGGATACTTATCTGAGTAATTCAATCAATTATCTTCTTGCCTCTGTGTATGCAAGTAAGCTTTCAGTCAATAATGAGTCAGTGGTACAGGGTGACAAATACAGGTTTAGGACTCTACCTGGTAGATCTTTGGTCCTTGCATCTTCTGGGTTTTATAATTTTGTGGCTGTACGCTGCCTTGGCCTTCAGAGCTTGAAAGTCTCAATCCCTGCAAGTCTTGAACTAAGGTGTACGAGAAACCTGGCATAAGCTGAGTATTTCAAGTAAGCAGAGAATGGTGAACACACATCTGATGTAAATGAAGCTGTTGTGTCCTTTATTATGTCTAGCTGCCCATCTAGGAAACCGTTACTCTGTGGAAAATAATTTAGATCACCAGTACCTAAAAGGAATGCCACTTCATGCATGTGTCCAAACTGGAACTACTGTCAAGATATGATGGAAGAGAGGGTGTTTGGCTGCAACTTGTGAACAAGCATATTTGAACGGTTGGTTTTTTTGATGATTCTTTGGAAATTAATTTTCCAGATTCTGTAGAGATGTGCACTGGCACACAGAAAAATTCCCATGAGCAATTATCTCCAGATAATTCCATCTTTCTTTAAATCCACTTGTGTATTCTCTTGCATGGCATTTTTATCCTTACATGGAAATATGCAGCTGGGGACATGTGGCTTTTTATAAGATTAACAACAGCCCACTCTTTTATGTCAATTGTTTTCATTCAGTAAAGATTTATATTATTTTAACTTCAAGCTCAAAAGAGTAGTTAAGGATGGAAAAATCCAGTGTAAAGGAAAAAGACCAATATGAAAAGGGTAAGGCTATATCTTTCTTCTGATACAGCTCTCAGTTTGAATACTTTTGTTGTCTCATAATTTATTTTAGCTTTGGCTTTTAAGCTTGATCCACTATTTTTTTATGCAGAGAAGTTGTATTTTAAAGAAAATAAACACAAATTACAGAGAAAACACAGATCTGTTTTACAGACAAAGAAGAAAAAGCAGCAGCGGAAGTGGGAACAAATGAAAACTAATGCCCTGGCAAAACGTCCTGCTGCTTACACATGACAGTCCTTTAGAGATGGGAGTCACGCAAAGTACGTTTGTACCACTTACTGCTTTTCTGGAAGTTGCTGAGATACAGCTAGGTAAAAGATGCTTTAAGAGTCCACCTAGTATAAAATATTTTTTTCTCTTGTTTTAGAAAAGACTTTCTGGTAGCTTTCTGTTCTCTTCAGCTGCGCAGATGGGGAAAACTGGATGAATCCTAAGTATGAATCTTAGTGTTTCTATTAATTCATGACTTTTTCCTTGTAAAGTGCTATTTCAGTCTAGTCCCTTGCTAATTTACCAGCACAGGAAAGCATTTACCAACATGGAGAAAGCACCCAGACACATGAAAAACGAACTCTTGTGCTTTTCCTGTCAAAACAGAGAACTAAACCTATCAGTGCTCGCCACTGGACAGAAAATTAATAAGACAACTGGTCATTATGAAGCCAGAGTGCATGCTGAAAATTCATGTAAGTGTTTATAGTAGCCTAACAGAATATTCTATGCCAGCAATCTGCATCAAGATGTAGCATATAACCCTATGGAACCTCTCAGATACAGGCTTTTAGTAATTAGTCACTTCATTTCCGGAGTCATTTTGGCTGACAAAACGTATTTTCTGAAGTAAGCCTTCTTACTTTAAATAATGTTTCATTTTGCCTTTTCTCAAGGATTTTTTTTTTTTTGATAAATGGTATGCATTTGCTCTAAGTTGCCAACAAAGTCCTGAAACAGGATAGAATAGTCCTTATAGCCTTTCACGTCACCTGCGAAGATTTAATATATTAGCTACCACTTCAAGCTGCTTCTTAACAACTTTTCTCATTTTATGTTGTTGTCCTTTTTTAAGTTATGCACGTTTTTTCAGGTAGAAAAAATCAGACCTAAAACAGGGAAGTTGGCAGCTCTGCTGGGAACAAGTACTTGAGAAGAATGGTGAATGGACAGGAGGAAGGGCACAGAGAAGTCTCATTGAGTAAGCATGGGCCCTCTGGGACAGGTCTGGCCTTTATGGCAAGGAATATGAGGCCAAGGAACTTGATTTTCAAAGCAGGTCTGCTAAGCAGGACCCTAATGGGGAATTTGGCAGACATTAAAAAGAACTGCCATCCCTACCTGCACAACCTGTGTAAATCACCCTTGTTTTCCACTCCTTGGAATATGGCAGACCAAATCCTGATCGCAGTGTTTCAAATCAATCTTTCTAGATTCATGCTACAAATAAATTTAGGGATGCAAGGAAAGCTTCATTTAATTTCTCTGTTCAAACTCAAGTTCTAGGCACATTTCTGCACATGAAAACACAATTTTATCAATATATGCTAAATTTAGCATAATTCTTATTATGCTGACTTCTCTACTGCAGAGAAGGGATCCAGTCTTGATTTCTACACTGGAATATAAATTTAATCAGCTGCCTAGGACACTTTTATCCCAGTATGTTAGAAAGTGGTTTTGGTTTTGCTCATGGACAAAATGGCAGATAGGATGACAATTGATGTATTAAGTAACAGTTGAATTTGAAGGTCTTTATCGTAGACTTGATCTTTTACATTCTTATGCTCCTCTGACAATAACTCATTTAGGAGACTGTTCAGAGTAAAAAATGAATACATTTCAGTTAATTCAATTAATACATTCATATTTATCTTCATTAGGATGAAAGCATTCCTATTGAAAGGAGCAGTGACCTTTGGTATATTATCAGAGCTTCTTCCAGGGACACATTAAGTAACCTTGCTAACTTCTGTCATGCTCCTCAAAGGACAGAATTAAATGCAAGGGAGTGCTGTGTGTGGGGCTGGGTTGTTTTAATGCAAATGTTACAATGAACTCAAAAAGGAGACAAATACAAGGAGATCTGCCATGGCCTTTTAGTAGCAACCGGTAAAGATTATTTTGGTATATTAGTATGACTTGCTTAGCTCAAACCTGACATTATTTAAATATGCTGGACTTGTACAGAAATGTAATGCACTTCTTTGCTTTTTGGAGGAAAAGCAGCTTTATAGGCTAAAATATAAAAATAATTCTGACTGATAAAAGTATTATTCATCTACAGGATAAAAATCATCAGTAGGAAAAAGCAGCTATAGTGACAGCCCCCAGTTTAAGTGTCACTGTTCTCAGCAGCTTGATCTAACATCACATACCTGCTCATTATAGGAGCGCTGGTACAGAGTTAAGCTAGGCAAGGATTTAGGTCACTGCTTTCTATGCTGGCATTCGTATTGTCCCACATATGTACTCATTCAGACTTCAGGATGCCTATAAAATTCATGCAGTCTTGCAACAGGCATAATCGATGAAATACAGGTATTTTTTCATTCTTGAGGTCATCAGTGGAAGGTTGGATGGGACAGCTGAAAGCTGCACTGAGCGGCACGTCTTATCTACAGTGCAGGAAAAGGCACCAAATGGACAGGACTGCTCAGGTTTTCCTTCTCCCTCAGTACCCATGGGATCATTTGGAAGCAGCCACATAAATGCTTCAGTAGGAAAGTTCAAACAGATGGCTGGCGTAGCTCTGATTCTGCCCTCAGGGTCATTCTGCAGAGCAACACAGACAACATTTGTAATCTGTATTTCTCACTATGACCGTATTGGAAATGGAGAGATTGGTTGCTTGCAGGGTTTTACTTTGAATGTGACTAATTAATCTCCAACATTGGTTCAGGATTTTCTGATCCACATAGTTATTGCCGGTCTATTCCATGACACATATGAATTCAAATTGCTGCATCTTGCCAATGTATTTTGGGGGATTTGAGCTTACAGATTTGGAGACTAGAGAGGATTTTGGTTATACTTCAAGAAGGAAGAAAGATGGACTGGCATCTTTCCAGAAAACCAACAGTGGTGGGTTTACGGTTTTGCTGAAATGGCGTCGAAGCCCCAAAAGCTTTGCACAAGTGTCAATATTCAAATAAAAATGGCTTTTGTAAAGTTTTTATTACCTTCAAATAGTTGAAGGCTTCTCTTGAAATTAAATTTATTGAAAACTGCAATATTTTAAGATGAATTTGCGGGTTGCTGACTGAAAGTTCCATTTTATAGGAGCGTTGTGTAAAAACTGTGGTTAAGGGGGGATAAAGAAGAGCACTTTGAGTTTATTACTGATCTTCAATTAACCTGTCAAAATCAAGAGGCATACCTCTTGATCCTAGTGTAGTCTACTGAAACTGACACAGTAACTAAAACCGTCAGGGGTAGGGAGAAAAGAGCAAAGTTTATCTGCCCTGAATAAGATAACCTGCTATAACTGTAAGTTCTGGTGACCATGCTTATTATCTGGTGACTGCACTGTTATTATTCACAGAGGTGACGTTTTGAGACCTGCTTGCCAGACATCCAGATCTGACTTGAAACAGTGAATGCTACAGGATCATCAGCTATCTGGATTAAAGTGCATCAGGCCTGAAAATGTCCCACTGTGCTCAAACTCAAATCAACGCAACACAGCTTGCATTCAGCAGAATGCTGCGTTCCCAGTTCTTGACAGGAACCCAACTCCCTCAACAATATTTAAAAATTTGGAAGAGATCAGGATTAGTGTTGCACAGGCCTGGTTCTGGACCAAGGTAAGAGATGTGCTTTGAGAATGGGCTACCTTTGAAAGCTAAAATACATTCTTCCCAAAATCAGCATAAACTTGTGTTTCAGTGTATCATGCATATAAATTTCATAAAGGGTGAAGTATCCTGTTTGGTGCATAATCAAGCTAGTTTATAAGCACAGAAATGTGAGTATCTTTAATTATTATAGAAAAAGGTTGTAAATAATTTATTGAAAAATGGTCTTGAGAGTGAAAGAAGAGATATAGATGATTTCTATGACCAGAATAGTCCTTAAACTTACGAATTATTGTTTATGAAGTTTAAGAACAGGCATTTTGGACAAAGCGAATAAGAGGTATGTTTTTCCACATTTAGCATATAAAACGCCTTTGAGCATCTTCTGAAATTTATGAACACTAGGACAAAATTGTAAAGGTTACATATCACTGATAGTGATTTTTTACATCATTGTTCATTTTTACTTTGTAGTTACAATTGCCCCTAATTACTATAATAAAATCTAGTTTACTTGTTGTAAGCATATCCTGTTAAATATTAAAAGAATACTTTTGAAATCATTATTACTGCTGTTTGTATGAGCTAGTTACTCACAACAGAGTTTATCAACTTTCACATAAATCCATGTTTTGAACACTAAAATTTTCCTGATCTGGAAGATTAGAACTAGATAAAACTAAATAAAACTAGATAAAATATTTACAACATTTAGCAAGGAGAGTAATAAACCCCAGCATTTGAATATCAAGAGTTACTCCACAAAGAATTTCTTAAAGATCGTGATGAAGTGATGTGGGGTCTCTGAAGTGGGAAACCTGAAGGGCAAGAAAAAGAATTCACTCCAAGTCTTCATCCAGTTAGAGTAAGCTTGGTGATTAGAGCCTCAGTCCACCAGGTACATACTTAGCTTTGAGTATTCAAGTAATCTCTTTGAGATCAGCTTTCACCTGATAAAAGTCTTACCACACACTCTACCAGCCAAATGCAGAAATGTACTTCTACTAGGTATTTTTGCTATCTAGTTTTTCAAGCCTATTATATCTTTCAGAGAATTTTAGAAAGGAAATCAGTCAGAGAAATAAAAAATAATTCATTCTTTTAGTAACAAGGAGCCCTTTTCCCAGCTGATCTAGTTAAACAGAAGAGATCCCATTTATCAACCTTTTACAGAAGGATAAAAGGTTTTTGATTTTGTTTTAATTAGGGGTATTATTTCTCCACAGTTAAGTTATTCATGGCTTTCTCTAACATCATTCAGATATGACATTCAGAAGGGCTTAATCTCAGTTTAAAGGTGTGGGGGTTTTTTTCTTGTCAAACTTATCGGAACCAGTTGAATTCTTTGAGACTGAAAAATCCAAAAAGGACAATAAAGCTACTAGGAATAATTACACCTCACTCTTTTAGAATCTGAAATCTGTGGGCTTTTGAAACTTAATATTCAAACCCAACTTTGAAGAAAATCCAGTAATTCTAATTTTTATGACAGTCCAGTTTGTCTTTAAAATTCCCTCACTTCTTTTGAAGTACTTTAGGAAGTATATCTCTGTAATTTCAAGTGCCAGGTTTCTGCTTATAAGATCTTAAATCTGTAAGTGTAGTGCATATGCAATAGTAACTGAGGTTAACCTTTCACTCACTAAAACCAGATCAGGGTTTTAAAGATCTCCTATAGTAAATAAACTCCATGTCTATGGGAAGCTCTGTCTTCCCATACGCTGTGCAGCTGGCTCCTGCACTATTTGCCACAGAAGCTTTTTGATGCCAGACTACACTTGCTTATTTAATGACTACCTAGAGAGGATCTTGGCAAAATTACCCAGGGAAAAAGGTTGTGTGGTAGCTTCACATATTTATATCATAAATCATATCAACCCTCATAAAGACATCTTAAATGTCTAACACTTGGTTTAATTCAGGGCAAAATCATTTGCCTTTCAGAAGCTTTTTTCTGAGCCAGAGCTTCTGCTGCAGCACAACTGGGTCCATCATAGAAGCAAGTAGCTCTCAATTTGGCATCCACCCAAAACAGAGAGCAAGGCCAAGTAGATACTGAGAAGTAAGGGACTGATTCTAGTCCATGTAGCTGTCATACCGTGTGTACTCTGGAGAGATGTCAAATTTGCCAGAGCAGGAATTGTAATAAAAATAGGCTCAGATCACCTCCTGCAGAAATAGTGGGAAAAGCCTTGATTCTAAAAGATAAATCTCTATAATATCCTAGTGTTACAGAAGACCTTCAGGGCCACATGTAACACATACATGTATGGGGGAAGAATACTAACTTGTGCTTGCCTAGGTGGAAGGCCACTTTAATAAAACATTGATTTATATATATTTTTTTTTTAATATTTATTGCTCATAACTACACTATGTAAATATACAGGTAAATGCAGATTTCCAGTTTATATTATAACCTACTTGACACGCACAGGAATACGATACTCATATCGTAATCTGATACTCAATAAAATTCTTGTAGTAAAAGGACTGTGGCACAATCCTTACTCTATTTTTGAGAAATCTGGAACATCTAAGTCTAGTAAAAAAGGTACTTCATATTTGGGGAAAGAATATAGAGAGTTTGTTGTCATCTGGTACATATGCAAAGTATGAAAACTACTGGAAGATTATACACAGCTGTTTTTTAATTAAAAGAGTATTTTAATTCTTCATGCAGGAAATTAATATCTATTTGATAATAATACATAATTCAGCTGCTCAGCTCTCATCTAACATCACTCAGGGATAAAGGTGTCTGATTCAGAAATAGTGCCCACCATTCAAACTCAATTTTCATCACAAAACAGCTGTTTCAGAATTATCAGTCAGCACTACAGGATTATCATGCACTTCTCATTGTGTTTGCTTTGTAAATTACCTTCCATTTATTTTCCTTTTCAAGAATGAAGAATGAAGCAAACTGTACTACTGCCTATTTTTGATCCTCATCCTCAGTTCCTTTAGTTAGTCCATAAATATTTAGTTAAATTGGATATTTCTTGTTGGTTGGTTGTAAATATTTTGGTGTCATTCAAAGCGCTACACAATAGCTAAGAGAGTCCAAATTAGTGTGCAGGTGCATCCCCTCAGTGGTGGAAAAAGAAACATCCATTTCAATGGGAATACATTATGGTATTTAGTTACATGCTAAACTTCCCCTTGGAGAAAGAAAAATCTAATTCCAAACTGCAGCTGAGAGAACTTGCTTAGCCTTGTCAGATTGAGTATTTAGGGGAAAAAATCTATGAACGTATACTAAAAAGAATATTCAGATGCTTATTTTCAACTACTTCTTCTCTTATGAAAGTACGATGTCTGGAAAAGAGGTTTTTTTAAAAAAAATATTATGTCATCAGTGGGCTACCAATACCTTCAATTATGAGCTGAATTAAATTTATTTCTTTTTTAATAATAAGGTTTACAGCTGAGTATACATTTGTACCTGTGTATAAATACAAATTCACTTCTATGCATGTATCTTAGAATTCCTACAGTGTGCTACGTAGCACACTTCTGTCTTTCTCAGTATCAGGTAGGAGATCCGTGCTAAAGAAACAAATGTTATGCTGAACACCAAGTAATTTTAAAATCCATTTATAGAAAACTACTTTAAATATTTTATGTAATGTGCTGTTGAAAACGTGTTGTTCTGTCACGCCATTTTTATAAAAATAAAAGAGAGAGGAGAAAGCCATATGCAGAAAAGATGCATGTTTACTCAGGAGAGATGATTATTTCTGCAGCTCCAATTATTTCCATATTTGAGAAACTAAGCATGAAAAGTGGAATGGGTTTGACATGGCTGAAGAGAAAAATACTAAGCTCTGTTTGAATTCCTGCAGCTTCTGCATTTTATTCCTTCCCAGTGAGCACAGTGGTGAATCTGGCTTCACCAGATACTAGTCCTGGACTAGAGGATCCAAACTTAGCCAATCATCATTTCTTTCTAGAGAAGGAACAAATAAACTATCAGCATTGGTTTTGATAGAGAGCTGATACAGAATACCACTGACAAACCCCTTTAACTGACACCTAGCACTTCAAAGAATCAGGAGTTCTAATAGTGTAGAGCTAATTTAGAGTATGACCAACACGGTTATTTTTTGTTTGGCAGGATACCAGAGTAGCTAGTGAGACTGAACATCCTTCTCTTTCAAAGACAGTTTCAGATCTTCCATTCAATCTGTATCACCTAGAGAAAACTATTTTTACAATGCTGTTAGAAGTTCTTTCTGATATCAGTTTCATGTTATGATCCCAAGACAAGCATACAGAAGAAGAACAGATCTGGGAGACTAATTACATAATACTATTTTAATCAAGATTTGACATCTTAACAAGTGAGAAATCCCTATAATAATTTTACTTTACTTGTTCACCAAGTATTACTGCCTCACTATTACATAATGAAGCAAAGCTTTCTCTCTTTTCTTGGATGCTTTCATTCTCTCTCAGGTATTTTCTGTACTTCCCAAACACTTCAGGTGTGAACGGTGCCTCTGTACCTCTGTACAGCGGTGCCTCTGTACTGCAGAATGTCACTCATCCCTTTTCAGTCTTGCACGCATATATTAAAAAAAAATTTACAGTGGTAATGAACGAGTCTTCCACCATGTCGTGGTTTAGCCCCAGCCAGCAACTAAGCACCACGCAGCCGCTCACTCACTCCCCCTGCCCCAGTGGGATGCGGGAGAGAATCGGAGGAGTAAGAGTGAGAAACACTCCTGGGTTGACATAAGAACAGTTTAATAATTGAAATAAAGTAAAATAGTAATGATAATAATAAAAATATAATAATAATAGTAATAATAATATACAAAGCAAGTGATGCACAATGCAATTGCTCACCACCCGCCAACCAATACCCAGACAGTTCCCGAGCAGCAATTGCTGCTCCCCAGCCAACCCCCCCCAGTTTCTATACTGAGCATGACATCATGTGGTATGGAATAGCCCTTTGGTCAGTTTGGATCAACTGTTCTGGCTGTGCCCCATCCCAGTTTCTTGTGCCCCTGGCAGAGCATGGGAAGCTGAAAAGTCCTTGACTAGCATAAGCAGTACTCAGCAACAACTAAAACATCAGTGTGTTATCAACATTCTTCTCATACTAAATCCAAAACACAGCACTATGCCAGCTACTAGGAATAAAATTTAACTCTATCCCAGCTGAAACCAGGACACACCATTTTCTTCTAAAATATTTCTTTCATTATTATTTTCTTTGTAAGGTATTTTTCTCCTCTGCAACATTTCTACTGTAATGCCACTGTCTCCACTTGAAAACTAACATATTTCATGCAAATGCTACAATTTTAAACTTAGAATTCATGGACCAGCTTTAAAGAAATGCATCCAAAGTTATATTCCAAATCACTTGAGAAATTATACTTGTAATGTTTTCTGGTAGAATGACTGCTAAAACCAGGATTACATATCACTCAGAAATAACTGATATATGTCTATATTAATCCATTTCAGCACAACTTACTCTTCCGTAGTTCTTTTTTAAGTCAATAAATGTGTCTAAGAATGAAAGCCATTTCATGCATTATTATATGCAAAACTCATTTCATGGATTTTACTTCCCCCTGCCACTTGCAAGGAAAAGCCAGGGTTTCACATGGAAGGCCAGGTGTCAGAGCAAACCCCTTTTTGGCTGATGACAATTCCACTCTCTAACAGCTCTTACAATATGGAATAGCTCCTGTGGAATCTTAACATTGACATGAAGTCAATAGACCACATCAGCTGAAAATCCCTTTATTAAACCAAAAGACAATTTACTTCAAGTATATTTCTGCTAAGTAGTTATGACGCAAAGTAATCACACACAGACAAGTTTGTAATTCTAAGCATTCCCAGAATAATTCAGGTTAGGAGGGACCTCAAGAGGTCTCTAGTCCAACCTCCTGCCCCGGATAGGCTCAGTTGTGAGGCCAGGCTTTGCCTGGTCGGGGCTGGAAAACCTCCAGTGATGGAGGCAGCACAGCTTCTCCAGGCAGCCTGCTGCTACGCTGCCTGACTGTCCTCATGGAGGAAGTTTTTCCTTATATCCAGCTTGAACGTCTCTTCTTTCAGTGTAGGCCACTGTCATAAATCCTTCTGCCATGCACCACCATAAGGCTCCATCTTCTTGATAACCCCCACCTTGTAGGTATTAGCACGTTGCTGTTAGATCCCCCCTAAGCCTTCTCGTCTCCAGGCTGAACACACTCCAACAATGCATTTGCAAATCCATTCTGACTAGCTTCAAAAGAAAGCATCTGCAACAGGCAATAGCTTGCATTATTTATGGCTTTTGTTTTGGTTTTATTAAGGGTTATCTGACGCGTCCCTCCCTCTGGTTCCTTGCTTTTGTTAGGACCAGTGGAACCTCACTTTTGGCAAGGAGCTGTTAGGTGAACCA
Source organism: Pelecanus crispus (assembly GCF_030463565.1). Taxonomy (NCBI): domain Eukaryota; kingdom Metazoa; phylum Chordata; class Aves; order Pelecaniformes; family Pelecanidae; genus Pelecanus; species Pelecanus crispus. Next base: position 75,526,267 of record NC_134645.1, on the reverse strand, counting down.
GCAGTGTGAGATCGTATTTATCCTGCAGCCTTTAACACATCTCGTACTACCTGACTCATCCTGTAATAAACATTCCCTTTTCCTAGCAAAGGACAGTATCCGAAACAACAGATGAAATTCTTAAAATAATAATTTAACAAAACACAGCTATTTAAGGATAATGATACTTTCCTGTGCCTTTGCTTCTCTTAAATTAAGAATTGAGGTAATTCTGTTGCCAGGGTTTGAGGAACAAGAGGAGGAGAGCAAAGAGGAAAAGATGGATTTTTTTCAATTACATCAAGTTCTATGGAAAGCTTTTTTTCCTTTAAGTCCATCTGTTTGGGAAGTAGAAAGATGATGTGAAGAGTTTTTTCTCAGATTTCTTTCTGTATGTATATAACACAGAAGAATTTTATATAACAAAAAGAAGTGCTTCCCTTCCAGATGTGCAGAATGATACCAAAGTAAAGCCTGACCAGGACAGCAGAAATGCTTTCATATAAAATAATCATGTAAGATGAAAGAAACTTCTTTCTGTAGAGATCTGGCTTCATAGCCCTTTATAATATTTGCTAGACAGCCCAGAGTCTACAGAATTAAACCAGGCCTTTAAATTAAGGTTTCCAATATGAAACTATTTCTCATCATGAAAATAGTGTGTTAAACAATCCTTCACAACAGAGGTACTGGGAAAGTCACCTGCTCTGCTCTATCTTGGTAACAGAAAAGGACAAAACTAAAAGAGAGCTCCTCTCTACAGCCTCACCTGTGTGCAGCCATGAAGCAAGTCAGCTACGCTCAGGGTGATACCAAGAACGTGTCTCAGCTGCTCACCACGCCAGGGGGATACTAGTGTTACCACTGCAGACAGAATCCAAAGCAAAAAATATTTTTCAGGTTGCCCCAAATGATATCAGAAATGGGGGGTTTCTAACATATTAAATACTGTATTAATACACTACAAAACCAGTTACAGCCTGACATAAACTTTCTCCATTCTTTTTGTAAGGTTTTGGCAGAGGAAATTCACAATAGAAAATTGACACAGAGTAGCTGGGATCTTTCTGATAACGTTGGTTGAGGCACCGTGCCAGCCTCGCGTTCATGATTCCCATACAAGCAAGAATTCATTCATTTAGGGATGTGAAGGAACTGTTGTTTACTAATGAACTGTCCACTGCAAACACTTGCAGTGATAACAACTCCTCAAGTTTTTTCAAGGTAGTATTGCAATATTTTTAAAAAGTAACTGTGTTATTTGGCTGCCTCTTCCTGCTGTAGAACTTCCTATTTCCCACTTTGAAATTTCAGTCTGTCTTTGACTTGTCAGAGAATTTTTAATGCTGCTCTGTGGTGAATATATAGGATGAAACTAGGTCACTTCAGTAACCTGGGGCTGTCTTTGCTCTGTCTCAGTGAACATTGTTGGGCCATGGTGAATGAATTATTTCTTTCCTTGACTGACAATAGAAGGAATTATTTTAGGAAATTTTATGCCCATTTTAGACTGGTTATATATTAATATGTAGTCCACTAAGGCTTTGGAGACAGGAGCAGAATACAGTTAGCATTTCACAGTAAAGACTACCTGGGAGAGTCCCAGGAAGATCCATTTTTGCTCTAGTTCTGTTCAGTGTCTACTTTTATATCATTTCTAGTGAACAAGTAGACAGATATGGAGGTAACGCTTGGGTCCATTGTTAAGAACGAAGAACTATATGACTGCCATCAAGAGGACAAGAGGAAGCAAATGGAGCAAGTTTTTAGTCAGAATGAGCTCTTTGTGCATGACACCCATGAATAACATTTTATATTCTCTGTAGAAGAAATGATGGCATCCAGGGTTACAGAACTGACTTCATCTAGAAAACAATTTTATTATGTTCCCGTAGGACTGCAGTGTTGCATTGTACCTGAAGCCAGCAATTTAGGAAACAGCCTCATCTGAAACATGTATCCATGGCAGTGACTACTATGAGCAAAAGTAACCTTTCTCTATTCCTGACGCTGGCTTCCTTTATGAAGCCACGCATTGGGGTTTCAGTCCTTATTTTCAAGGTGCTTATATTCATATCATGTTTGTCAATATGAAAGTTCTCAGCCAGACTTAAAACTTTAAGAGAAACTGTCTAGCACCACAGCAAAACCTTAGTTCTCTCTCCTACATATATTCCTCACAGACTGACCTGGGATGATGAAAAGCTTCTGCACAGGAGTGATGTTCCTAACAAACACTGCCAGCCCACACACCAGGGATGGGTCATTTCACATCACCTGCAGTAAAATGAAAAATTACCTTCCAAAGGACCTCTCTGGAGATGCCGCACTGAACTCTGTGAGGTTTGCTTACACAGGGGAAGCACGCTATCATAAAATCCCACTCACGTTAACGGTTTCATTGCACAAAATGCAATTCCAATACCATTTTGAATAAGCCCTTTTTTTGCAAGCACCAAGTTCTCAGTGGCGTTTGCTCCCTCCGCGTCCTTTTCTAATGCAGCCCTCTCCAAGGAAGGCTTCAAACAGGAGCGTCCCCCTGCCCCACGGCCGGGACGCGTTCCCGAGCGAGGCGAGCAGGGCGGGCCCTTCGGCCGCCTGCCGAGCTCCAGGCTCTCCCAGCACAACAGCGAGGCAGAAGCGCAGCCGCCACGGCGCAGGCGAGCCCGGCCACGGAGCCAGCCCTACCCAGGGCCGCGGCGTCCCCCGGGGCCTCCATCTTCCCGCCTGGGCCCTGCCCGCCGGCCCGCGAGCGTTGCCATGGCCGCCGGCGGTTGCTCGGCGCCCGGGAGGCCCCTCCCGTGCCGCCTCAGGGCCGCGCATGCGCCTGGGCGCCCGCAGCCGCCTGCCTCTCGGAGGGCGGCGGGCGGGAAGGGGCCGACCCGTCCCCTCACGACCCGCCGCGGCCCGCCCCTCGGTGCCAGCCGCCTCCCGGGCGGGCGCCCGCTTCGCCCAGCGCTGCTAGAAGTCGACGCGTTTCTGCGAGTGGTTTGGGCGTTTGCCCTCGATCCTCCCGCAGCGACTCTGGGGGTGGCGGGCTCTGCCCTTGGGCTGCGTGGAAAAGCACGGCGCTCGGCTTGCTGCTTGTTCTGTGCGCCCACGGCCCGTGGGGGGCCTCAGGAGCGCTCGGGGATTCTCGGAACACTTTGATACAGCCGTCCTTCTCGGAAATTAATTTTCAGGGGGATTTTTTTTTTTTTTCCTGATTTTTCATAACTGGAGTTCAGATGCTTTACCTAAGCACCACAACGAAGCATGGGCATCCTGCAAATGTTACGGTATGGTAACACTTTTCAAACGGGATGGCTGGAAGGGCTGAAAGAAGCCCCTGTCCGGTCATGGCTTATTCCCGCCGTGATTATCGCCAATCCTTTCCAGCACAACTTATTTAAAAAATGGTTCCAAGTCAGGCGTGGTAACCGCCAGGTCCATCTGAAACCCGTAAGAAGTGGCCAAACAGAGAAGAGAAAGCAAATTTTTATGAATTCAAGACTGTATCTCTCCCCAGTCTGAGGCAGCCCACACAGTTTTAGCACAAAGAATTGGAGGCTTCCCAAATTTGCTCTTTGATTGCTCATTGCTGTACCATACTACAAATTAGTTTGTTCAGTCATGGCTAAAGCCATCCACCCACTTACAGCTATTCTTACAGAAAATAATGTCCTTTCCCGCTGATGCACGTAATTTGTGTCTTCTGATAATTGCACATCTGATAAATAGAAGACAATAATGGATAACGGCTTCAACTTGATTTCTGACATACTACTGGCTTAAGTTAATGTGTGTATACATTTTGCCTGAATGATAAATAAACAAATGGAAAGCTTCAATTGCACTATTCAGTAATGTCAGTAATTTTCTGAGTTTATGAATGGCTGAAATGCCAAAAAGTGGACATACAGTATCATAGGTGTAATGATTTTGACTGTACCTAACTTGCAACTTTTGAAAACTAAAAGTTAAAAAGCATGTCAGACTGTATAGAAGCAGTTAAGATGCCCAAATTGCAAAGTAAAACATGGCATGAAATAGTCTTAGTGAATGTATTTTCTTGTTAAAGGGAACATTAATTTCTACTTTGCAATACTATGAGACTTCAAAAATTACATGTTACATGTGCAGCTAAACTTTTTATTGAAACTAATAAAGCACACAGTTTAAAAAAAAAATTTGTTGGTCATGCATTTGGAGTTCAGATACTTAAAGAAAGAATAGGCAAATATGCAGCTATAAATCACAGGAGTTAGGAGGCTTGGAAGAATTTTCTGAGAACTTTGGGAAGTACATAGTGACTTTTACCAAGTGTATTGAAAATCTGAGGAGCTGAGATACGGAACTTCAAGGTGAAGTTCCATAATTATGGAATTATATATTTATATGTCTACCTATATCAACATGAAGTTTTTCTGTGTTCTGTATTCTGCAGAAAGAGTGGTCTCTGACATGGCCGAAGATGAAGCATGCTGTGCCTCCCATCTCGCTGCACAACTGCCTGGCCACCAGCTTGTGGCTTGCTTGGAGGCTGCTCTGGGGCAGACTCATCACGTGTGCCTGACACTGTGCTCACTTGTCAGCTGTGTTGAGGTGACTTCAATCCCTGCAGGCAGCTGGTAGCTCTAGCCGTGCTGAGTTCATGTGCAGAAGTTCAGAGTTTACAGAGCTCGTCCTCAGAGCTGCCTTTGGCAACAGGGAAAAAAAGTTCCATTGGAAAAATCCTGTGCATCAGTATATGGAAGGATGTATGTTTACCTATGAAGATCTCAAGAAAAACACATCCTGTTGTCAGTACGTATAACCATGAACCTTTTGATTTATGCACATTGCATTAAGTAATATCATACACAGCTTTTCTCATATCTGAGACAGAAAGTATAATACCTTGTGATACTATGTAGGACTGTTCCCTACACAGTGCACATGGAAGTCACATAGGTGGAAGGTACAGAACATGTTAAAATTACAGTAAAGAGAAAGAAGAGCAATGAAAATTTTCTTCTTTCTTGGAGAAAGAAGAGCAATGAAAATTTTCTGGCAAATATAGGTCACCTATTTGTGCAAGTTAGTTTCACAGTTCACTGCCTAACCTGCTTTTTTACCTAAGGAGGGTTGTATATCTAACATAAAATAAATATGTGGTACATAGACTGTGTTAATGCTATTTAAATACATTCTTGAGGAATGAAATTGAGAGTAATACAGCTAAGTAATAAGAAATGTACAGGACCATTAACACAATGAAATTAGCATAAGTATGCAGGGTTAAGTAATCAGTAGAAAATGCCTCAAGTATGCTTACAGTTATAGCAAATACATAGTTGCATTATTTGATAAATGTCATGTGGTCATATCTTTTAATTGTACATTCTAATGTAGAAACCCAAATGGATTCTTCGTTGCTGTTAAATTTTAGGAAATGGATGTCAAAAAATCTTCAAAGATATTCCGTGCACATGACAGTGAGGTACTACTTCTGTATCTAGTTCTGTTAGCAGCTCTAGTCACAGAGTTCTTGCTGTGGAGGCCTTAAATGGACTCATTTCATAGACATAGTGCAAAATTAGAGAGGTACCAAAAATTCCACAGCTCAGTGCTGAATTTGCACTTTATTATGAAAAATACAGCACATCCTCTTCAGAATTAGTGCTTTTAATCTTGAGTACAAAATTCTTTTTCTCAGAATTTGCACACCTGATTGGAGAACAGATCCAACTGAAAACTCATCTTGGAAAAGATGGCTGTTTTAACCTGGATCAATTCTCTTATAAGACTCACTGGAGGGCAGCACAACTGGCTGTGCCAGCGCCAGGGGCAGGAGCTGGGTGGTGGACGGAGCTGCTTCTTTTGGTAGCAGTGCCAATTTCTGCTGGCTTAAGGTGTTCATTTAACCACAGCTTGGGTTTGCAACTCCATAGTGACTGAAATCAGGCTAGGTTGGTGCTGTTAGAGTCCCGTGGCCTTTCCTTCCTTTCCTTAGCTGCACACTCTTGCCTTTCTTTTCTTTGGCACAGGATTTTTACTTACTCCAATGTGAGCTAGTTGGGGTAGTGAAAGGGGCAGAGAACTGTACATTTTTCTTTCCGATTTAATTTTCTGTTAGGTGAGCCTTCCGAAAGGACTCAGCAGAAGGTCAATATGAATGAACACTGTGGGCAGCAGTATGAGGGAGCAATGCAAAGCTGTGGGCAGGATTGCAGCATCTGACTTGTATTAGCTTAAATTGTCTTGGAAGTAAAACTATTTTGTGGCAGTCAAAGATTACCTAGGCTAAGCTGCTGCAGTCCTGCCTTCTCTTTCCTGGCTGCATGTTCCTGCACCTTCTTCCTATAGGCATTCACATCTGTGGATATTGCATCGGCACAGGGATCAGCCAAAAACTAACTATGTTTTTTTGTTACGTAAGATTAGTTTTCAAATGGTCCAGCTCCCTTTCTGGTCACATAAACACCCAGTTTAGGTTGGTTTAAGCTGCTAAGGAATTGTATTTCAGGGTGACGTGGTTTACTCACCTAAAGATCTTCTCTGTTGGATGAAAAAAGCTCTGCAATGTGCGAATTGCTCTATTTATCCTGCTGGTGGCTTTCCCTTCCCAGAGGCAGTGCTTCTGGGCCTCTGTTGTCCCCTGAGCTTGACAGATAACCCAGGAGAAGCATGTTCCTCAGTTGCCTGCTGAAACGCATAGAAGAGGACTGAAGTCTGTGCACATGTTAATCATAGAATCGTAGAATCATAGAATCGTTTAGGTTGGAAAAGACCTTTAAGATCATCCAGTCCAACCATTAACCTACACTACCAAGTCCACACTAAACCAATCAAGGGTAGACTAGACTAAACCATGTCCCGAAGTGCCACATCTACCTGTTTTTTGAACACTTCCAGGGATGGTGACTCCACCACCTCTCTGGGCAGCCTGTTCCCACCAAAACCTCCCAGTGTGTTCCTGCCTTTCTGAGCTCTATCACTGCAGTGTGTGAGACATTAATGCTGTCAGCCACTGAGCAACATGACAGGAAAAGGAGAACTTTTCTTGTCCTGGGAGGGAAAGTGTTCTGTGACCTGTGTACCTTCTTACAGACTGCAGGCCTGGCTGTATTTCTGGCTCACTGTCTGTAGGCAAAAACTAGATGCAGCCTTGAACATACAAATGTCGACAGCTTTAAGTAAGTCAGATTTTTCTGAAAATCTATCTTGTGAGCCGTGCAGCTTCCTGGTACTGTAAGGCCTCCTTTTAAAAAGTGCCAGCAGATATGCATAAACATGCTTATGTTAAACATACATAAATAAATTGCATATACAGTAAGTTAACTGTAAATAAGCACAAACCAGAAAGAAAAGGAAAGGGAAAATTCTGCCTCGTGTATTTCTGGTATAAAATAATGCTTAAAAGTTAGACTGATTATGTGTCTCTCAGAGAGTTGTGCGTTTTGCTTGAAAAGCATATAGGATATATTGAATTTTAGGAGAAAATATTTTCTTTGTATTTACTGTCTCACACAGCTTTCCCTAAGGCTGTTTTATTTATCAGTTCATACTTCTAAATAATTTCCACAGAATTGCTCTGAAAAAATTGCAAGATGTGATAAGAATAATAAAAAATACTGACATTTTCACAGGAAATACTGTAAAATAAAACTTGCAATTGCCTTTTAAGCTACCCAGTCTCACAGACTGTATTTAGAATGTAAACTAATACTGAAATTACAAATATGGGAGTATCAGAATTGATTTTTTTTCAAAATATGTTGCCTGGGGAAGGCGTGTGCTGCCCTTCTGTTGCTCTTCACAGCCAGTAATACCTGTGTTTAAACCCATTAATTTGTGTTGTAATGAGGCTCTGATGGAGACCCTGGAGGCTTCAGAAGGAACCAGCTGTTTTGTTTTCAAGGAACTTTAACGAACTTTTCTCAGAAGTCTGTGGCAACTCAGAAAAAAAGTCATTGCATTTTGAATCTGCAAGTCTGCAAGTGGGAACCTGTTTTGTATATCCAGAATCTGCCATATGTGACAAATGTGACATAAATCTGACATCTGTATGTGTCCTTTGTGTGTCATGAAACCTTTTCTTTCATCAGTTCTAAAGTGGGCACTGCTCAAATGTCATGTCAGAGATGTATGCGGTCAACAAGGTGACTTGAGGGCCAAACACTAAAGGGACAAGGATTGACACAAGAAGAGCAAGACAGTAGTTTTTAACACTGTTCAGGTATACTGTTATTTTTGAGGCATAATGTTTTCCTTTGTTGTTAATTCCGGTTAGTTAGCTTTTTAGGGTGCCCACTGCTTGGGTTTGCGCTAATAGCTTAGACTATTGGTCAGGGCAGTAGAAATGTAGACGCACATTCCTGTCTCCCACTGCTGCTGCTGGAGCAGCATCCCCTGGCACACAGATGGTGCAGACATCTGAGGACTTAGATCTCCCTTCAAGATTTGCCAGAGGACACCTCTCTGAGCCCAAAGAGGTAACAGCTGCACAGGGCAGGGTGGAAAATTTTGAAAGAGAGTGAATAGTGATAAGGGAAGAGGATAGCAATTTTTTATCTGCCTAGGGCAGCAAAAAACCTTGCATCAGCTCTGCTCAGTTTTAATACAGATTTTATTCTGGTTTTGTTTAGTTTTCCCAGGGACTATTGTGATGTGCATGTGGATTGCATTATTCTTTGTGTTATTATTGGCTCACCTAATTCAGTTTAGGGAAAGGCTTTCTAAGCAGAATACATTTTAGAGTTAATTTTCCAAATGCAAAGCACATCAACCTAATGAATACCCTCTGGAAGAGTCCTGCACCCAAAAAGCCACATCGTTTCATGCACTGGCCCCTAGCAGTTTGAAGGCAGTGTTCAGAGACATGGGAAAGGTCATTGCTGCTAAGACACATACTGGAGGAGAGAATGAAAGATATAAAAAACCATGTTGCCATGAGAGACTGAGGGAAAGCTACATATCTGAAGACTGCCGGGATTCGGTGTAAAGGTTTGACGGAAGTTATAATATGTGCTTTTTCTTCCCAAAAGAGCCTTGGATATTTACTGAATAAGCGCAAGTCTCTAACCTGCAGAATGCTAAAGGCTGTAAAACTAGATGGTGCAAGTTCAGTGTAGAGACAATAGTGTTAATGATCCGTAAGAAGCTGTAGTCTCATAGTACCATCCCATGAGTACAAACAGTTGTTTGTCACTTCTCTGGAGTTCAGCCAATTTGTTGAACTCTACACATGCAGATGGAAATAAAATATTTTTTTCCCAAATGAGCCTTAAGGATGTTATTCAAGATGCAGATTAGGTTGTGCCTGGAATATGCCATATCAAACAGTGATGACTGAAGACTAGATGATCTGCAAAGGTGCCAGTGAGACTTCAGACCTTCTTGTTTCTCACTACCCACTCACTACAAGTCCTACAACAGTCTTGCTACTCCAATGCTAAGAATAAGCTCTCCTTGCCTTTCCTCAGAGAGCTCATAAGGAAGCAACGTTGCTAGCTCTTCATGATCAAATATAAATAGTTCTCCTGCTTTTTTTTCTTGTCAGGGCTCAATGAGAGCTGGTTAATCCCTATGGGAGGATGAGCTGGCATCTGAGGGTGACCCCAGTGCAGGCCATGCCCTCACTGGTGGGTGCGTCTGACCATGGTGGGCAGAGCCAGGGCTCGTAACATGGTTCATGGACAGCCCCTGATATGGAAAGTGAAGAACCAGGGCCAAGGACCATCCAGGGGCTCCCATCAGGAGCTAAAGCAGAGGAGACTGGAGACAGGACCAGGGACGAGGTTATGACATGGGTCCAAAGTTCATGCGAGGGGCAGGGCCAGAGGCAGGGCTGGGAGATCGGCACTGCTCCAGCACAGCCCAGGCAGGCACAGACAGCCCCAGGCTGAGCTGAAATGGGGCTCCTGGGCCCATGGGCAGGGGTGGGGGTGGCCCCAGATGAAGCTGGTCAGGGCCATTAAGGCCAATGGGTGCCCTCAGGGCCCTGACATTTCCAAGGGGAACTCTTTGACTTGTTCTTCCCATCACTCCTAGAGAAAAGAATGCTAAACCCAGTAGCTGTTTCTGAAAGACATGGCTACTCATTCACCCTCCTTCTGTTACAGAAGCAGCACTGAAATGTTGGGTTGGCTGCAGGAAGAGCCCTGTGTCAGGCATGGTCGGACAGAGCTCTTATGTCTCAGTTCCTGCTGGGCTTAATCTTCTGGAGTCATGCTGAGGCAAGATACCAAGAAGTGGATTAAAAGCAGAAAGCTTATTTGGGAAGCAGCAACTCCAAAGTCCTGCTGAGTTTCTACCAGCGTGCTTTCCTTTCATTTGGAAAAGAAAAAAAAGTAAGCTGTTACACCAATCATCAGAGGGTCTTTGGGTTGCAGATTTAGTATGAAATCCTCACTCCACTAACTTCAGTAGCAATTTTGGGATTGACTTCCATGTTTTTTTCCACCTGTTATCATCTTATATGTAACAGGATGTATTTGCTGCTGAGTAACCTACAAAGAAACCGTGCATAAGTGCTAAGAATCAGCCCATAGGCCTGTTTTTCAGCTGATGGATTTAAAGGCCTCAGCTATATGATTTCTGGAATCAAACTGGATTTTCAATGCACAACTTGCCTTTTGATAAAGCTTTGCACCATGGGTAAGGTGCATTAAAATACAGCTCCTCTGATCTCCAAACAATTAAGAAAGAAAAGGAAATAAAAACTAAAAGGAAGTTTAAATAGAAATACCCACTGTATTATGGAAAGGGATAAGAGGCAAAGTTATGAGCTGAGGTAAAAGGGAATGGAAAAGACAATAAAGAAACATGTTATCAAATAATCTACAGCAATTAACTTCGCTAATAATTACCTACAACTAGTACCTAATGGCTTAGAAGAGAGTGGATATGCCTCTTTAATCTGTATAGGCCTGTCTGAATATGAAAAAAGTGTCAACAGCATGAACGAATGGAATTTGTTGGCCTGCCTTTCAGTGATGCCTGGGCCCAGGGCTCCCCCAGGGTGAGAGGGTAATAAAAATGAGCCCTAAATTCCCCTCATGTGGGTTAAAATATGAGGCCTGATCTGATCACTGTCTAGAACTACATTGTCTCACTGCTCCTTGTTTCAGTGATGGACTGAATGTCGGATCTCTGCTACTGTAAGTTGTCTCAGGAAAGTACGGAAGCAAAGAGCCACATGTTTAACCGATGAGCCAAGCTTGTCCTCATAGTCCAAGGCCATTAAACAATTTCAGGCTTCCTGGAAATACAGTCTAGAAAAGCACCATTTAGGCTGTGTGCTGGGGTGAATCTTCTCTTTGTTCTTCAAGATCACCTTTTCGCTAATGTACCCACTAAGCTGCCGGGTTCAGATGCATTCAGATCATCCTCCCCCTGTTTTCAGGGTCCTGCCAGTGCTACTTGTAGCAACCCCCCAGATCAGGGGTTTCATTACAAGCCCATCTCTTGCTAGGGTGCATGCACTCTGTCACACCACCTGTGAAGCTCTGTGAAGGCAGGTGTGGATTACCTCCCCTTGGTGTCCTCCCAGTGTGTAGGTGTTGACGCCAGTCTCCTGGCTGGAAATTTTGCTGGCTCCATTTTGACTGTTACCTGTCTCAATAATAGTGCCCTCGGTAGATGTTCCCTGATTATTTTGAATTAAATTATGAGGCAAGGACATATAAGTGTCCGTTTTACCAGACTTCTTTCCTCCTGCTGCTAACTGCCGAGCTGCAGGGACTGCTAGAGGGCCTGACAGAAGGCAGGGAGAATCTAGAGCCCATGCTCACTGTCATTTTTTCTGGGACTCTTTATGCAAGTGATTGACACCTTCACTGGGGGAGCTGTCACCTCTCATCATTCACTGGCATTTGGATGTTTCTAAAAAATCCTGCATGTTTCTGTGAGTCATGTCACCCTCTAATTTAGCAAATGTGTTCTCATTTTTAAATACACTTTTGTTTATTTCTAATACGTTAAAGCATGTTTTTTCTTCTTTGTATATGGATCAGAGATTACCTGCGTGAGACTGCAGATATATTTGGGGGTTTGCTGCCATCTGCAGTTGAAATCTAATATTAATCCCGGTTTACATGAGTGCTTCTTCCTTCCCAGTGTCTTCAAAGACCTTCACATCTCAGGCAAGCGACAAGACATGCATTGACTATCATTCTGTCCTGTCTACCAAGTTCCTGCTCTAGCAGGAGGGAGGAGAAGTGTTTACATAAAATTATTTAACTTTTTCTGGCTGTAAAGTTAATTGACAATCCAGATAGCAAACGCTCGCAGTCATCTCTTCAGCTCTCTTTTTGGTCAATTTGTTCAGTTTCCAGTCTATAAACACTCATGACAAAATCCCACTGTTCAAACTTTGAGCAGGAAGCTTTCAGAAACTCTCCAGCCTTAACACAGAACTTGAGTGGTTTGGGAGTGAGGGTTGAACATCTGCATTTTCTGAACTGGACTATCTCCTTGTTTCATCTCTAAAAGAAAGTAGGAGGACAGCTGGTGATGTAAGATAGCTCTCCCTGTACTACTGCAGTGGGTTTTTATCATTGAGATACACGGTGGATCCTAGTACAGAACAGAAAGGCATTAAAGCCTGCATGTATCAGGCTGGTGTAGAACAGAATAAGGAAAGTAACTTTAATAAGATTTACCTCTACAGTACTGCAATCATTCTAGGCACCAAAATATCCAGAAAAACCTAGAGGCATCAAAGGTCATTTGGGATAATGTACAAAAAAATACAGTGAATATTTCTATATATTTTATGATTTTGTAGATAATACATATAAAATAGTAGGAGAGAAATTCATGTAGTTCTTCACACATCCTGCAAATAAATACAGAAATAAGTAAATAATTACATAAAAGAATGAGAATGGCACAAGGGAAGTAAGTAGAGATGATTAAATTGTTGTGGCATAAACATTTTCTAAGTACAGCTGGATAGTTTTGTAATTTTTTTTTTCAAATGAATCTAGTCAAGCAACTTTACTGAGGTGTTATGGTAAGAAATTATTTTTGACTGTCTGTATAAGAAAGCAAAGTATTAGTTTCTATAATATTTAAAAGTCCTTCCTGCACTCTAGTAAAGGCACTGCATCCCATTTCACAGGTATTGGTTCTAACTCCTCTAATACAGCACATTTACAAACTAAATATATCTCTACTTGTAAGGATCTAATATGACAATCTCTTGATTTTTCCCATCTCTGCAAATCATAGCAAAATGAACGAATATTATAAGTCTGGTCCTCAAGGACTGTAAATCATTCTTTCTTCACTGAAGCCAATGGAGCAGGACTGATTTGTAGAAACAGAAGATCTAGCCCTAGATTTTAAGTGTTTCATAAACACTTCACTCAAACTGAGAACATACATGATGATTCAAATAATAGTTTGCTTTCTGCATATTATAGTTTATGCTCTTTTGCCCAATTTGGAGTACTTAAAGTATCAACAAATATAATAAAAGTACAATATAACAGTGATCAGCATGAAGTGCATCAAATTACTATAGTTTAATCACTGAGTGAACTGCCAGCTTGTTTTTGCAGTCATACAAAAGCAATGTCTTAATTTCTTCTGACAAATGGAGATTGTTACTTATGCAGATGGTGCATAGATGAAACATGAGTGGTTGAATTTTGCCAGCTTGTCTTTTTCCAAAGAGTGCTTAACACAGCAATCCTAAAGTTCACAGAATACAAACTGTTTCCATGCTAAGATCAAGGTCAGAAATTGTAGCCACTGTCAATCCATTTTCAACGAATTGTCTATATGGTTGAGAATTTGTCGTAAGGCATTTAAAGGAATCTGGGAGTGTTTCTGTTCACTAAGGAAATGGACATCATTGTGTTTGAGTTTATTTTCTCCCCTTCCTGTTTATGGGAAGACTTCACGATCCCCAGAGACGCAAAAGTGCACAGCCTTCTTGGTCAGCTCAGGTTTTGGCTATGCTATTATCTACTGTGGGACCTTGAGCAAGTCACTTAACTTCTATTTAGTGTTTAAATTTAAGTGTTACTTTTCACACTTAGAAAGTCACTAATATCTGAGTGACAAGTGTATTACAAAGTTTAGTTGATGAAAATGTTCTGAGACTTTTGACTTAGTGTCCTTTAAAAGCTCTTATTATGTATTATGTGATTTGGCTAATGATGAACACATTCAGAATTCATAAAAAATGTAGCTATAAAAATTATCTTCTGTAAAACTGTGCTAGTAAATGAAAGTTTTTATTTTAATGCATCCAGATTGTATCTTGAAAAAAAGGATAGTGTAAACCAATTTCCCCAGATTGCATTAGAAGAGTATAACCAAAACAAATGCTGAAATAAACTTTACTTTGCTTGTTTCTTAAATTACTTCAGAGTGCCCTGCAACAACCTATCAATAAAAGAAAAATATGAGGAAATACCTTACATTCTGTATTACACTTAGTGAATAAAGCTGATGTTGCTTTGGCTGGTTCTGTACTACAAAATTTGAGTTACAAAGTTTCTAAGAGATCACAAAGATTTAATTTGTAACTTGGTTGAAGTTATTGCATCTGCCATAAGCCCAGCTTATGTTTTAGAATGTTTTAGAATGTTTTAGAATGTTTTAGAAATTCAGCTTCAGTTAGATCCAAGGTTCAGGCTTTGGCTGTGTTCTCTGATTTTTGATTGGGGAAAAATTCCTCCCTTAAGGAGAGCTCAGTGACTGTTCTTTCATATATGAAAAAAGTACTTAGAGGAAAAGAGTCTTTCTGTCCAACACAGTAACAACAATTAAAAAGTAATCAGCTAAGATAGCATTAGGGTGTGTTGTAGGCCTGAGCATTAAAGGCAGAAGGTTTCACAGCAACTTAAAACTAAAGCCTATTAGAGTTTGTCTGGTGCTATTTGCAACTTAGGACAGACAGTCTCTAGAAAATTTCAAGCTTTGCTTCTGCTTGACCTCACTTGCCTTTCTTCTGCAAAGCTGTCAATAAAGAAAGACTGCCACAGAAATCAAGTGAAACTCTCCTTTACTTCCTTTATGATCAGACGCAATTGACAATGTACATCAGAAGAGAGAAGAATAGGGGATAAAAGATTACCAGCTCATTTGAGAAAGAGGTGAGTTTGCTCCCACTCCTTCAATGCTTGACCAAGGAAAAGAAGGGAGGAGAGGAGGGAATGAAAAAGTCCTGAAGTGTTGTCTAACTTGGAAGATTAGGAGGGAAAAGTAGTGGGAGCTCTTAAAACTGTCCCCGTGGTCTGGGGAGAAAACATGTAAGTCTGAGTAAACAGATAGAAGTAAGAGCTGGGAAGAGCATTGGAGACTGTTGGAGCTTAAAGGCAACAGTAAAGTCCCATAACATAAGTAATGGTGAGAACTTTTGTATTGAGGGTCAAGGCACTTGATTTATTGTCCCTGGGAAAATTAACAATACCTTCTGTCATGGAACTAGGGAGCAAGGGGAGTTTAAAAAGCAAGAGAACCAAAATGTATCTTTTTTGTTTGAATAATCCCATGTTTTCAGGGGCTGGGAAGCGAGGAGCTGGTAGAAGGCCACCACATTTGCTTTCTTGGACATTTCTAGAAACTGTGTCCACGTGAAGTCTGAAGACTCCACATGTAGCCCAGGCCTCCTTGAGACCTGGCAGCTCTCTGAAATGACTGTGTGGTGGGATAACTGGAAACATTTCCTGGGCATGCAGCTCTGCAGCATGTGCTCACCCAGCCTGACACCCCTCGGAGCCAGTGTACCTACCGTACACGTGCTGCACACAACGTTAAGACTCCGCAATGCATGCTGACCAAGTCCAGCATCTTTTGGAAGCACCAATGTTGCTATGAATCCTAGGAACATTGATGGGTGTACTTCTGCAGAGATATGCCAACAAGAATTACGGTAATAATGTTGTGAAGTGGTGGGTACTGTTGATGCCCACAGGCCTGGGTCAAGCACCGATGTGGTGATACCAGGATGCTCGGTCCATCTGTCCAGGTGCTCCCTGGAGGGGCAGGGGAAGCACTCACCCGGCACCTGCCTCAGCATTCCTGAATGTGGGGGCAGGCCTGACCCTTACAGTATGATCAGCACAGGCTGTTTTGTTTATTGTCCTGCTCCAGCTGTGGTGATCAAGTGCAGGGCTGCCTGACAGGTACCCCCTGACAGCAGCAGGCACATAATCAGCACGACACGTTATCCTTTTCCCTGGTCCCCTGCTTTGCTGTCCTTGCATCATCCCTTCTCTACCCCAGTGTCCTCCTGAAAAAGCAACCTGTCCCTAATTACTTTTCCCACATTGGTCCTTGTTTTGCTATATCTGTACCCAAATTTGATATTTCTGATGCCATTACCTAGGTCATCTTGGCCTTTTATGACAATATTGGTAACAATAACAACCTACATGATGTTGGCTTTGCAAGACCATGCTCCCAAAAATGTCCTCATGAATCCCCTCCAGTTCCCCAGTTCTCTGTGAAGTCCACCTGTAGCTCACACGTCTCCTCCATAGGCCCCCGCAGTGTCCCACCATCCACGGCGGCACTGTCCATCACGTGTGCCTGTGTCTTGCAGTGCTATAGCCACCTCCAGCTCTGTCTCACCAGCAGCTCCCCGCCGCCTCCTTGGTTGGCCAGGGCCTTGGCAGTGGCCCAGCCACCTCCTGGCAGCCCTGCTGGCTTCGTGGGCCTCCGAGTGGGTTGGGTTTGCCTGGCTGGTCATTGCCCCCTTCTCCTTCCCAGGGTGGGTGGGTGTGGTGAACAAGCCATGGTGAGCCCAGCAGTCTGCCCAAGGCTTGTCCTGGGTGAGGAAAGAGCCATCCTGGTTTCTCTGGGTGAAGAGAATTTGCTCGTTTGTTGTACGATGGTGGGTTTGATTGCAATTTAGTTCCCTTTTGGGAGCTGTGCATTATGAATAAACTAATAGCCTTGCAGCTGATATTATGAGACTCTCTACTTTTGATGATAGCTCAGAGCTAGCTGCTGAGGGTAAATGGGGCAGAGCCAGCTGAGGGAAAAGCTTTAGAAAGCTGAATAGCTGGCGGTTACTGAGGTGACTGAGGAACAGAAAGCAGTAAATAAGGATGTTGAGATGAAACTTGTTCTTGCTGAAGAGGTAATTAGGTGTTCTAGAGGGTACACTAATTTATCTGTCTGGGGTTTTGCTTGGTTTGGTGGTAATTCACACAGTATTTGAGAGCTGTGCGTCAATGTAAAGATGGAGGCTTTGCAGCTGAGGGTATCTGGAGGTATTTTATCTTTGACAATAGTTGCGGGACCTGCTGGGTAAAAAGAAGGGGCAGAGCTGAACTAGGTAAAAGGGATTAAACCTAAACTGTAAATTACTAATGCAGCCTATTAAGTGGACTGACAGTTGGCCAAAAGTTGCTGTAGCTGACTTGCTTTGAAGGAACAGTAAATAAAGAGAATGAGGGATGAATGGTGGTATTGTGCAGTAGAAATTAACTAGCAATTAGAGGTGGTGCTAGTATGGCACCAGAATGAAAAGAACAGTTTGCCTCAGTTTTCAGTAAATTAATGCAGTTACATATAGTAATGCAGTTAGAGCACAGTTAAATGAGGCTAAAATCAAAATTTTCTATAATGTTTGGAAACGGAAGTGTACCTGATTTAAAAAGCTTAGATGTGATCCTAAAACCATGCGAAAAAAGCACATATGCTACTAAACAAAGAAAATGTGATCCACATTGCTACAGACCCATTTGACTGTCAAAATATAGAAGCCTTTATAACCAGCTCTGAAGTAAGAATATGTGGGGACTTGCACATAAATGGAAAATTAGGTGAAATGCGATGTATGTGTTTACTAACAGTTGATTGTATCAGGCTGACACAGTTTTTTTAATTAGTCCTTTGTAGGTCAGTAAAGCACT
The DNA here is from genome assembly GCF_030463565.1 of Pelecanus crispus. Taxonomy (NCBI): domain Eukaryota; kingdom Metazoa; phylum Chordata; class Aves; order Pelecaniformes; family Pelecanidae; genus Pelecanus; species Pelecanus crispus. The sequence continues at coordinate 75,508,445 of NC_134645.1, read as the reverse complement.
TGATACAATGCTAGGGAGTAAATCATTATAGGAGAAGACACAGATTAGTAGAAAAATGTGGAACTGGTGGAAGGTGAAGGTAAGGTGGAGCCAGACTATTCACAGAGGTGCACGGTGGTAGGATAAAAGGCAAAGGACACATGTTGCAACAAGAGAAACTTTAATTAGATGTTATGAAGGTTTTTTTCACAGTGAGCAGGGTCAAACACTGGATCAAGTTGTCCAAAGGCAATGTGAAAATTCCACCCTTGAAGAAACTCAGAGCTCTGCTGGAGATGAGCCTGAACCATGTGATCTAATGTCCAAATTGACCCTGCTTTGAGTGAAAGGTGGGATCAAATGATCTCCGGTGATCCCTTTCAAATTAAATTATTCTACAGGTCTGTGAAAGAGTCTTTTCCAAGGCAAAAATTATGGATGAAAGGATGCTATCAGTGTATTTTTGCAAGCATGGATTTTGGGACTCTTGAAATATTTTCACTTATTTCAGTTGGAGAATGCTGAGAAAATTTGGGAAACACCGTCTGTGTGTAGGAAGATTAGTGTATAGACCAGAAACAAGTAAGACTGGAGTTATAGCAGTGAAACAGTTTTGTGTGTTGCTATGCAAAAAACTGGGGGACAATAAGCATTTTGAAGGGAATAAACTGATCAAATGTGTTAGCTGATTGCCACACGCCTGGGCCACCGGTGCCAATACAGCCATGGGGAAGGCAGATACAGTTGTAAGATGACTGACAGGCACCTCCAGTAGCCTTTATGAGGAAAAATGAGTTCAAACCTGAATAAGTTCATCAGGAGTTGAAGGAATAGAGATCTTATTTTCTTGAAAGGACTTGACTGACTTAGTTTATGAAGATTAGACTGAAAAACAAAATGGTTAACGATTTGAAGTACATCAAGGTGGTAAGCATCATGATAGAAGAAAGCCTGTTAAAGGTACAGGATATGATGTTAGCCCCAGAACAGCTGGGTCTAAGGTTAGTAAACTCTAAAGAAAGTTACAAACCACCACAGAATTGAAGTTCTAAAAAAGCTTTCCAACCAGAGTAATAGGGCTTAAAAATTATCTAGGCCTTGGCTGGTGCTTGATCTTCTGTTAAAATAAATTATTTGATATGGCTGTGGGGACAACAAGAGTTGATGACTTCGGAACGTAAGACTGGAGAGGACATTGTCTTTCTAGAAATATCAGCAGAGCACTTTGATGAAAAGCTACAGTAAATCACTCTGATTCTTAAATGCCATTAATATTAAAGAGTTGTTATTTCTCCAAAGTATCTAGGACATCTTGAGCCACTGAAAATAGTGAAAGGTATTTATTATCAAGGAGGCTTAGATTCAAGAACTGTCTGCACCAGTGTCCATACAGCAGTCATGGCCTTCTACTGTGAGGAGTTGCGTGGTAAATGGTTATTTTCTGCCTTGGCCTAAGGGAAAGGTACCTTCAGCTTGTCGTGGTTTAGCCCCAGCCAGCAACTAAGCACCACGCAGCCACTCGCTCACTCCCCCTACCCCGATGGGATGGGGGAGAGAATCGGAGGAGTAAGAGTGAGAAACACTCACTGTATTCAAGTTTAGTAATTGAAATAAAATAAAGTAAAATAATAATAATAACAATATAATAATAATAGTAATAATAATATACAAAGCAAGTGATGCACAATGCAATTGCTCACCAACCGCCAAACGATACCCAGACAGTTTCCGAGCAGTGATCGCTGCTCCCCTGCCAACCCCCCCCAGTTTCTATACTGAGCATGACGTCATATGGTATGGAATACCCCTTTGGTCAGTTTGGATCAACTGTTCTGGCTGTGCCCCCTCCCAGTTTCTTGTGCACCTGGCAGAGCATGGGAAGCTGAAAAGTCCTTGACTAGCATAAGCAGTACTCAGCAACAACTAAAACATCAGTGTGTTATCAACATTCTTCTCATACTAAATCCAAAACAAGCTGAAAAAATGCTCTGGTTGCTGGTTCTGACAGACAGCAGACTGTATACAGGGATCCCTTTATCTGAAGGACAGACTGCATCTGAACTACACCTGTTTTAATAGTTGACTCAGCCTTGTCCATTTAAAGCCATTACAAGGGTCCCATCCTGCTAAGGAGATAGTGAGACCTCTTGTGTGTTTTTGCATCTGAGGAAAGAAAAGGTACTTTTGAACAAGACAAAAAGAATGTCTGCATTTGGCTTGTTTTCATTTAGTCTAAGCTCTGGGTATTTATCATAATTCTCTGCAGTACTCATGATCTTATATACATCTCTTGATTTCAAGGATGACTTTCAAATTTCCTGAAGGAAAATCTCAATTCTCTTTCTGAACACACAAAGAATTCTTGTTTTGATATAAAATAAACTAAACCTATACTGTGACTGACTGAAATAAGTAACTGCATTGTTTTTGAAGCAGCAGTTTCATGGCTAGAAATCAAAACCCTTGTTTTGAGGAAAATACTTCAGTAGTAGTCCTAAAATAACAATGTACAATAGCTCTGCTTAGGAGTTTGTAGCCACTGCTGTGAACTACTGTAAATTTTTTTTCTATATGAATACATATGTTATTTGTATGTGGTAGCACTGGAGCCATCTTTGAAAGAGGCAAACAGAATACAAATGTGTACAAAGTGTTAATCTGACACATTTGAAACGTCTGAATAAAACAGTGTAATACAAAATTTTGGTAAGGGATGTGGTGATATCTTCAACAGGATTAAATTACATTTGTTTTCCTTTCAGAATAAATTATAAATGTCATAGTTCTGCACAGGTGAAAAAGACTGAATTAATTAGCCTGTCACCTGAGAGCTTTCGCCCTTTCTGGAAGGGAATGAAGTGCTTTGGAAGAGCACTGGAAAGGACCCTCCTCCTACTTGACCTTTCCAGAGGTGCGGCAGACAGATCAATAGGGAAGTGACTGCAATGAGCTGGCACCTCGCAGAGAGGATATACTTCAGGAGTGCCGAAACAGGTTATGAAAACATGGAGGTTGACTGCTTTGTTTTAATGAAGAGCCTCTCCTGTCCTTTTGGTTAAGGCTGAGGTAACTTCCAACCACTTTGACTGTCCCTTGACATTTTTTTTTTAAAATTGTCTGCGTCTTCATCAAAATCAAACCCTTCTTCATTCTAAAACCTCAGTGGTGTGTATTTACGATAGCTAATCTTGGGGGGGTGTGAAATGACCTGAGGCAATTGAAAATGGCTTCTCTGAGGTAGAAGTTTTAAAGATAAACTGGACTTTCTATAGTTATTTTCCTAGCCTTTTTTGGCTCAAAATCAAAGCTAAATAACATCACCTTAGAAACCCCAAGTGTGTCCTCACTGGTGTTGGTGAGAGGTGGTGATGACTGTGAGCACATATAGTCAGAATAGTTCATATACTGCTGCAAGGTTTATGCTCTCTATGGGATATTGTTGCAGTGGTTTGTTCCTGTGATCCTCGGTCAGCTGTTTCCTTGCGGTTTGAGTGTGGAAGAGTACAGAGAGAGGAAATCATTGTGGTTGAAAGTGTGCCTGCTAGATTCTTGGTTTGAGGGTGAATTCCACCAAATAAGTCCTCTTTCTGAGACCTGTTATGCAACATTTGTCTTTTAATGTTGAAGCCCAGTTGTGAGGAGTGATGCAAAATAGCAAAGGATAAGTGGGTTGAGGAGAGCCATCTGAGATGGTGCTCCTGAGTCCCCTCTGACAAGCTTTCATGTAGTATGGGGTTTTCAGTATTTGGTTATGGGGGAGAGGGAGTCCTGTTTTCAGAGCCTGCCCTGCCTTGTTCACTCATTTCCCAACATGCAGATTTATACATAAAATTTTGCTTTAATCTTTTGGTTATATCCAGTAAGTAGGTTCTGGACAGCTAACTAACAAAGAAAAAAAGAACCGAGCTTCATGAAGAAGCTTGACAATAGCAGCCAAAATTAGGTGTATTTCTCCTAATCACTACAAAGAGAGACATGAATACCAAAAATGACTCAATAAGGAACCTTTCCAATGTTTATTGGATTGTTGCTCAGCAGCAGAAATAACTAACTTTTAGTGAACACCTTTCTAAAACTGAGTCTTCCAGCAGCTCAGAAGCGTGTGTCTGTGTGCCTCATTGGAGGTGGTGTTGAACCTCTTAGTGTCGCTTTGTATCTGAATGGCAGAAGAGTGAACAGGATTCATAAATTGTGTCTGCACCAGCAAACCATATGGTGCCTGGACATTGGAACCAGACTGACAATGATGTTAAATTATTTGTATGGTGTCTGGCTCCTTGGGTGGGTCAAAAAGTGCTCTCCCAGCACAGGCCAAGGACTGTTCCCAATGTGTAGTTTGAATGGGGCACAACTATTCTGGAGGCAAAGAGGTTTATTGCTATGGATGTGGCTAGTCTGTAACAGCTGGTATCAGGGCCATAGAATGGGCTCTGGCACTATTTAGCTTTTTGTGTGGAAGTAGCCATCATTTCTGGTCAGAGCACTCTTCTAGAAAACAGGAGACAAGCTGATTGCAATAACAAACTCTTTCAGCTGTTGCCTAATATGTATAGTGATCAGGTCACTCACCTGCAAGGTGATGCGCTAGGCTCTGGTCCTTGCTTTGAGGACTTTTCTGTATGGAAGTTAAACAATTAGTGGAGAAGATGAAGAGAATTAATTCTTCCCCCTGACAGACTGTAACTGTAGCTGACTGTAGAGGCACAGTCTTTTGTGCTCTTCTTCTGGCTCAATTAATCTTGATTTCCTTTTATTATACATTGAGTGGCTTGACCAGAAAGAATGGACTGTGTCTGTACACCCACCCCGCTACACTGGTGATTAGGGTACTTGTGTGGAAGGTGAGAAACAAGGATTTATAAATATTTGTGCATCTAACGGACAAATTGTCTTGAGGGGTAAGATGAAGGATGAGGCTGAAATTACTGGCTGAGATTATACTGATCAGTTTAAAAGTTCAGTATTCTGTGATTTGATTTAGGACAGAAAGCTGGATGCAGGACGCCTATAGACAGACCCATGAGTTATTTGTATAAGCAAGTACACTGTGAATGCCATTTGTTACAGCAAATCCCGCTTCTCGTGTGATGCTGTCAGAAGTTTTCAGTCTTTGCCTATTGAAAAATGATGGTTGATGGCTACTGCCTCTCCAGATATCAAATACTCCAAGGTAAACAATGCTCATACTCAGACTAATATGGGTACCAAGGGAAAAGGTTTCCCTGCTTTGGTCTTTCTGTGTACCCTCCTCGAGCATTTCATGTACAAAGGTGCAGCAGTGCGTTGCTGTGGTTTTTCATCTCTCCTATCTTCTGCTTTATCTTCTAAATAGTCACTAAAACTTTGAAACCAGATGAAGGAGGTTTTGTGGGTGCTGCTGTCTAGGAACTTGTCCAAAGAATTCATTGTTGTGCTTTGTGCTGTGCTCTCACCCTCTTTGTAGGATTATTCTGAGGGTGAGGAGGGCAGTGCTGAGTGACTTTAAACTTCAATTCCCATCTCTTTAAAAAAAGAAAATCATGATGAAAAGAGTTCTTAGAATTTGTGCCTTTCTTATCAGCCAGTCTTTCTATTTAGGGATTTCTTTGGCTGATCTTTTTTTCTGAGACACCATTTGTTATTATCTCTTTTGCATTAAAACTGAAGGAGTTAAACTTGCTCCTGCTGTCAGTGAAGGAGGTAAGTCTTCTCTTCAGTGATCTATGGAAATTCTTCTGTGGAAACCCAAGAGGCTATTAGAGCCCCTGAAGTCCAAGTTATTGCCTGAAAAGGATCTTGGCAAAGAACAGCATTTGGTCTTCAGTATGAAGACCATTAACCTACTGCATGGAAGTTGCTTAAGTACCTGAAAATTCTTGTTCTAGAGGTTCTTACCTTGATCAGGCAAAATAGGAAATAACCTGAACTGCTGTTTTAAGTGCAGAACAGCTTGCAGTTCTGCTTGAAATACAGAGTGAACAAGCAGTGATACTTCCTAACTTGCTAGAGAGGAAAACATTTTTTGATTTTTCTCTTCGAACTTGACACAGCGAAACACATGGTCCAATAAAATGTTAGTAACTCCTCCAGGGTAAACCATAACCAACCTAAAGTCTAGAAGTACTGCATGGGTACTGCATAGGTCAGTCGCCTGTACTTCAAATGTATGCGCTTTTAACAGCATCTTCTCTATGTGGTGTTCCAGCTTAATTTTTGAACTACCTTGGTTTTAATTAGTCTCCAGGAATGAAAACAAACTCGTGGTAAACTGTCAGATTGTTGTTGGTATGCTAATAGGGCTGGTGGGATTTGGCTACTATGTTCAGCTGCTGTTGCATTAGTGACCTTTTGACCCCCCTGTCACGAATGCAGGTTTGTGAATCCTGCTGATTATGTCAATTTACTACAAATGAGTGACTTTACACGGTTTGATTTAGTAACAGTTAGAATTTACTTGTAGCAAATCACAGAATTTGATTATAATATTTTCAATAGCACTCAATCATCAATGATTAATAAAGTGATTAGACAAAATTGATCAAAACAGTGACTTAGTTACAGACTCGAAGATGGCAAGGGTCACTCTGTTACTACATGGAAGCCTACATGGAAGCGCATAAAGGAAAATTGAATTACACTGAGTTGGAATGATTCATAAAGGGATCGCGTATATAGGGGATAAGGAGGACCCTCCCGTTGAGTCACGAGGTTCAGAATGGACCCCCTTGCTTTCTAAACTCTTTCTCAGAAAGGAGCCTAGGTGCGGCTGGGTCTAATCTTAGTCTCAGACTTGGTCAACGGTTTATGTGAATAAGGATAATATATATGTATATATGTATATCTAGTACATAGAAGTGTATAAAGGAAATCGGGTTACACGAGGGGGGGGGGGGGGGAGAAATTGTATGTAGGGGATACAGGAACCTTCCCGTTGAGTCACGAGGTTTAGAATGGACCCCCTTGCTTTCTAAGCTCCTTCTCAGAGAGGAGCTGAGGTGCGGCTGGGCCCACTCTTAGTCTCAGACTTGGTCAACGGTTTCTGAGAGTAATGCTATAAGAATAATGCAGCAGTATAAGACTCCCTTTGAAATTAAATCATACATCTACAGACTACTTAAATTGATTCACGCATGCATACTCACAAATATGAATACATATATGAAAATGGTATACCTGTTAAAAATTCCCCTCGAGTTTAGTGAAATACATCTAATGCCTTGGCATTTCTCAAGGGGTGAGAGTAGAGCCTCGAGGAGTGAAGAATTTCAGCCCAGGCTCTGTTGTCGATCTTCGGCAATGGAGTTCTGGTTGCAGCAGACTTTCGGAGCCTGCTAGTTTTTGCTGACTCTGAGAGACTTTTCAATCAGAGCGAGGTGCTGGTACAGCCCGTGGCAGTCCAGGAGAGCTCAAAGGGCCTCACTTAGGACTGCTGTTTATAGGATTGTGAGATGATTGACTTTAATCACCAGTAAATTTCCATCCGAGCCACAATTCGGGTTGGCTTATTGTTGGAATTCCAGCAATGATGATACCACTCTGTTTCAAGGCTGTCCGGGGTAGCTGTTTGTTCTTGTTCCCCTCGTTAGCCATAATATGAATGTTGATAAGGACAGGGCCGCTCTCTGCTCCAGCCATGTAGGAGTTTCTGGTACAATTAAGGGGCGCTTAACTGACCAACTCGCTACGCAAAAGCTGCGGCCTGGAATTCCTGAGATTGTAAAGTGGCCGAAGAGAAAGGGAAAAAAAAGAGGGGGGGGGGGGGGGATGTACACCCCCCCACCCCCCCAAAGGAATATTCAACCTGAAGCTACGTTCCTGGGCTTTCCAGGTAATGCATAGTGGTTAGATGCTTAAGAAAGGGATTGTAGGGCACGAGTGTAGTCAGAGAAGCAAGGCATCAGGAAGTGCCAAAGATAAATAGGTACCTAATTCCACATGTAACTCACAGTTACAAAGTCCCTCTTGGAAAGAAGGCTGGCTTGTCTCTCTCAGAACATGGCAAGAGCAACCTGGGATTCATTGCAGCAAATTTGGCAATGGTTAAAGCTTTACCCAGTGGTATAGAAAACCTGCCAGAGGAGTTTCCTAGATACTGTGAACTCTCACATGAGATGACTGCTCTGTCTTCTGGATTTATGGATTTGTATAAATAAAGTGACTGTCTCTCCTTTTTTTTTTTTTTTTTGGTTGTATGGGTTGGTTTGGTTTTTTTTTTTTTGTCATGACAGACATGTCAGAAATGCTGGACAATAGAAGCAAACTATATGGCTCAGTCCATATTGCTCAGACTATATAAAGGGACAAAATGAGAGAATTATATTGGAGAAACAGGGAGACATCCTCTGTGATGTGAGAGACTAGGGTTTGTATCCCTGCTGCAGAGACAAGTTCGGACCTCAGGTTTTTAGTATTGTATGTGAGTAAGTGCAGGTTATGCTGGATTAGAGAGAAAATACTGGAATATTGGAAAATCAAAACTGGCTTATGGTGTCTGATGCACCAGCCTGAATTGCTGTCCCACATAGTCTTGCTGGTTCTTTTCTGCTTGTGGGTACTTTAGGTGCTACTTATTCCCAGTTTGAGTCTGCCACGCCTGTTTTCTCACACAAGTCCCTGCGGTGGCACTTCTTATGGAACAGACAATGACTGTGAGAAAATGGAGGTCTTGGGAGATGCATGGAACAACCTTTGTGGGCCTAGAAATGCTTTTCTTAATTTGCAAAAACCTTTTGCCATAAATAACTTGCCACATATATTTAAGCATTTAGACATATATTTAGGCATGGGACTTACACAAATGGATGGATACCTGGCCCACATGTTTGTTTACAAATGGTTGACAAAGCCAATAAAATGTTTAAATTGGAGGTACAGCTTTTTTTTTCAGGTGTGTATACCTGAAGTGAATATCCAGTACTAAGATAGCTCCAGCGATCCAATAGGTGGTTTTAGATTGAGTATTCTTAATTTGTCTCTTAGAATAGGGATCTGATTTTAAAAGCTGTTCTATGAATCAATGTACTAATAAAACCAGAAAAGTCTCCAAACTGTCTTTCTTGATCTTGTGTGTTCATGAACTGGACTTTAACAGCCTGCAGTGTCAATTCTATTAAGCATTCGATAACAAAGTAGGCAGTGCTCGCTATGCAAAAGCTGTTTTCCCAGACAGATAAATTATCAGGCTAAAGTGCAAGTATGCTTACTCTGACAATGAATTTAAATTATTGCCTCTAAAAATGGTGCATCTGTCCAAAGTGTTGAAACATCTGGTTTCTTTTTTTGCAAATGTTCATAGGCAAAATAAGTCATGTTCAACTGCAGCATTACCTACGTCTATCCTGGTTTGCTAATTTTTTACACTATTCCACAAGAAATTGCAGATAGTTCTTCAGCTTCATTTCAGCAGCATAAAAGAAAAATATTTAAGCCCCCTTTAGATATTTAACCTCCTTTAGGGGCTAAAAGGAAGGATAGGCTTGTGGGTAAAGCACAGGTCAGAGAATTGTTCACTTGGCTGTAGCGTTCCTCTGTTACTGTGGACAAATTAGACAGATTAAACACTTTTTTCCATTGGGGTTTCAGTAATATTGCTTCCTTTCTGTCTTCCCCAAGTAGTCTATAACTTGTTTGAGACAGAGACCATCTCTTACAGGGTCTATACAAGATACACGGATGCCAATTTCTAGGCAGGCAACAAACTAGCCTCTTTGTGCTGCTATTCCTTTTCTTGTATTTTTATAACTGCTCAGCATTTAAGATTCCTTTAGGTAAAACCTTTTGTACATATGGACATGGTGCAGCCTGTTGGAATTCTGTTCCCTTTTTCAGTGAGGAGTTGCTTTGCCCAAGCCTGGAGAACATAGCTGTGTAAACAGTGAAAAATTTTTTTTTTTCTTTTTTTTTCTGTAGTGGTATATGGTCCTTGCTTCTGGGAGAAGTTATACTCACTAGGGGAACTGTTTTCAGTTACATGTACTCTGAAATTAGTATGGAAATTGGTTACCTATTCCTTTTTATCTTTTTTCATCTCTCTTGCTTAGAAAGACATGTAACTTCCTATCCCATGTAATTCAGAATAAAGGAAACAGAATATGGCTATGACATCCTCACCCTTTTTGGTTCTAAACCTTTTGAATGTAAACTTAAAACCAGAAATGATTAATGAATTAAAAATGAGCGCATACAGGAGGACCCATCCATCTCTAGAAGTGCAGTGTATAGAACCTTCCTTATTTTTTGTGAAATTGAAACCATCTTTTGATCAGCCAAACTTTGGGGCCTCACAAATGATCTCTTAGAATTTTGGCAATCTTAGAGGAAACCCTATTTCTTGGGAACCAGAGGAAACAGGAAGGACTTGCTTTGCTTATAACTGAAATCCCTTTCTACCTGATAGGACTTTGCACAAATGTTTTGTTACATTTCAAGGTCATAGTATAAGGTACCTACCCTTTATTTCTTTTCCTGTTATATTTCTCCTAGTTTTCCTCCTTCTTCAAGCAAACATACATTAAAAATCAGAACAAAAATCCATCCATAACCTTGAGACTTACTGACATGACAATGACATAGCTGCCTTTAGGGTGCTATGTTTCATTTAAAGATCTTTTAAGTGAAGAGCAATAGTAATGTCTGTGAATTTGAGGTATTGCCCAATTAACATCAGTCCTAAATTTTCCTTCGTCCCTTCTATAAGAAGGGTATGATCTCAACTATGCCTTTCCATAGCACACTGCTTTTACTGAAGCCTGCCCATACCCATTTCCCTGCTAGTTTTATCAGAAGCAAGAAGAATCTTGGAGTATCAGCAGTTGTAATTTGCTTCTATCCATTTAAATTCAGAGGTCCTTTTGGAGTTTCCATAGGCTTAAGGGAAAATACTATTACTCTGCTCTGATTCAGATTTGCAGCGTGAAACCGTCACTCCACTTATACACTCCACACATTGCATTTTACAGCCATTGTCTTGATTACTGAGCTGCAATTGATTCACTAGACAGCAAATTGAAAAATTATCTCTAGGCTTCTCTGTAAAATTACCTCTGATAGCAGGTGCATTAGACAGTGCTTTAGTACTGACAGTGCTTTAGTACTAACAGAAGGCTGTCAGGCTGTCACCCTCTCTGCCAGCTAACTCTGACTGCTAGAAGAAAATTGAAGTCCAGGCTTAGAAGCTACAGCCACTGACAGGTTCTCTCCAAACAATGGCAAAGTATGGGATGGCAGATTGGGAGGGAGGGAAACACTCATTATATTCAAGCAACCTGGGTGCTTAATTGGCCTTATAAATAATGGTAATTATAGAGCTCTCATGCCATTGTTGATTAGAAAGAGCAATGTCCTTTTTATTTTAGCATCTGTGGGTTGCATGTGTATCTCCTGTAGCGAACTGTTACTCACTCATGTGCCTTTGTCACCTTCATCAGGAGTAAGAGGCATGCCGTAAAACTCCAGCAGTAGCTTTATTGCAGAGGAGACAGTAGTCTTTCACACAGTGTATGGTGAAGATGGAGGTCTCATTGATGCAGATGTTGTAGAAGCTAAAAGTACAAATAATTTTGCGGATGTGCGTTTTTTGGGGTTTTTTTTTAACATGTTCATGGAAGATAGAAGATTGTGAACAGATTTTTGGACCACAGGGAGCAACGCACACAACTGTCATGACCAGGTCTGTGTAGATTTGTGAATAAGGACGTAACTGAATCGAACAATTGAGACAAGGCAGAATAAGCTAAAGAATAACAATACAAACTTTGCTAAGGAAGATGCCATCTGGAATTTCAGGAGGGATTTTGGTGCTGAAAAGGATTAAAGCTGAACTGGAGAATATTAGATAGTAAGTGTGATAGAAAAATGGCTTTGAGGTAGTAGTTGCAGATAGCTGGTAAGCAGGATAGAATTTCTTTCAGTTCAGTCTCTACTAAGACCTTTTTAAGAACAGTGGACCCTCAGGTATGCTTGTATTGAGAGCCAGAGGGGAAGGAGTACAAAGTCAAGAGGCAGTCTTCATGCTGGTGGTGTACTTTGTGGTTTAATTTGGAAAACCAGTATATTTGCAAGGAGGAAGAAGTGAAGGAGCAGTTCTGGGTCAGAGGGCTAGGAGAGTTCCTGTCTTCTAAGAGCTGTTTTGAAGCTGCAGTTGAGCAACAGGAGGAGAAGAGCAATGTTTGCTTCTTTCTTAGGGTCAGTGAATAGAGGCTATTTTTATACAAGGGTGTTTTTTTTCCTCTAGGAAAAGGCTGTCATTGATGTAAGTGAAATTGTTGATTCTCTTCTGCAGTAAATTTTATGTACCGGTGGGGATGCATGTGAATACATGCATTATTCACATCTCATGGGGGTTTCTAAGGACTCTGATTTCAAGGTCTCCAAGTGGAGTCACACCTATTACAGTTTCTACAGTGTCCCTTTAGCCTCAAAAGTCCATGCATAGCTAGAATGTCTTTATTTAGATCTTACCTTTCCCTGTGTATGTGGGTGTGTGCGTGTGTGCACACAACTGTCTACTGCTCACTGTGGCCCTTACAGCTTGTGATAAAGACACAAGCACCAGCAAAAATGACCTTCCTAAATGTAAGATGACAGTGTTTTTATCCCTCTGCTTGGCATGTCTGGGAGCTGTAACCATAAATGAGAGGAATGTCTGCTTTTCTGTCCTTCTCTTTCACCCCCCGCCCAAACAGAGCTTAGCAGCCCACTAACGGGAGGTTGGCATTAGCAATTGTGTAGTGACCCCTGGCCAATTTATGAACTCTCCCCTGCCCTGGGAAGGAGGGGCTGACACATGCCCTTGTGTTTTCCTTGCACTCCTTCCACGCTTTCTGCTTTCTTTTCTTGCCAGGCACATTGACATCCTGACTTATTTTACACTTACAGCAACTTTCTGCTGAGAGCTTAATGAGTGCAAAAGGGCACTTATGACTTCCAAACATCGTAAGGCATAATAGTGCCGTGGGGGAGACAATCTAAAAATGAACAGAAACAGCGAAACACTGAAGGGCAAGCAGGATGCTGCAAAGCCATCTAGAAATATCTACATACCCTGGAATGACTTTGCCTCACCTTGAAGATCTAGCTATTTTTTTTTCCCTGCTGTAGTTTGTAAAGCTCTGCCTAGGTATGTCAAATGTGCCTAAAGCTAGGCTTCACAAAGTAGTGGTGTATTGCTAGCACTGTGTGAAACCCTTTCCATGTAAGCTTGCTGCTGTATGGTGGAATATTGTTAATGCTTGACAACCTCTTGAGAAAAAGTCAGCTTTCTCTAGACTCCAGCTCATTTTAGCAGATTACAGTCTGTATTTTTCCCTTCCTATGGAAAAAGCACACAGAAGAGAAAGTCTTACTGGCATTTATCCTTGTTTTCAGCTTTATGTTCTGCTTTATGTGTTCCTTTCAGAGCGGTTAGAAGCCCTTTCAAAAGCAACATTGGCAGTTCTTATGGAAAGCTGAGATTAACAGACTGAGGACACTTTTGGGCTGTTTATGTTCTGTTCACGTCTCCCATAGAATCATAGAATCGTTTAGGTTGGAAAAGACCTTTAAGATCATCCAGTCCAACCATTAACGTACACTACCAAGTCCACACTAAGCCAAACAAGGGTAGACTAGACTAAACCATGTCCTGAAGTGCCACATCTACCCGTTTTTTGAACACAAAAACACCAGCCACAGGCTCTTTTCTTTGCTGTTACATAGCTAGTCTAGAAAGGTGTGTATTTGACCTAATTACTGCTCAGAGTTTATTAATCTAGTCTCTCTTGTCATAATTTTTGGTTTCCTGATGGACGTGCCTAAACATGGGACTGGAAGAGTTACTTGGCATTGAATTAAGGACTGGAGCCAGGCATGCTCTAGCCAGGAAGGTGGAAGTTGTTTTTGCCATTCTGCTTGGTTCTCCTGTGCCTTTATGGTTGAGGGTCTGTGTTGGTTTATAGTTCTCTGGCAACATTAAGGGCTCCTCCCGCTCTCACAAAGTGTCAAATGTTCAATTGAAATGCTTCAAGAAGTCCAGTCTGGGAGAGGATTCTGTGGACAAAATAATCCTAGTTCTTGACTTCATAGAAAATACCCAGGGCCAGTCAGTGCAATGGGGAAGATCCTGAGCCTCTCCTTATGCTGACAAGCCTTGCAAAACAATGGTCCTTTGGGACATTTTGGGACATGCAAGGGAAAGCACATTTCTGCAGTTGTTTCAAACATGAGTAATACTGAGTAAACATACCCTGAAATACAGGAAATGTACATACGAAACAATGCTTAACTTTATTTGTTTCTAAAGGCTATCACAGAGCAAATGTGGACAAGTAAGACAGACCTGGTGACCTTAAGAACCTAAACAAAATCAGCAGAGCAGAAGTGGTCAGGTCCTTACGAATGTGGGGTCAGCTTCGGGTTTTGTTCCTTTTTTGATAGGCTGAGTGCGGCTGCAGGTACACACAAGTCTGCTTCACTGGGACTCTTCCTGCAAGCTAGGACCTTTTACTACAGGCTTCCTAAGCGGTCCTGTAACCACAGCGTTACAGATAGCACAGGATGCTTGGCAAGGCTTAATATGCTTGGGAAGAAAACAAGCTCTCCCTTATGCTCTGGTAACTCATCAGCTGCTTGCATGATGTAGACTTTAACCTTCACGGATTCCCAGATTGAGAAGAAGTTAATATTGCCCCAATATTAATTGCTGATGCTTAGGACCGAGGACAGAGGGTGGCAGCACAGCGCTGTCAGAGCTCACCCACACAAATTGTAGAAGCTGTGGCAGCACTGAGTGGGTGTAAAACATTTCACACACAATTGCTTCTAATTAAATGTACATATTTTTTTGTTTTGCTTCACGACAGAGCAAAAATAACTTCTGTTTGCCTGGTGTGTTTTGGTATGTTTTAAACTGTATCTTATTGTTTGACTTAAGCTTAGGCAGTGAAGTTTAAAACCATGAGTCGTGTATAGTGTACGTATGCAGAGACAAAACTTGCCTCTGAGAAGTCAGTCACTCATCTTTTACTTATGAAATACTATAAAATTGCTGCTTGTTCTGACGACAACAACAAACAGGCCATTTCGTAGCATAAGGAAGAATAAACAAGCGACTGTGGTACTGAGGCTATAACCAGCTCTGGCTTGGGGGGAGAGTGAAGAATCTGGTACGAATCATAGTAGGGAGGAATAAACCACGACTGTAGAAGGAGGCATGCTTCCAGGAGCCCTAAAATGCTTAATTTTGCTTTTTCCTCCCATGGAGAAACTGAGAGACCAAATCGCTTAATGTGCTACTGAAACAGGTTGGAATTTTATGGTGCTAAATGCAAGACTAAAACTTGCAAAACCAACCCAAAACACACGAGCCCCCAAGCCCCCTAAACCAAAACCAGATCTACATCCCCCATTTTAAAACTGGTGCAATCTTTATCCCTCTCTCACATTCCCAATTAAGTGAAATGAAGGTGCTAGGCTGTTGGTAACATGCTGTAAGGATATGCATATGCCCAAAACATTGTTCATGAACCCTTTTTGTTCCTTGAGGAAAACAGTAAGTAGAATTACTGAAGGAACATCCAGAGTTCTCAGTACTAAAAAAAGGTTTCCTGAATGAGTGTCAGAAATTAGCTTTTTTAAAAGAAGTTTGCTGAGCATTGAAAGGAAGCCTTGCCCATTTCCTCCATTAACAGGAATAGTCTTTGTCTCCCGTGTTTTGAATGAGAGGTCAGCTTTCAGATGGCAGACCAAAGTTGCTGGGGCACATTGGTCAAAGGTCAAACAGAAAAGTTTTGTATTGTTGAAAATTGGTGACGTGATTATCTTGTTTATATTGTGGTTATTTATATTGTTGTAAATTGGTGATGTGATTTGGACCTGTGTGATGCATTAATGTAGCTTGAAAATCCCTGTAAATCTGAGATAACAAACGTAACTACCAAATGATGTTTACTGGAACTCTATAGAAGTAAAATATTTACAAATGCTTTTTTCCTCATTCATTTTGTTTAGGACTTCAACAGTTCACTTAGATGAGATGTTATATCTTGCTTTTACGTCAGTTGGTTTACTTAATCTTGTCTTGCTGTGCTCTTTTGGCTAATCAGGAAATGGATCACAATCTATTTATTTGTGCAAATGAAATTATTTTATGTCTGATAATCCCAGGAGAGAATATTTCTGTTCTGAATTGTCTCCAGAAGTCTTAAGTAGCTTACTGGGAAACAGGACCAATGTTTATACCTATTTCATGCTGGTCATGATTTTAGATCAGAGCAATGCAAAAGAACATTCCTGAGCTGAAGATGTAATATTCTGGAAACTTTTAAAGCTTTTCAGTTGTGGAAGAATTATTCCTGCACTTAAACAGTAGGAGAGCTTGACAGACTAACTCCACTGAAGTCCAATATGACTCGGAAGAATGCAGAGAAAAGATTGTCTCTTCCAGTTGACTCTCACTTCTGTTTCTGATTTCAGTCACTCTTTAGATTTTTTTTTTTTCTAGCTTCATCACTGCTACTTTTTTTTTTAGTGCTTTTTTTCAGCAGACAGAGCGCCTGAGTACAAAAACCAGAGGAAAGCATCTTCCACCTCAACTCCTTTTGGATGGCAGCTCTCTAGATCTTTTCATAAAGGCATTAAAAATCCTTGAAATGACAAAGATCAGCTCTGAACAGACTAATTTACACTAGTAAGAAAGAAAGCAGTATTAGACAAGTCAAGATCTGACTGATAGAAGTCACAGCACGCATTTTCATTGGAACTGTACTTTATATTTGTGGAAAGAATCTGAAATATTACTGAGAGAGTCTTTCTAGTTACTCCTTTAAACAGCAATTGATAATCTCCTGCAGCTGTGCTAACATTATTGCCAGAACTGTATGCAGCTTATTTCACTGACATCACATTTCTTACTAAGTACACTCTGATCTTCACAAGATCTTCACAGATGAGATGTTGAAAGAAATATTTGCAATGACCCATTTTCTGTAAATGAAGTATTGTGCCCCCTATGAATCATTGCTTTAGAAAAGCTTTGTCTGCCAGAGGTTGGATACAGGGTGTGTGAGGTGTTTCTCCAAAACACACATAAGCTGCAAATTGCATATAATGACCCACATTTCATTATCCTTCCATTTCTGCAGGAAAGGGTTACACAAACCAGGAAAGCACCTGATTTTTGGCAGGTTTGCTTTGCAACAGTTTGGTAGCAGTAACATTGCCCTGACTTGAAAGGTGGGATCCCCCCACCTGGGGAAATGAATCTTTGTGATGGAAAGGGATGTAAGGGGGACAGCCACAGGCTGCGGCGTGATGGCGTTGGCTGGGGTTGGGCAGATAGGTGAATCCAGCAGCAGCCACCTGCATTTCTTTGCTGCAAATAAGACTGGTTCCTTGGTGGGTTCAGTTTGTGCTGGGAGCCAGAGCGGCTCCCCAGAATTTAGAGAAATGATTTGAGCCAAGCACAGGAAGAATCAAAAATTGTGCCCTTAGGTTCTGAAGAGCAAGAAACGTTTTGAAATAATTATTCCCGGTGGAGGCTGTAATGAGGTTAGGTTAGGCACAACGAATAATTCTAATTCCTTATTGTCTAATGACACAATTTAAAATAGCATTTCAGACTCGGGCCTCCCAGGTAACTGGGTTAGATCAGTAATCCCCTGCTCTGATAGAAGCTGTTCTACTCACTCCTTAGAGCCATGTCTTCTTGTGACTGACCGAACATAGGCTTTCTGGGTTTCAGTATAGCAATCTGACTGTAAAACTTTCCTTTGTTGCTGTATGTATAGACAAGATGTTTATTTGAGGGCAAGGTAGAATATG
This sequence comes from Pelecanus crispus, assembly GCF_030463565.1. Classification (NCBI taxonomy): domain Eukaryota; kingdom Metazoa; phylum Chordata; class Aves; order Pelecaniformes; family Pelecanidae; genus Pelecanus; species Pelecanus crispus. Next base: position 75,490,691 of record NC_134645.1, on the reverse strand, counting down.
TTTTCAATGTAAATATTTTGGTTGGGGAAGAAAACCAAAATCTTTGGAAATGATTCAGGGGAGGGAGATCTTTTTGAGCAGCTGTATCAAAAGCTAGACAATAATTGCAGCATCCAGGCATATTGTCAGTAACGGCCTGGTGGCTGAATCACATATTTTTTTTTTTTTACGAACCCTTTGAAATCTTCTTCCTTCAATTAGTCTCTGAAGGGAGATCAATAAAATAGTTTTCTCTTCCAAGAGTAAAGATGTGTCTAGACTTTACAATGGAGAAAGTAACAGTTTGTCCACAGCAGTGATGAAGTCTCCACTCTTACCTACCATAATAGATACCTAGGGTTCCCAGCATGACTGGGTCTTCCTCATACAAGGTGCTTTTAGGTACACAAAAAGCAAGCTTTTCTTTTAAGTCACTTGCAAACAAACTAAAGAAGATTGGTAAAAGCAGTGATGCTGGGGAGAAATATTTTACTATCTCTAGTCCCAAGAGGAGGGTACACTTTTATATTTGGAAAAGGGAAATGTTTAAAACAAGCATGTGTATTTTTTTGCAGATAATATTCTTTTGCTTTCACTCAGCCCTAAGGTCCTGTGAAGGTAGTCAGTGAGGTTATTAAAAACTGGAGCTCTCTCAAACATTGTTCTGCTGATGCTGGTCATGGACAGTGAGCCCGTGCCCATGAGAGACATTATATTCCAGCTTCCTCCCTCAGCTGTACTTGCTTGGGCATCAGTTAGATCTTGTTCCGCACTGCTCTCCAGGGAATGGCTGGCACACAGGATTAAGAAGACTAAAACTATGAAGAAAAGCTCAGGTGGTAATAGTCATCCCTCTCCAAAGGAAAACAATTAAGAAATAGTGAAGGCACCTGGAGCACAGATCAGTTGTCTCATTAGTAAATGACACAGGCATGATGGCCTGACCTGTACTTGTTAAGTACTTAAGAGATCAGTGGTATCCCTTCAAACTGAATTCAGCTTTAAGGCAAGCAGAGCTCATAGTAATCCCTGCTGGAAGAAACTGTGGAGCCACTTCTGCTAAACTTGAAGGTAGTGCAAGGCTTGTAAAGTAAGAGAGCTTTTTGCATGGACAGAGGGGATTACTTTCATATTGACTGTTGCCCCAGATATTCAGGTAAGCATCTGTTGATGATGAACTCCTTCCTGCTCTTATTTAACTTCTATTTGTCCAGTTTGTTTGTACAGGCAAAATTCAGCCAGGTCCTTTACACCACAGCGCTGTAATAACAGACAGGCCTGGCTTGCAGAAGAGGTTAGCAATGTGACCTTTATTCTGCCTCCTTGGAGGCAAAACTGATATCCTCAAGATCTGTGGTTTGCTGCCCAAGATCTCACATCAGTTGTATGGCAGAGTGAAGAGTGGCACGTCCTCTGTTTGGAAAGGCAGCGTATTCCTTGGCAGGCTCCCCAGAGAGCTCATCCAGATTTGTAGCTGTTTGTTGTCGCCGTACTAATCACCTCGTGGTTAAAGCAGATGACTGACTTAGCCTACTTAGTGGGGTCAGAGATAGGAAATATTTCAGATCTCCTTATTCCCCTCTGTTTGCCTTGGTTTTCCTAGCTTCACAGGGGAGATAACAGCAACACTGACATAGCCAAATATTTGCTCGTATGAGTACATATCTTAATTAGCAAAGCTCTTTGAAAAACTGTCTGTGGCAAGTGCTCCAGCAGCAAGAGGAATCCTTCATGCTATAAAAAGCCAGGAATTGTTTCCTCTGGCGTTTAGTCACCTCTCAGGATGGAGCCACTAATTTCTCCTCCTCCCCCTTTAATACACACATTATGTAAATAATCCTAACAATAAGCTGTCTGGAGTATTTTATTGCTTAATTAATATGGTTTCAATATTATGAATAAATAAGATCACATTCAGATTGTGAGTACAGTAAAGTTAAGGGGATATGATCCAAGAAGGAGTTTCAAATCCCTTCACATCTGTTCCTCTGTTTTGTTGGATTAATTTTATGTCTAGATTAAATTATTCTTATGAATCTCTTTCCTCTGATGTTGTGCCCTCCTCCCCCCAACTTTTCATCATCTGTCTGCTCAACACCTTTGCTGCTCTCGCACACAGGGAAATAAAAGCCACTTGACAGCCCAGCTGGCTGAGCAGGTCTGTGCTGTCCCCCTCCATCCCTTGTGGGGCTGCTGAATGTGATGGGTTTGGAAAGCTCTGGACTGGTTGGGCTCTGTTTTCAAATCAGTGCAGCCTTTCCAACTGGCATTCGTTGTTACTTTGATGCACGTTTTAATTAAAAACTTGGGAATTCAAAGTCCATTGAACTGTAGTAAACTTACTTTTTACTGAAAGACCCTTCTCTTCCTCTCTTCCCTGCCCTAAAATAAAACTCAAACCCAAATGCCTCCCAGGGCCTTGCTTATTTCTGTTTAGTGAAGGAGAAACAGTTGTTAAATGTTAATCTCCTTTACATGGTTCTCACAAGGACTTTTTTTTTTTTTTAACTTTTGGCTACAGAAATGCTGATGTGACTATAGCTTCCAAGTCACCAGACAAGGAAAAAAAAAAAAAAGAAAATCTGTAAAAAGTCACAAGACAGGAAAACAAAATTCGTGTAGGCATATAAGATGCTTATTTAGTAATTGAGATTTCATTTTAATTTTGTTAAATTTTAAACTCTCAGTGGAAAGAATTGCCCCTCCCTTGGACTAGGAGAAGGACCTGACACACTTTGGGCACTCCAAGCTGAAAATACCTGGGTTGCAGGTACAGATGCTAAGGAACTCCCTGTCTTCTCTTTGGTGCAACGAAGAGAGTCTTTGCTCAAAGATGCTTCCTCCCAGACCCATCCTTGCACAGTGCAACCAGGGCCCTGATCCCTGCTAAGCACCCTGCCCTCCTTGCTGCCTGCAAAACCCTGCTGTTCCTGCTGGGGTGCAGCTGCCCGCCCCCTCCCTGTTGTCCCTCTTGCTGAGAGCAGCCAGCAGTGCTGGGCTCCGAGTGGCTGATGTCTAGCTGTGTGGTTCCTATTTTTGCTAAAAAGAATTGCTCCATTTTCCCAACTGATTCACCACCACCAACCACCTTTGATAGGATCAAAAGTTTGTAGCTATAGTAAATACCCTCTCCTTTTCTTAACTATGCATGCCTGTAAGTTCTTAAAAATACAATTGTTAGTGGGACTCAAATGCTTCATCTCTGGAGAAAATCTGGGTTGAAATCAGCCTGACAGGTTAGAAAGCCCTTAGAGAGGGACAAAGTAACATGGGCAGACTAAATGACCATTTAGAAATGGATTATAGCTCGAAATTTACTGTTTTTCTATGAGCATTGTCAGGCCATGATCATTTATGCGCTGCCATGTCTTATAGTGCATAGTGAAAGATGAAGACAAGTATTTCCTGGTATCCCTTTGGGTATATTTTTGCACCTTTTAATTTATTCAATGTTGTTATTGTACCCTTATGTTGCAGGCTCCTGGCTGCACCCAGCTGCTTGTGGAGCAATCTGTATGGTGTATGGCTTTTCCTCCTTCCCTCATAGGAACGCAAAGAGAGGATGCAGGAGGCATCCTGAGTCAGCTCCTGCATGTTGCGACGTGCGTGCTGTGGTTGTTGCTTCATGGTGGTGTCTCTTTGAGTCTACCTCCTGAACCTGGGAATACTTTTTCCCATTTAAGGCATATTAGCCATAATCTACACCCTTCTAATTTTTTAAAATTTTTTTTTTCTTTTACTACTTATGCTTATCTCTTCCCCTGTGGTAAAAGAAACAGCAACTTAATGCGAAGGAAATCATACCTGATTTATTCATGCTTATAAAAACAACATGTGTTTCTTCACATACAGGTAAATGGAATTATAAAGACAAGACTTTGTGAATAAAATTTTGAGAAATGAGAAAGTTCGCTAGTAACTCATTTACCATGACAGGAGATGAATAGGGGTAATTTAGTGTCATAAAAGTAAAATTGGCTCATGTCTTACATGGGGGTGGGAGGAAGAATATTGTTCAGCAGCTGGAAAGCGGAGTGGAGTTGAGAATCGGCAGCTGTGCTGAGGGGTTTGACTGCCTGGCTCTGTAACCTTGGGTGAGTCATTTTATGTGCCTGGTGTACATGCTCCCTTCTGTAAATACAGATCTAATTCTTGGCTAGTTTTAGAGGGTTTTGTTCTCCCCATGTGAAGCAGCAGAAAATAGGGCTCCAGTGTGGTGCTGCTCTGTTGCCGTGTTTGAATAAGATTGTTTCCTCCTCTCTTTTCTTCTCCTGTGGCTGATATATTTGCTCCATAAGCGTATTTCAGCCTTCACATCTTTCCTGGGGACAGAGAGAGTGGAATGTAATCCTGAAAGAAAAGCAAATATCCTTTGGTTTTAAAGATATATAGTAGTAAGATAAAAAGATTAGGGCCTGTGGGAATAGGCATTATGAGACTCGGATGAAGTATGCGGTCTTCTAAGGTACCTACCTCCTTGGACAAATAAGCTGGACTGAAGGCACAAACGAAGTGTGCCTGGGAAGTTCTTTCCCTGGACTTCCCTATTAAAAACACAAAGCAAAGAGGAGACTGAGTAAAACTATGCAAGAAAAATTCCCCTTGTTACTAGCAAAAATGTGAAAGTCCCCGAGTTAAAGGATGGTCAGGGCTGCTCTGTGGTGTGGGCTGAACAGTGGCTCCCTCTCAAGGTCTAAAGATGGTCTGAAATGAGAGAGAGAGACCTGGTAAGGACAAGGTGGATGCTAAAAAATGCATGAAAAGAGCTAAAGATTTTGCATAAATTAGCTTTGCAGCAATTTGTTTCCCCGTGGTGAAGGACAAGGACAACAGGTCTCGTTGTGGTGTGTGTTTTATTTTTGAAGATGGGGCAGAGAGGGAAGAGAGGTTTGAGGGTAAGCTGGATTGGCTCTGATATGGCTTCTGGTTTTCAAAGTTCAAGAGTGTGCTTATAAAAGTCTGGGACTATCAAAAATGCATTGGTTCCACAGTGTGGGTAATGTTTGTTTACTGGTGTGAATGGATTAAAACCCCAAAAATGTCTATTTTCTGCCTAACCAGGTCACTTCCAGCATTTTTAGGCTCTTAAGAAAGCTAAACAACGAGACTGGCTTATTTCTACTGGCATTTTGGTTCATAAGAAGTCTTTGCTATCAGCCTTTTTGAAGCTGGGATATTATAATGTAAAATGGAGCTGCTAAACCTTACATTATCAGTAATTAATGTAATGATCATGTTTCTGTTTTTATTTTTGTGGGCTTTCTGGTTCCTCTGAGTGGTGATGATGTGCAGGCTGCCCTGTCCTAATGAATTATTTACACATTATTGCTGGTAACTGGAGACAGTAAGATGACTTGTGCCTCTTTAAAATGTTCCCCTAAATTACTCTGAAGATGCTGCTGTGGCCGTACTACCATGTACACCGCTTCTGTGCTTTTAATCTGCTCATCATGCTGCAAATCTGTGAATAATGTTGTTTACAACAGTTTGGGGCTCTTCACTAAATGCTACAAACAGCTTTGGCCTGGGACTTGCTGAAGTCTACAGTGATCGCTCTAGCCTGAGTATTAATCTTCGTGCTTTGCAGCCTGGGCTGTGATTTACCACTGGGATTTAAAAAGCTTATTCAAATTTAGGAAGCTGTACAAATGTTCGAAGTCTGGGTAGGCAGGAAAGAGCTGTACGAGCTCAGGGAAATCTCCATCTCTCCTAACCTTTAAAAGGTCTGTGTGCATCTCTCTAGGAGATTTACTTGAAGAAAGTCTATAGATACCTACCTCCTGGTGAAAGGGCAAATCCAGTGAGGGGTTCAAGCGGGCTGTGAAGTGTATAAGGCTAAGCAGAGAGCTGGGATGATCAGTAAAAACTGCTCGGTGATGTTTGTGTTGACGGGCAACCAACAACCTGTGACTGCCATCTCTACAGCAGGGAAAAAAATTATCAGCTCATAGGTTTTGTTTGTTTCTTTTGTTGTTTGAACACAGAGTAAGACAAAAAGTGGATGTTACATGTACTGCATTTTAATAAGCCAGGGAAGGAAAGCTGTGCAAGAATATTTTCAACTTTTTCTGGCAGCTGGGTCGAGTGGTACCAGCACCCACTTGTGCCGTGGAGAAGGACAGAGCCCGTGGACACACCAGGAGGAGGGAGGGGGATTTGGGAGTGGTGAGTGGACAGGAGGCCAGTCTGCAGTGCAGGGCCATATCAGGGTTTTTTTCTGGTTGTAGTTAGCAGCTCGTATTTTCAATGATTGACTCTTAAATTAGGTTTCCAGCGTTGGTGCCCCCGCAGATGCAGAGCGGGCGTGCTGTAGCTGCCCCGCGTAGCAGGTCTGCTCTGCACGCCTCAGCCCTGAAAAGGAGGAGGCCTCTCTGCGACAGCAGTGCCATCTTCACCACAATTCAATTCTTGGCCTGTCTGAAGATTTTTTTTTTTTTTTTTTGAAGTGCCCAGTTTGTGTGTGTGTGTGACACCTGTTACCTCCGACTCCTTCTCCTCATCCACTCTGAAGTATCTCGCTGTTATCACAGGTCAACGTGCCTGGTTTAGTGGCTTCAACTTATAAAAGTTATGTCATCGTCTCTTCACCACCTTCCTTTCAATCCAGTCCTTCCAGCAACTCATTTTGCCTTATTCTTTTCACTGCTGATCTCCCTATGCCCTTTTCTCGTTTGAGTAATTGCCCAGTCACTTACATTTATCTTATCTTCTATTGTAAAAAATTTCAGGAAGAGAATATGTCTGTATAACTTGCTCTACCTTTATGGCATTATAGAGTATAAATGGTTGTTATTAATAATGCATTGCAAAATGGTCTCTTATTTGACAAGTGTACTTTTATTTTAATATATAATGGCATACTTGTAAGTGTTCTGCAGCATATTTTATAAAATTAATGGAGTCCCACAAAATGGGAACTCACTACTGTGGCTGGCTGTTAAATTTTTGCTGAGAAATGGAAAGAGGCTGCAGGATTTTGTATGCAAATTATGAAAGGTGGAGATTTGGCTTTATGTATGTTGGCAGCCAGTGGAGGGAGAGGGAGAGAAAAAGAGCCTGAGATGTGATATATTAAAACACTTCAGAGTGATAGAGAGAAGAAAGCTTCAAATTTTGTTGAAGCTATTCATGTTAAGACATGCACACTTTAATTAAAGAAGCCAAACGTCAGCTGAATCAAAGTCACTGGTTTGTTTTCACTAGATTCAACATAACTCTGAATGATAAGAAAATGGATAGTTTGCTCAGAGAGAATAAATCCAGCCATAGTGTTTATTGTCTGAAATAACCACACTTGAAAAATAGATAATCCATAGGGTACTAAAAAAAAAAAAGAAAAGAAGAGGCAGAGCACCTTGAGTGTTTCTTAGGCTGTATCTGCTTCATAAATCTCCATGCAAAATTCTATGAATTTGTTTTTTTCTGGTCATTTGACTTCACTAGAATAAACAGGAGTTTTGCTGTTGACTTAAATGGAACTGGCTTTCTTGCTGTATAAGTTATTTTTAGAAAGAAAAACGCTCATTGATGCAAGAAATTTTCCCCAATTAGCACACCTTGGTGATAGCATGGGTATAAAGACAGAAGATTTAGTGCCCCAAACAAGTTGTGACTGTGAGCAGCCAATTAATTATCTAGTCAGAAAATGTTCATATACTTCCGTGTGAGGCTGTTTCCCTCCTTTTTGCCTTGGAACAGAAAGAAATGAGAATTAGATACTGAGATGTATGTTACAGTCTATCAAATCCTACTGCAGAAGTGGATAGTTAGAAGGATTGCTTACATCTGTAAATATATCTTAGTATAAAACACTAATAGAGTCTACATGTACTCTCACTTTCTCTTTTTATTGAGAAATGTTCAGGTTTTAGATTAAAGTAAGATGTGGACAATAGCATTTTACTGGACAAATGTATTCAATTTTGGATCTAAGAAAAAAAATCAAAGAATACTTCATTGGTTATTCAGTCAGAGATAAGCATGAGACAAAAATGGCAAATTGAAGAACAGGATTATTTTTCTCTATAGCCTCAATTTCCTGTAATTCAATGTAGTTTTTCAGGGCTTTAGATGTGGGTGCAACACCAACTGGCTTCACTCATAAACTTATTTTTCTCTAGAGCTCTCAGGGTGGAAATGGTTATGGTAGCAGCTGAGGGCCCTTGCAGAAATTGTGAGAGGGACTCTTGCATTGCTCTGCTCCGGTCTCGCCAGGAGACCCTGAGGGGGCCTCCCAGGTAATTGCTCATCATGTAGGTCCTGGCTGATCTTCTGCCCCTTGTTTGCATCTGTGGGTGTCAGGAGAGAGGTGATCAATAAGATGATAAACTCCCTTTTTCTGTCTCCATCCCATCGGGCTGTGAAGGTGTGTTTTAATTAGTTTTCTACCTGTATTCTTGCAATGACATGGTAGAAAGGTGCTTCATGAGAAAAGGAGGAAATGGCAAGTTTCTTTTTCTTTAGAGACTCTCAGGTTTTTTTCTAGCATCTTTCTTTTAAGTTTCTGCTCTCTCAGCCTGCTAAGTCTCCTCCTCTGCTTTTCGTTCTTTTGCTGGCATGGGTTGCACTGGAGCTAAGTCACCAAAACTAGTTTCCTGGGCTGTCTGAGTAGCGCCTGTGCTGTGCCGTGAGAAATTGCCGCTCCTACTTTTAGGAATTTCGCTCTTGTGCTTTTCTACGCTCTGAGACATGAGGAAGGGAGTTTGGCACTGTGGAGAGGGGAGCGCTCTGTTGCCAGCTTCCATAGGTGGTGGTTGATTAACGCTCAGTCGGTGTTTTATTGTGAGTCCTTGGTGCAGTTAAGTGCTAGTGAGGCGGGTTGGTTGCTCTTAGGCAAGTTTTGATTTGTTCGTGCTCACTTCTAGTCTGTGTGGCTGTTCCCAAACACAGGGACCACGATGGTGAGAGCTGGTTTTACACTGTAACTAGCAGTGGAAAAAGCATGTTTGAAGCTACTTCTTGGCAATTTGCTGCTTAATGTTAAAACACTGAAACAATAAAAAGTAGCAATCTTTCTCGGGCTGCAGAGTTTCCAGAGAAATGACTGGACTCCAGGAGGAGTCAAGCCAGTATGGGAACCTTGCTTCCCATGTGGTGCTGGCAGCGCTCAGCTCTGTAGTGTTTCCTGGCTGAGAATGATGTCTGGCGAGTGATTTCTTGGCGAGTGGTACCTGGCTTTGTTGCAGCTGAGCACTTCCATAGGTCTTGATCCTGTTGCTGGGTCCCGTTCTGATACCCCAGTGGGACTGCGTAGGTGTCTGGGGAGGGGAGGAGAGCTCAGTGAGCCCACAGGATGGGGTTTGGGGCTCTTTGCAACTTGGACCAGACACCTGACCTGCATCTTTTGCTGCCCGATGAGTACCTGAGCCTCTGGCTGTCTGGATGGTGCTTCTGGCCAGTGGATGACAGTGGTGGTTAGAAAAAACTTCTATAACCAAAAGGTGCATTGAAACTGGTGTATTTGCAAAGACCTGTGGCTTTTCACAACTAGCAACTCTACTCCCCTAATTAGCTCTGCCTTCAGTTTTTCATGTCGCAGCAGGGAGTAGAGGACTTTTCCTCACAATGTACGCTACATGTCTCAGTAGGTTTCAGTTCACTCTGGACAAAGTAGAAGCCATTCATTGACTAGAAGGTGCCGCAGCCTTAAATTCATCGGGGAAGGCTTAGAAGTGGTCAAAACCTCTTTGTTTTGTTGTGTGATTCTGTGTTAAAAATCTGAGTCATTAGTCAGCGTTCAGCTGGATTACAGGTAAGGAGCTGGGAGCTGATTTTTTGGGGGCACCACCACTGATCAGCGGCTCCATTGTGGCATGCCCAAAGGTGTTGGTCTCCAGCACCCTGTCACCATCGTGCTGCCCTGTAGTGGCATGTAGGTGGGCAGCAGGACCGCAGGGGCACCCACACTGAGGGACGCTGGTTATGCACAGGCAGGCAGCAAAGGAGACCGGTGGCAAACTCCTCCTTACACAGGGAAAACATCAGGGACCAGTTGAATGGTTCCTGAACCAAGAAGGAGGAGCTCTGAGATGCTTGAGCTGGTGGTTTGGGTCTCTTCTCCCTCTGCCCTTCCAGGGAGGAGCACAATAAATGTGTCTGGACATTAGACTCTTTTGGTGGTATTTTGAGACATTATGTTTTGCTTTCCTGGGTATCTTCTGCAATCTGGTGTTTGCAGCTCCTGCCCAGAATGGCTATGGAGTGTTGTGGTATTGGGCAGCAGCAGCGAATTTTGTTAGCTCTGGGTGGCATCTTGGCGGACGGCTGAGACAAATCCGGAAACTATTGTGCAGCTGTAGATTAGAAGGGGTCGTATAAACTGTAATGATTGGAACTGCACATGAAAAATATGTTTTTAGAATAAGTTCTCCTTCTGCTTACTTGTGTACCATAGAAATGTAGCTCAATATTTAAAGTAACATAAAATCTTGCAGTGGTTTTTGTTTTGTTTTTTTTTTAAACATGGAGTGCTTATGACTAGTTGTTACCACTGGAAAGCTGAATACAAATTTCTTAGGAAAAGCACATGAAACACATACAACAGGAGCTAGAATTACCTCAAACCCAGAAGCAAATGGAATAGAAAGCAACAGTGGCTGAACAGCTAAAAGATGATCAAATTGTAATAAAACCCCTTGTAAATACAGCATTTGGTATAGTTTTGCTCATCCCTTACTTTGACCCTCCTGCTATACAACTCCTTGCACTGTACTTTTGAAATAGGGTATTGCAGTATTTTAAATTGCAAATTGAGGGACTGCTATGAAGCTTATGGATATAGCTCTTCACAGTACATAGCAACAATTTTTTCCATGTGGTTGGACGTAGCAAATGTGAAAGCAGAAGGGTTATGAGGCTCCTCTTATTCTGAGTTTTTTGAAGTTAAGCAATTTAACATGCTAAGAGAAAGCAGCAGTGACTTGTAAGATTCAAGCAGCAGCAGAGGAGCGAGCTCTGAGAATGCACCTCCATGAGAACAGTCTCCACCTTTGAGAGGGGCTGGGGGCACCTGAGGTACTCAGAGCTGAGGGAAGCAGAGGTGCCCCCAGCAGCCAACATGAAGCGCCTGGATTGAGAAAAGTAGGACTAAAGCATAGAAATGTTTCATACCAACTGAGGTACCTCAAGGAACAAGATAGAAAATGTGGTGGGAGGGAAAGTGCTGGTTATTACATGGCAAGTATTTAGCAGGGAGAAATTAGTATAGGCTCCAGTTAGAGATAAAAGATGGATAACAACATCTGAACTGCTGGGTAAGAGCACCAGGATCGCACCTGTGAGATCTTACAGCGGTGCAAGGAAGCTGAAAAACTTTGACCATGTAGTTTAGTAAACATAGTTCAAGCCAGCTGAGGCCAACCAGTGACACAGCTGCCCACTGCACAGGCAATCCCAAAGCCTTGTCCTCATCTGTAGCTGCTGGGCCATGTCGCCTTGGGGCAGATGAATCCGGCAGCCCTGAGCCCCGGGTTCAACCAGTAGCAGGGCTGAGCATGTATTCCCAGTAGGCACATGCATGCACAGACAGACCTATACAGAGCATGCATATATATATATATCTATGTATATGGCCAGTGACACAGAGCAGCACAGACATACTCGGCACTCATGCAAGCCCCTTATTCCTCTATTTTTCCATCCTTGGGAAATCACCTATATCCTTTGCTTTGCCCACCTTTGATGCTTCCTCTAAACATCCTGTATGCCTTGTGCAATGCCAAAATCCTCTTCCCCTGCATAATTTTTGTGTTCAAAAAACGGGTAGATGTGGCAATTTGGGACATGGTTTAGTCCAGTCTACCCTTGATTGGCTTAGAGTAGACGTGGTAGTGTAGGTTAATGGTTGGACTGGATGATCTTAAAGGTCTTTTCCAACCTAAATGATTCTATGATTCTGTTCTATGATTCTATGATCCTTGGTAATGCCCCTTGCCCCCCACCCCCCCGGGAAAAAAAAAAACCAAAACCCAAACCAAAAACCCAAACCCCAAAAAACAAAGGTGCTCTGGAGATTTGCTCCTGTTGACTCATCCCAATGGGTGGACACCTGGGCACCAGGGCTGAGGCTCTCCTGGGACAGCCCTGGGAGGGGGCCTGGGCAGCATGTCCTTTCTTCCGGGTCCCTCACTTGGTTCCCACCTGCCTGTGTGCCCCTGCGCTCCTCTGGGGGTGTGGAGGTGGGCCTTTGATGGGCTGACTCCCGTGGGTCTGGGAGTAGCTGGGACAGGGTATTTCATGGTGCCTCAGTATGCCGTTGCCTGTGTGCTCCTTTGGATATGTGCTGATGAACTTTTAAAAATCATGTAACCTACCATTACTGTAGGATCACTATTTGCAGCATCAGGATCCTTTAACTATCCCCCATGGCCAACATAAATAACTTTGGGCTCTTCTGTCATGTGCACTGCTAACCATAACACCTCTCTGAGCTTCCAGAGTACCAGCACGTCCCCTTGTCATAGGGTGATGTTCCTTGGCAGATGAATCAATGGCCGCAATGTGACAGTATAATAAAGTCACACTGACAATTTAATTTTTTTTTTTTTCCTAACTTGAGGTGCTCAAGACTAAGAGTAACTCTGATGCTGTGAAAGCAAAACACAATTGAAGGGATAAAATGTCAATAATGAGAGGGGTCTTTAATGTCCTGTAAAATGTCGGTATGGGAATGGTGAAAGGCAAACAACCTTCCACAGTGTGCACAGACAGTTTTGAGAGCATGTGAAAGTTTGAGAGTCAACCTTCCAAAGGGAAGGTTGATTATGGTGATTTTAGTTACAGGGTGAATAAGAGCTGGTGCAGACAGAGGAGCAGATACCTGAGAAATGAAGGTCAAACTGCTGGCTTTTGAGGTACTGTTGAAGGCTAACAGCCTGCTGGGCTCCAACTGGATTCTGCAGCTGTGTGACTTGCTCCATCCACCACTTTGTGCATGTATGAACGCACAAAACCAGGACAGCGCGAAACTCTGTGGTTTATCTTGTCTTGCAGTATTCAGACAGGAACTCTGAGTGTCTGCGACCATTTCCTGGGTTTGGCAGACTGCTTTTTGATGCTTAATCTTTCCTCCTGCATTTGAGATCAACCAGGACAGACTAATCCCAAGATTAAGGCAGATCAGATGAAGGGCTGTTTCCATAGCAGATGCTGTCATACGAGCACCGGGTTACTCTTGTGCTAGAGGGAGGCCATAGGGCAATGCAGATGGCGGGGCAAATCCTGTTAGTCTGGACTAATTGTCAACTCGGTCCTAGCTCCTTTTTCCCCCTGCAGAAAAAAAAACCACACCAAGCGTCCAATTAAGAGACCAAATTGGTTGAAATTCTAACCCAGGCTTGTGTTTGCATCTCTTGTGAATAACGTGCTGCACTAAGGCTTGCATTAGTTCATGTTTAACTTGTTGAGCAGCAGTCTGTGTGGTCCTGGAGCCGGGAGGGGACTGCCTTCTGACTACCCCAAAGATTGCACTGTGCAGCTGCACGCCCACAACTACGCTGGAAAAATGAGACACCAGATCTAAGAGCTACCCTCAAAAATAACTGACTTAAGCAGCTCTAATGAGTAAGTCCTTTGACAGAAATTGATACTACCGAGACTGTTCCGTAAAATCATGGCAGTTTATTTCACTATCATCTTTGGGTGAGGCTTTCTACTAAACAGAGAAAACAGGGTTAGCTATGAGATGTAGCTGTTATTTCAACATTCAGATGGGAGATCTTACCGACATGTCCTTCCGACACAGAATGTAGTTACAGTTCCTATGACAACTGTTCCTCTCTCCTCCAGAGCATGGGCTAATGATAGTGTTTCATTACACGATCATGTAACGCTGGGCACTGTGACAGCCTTGTCATCTCTGCTCCGGGGTTTGCTCCTAAATGGCATTTAGCTGAAGCCTGCTTGTATTGTGCAGAACACGAATTGGAGTGACCGACCTTCACTGTGCTTACTGCCTGCCGCCTCTGACTTCCCAGCTTCCCACTTTTCATTAGTAAGCTCACTTTCTACCAAAATACATTTGGTAGGATAAATTTTATTGACAAAAAATGTATAGGAATTTTTTTTCTGTGGTAGCAATTCTATACACTGACTAACATTAATTAACAATGGTATCATAACAAGTACACAGAGTACTAGCCCGTATCAAACCAATCTGCTGACAAAAATTCATGAGTATAGCAGCCAAACCAGACTACGCAGCAGATTCCTGTAGTTACTTCTGCAACACACTTAGGAAAAATTATAACGAGTTGAACAGATATATTAAAAGACTTTATTCACAATAGAGAAATTTTTACAAATATAAGTTCTTAAAAATTAAGCATCTTGATCTATTATGTATTTCATAATTTCAGTTTATATAAAGATGGAAAGGCTAAATGGACTATGTACAAATAAAAAATGATTTAAATGCATGATAGAAATGGATAATATGTATGATGAAGTCACCATAGAAACAGTGAGCCATTGGGCATTGCAAAAATCTGTGTACAACCAACACATATGCAATACTTATCTCACAAGCAATCAAAACATTTTTCTTCCCATGAAACAATGTGGGTGCCATTGAAAGTGATCTACCTCTTAGGGCTTAATATATGCAGATTTAAATGCATTATTATGCTATAAAGAAATGGAAAAAGTATAGGCAGTGTATTTATGGAAAGATAGTGCCCCTCCCACCCCCAAGCAACTTCTTTTGCTCTTATGAATGACTGGGAACACAAAGTGACCATCACTAGCCACTTCCACGCAGCTAGTTCAGTGAACGGGAAATAAAACGCACGTTATCTCAGCAATCTAACAAGCAGTGGTAAGTACTGACTGTTTCAAAATGATTGCTCTAACTTTGGTGTTTTGGGATTATTTAAAAAAAAAAAAAGGAAGAAAAATCAATATATTCTCAGTTTATGAAAAGGTTGTTTTCTTACAGTTGGCAGATCTACACGTTGTACAATCTTCTCGTCTACTTACATTAGTTTACAAAAAGTACAGTATAGTGCAGTTTGTACATACAACCTGAATACCAATCCCAGTCACATCAAATTTGTGCTCTTTCAAATCATCGTAACTCCCAAACTTAAAAAAAAAAAAAAAAAAAATTATAAATTTCATACTAAATGTCTGTATTACAAGGAAACAGTCATGACACTTATATCTGAGTACATAGGACCCAATGCATACAAGACTTCTGTGTGTGTAGCCTGCTTTTTGAAACACGGAGAGGAGCCTATCTAGTTCTCCACTGTTTCTCTTCAGCTTGTTAAGTAAATGCAAGATCACTAGACACATCTGGGGGAAGCATACTGTGGTTAAGAAAACCATGTAAAAAGAGGCTTACAAAACCCATTTCTCAAAGGCTGTTTTTGTCTGAGCTATTGTAGTTATTTAACTGATACAAGGCGTATAGCAGCACATGCACAGCCATGTGGTAGGCAGCAGATGACCCAATAAAGATAACCAAGACAAAAGTCTTAGTTATCTTACTACTTTTTGGTTAAAGAGGGAAGAGTTTTTTGGTTTTTTTTTTTTAATTTCACAGCTATTATTTCTCTGAGCTCCCTTTATAAATACAGTTTCTGAAGAAACACAATGAAATATTATAGTCCTCCAAGACATCAGCAGGAGTTCTGCTTTTCAACGGAAGAGAGCCAAGACTTCATCCTTGCTCGTTCAGTTTCAGAAAACTGTCACTGTGACATAAGGGTATCCATATTTTAAATAATAATGATTTAAAAAAAAAAAAGGTAGTAAAGCAGAAAGTCGTGAGCCAATGTGCTGGTTCCACATAAGCAGGCTTTATCTGTGGCAGAGGCACGTACATTTGTATCCATTCTCCCAGCGCTGGGTTGCCCAGGCTCAACAGGGTGCCCCTGTTAAATTCCATGTACGAACGCACGACTCTGCCATGCCTGCGATGGAAGGCTCAGCATCACTGAAGCTCCTCTTGCCTTGCCCCCTACATAAATGTCTTTGGCAGCTCACGTGGCACGTGCCGTCTTCTTGGTCTGCAGGGGAAGCAGAGAGGCAGCGCTATCTGTACAGACTCCAGAGGGTCAAGTTTACGGGTCAGCCTCCAGCTGCTATATATAAAAATGTAATCCGTTACCTTTGCTCTTGGCTTTTACCTAAGAAAACCTACATCGCAGACCTCTACCAGTATAGCAAAAAATGTACTCTGTAATGCCTAAACAAGCAAATGTGCTTCCTCAGCTGTGATTAGCTATGCTGGACGTGTGAGCTATCTTAACTAAACACCTTTAAAGACGATTACTGTTCAGAACCATATTTGTTTTGCTGCAGTCCAATCAGTGAATAATGTGCTTCCTCAGAACGGGAAGCAAGGTGTTATACCCTGCTCAAAATGTATGAAAGTCATCCTGTCACTAAATGGAAACATAGGTAGACTTAATAATCATGTAAACCACTCCAGACTACACTTAAGTAGAAACAGGACTTACTTAATCATGCCTCTTCCCCCTCCCCTTTGGTGATGCCACAAAGTAAAACATTTTTGGCAAAGCTGTTGCCCTTAGTAAGCCAGGCCTCTAATCTGGGGAATATTTTTAAGTATGCTGCGTTTCTGTCACTCAGAGAAGACAGACTTGGTGCTTTCAGAAAGTTTTAGTTCTATGCTAGATAATTTCCTCTCTGAATTATTATCTTCTTTTAAGGAGACAAGTTTTCTTCAAGGCATCTGAACATCTAGTTTTATTCATGTAGATACACTAAATTGCTTTGTGACAAAAAAATATCAGAGTCTGGTGTCAAGTCTGAACCTATCTGAATGTTTGAGAAAGTCCCAGAAAACCAAACAAATTGTCTCTGGTGTAATTCTCAGCTTCCAGGAAAAGGTCATAGAGTTTTTTTTTTGTCTTTTTACCATCCAACCAAATGAAAGTTACTCGACTAAATATATAAAGAAGGTAAGACTCCTTTTCTTAATAAGAAATTACTACCTTATTTTACTCCACAGTAGCCTGACTAAAGACATGAGAATACCACCACTTTTAGAAAAGGGAGGAAACAATTTATTCTATTACAGTATTCTAATCAAAACCTGAAAAACTAAGGTCTGCTAACTAATGTGCTAAATTCATAGAAACTAGTTTAGTCTAATGTCAACGCATACTACAGTTTCAGAGTTGTGTCTGCATGAGATGAAAATATTCCTATGTAGACTTCATTGACAATGAAATACATCAGATACTTTACCAAGTAATGATAGACCCGCATAAGAAGAGACTGTCACAGTCACAAGATTTGTCTTGGATGACACACAAAACAAATTAACATAGAACAAAAAAAAAAAAAAAAGCTCTTTATACTTAATTCAATATGGCTTTTTGCAACATGGCAAAATATTACAGCTTAAAGCAGACATCTCCTCACAGAGGAGAAAAGAATTTTGCAGTCAAATTAAAAGCATAACAGGAAACAAGTAACACGCAGACCCTCTGCTCTTTTTGGCCAAGATGACACTGCAGCCTAACAAGATGTGGAGCGATGTCCTATTTCTCTTCTAAGAAGTGGTTAGCTGGATAAGAGGAAAATCAGTTGGGGTCCATTCATAAATATTTACTGTTAAAGAAAACAGACTGCAAAACACTTGATTTCAAAATTTAACTCAGGAATTTAAAATGAAATCACGTGCCCAAGTCCTGAAAAGAAACATAAGGAATGAAACAAAGTATAACTTAATCTTCATCTATTTCTGGTTTTCTTCTTTATTCCCATCATCTTTGTGAAGAACAGGGAGAGGATGAGCCTCTGTGTTGAAGACCCAGTGTTCGAATGGAAGAAGATCATCTTCAGAAAACAGCAAATACAAGTACCTGGCAAGAAAAAAAGCAGGAAATGTGACCACATCAGAGAAGTGAAACTACAATAGTTTTCAGGAAAACATAAACACCTGATTTCCCTAGATGAATGTATCAATGGGAACAGCTGACCAAACACAAAACACCAGTAAGTCCCAGCATCACAATGATTAGCACAAAAATTTGAGGCTACTCAACTCAGATTGGACTCAAGGGCAATAGCAACTGAGACCAACAGAAGAATGCCTCTGTCCTGATAGAGGACAAAGAAGTTTAGGCTATCAAGGTTAAATATCAGTTCACTTCCATTTCCTCCTTGGTAATTTTATTACATATTATTTTGATAATATACAAAACATAGTAATTTCATAGTAATTCTTTTCCTCCTGAATGTCCACATATATCAAGGTATGAAAAGCTCTACTATTTCAGTCAGATTTTGTTACATGAATGTCAACAGTACTAATGATAAATACATCTGTAAAGATGACACGTAGAACTACTTCATATTAATGAAAGTCAAGTTTCTTAACTTACTTGAGTGTCTCTGAAAGGAAGAAGCTTTGCTGCACATCATCATGGCTTTCATGATTGTTATATACGTCTCTAATACCAGAATAGCCACCATCCACTCTGCAATGTTTTTCCAGTGCCTGAAGAGGGGGGAGGAAAAGACAGTGGGATTAAAAAAATGAATCATCTGTCAGTTTTTCTTTGTTTGACAATAAAACTAGCCCAAAAAAATTGTCACAAAAAATTGTCTGTTGACAAAGAGATGAAAACTAGATAAAGCTCTAGATAGAAAACTCTTTTTAAAAAGACATGGGCACACATGTCTAATTTTACATTTAGGAAGAGAAGCAAAATGATAAATCAATAAAAGAAGTGAACACAAACCAATTTTGAGAAGGAAAGATATATGGATGTAAAGATATATGGATTTTCACTTATTTTCTTTTACCTCTTTTTAATAGGAATAACAATAGCCTCTCTCTCACAGGCTTGTCTATCAGCCTTCAGAGATTGTGCCACATATACCTTTCTTGGTCATATTTTAGTGCTTAAAAATTATTGTGATAGAAGTGAATGCCATGATAAAGACCAGTCTTCTCCTTACCTCCTGTAAGTAGCTTTGAAAAAGGAAAGGCAACTCTTACATAGAAAGTATGTAAGTTGTTTGGTTTCTCTGTGCAATTATTTCATTTTTCAATGGGAAACCTCCGATATTGGGCTGTGACTGAATTTCTTTTCTGTGGTAGATACTATTTTTCTTTGATACCTTTCTGAAAAGCCTTTGTCTGTTACTCAGGAGTAGATGGAAAGCTAGTATGTGGCTGGACTTAATGCAACATGTTTTAGATGTAGGAATGTGTTTTTCTCTAGCTAGTTTCCAAACTGTGTATTCAGTTAAAAGGTGTAAACCAGCTGATTGATTCCTATTTTACACCTAAAAATATAATTTATTTTCTGCCCACAGGAATGTTCTATATGATCAGCTAATTTTGAAGGCGAAAAAAGATCAAATGAAGGGTGTATACAGAAGGGCAAAAAACATGTACTTGGTGCTGGAAGCGTAGAAGGTATA
Source organism: Pelecanus crispus (assembly GCF_030463565.1). NCBI lineage: Eukaryota > Metazoa > Chordata > Aves > Pelecaniformes > Pelecanidae > Pelecanus > Pelecanus crispus. The sequence continues at coordinate 75,471,308 of NC_134645.1, read as the reverse complement.
TACAGTTATGCTATTTAATAAACTTTGCTGCTTTGCTTTATTTTAGACAGCTGTTTGCATTAGAAAGGTGGTGCCTATATATGAGCCACCACTTCTTTAAAGAGTGCTATCCAATACTTTATTTGAATATTAGTTCTCTTATCACTGCTTTGTTTAAAAATATTCATTCATCTTTTTTCTTTATAATTGACCTATTTAACAAGGCTGAAAATATTCTTAGCATCTTCATTTTTCTTATTCTGCTTTATAATAACTCTCTGGTATCATGTAGTATAATAGAGGAGCGAAGAGAATCTGAGATGATTATATTTAAAACAGCTCATTATTCAAAAACAAATCCAGAAAACACTCTTTAGCCCTAAATAAGTTCTCACAATGAAAATGATGGTAAGCATGATAGATTACTACATTTGCTCAGGACCACACTACTCTGAAACATGGTGCTTGCTGTGGAGGTGGGTATTGGAGCAACAACTTTCAGGCAGAAATACCTGGCACTTTATCAATCCCCCGACAGAGAGATGGAAGACAACTAGCTCCTCCATATCTGAAGTTATTACAAATATCACTGAAGTGATTACAGGATGTGTAGATTTTCTTTAGGGAAAGATGCTGCATTTCAAACGTCATATGGCAAAAAGCTATGAAAAGGCAGGAGATTTGTCTAAAAAAAGCAAACAGGCAGAATAAGCGTTTTCTGATGAGAGATGGGACTAAAAGTCACTAATAATTACTGAGGTATCCTTCACCTCCACCTGCTCTACATGCTGTTCAAGATCTGTGTTTTGCTGTGAGCAGATATCCTAAACGTCCTTGTTTTTGCTGGACTGTAGCTATCTGCATATATTTAGCTTGCATGTCAGGGTCTCCATAGTTTTCACTGGAGAGTAAGCTGCCTATTGTATATTTAAAAGGGATTTTTCTCCAGGAGAGATCCTTTAAAATATAACAGGCCTATTTGTCTTTTCTTATGTGTCTTTAGGTTCTTTAATTTTCCTGGACACTTTTACTAAGTGACAAATATACTTAAGTTTAAACAAGTAATTTCCCCTGGCTGGTACTCCTTCCCTCTCGTCTACTTCAACCTGCAATGAATTCAAAATGCTGAATCTGTGTCTGGTTTTTCAATGTCAAACACAAGATTATGTTTTCCAAGGCACAGCAGAAGGAGAACTTCAACTTGAAGGATAAGGCTATTATTCAACAAAACATCTGCATTCTAAACAGGGTGAGGTAAAATAAAAGCAAATTGCTTCTGGGGTTTATGTGCTCTAACATGTAGTTAGAGCCTTCTTTATGTCCATTGTAGGGAGATACCCTACAGGCACCTGAACACACTGCTGTGATGGAAACTAAGAGGTTAACTTGCTCCATGTTAGTCACCTGGTGGTATCTACTTGATGCAAATGTGAACTATCTTACCCCTCAAAGCTACTTCCCACTTAACTAAAGGAACAGGACATTCACGTGCGGCATTAGTACGATAAAAAGGCTCTCAGTTGTCACCTTCCTTTAACTGGCAATAATGGCCTTTTGTGCCCATACCTGCAGTTTCAGAGTACAGCGATGTTCACATTGACAGTGGGGCAGTGGTGGGTGGGAAGAAACAATCAGACACATTTTAAATTAGTAGTTCTCAGAAAATGAGGGTGGCTAAGATCAGTTATGCTTGGGTAATGGAAAACATCAAGCGGAGTGAAAACTGGCTGACAGTCTCAAAGTATCATAAAGGGAAAAAAACAAAAGCAGTGCTGTGAATTCAAAATACGTGCTGCATTTATAATGCAGAAAGGGAGACTTTCAAGAGCTAAGCTGATAAAACCTGTCTGACTCAGTAACAGTGGATATTGCTGTTGGTCATAACTGCATTTTCTCCAACTGCTGAAGTACATACAGAATGATCTTGGACTCAAAGCAGCAAAGCAAGTTTCCAAAGAAAAAAATGGAGATGCTAGAGCACGTTTTTAGTCTACAAAAGTTAGAGGAAGAATTAATGGACTTGTTGGAGAATTTAGAAGTCATGACCTATAGAGCAGCCTCCTTTCCTACTACAAGGGCACTGGGACACAAACCTAATGAGCTCTTATTGCCAGTGTCATGAGTTGAAAATGGACAAGAAACACCTGAAGAACAACTTTTTTGGCAACAACAAATGGTCTGATTGTTGCCCCTTTTTTCTTGTTTCAATCTCAGCTTCCTCTTTGTGCAACGGGTGTTGGTTATTAAACCAACCACAGTCAGTGGTCAGGGACTTCCCCAAGAACAAAACGTGGAGAGAAATACTCTCTGGAGCAAGAGGGAGCAGAATTTATGACATTGGTGTGGTAAGCTATCATGACACATGCTGGAACGAAGAAATACAGTATCAGGTGGAGCTGTACAGGCTATAAAAAGCTGAGAGAAAAAAAAAAAAAAAGATTTGAAACCTGCAACTGACTGTTTAACTTCTGTGAAGCTCTAAGATTTGTTTTTGTGAAACATGCAACTGCACATTATGACAGTGGAAGATGGGCCTGTACAGAATGGGACCAGCTGCATCTCCCCCACACGGGCTCTAATCCACGATGTTAGAGCCAGATGAGCGTAACCACAAGAATGTTAAACAAGGAACACGGGGGAGCGCTAAGAAGGTAAATGAGTGTACAAACCTGAAATAAACACAAACAAACTGAACCAGCAGGGTAAAGAATAATAATAAGGAAAACATTTCAATTGTTTATAACAATGTTATCAGTGTGGGCAGCAACAATGACTCAGGAAATGCATCTCCTGGAGAAGGGACACTTGGCATTGTTGAAGCCTGGTGGGATGACTTCCATAAACAGCCATTGTAAATATTCCAATTATTATCTGCCTGGGAAGATTCCAGTAGTAAAATGTGTGCCTGTGGATGGTGTTAGCGAAGAAGAAAGTAAGGGAATAGCACGCTGAATTAGAGATTTTTTTTTTTAAAAATTGCTTTGGAATCTTTAACTCGGAAGCACATTGTTTCAGGGCCAACAGAGCCTACACCTGAGGGAGGCAAATAAAGTGTCCTAAATAACTACCGTCTACCTAGCTGAATACAGTGTTGACTGCAGATATGGAATTGCTGTGAATATCAAACAAGGAGGAGTTAGAGAGTAGAAGTACAGTTAATGCTAGCAGCTATTCTTTTATGGAAAGCAGATTTTACTGTAAGTTTCATTCTTCAAGAATAGCTAATTACCAAACTTGAAATGCTCTTCTTTCACAACACTGCACAACAGTTGAGATACGTTCAGTATCTCACACAGTGAATACAATTACAGATCTTGGTTGCTGTGGAGGGAGCCAGGTAACTGGCAGATGTCATGTCGCAGCCAGGTATATGGAGTCATAACCCAGTAACAGCTCTCTAGTACGGTCCCTTGGGGATGAGAAATTGCATGACACAAGTCTACATGTTCTTCCCGCAGTATAGAACAACCTTCTACAACTAGCGGTGTAGGCCCATTCAAGAAAGTTATAATCATACACTCGTACAAACAAGAGGTGTTGGGCAAACTGACAAACAGGACATTTTTGATATCCTGGAAAGCAGTAACTCTGCAAAGGAGAGGTCACTGTGAACAAAATACTGTTTTGGGGTTTTTTTTCATTTTTCTTAGGTATACAGGGCTGCAAAAGTAATATTGTTCCGCTTCCTGTATCTCCTATAACATCTCAGTCTGCTTAGACATTCCAAAGTAAGAGTGAAATGCAAATAATTTAGCAAGGGCAACATTAATGTAAGGAGAAAATAAGTGAACTCTAGAAGTGTAGTAAGGACCCATACCTGGCAGATGAAACATGGTAAATCCAAAGGCTCTCATCTCTAACAGTAAGAGTGATTAACCACTGAAATGACGGAAACAATAGATTTGGCAAAACAATTTTTGCAGTATAGACTAGCTGCCCTCTTGGAAGACTTGTGCTAGACAAACACAAATAGCTAGGTTCAGCATGACTGGTTGAAGCTCAAAGGCTAGTGGGACACAGAAATTTAAATCTAGACGAGATTGTTATCATTAATGGACTTCAGTCCAGATGACCTATGCTTTTTGAATGGGACCCATTTTTAAATGTTAGGTACTATCTACTACTTCATCTTGGCCTTCATCACCTTAATTAAAATCACATTTGTACAATTACTGTTGAAAACACACTTCATAAAACTTATTTCCATGCCCCAGGCTCAAATCTGAGACATGTTTGCACTCTCCATTCACATGCAGCAATACTCAACATCTTGAGCAGTACATCCAAATATGACCCTGATCCAAGAAGTATTTAAGGAGAAATCACAAGGTATTTTTCTAATATACAATACCAGCAGTATTTGGTTTTGTCAAAATGATCTTAGTTCATCTATTTAGTAAGTGAATCTCTGGAAATTTGAGTTGCTATTACTGATTTAAAATAAATATTTACTCTCCAACTGCTAAACAATATCCAGATATCATTCAATAGCTCACTTCTTAACAAGATGTTAGGATTTAATAAGAAAAAAGTCCAACAGAACATTACCTCTACAGCTTCCCATCCCCACTGCCTATACTTTGGGTCATGAGTGAGCCGCCACATGTACATGTAGGTCTCTATGACTTCTGGTCGTAGGATGTAGTATTTTTCATTTTGTCTTGTAGCAATGGCCTCAACACCACCATCAAATCTGAAGGCTTCTGGTCCCAGTTTCATGCCTAACCAATATAAAAACACATGCTAAAATAAAAGCATTTTAAAAAGGTTTCAAATTACGTACCCTACCAAATCAACTATCCTTTCATGTGGCACAAAGCCAGGTTACCCAAAAGGTATATAATTTCTGAAAAATACTGCAGCACCTCCTGTTTTTAATATTTTGTAAATAATTTGGAGTAGGAGAGAGCTGTTCTTCATCAATGCCTTACACAGCAGTTCCAGGTTGAACACTGATGCTAACATTTGTGTTCTGGAAGACTTCATATAACTAGCAACATGTGAAATCTTGCTTAAAAGATGAGGATATTTACTTTTCTATATCAAACTGGAAAATACACTCTGGGTCCTGAAATGCTGCCAGGGTTATTTTTATAAGACGGCGAAAGAATCCAAAGAAATTTCCTGCACAGAAACCCACTTTCTTTGTGCAATTCTATTGTTTGCAGCATTGTACCAACAGAACTGAGAATAAAATAGTTTTTTGTGCATAAAAGATGATTAATAGCTATATTGATGCATAAATGAACAGGCTCTCTCTTTTGGCTACACAGAAATTGGCAAAGTGAAAAAAAAAAGCTGTCATGTTAATTACTAGAGTGAGTAGATACGATTCAGGTGCACAGAAAGTATTTATAAAACAGAGCAGCCATTCTTAAAGTTATTGCTAGAGCAAAGCAGCATTTGGTCAGAAAGGATGAAGAGTTCTCACCATCATACAACCTTCATTCAGCATTACGCAAAAATACCAATGGCTGCCTTCACAAAGTGAAACTGTGAAACTAAACTCTGCAATACAGTACTTACTCGTACGATCATAGGATTCATGGCAAGTCCTAGCAATTTCCGCACCAAGCTCGATGTGATGGCCCGTCTTGTCGTTAGGTGCTCCGTCTGCTCCAAGAGCAAACATGCCTCCAGCAAAACAAGTGAGGTGTCCCATCTTGTGTTCAAGCAGCCCACCCTTCCACTCAGCAATGTATGTCAGTCCCCCGCTTGATTTGCGAATGAGGTGGGTCTCTATAGCCTGCAAAAGTACATGATTTCAAACCCTTTGGTACCATTTGGTAAAGCATGAAGGACGAAGTTGTCTTGTACGTTGGTTGGTTTTTCTCCATATTGCCTTTGCTTATAAAGTAAAATGGATAATATGAGCTAGCGTAGCCTCAAAGTGCAGCCAAACCAACACAGATTAGCATACATCAGTAATGATGAGTAATTCTGCTACAACTTTGAGCAATTTACACAGTACATTTTATAAAAATATTGGAAAGACCTAAAAAATACGATTCGATTTTAAAATTCTTTATTTCTTTCCCTTTCTACTTTGAGCAATTTTAGGTAATTTCACTTTTAATGGTGATTAGCCATCACTTCAGCTTCCATACTTCCCATTGCAATTCTGACTTAAAGGATGTGGTTATTATTATAATTTCATGTCAATTATATGCAGACATAACTCATATTCAAAAGGCCTGACTCAGTGAGTGCACTGAATGTTAGGGCTCTGAGTCTGAGTCTGAGCATTCCAAAGTCCAATGAGTTTCCCCCTGCAAGACTGAATTCCTCTGTAGTTATCAATCAAGAATAGGGCCTGGAAAAAAACCCAAGCAGAATAAAAACATATAAATCTCCTAGAGAGAATTAGAAGTTTGTGCCGTTAGCAATGTACAGTCAATGATTACAAAATCCAGGAAAACAACCTTCCCTTATGAGAGGAACACAATTAAAACAACAGAGGAGATGCAGAAGAGCACATTAATTAGAAGCCCACACAGAAAGCAACTCTTTACTACTCTTTAAAGGGTAATTGAGAGGAGACAAACAACGCTATCATACATTCAGTTATCTAGCAGTACTCTGGTTTATTCCATTGAAATCATAAGATCCAGAAACAGTACTCAACATGCATTATACAAGAGAAAAACATGAATAAAATATCAGTACAGAAAACTATTAACAAATAAGCCAGGATAAAAAAAAAACCAAAAAGTGTTATAAAGAGAAGGTATTGATTGTAGTTATTTCTTGCCATTTAAACAGCTGGAAAGGTTGTTTTTTATAAGCATGAAAAATCTTCTCTAAACTAGAAGCATCAGCAAAATAATTGTACAAGTTTTACTTACTAAGTAGTTTTTTTGTGCCAAGAATGTCACATTGAAAACTATACTTTGTTTTCCACTAATATTAGTGCAAAGCACTTAGTAAGGATGTTTTCTGCCCACCTCCAGACCCATTATTGGCTCAGAAAACTCCTCCATCCCTTTCTTTCCTCCTTGATTGTATGTTTTTAGCACTGGTACCTACTGAAAAGCATACCTAAATTTTAAAGCAGCAGTAAATAATGAAGATTCCTGTACTTTCAACAAATCATGCATAATTTTGCCTATAAAAAGAGGAATTAAATATGAAAGGGGAAAGGTGGGAAAACAGTTTCCTTAAGCATCCAAACCACAGACCCCACTGTGGAAGATGAAAGAATTACAGAGGCTGAGTTGGTGTCAAGCTAATCGGTGGTCACATATTCCAAGTACATATAAAAAGCTTTTCTGTCAGATTGGGAAACTAGTAGAGGAATATCTAGGTACTTTTTTAAAAAATTATGTCCTTTAAAACATGTCTTTCATGCTCATTTGGGTATAAAATATTTGAATTTATGATTGAAGAATTGACAGAACGGAGTTCAAAGAACCTGCTACAAAATGTATTAATGCATAAACAAGGCAAAATTTATGAGAAGATAGAAATAATTGGAAAACTTCCAGAATCTTTCAGAGTTCTGTTTGCATTTTTATTAAACGGTTTATATTTTGTAATAGGATGCCTTATTGTTAAAAACACACAACAACTTTGTGGGAAATAGCTTTTAGACTACTTAGGCATTCTAAAAAATAAGCTACCTGAAACTGAGTTCAGAAGTGAAAAACTTTTAATTTAATGACATTTCATTAAACCTTTCAGCATGGTATCCCCGTCTCACCAAATCAACAATTCTAGCAATAGTTGATAACTCCACTGGTCACTTAGCTGTTGAGTCAGAATTTATTTAAAAAATAAACAAATATAAAAATAGATTGATGACTAAATTTACCTACATTGCAATTTTTTTAGTAAAGAATTAATGAAAGACAGAATGAAGTATTACTCTACCTGACAGAAATAACAGTAATCATGCACCTTCAGAACTATAGCAACTAGACCAGAGTTGATTCTTGTGGTATGAAAATGGATTTTGCGATACCAATTAGTCTTTCAGAGTTTTTTACCCCTCTTCTGGCTCAAGATTAAGGTTCAGGCTGAAAAAGGATGACTTCTACTTGGGAAATTTTAAAATTATTCTAAGAAACTGGTGTTAAGAATCTAACAAATTGATGTTAATTGATGCTAAGAATGTCACAAAATAAAAATATATTTCCAAATTAATTATTCATGTTTAGTAAATCAAATCATCTTGGTTTTATAAATGAGTCCTATTAAGAACTAGTGCATATGCCTATTAAAAGTTATTTTTATTATGTAAGCGTCTTACTTAAAGCTATTTTTATTAGGTAATTATTTGATATATGACAGACTCCCAAATTGCCTTGTCATACTTTGTACAATCATGGGTCCCTGAGTGCTACAGAATACCTATACTGATGAATATACCTTTATTAACGGCATGCTAGGTAACTAATCATCTCTACCTAGACATGAAATCCAAACAACCTTCGATATGTACAAATAACTTTCAGAAGCCATAAGCCCAAGTGTGCCGAACTTGCAAGTCCATCAGCACTCAACAGACTCTTATTCTGGAAGACAGGAAAACAAATGCTGCAACTTGGTAAAGCCCAAACTTCATTTGAAGTTATATGCTTATGAAGTAATAGTTTGTAGAAGTGACATGATTTAAGCAAACTGACCTCAACCGAACTAGCTTTTGTAAAGCATGAAAGGCAGAGGAGCGCCTCTTTCCGGAGGGCTGGTAGCTCTTCTTGTGGTACTGGGTGCTGCACCAGCAGAGCTCACCAAATCACTGCCAGGGAGCTTACAGTGGGACTGCCAGAAGCTTCAACTAAATCTGAGAAGTTTCTTCACAGGCCATTTTTGGTCTGAGCTAGACCAACTGTTTTTGTCAGAAATAGGCTTCCCTTCTCTCATCACTATTCATCTACTCTCCAACTGAGAATAGAGAGACTAGCCGCTTGCCCTGAAACAACATTCACCAAAGGGTTGCTAACGAATTTGCAATATCAAAGTTGCATGAAGTTTGGAATAATTCCAGCATGGCACTGAAGTGTCAGATTATAATGAATTTGTTAGGTGTGTTCCAGTTGTTTCAGGAACTCAACATTAAAAAAAAAAAGTTGTTATAAAAAATCAGCATATTTAGAAAGCCTCAGAAATGTAAATGCTTTTGATCTTAAAAAATATTGTATAACCTGCATGAGTAGAACATATAAAAGAAACTCCCCAACATTAACTATTGATGAAGGTATTCACTGACATTTTGAAGTCCTGTATCGATAACAGTATTTGCAGCATTAAGATGTGGTAAAACCTTCCTTTTCCCCACAAGTCCAACCTAACTATAGTTTAATTTCAGAATTTACTTCCAAATATTGTTAATGCACTACTTCTGGAAAGTATAATGTTTGTATAATGCATTAGTACAATAAAATACTTTGAAAGTAAACAATAAACAAAAATCCGTACTCTTTCAATTATCAATTCTGAATCTATACCCACACTGCCAAAGTGCCATCTATCATCCCTCTATTGGAAATTCACAAAATGGATATTCACATTTTTAATATTTTTTTGGTTGTAATATAATGGTATGTACTCCTGTGAGCAGCACATCAAAATATTTTTCAGTGAGTTTCACAAAGGTTGTAAGCGCCAACAGGCTGGACTGAACTTTCTGAGATTTCGGGATACATGGGAAATTGTTTTAAGTTATCAAAAAACTTGAATGCAAGGTTGAGAAAGTACTAGGATGAGGAAGAAATACTGCCAGTTTAAACGAAGATCTAAGAAGACTCTCCGAACTTGAGCAGTAGGATGGAAAGGCAGGGTTACAAACCCATAGTGAAACGCTACTTGCTATCTGCAGTGCTGTGGGCGCAGCTCTGGCAGGGAACTCAAGTTACTAAACCAAGTTATTATAAACGGAGCATAGGTAGTATGGTGACAAAGATCCACCATCTGTTTGGTAGAATTAATTTTGAATTTCCTACTTAGAATCAATTTACTTTTACTTTGATATAATTACCTACACACTTAAAAAAGGGACAGGTTTATTTGAATTGCAGCTCTATTACTAAAAGTTGGTCCCCACCTACGAATAATTCCTTCCTGCTCTACTTCCCAGAACAGGTGGTGTCATATTTATCACTATAGAGATTATTATTTCATTTTACTATAATGAATATTCTCAGCATAAACCAATATACAACATATGCAAAGAATCAAAAAAGCTAATGTCATCTTTGATTAGTTCAAAATACATTATTGATGGATAATTGTTTGGAGCTGGTAGAGTTTTTCTTTTAAGTAAATGGAAATTTCATGTTACTGTTTTCCAGAACATATTTCTGCAATTCAAATAGTAATTTCTTTCTTTCCATCAAGGTAAAGCAGAGAGACTGCTGCAAAGAAGAGGCTGCAAATGTATGTTCCCAAAGGGAGCAATAGCAGATGCTACCTGGGAGTGACCAAAAAAAAAAAAAATTGAGACCACCTGAGGGAGGAAGGGAAACTAAAAGAAAATAAACAACATTTGCTAGATATTTAAAGAAATAAATTTACTACGTGTAAAGCTGATACGGCGCATGGTTTGTAGTATACCTGCAAGCTCTTACAGCCAGACTGACTTTTACAGCTGATACAGTTCCTCGCAATTTTTTTTTTTTTTTTTTTTTTTGGTGCTTTTATGTAAGGCTCTGCTTACAGTCCTCACTGCAATAAAGCCTTTAGCTAAATTACTTTTTTTCCTATCTTGTGGGAAATTATTCCTTCTATACAACAACTGTAAAAATGCTTGAGCACTCAATTAGAAACGCTAACAGTCCCTTTTACAGTTTGAATTGTGACTCAAGTGCACCTTGTATTACTCCTGGCATCTTTCTTACGAGTTCACGTTAAAATTACGCCCTCGCCTATCTGTCACACTGGAAGAACTGCAGTGAATGAGACATTATGAATTGTTTAGGTTACAGGATTGCACATTGCATGTGTGTGTAATCTCTGCTATTGACAGCACAAAAGAGAAACTCTTCAGTTTTTCCCAACCTGATTTCCTCCCTCTCCTGCCCCCTTTCTGAAGGCGACATGTTTTGTTTCTCTGCTCATCAGCCTGCTCCTTAACCTTTACATTATACTACCAGTCCTTACCCTTGCAAAATTAAGCAGAACTGGACCCTCCTGACGAATACCCATTTTCCTTCATTCAGTCCTTCACTCCTTTAAGCTTTTCACACAGCTTAAATGCTGTCTTCACCGCCCCCCTTCCTCAATCTCTCACTTGATTTTGTGATTGGCAAGTCCTTCATTTACCCCTTCAGTTGTATAGGATGTCGAACTGGATTGCTGATAGAGAAACATAGAGGATACAGAACTGAAGTCATCTCACTGTTCAAATGAGTAAAAAAACCCAATCAACAAGCTTATTTTTAATAGAGGGTATTCTCTTGGTGGATTATGCTGACAGGTAATAAAAATATTAACAGAGATGCCTACAAGAGCACAGATGTAGGCTTCTCAGGAAAAACGTTCTGCACCTCAAAGTTGCTCAATTCAAAATAAACACGTGCCACGAATAAGTTAATTCTGCTAAAGGAGCATGGATAACAAACTACAAACCTCAAAATTAATGTAAAACTGCAGTTCTACTTCCTCTAGCACTTAGGCATTTTACCTCTCCTTTTACAATAATGCTTTAAGTATGATTAATGAATGTCAATGACTACTGCTGTTTTAACAACAAAACCCAGGCGTTTCATTTCCCACCTCAAGACGTCACTGTAGCCAGAGATAAAACTGTCTTGCAAGTCATAGTTACGTATTTCCATACCTTAATAAATTTGAAACTTCAAAAATATCATCCAAGTTCTAAATTTCCAGGGTTCATAATGTTTGTTTTGGGGATAATTACAACTTTGCAGGCTTTACAACAAAGCACTATGAATTATCTCAGTCCAAACTTTTAATATATTTTTCTTCCCCTAGGAATCTTCTTCATAAACAGTATTTTGACGATTTGAAGCAACAGCGAGTATGAAAGAGAATTCTACCACGTGGTATCTCCAATAATTCAAAGACGTATAATGTCAATTTCTTACTTATTTATTTTAATATATATGGCTTGCACCAATACTTTTCATTGCTTTGAAACAGCACACAGCAAGCGGGTCAGGGTTATTGTGGTTTTGCATGCTGTGAGTTTATAAGTCAATTGCCTGTTTTATTGACTTTAAGTTACTTCCCTCATGCTTTCTCTGCTGAGTTGATCTAATGCAACAGATATTTTTCTTCAGCAATCTTCATAATTCATCAAATTTATCCTTTATCCAAAATTCCAATTATTTTATTATGAAAAGTTTAAGATTTGCATTGTTCCATTATTGCAGCTGTTTTGGAGATGGCAGAAAAACATTGCACTTTTTTTTTTAAACTTTGTATTTATTAGTTGATTCTGTTTTCTTAACTATCATTCATACAGGTTTTAAATATATATTACAAGATGCATGAATCACGTGAAAGCAAACAGTCAGAAAAACTAGGACAGAATAGGAAGTTCAAGCCCTCGTTACAATTTATTTAAATACTTCTGCCAAAGTGGCATCTTCTTATCCTGAGGTCCTCACTGCTTACTGAACTGCGCTTTAAAAATCAAAACTGATATCTGAAGACACAAGAACTTTCATTTGCTTAAACACAATATATAAGAAACATTTTGAAAGCAATAAGGCACTTACTGCTTTTGGACTTAAGATGTGTTATACAGACAAGCTTACATGTGAAATGAAATATGAATTATTATAATGGAAATGCCTAAGTTTTTAAAATGGAAATGCTGGCAAGCATTTAACTACTATCATACCTATCCATCTGATCACTAAAAAGATGATTAAGTTCTAGGGGAAAATTGTTAATTTACTTTTGTCTGAAAATCTCCTTATGTTTTTTTTTCCCCCTGTATAGACCTATTAGTGTCTCTAAGAGCACCAAAGCTCTTGCACTAAATGTACTTAATGCTGTCTGCTAGCAGAAGGCTAGATTTATTCATATTCTTAAAACAGTAATAATGTCATGGCACAAATCAAAGCAAGTGACTCTCAAAATGTTACATTATGTATTTTCTGAATATTCTAGAATAAATATCTATCGCTCCTGATAAGCTTTTTTGCTGTCAGAAAATGAAGGGAAAATAGCACAAGTAGTAAGGACATGGCTGCTCTGACAACAAGAGCAAAGCCACGAGCAAAAAGGGGACAATTTCTCTTGCAGGACTTTTCTAGTTAAAACCCTCCTTAAAGAGTTCTAACAACGTTACAGCTTGCTGCTTCTCCTGACAGTCCATAAACAAGCAAACATTTTAATAAGTACTTTCTATAGTCCAAAATATAGACATTGTGCAGTTGTAGTAAAGTAAATCATTAACAATTTAAAAATCTGCAGAAGCCTGTCTTTAGTCTTGACGCTTTCTGTAAGCAGTTGTAGAGAGCCTCAAATCTCCTGTCAAGAGGGGGAATATAGTGAAGAGAATAAAAAGGAGCAGCGAGTCCTCTGGATGTTCTCATCTGTTAAGTGCAATGAATCTTGTGTTCCTACATAATACGGCTATACTATCACTACATGCAGAACACCAGTGCAGCTGGGTGATAAATATTTTAAACATGACAGCTGACAAAATATGTAAATAAACTGCATATTTCTGCATTTTTACACATTCAGGTTATAGACGATACCCCCCCCCCCCCCCCCCCCCCCAAAAAAAAAATACATGCAGTGGGAATGCTGGGTCCCCTGCACCAACTGTTTTATTCTGAAGATGGGCTCCTATTGCACCACCCTGCCTGCCCTATTTACGTATTTCCTTCAATGCCAAGAAGTGCTCAAGTAATGAATGTTCAATTCATTAATACGCTTTTGGCTTTACCCTGTATGACAAACTATTCTAATTGAGTTGTTGCAGTTCTGTCGTTGTCCACATCAGTTATGCAGTTTTTAAGATCACTACTATCACAAAGCAAACCACTTCAAGCAACTTAATGAAAACTGCAATCAGCACAGACCAGCCACCAGACTGTCACCACAGTTAAACAGACCCTCATGAAACTCTGGAAATGAAAAGGGCCTATCTGCCAATATCATATATTCAGTCTGCTAACACCACTTTGTTCTCTCCCTCATTTCAATGAGAAAGGAGTCTACATGGATTTGTTTTATTTATCTGAAAGGCTGAAATCTCGACAGTTCTGAAAAATATTCACTACTTAATGCTGACAATTAAATATACCACCCCCCCCCAAACAAAATCAAAACCATATAGCTTCCTTTGGCAGAGTACAAACTGAGTATATCAAGGCTAGTCTCAAAAGTCAGCAATGTGCCAAAAAAAAACCCTATAAAAAATTTAAAAGTGATCCTATATATTTTCTGTCTGAATACTCAAAATCCCAAGGCCAAAAATGACTTTTTCCCCTTTTGATACCCACAAAAGGCTACTGCACTCCTTAATCGTGCAACCCAGCCTAGCAGCAGGCTGACTTTTAGGAGCACTGTTGAAATCTGGCAGAGAACGGCCGTGGCACTGCTTGACAAGACCTATTCTTCTTTTTGCTATTTCCATCGTTTCTACTTCCATGTGCTAGTTTCTCTGGAGATCACTAGTTTTCTTGTTACAATCTTCTGAGCAGTTGTTACCCAGTCAGAAAAATTAAACATTCCAAATGTCTAAAAGTAAACTACCCTGTCTAAAGGTAAAACTGCAGATTGCAGCAGCTTTACGTCTCCGATACCACGGGGCCACCGTGGGCTGCAGTGAACTGAGCTGCTTGGAAAGTGCTGGCAAGGGATTCTCCCTCTTCCTGTGAAGTTCTTCTGGGCTCAGTACTGCTCTCTTTACAGCCTTCAGATATGCCACTACTCTAGAAATACACTGAGGAGGGGATGAAGGCAGCGCCAGACAGAGAGAAGAAATATTTAAGATGCAGAAAGCTTGCAGCAATGGCCATAAATAAATGTAATGGGAAAATTTGGAAAAGATACCTAACCATCAGACCTCAAGTGTGAGACAACCTATTAACAGGAGTAGTGGGAAAACTGCCCTTCACCTTAGAAAATGAAGGCTGACACATTTAAGAGGGGAGGATTTGATGCAGTTGCTTGTGACACTGCTGTTGCTAGACTAGACATAAGTGAACCCAGAAGGTCCATTTTTGCTCTAAATTATCATGTTCTCTTACTAAACCTGCCCAGTTGTGTCTCAGAGATTAACTGTGATAACTAAGGAGAATGGGATGGTTCCTGTCCTAGATACTTGCAAAGACTGATAGATTATTCTATGGCCAGTCACACCCTCAAAATAGGACTAAAATCTGAATACATGCTTGTTCTGTAACTAAATGTTGCATGCTTTCCATTGAATCCAGTTTAAGAAGATCTCTTACTTCCTGTATTATGTGAAACAGGACATTATATGCATTGCTTTTCAAAAGAGAAAAATAACTTACATTAAAAATACATTCACTGGTCTTTTTGTGCAAATTCTAGAGTTTATGAATCCCTCTGATGGCCTTATAAATACATTCATATTATGCTCTGGTATTCAAGACTATCTCTGTCCCTTTTCCCATTACAAATAAACTCTTCTTTACATGGCATCAGTCAAATACACATCTTATTCATGGCATGCAGAAAAATTTTTAAAATCTAGTTTGACATCTTAGTTATTGCTTTTAACTTAAGCCATGAAACAATCTACAGACGCTACGAAAATTCTAATAGAAAGAACTCTAATATGGGTTACAGAACAACGTAAGAAATAACCCCAAAGCTTTATCTAAATAAATTTCAGCTTTTCACAGTGAACTATAACACCATATATTTTCATTTGTGGTTTCTGGATAGCAGAAGATATTGAATTAGGCACCAAACCTTCGCATTGCTCTTTCAGAGTTTGGTGGGTATGTGCTGGACTGAATGGCCAGGAATAATCATGCTGTTCCCCTTGGCATAGTCTTAAAAAGATTCTGAAAGTGTCAGGGGAAATTTATCTAAGAAAATACGAAGCAGACTCAGAATGCCCAAACCGTGTAGGCTTAGTCATAAAGAAAGACTGCAGCTTGTGCAGACACTTAAATTAGCTTTAATTTAGATAAGTAAGGGATCGATAGCAATAAAGCCAGTATCAGGATGGATTTCCAAACAGGCTAGTTATTCTGGTGAAGAACCTAGCATCTCAATGGGGCCCAACCAGTCTGCAGTTTCAGTGAGACTGCAACTTCCCTACTGTTTTCTGAACAAGCTACATTACAACATCAAGCTGTACCTCCACATGCTGCATGTACACTTCCAGCTTTGGTACAGATGTACCTCGGTATAGAAAACAGAACATGAACGCCACTGCTCAGAAAATACTGGGAATAGCGTTCAGCCAGCAGGACAGTGAAATCTAGCACTTATTTAGCGATCACTTGGACCTCTCAAACGTTGATAGTCTGGACAGACACGATGCTTGGACTGCTTAAGAGCTAGTACTACTGAAAAATATTAAGATAATAGGTACTTTAAAGCTAGTCATAGACAGCAGAGCTCAGATATTGATATTGCCACATTCAGTGATGCTGCTGACCGGGCAGTTCTGCTCCCCCGGCTCAATCCCGAGGCAGGAAGAACCGGCTGCGCAGTGTGGTGGCCATCACCACTTCTGCTCCTCGCCGGGACCTCAGGGTGCCTACGACAACTGCCATACCCGAGGCGGTTGTTATCCCGCTATAGCTAAGGTGTGAGTTTAAACAAAGCCGTGCTGCTGCACCCCGTACGGACACACCTTGGAGCACTCCTGGCCCTACTCCCCGATGGCCAGCCAACAGCAGGCAGCTCTCCACCAGCTGGGCAGTTTTGGGCTGGCTCAGGAGTGACCCAGGCACGCTGCCATCGTCCAGCTGACATGGGACGGCACACCCGCTCGTGTGCCATACGGCAAGACAGACTTCCTGAGGTACCGTGCTCCAGCTGTGCTCAAGTCGGGGGAAGAGGAATCTTCAGCCTCAGCAGGAGCAGCCCAGCGCCGGCCATTGAGACGCTGGGCTCTCTCGGACTCTGTTACCGGCTGGGATCAACGCGCCCCTGCTGCTCCCGGGCAGGACGGGAGTCAAATGCGCTCAGTCCCACCGACAAGGGTGACCGTCATACCACATTTGGGATATTCTACCTGCAGCGGTTTCCAGAATAACTGTACTAGCAAAAGCACATTTTTTACCGCTTGCGTCTATGCGCTAGCGCTTACCCTGTGTAAGAATGTATTTAAAAGAAAAACCTGACATTATTAAACCAGTGGAAGTAGAAGACTGAAGCAGATTTGAGGTGCTTCAAAATGCCTTCCATGGTAAGATGAATTGATATTGTATTATCAGACACTTTGTTCTCTCTTTTTGGCTGCCAACCTAATGGCTGAGCTATTACAGTATCACTGTTCTTATGTTATAGCCTCAAATGCACTCAAACCCGATTTAAAAGCCACCTTTTGCTCCAAAGCTGAAACCACGTCAGTGGTGAAAATGGAGCTGACTGCATCCAAATCTGCATGTACAAAGTTGAAGGCAGGGTTTTCTTAGCAAAGAATACTTACTTGGTTGTCAAATTTACTACCACCAGAGATCACACCCTCCCTCAAATCACCACATATGACTCTTCTCTCTAATGAAAAAAAAGCTGCAGTGAGCCATAGCTGCATTTTTTTAATGCCACCACTTTTTTTGGTGTGGGAAGTAAAAGGAGACTTATGTCTCTTCCCTAGGCACAGCAAATTTCCAGATGTATGAAAGGATAAGCAGATATTGCTTAGCAGCTCGAAGCCTTGTCTACAGAGGCACTGTACATACATACAGTTAATAAGAGATAAAAGTCCTGGCCCTAGAAGGCTTCCAGTCAAAACAGATGAAACAATGGGGAAAAAAGAAGTAATAGTATCCTCTTTTTTATATATATTTAAAAGCAAAGAACTGAGAAAATAGGTCATTTGCCCACGACTGCAAAGAAAGCATGTAAATAGGGATTTAAACTTAATACTTCCTGAGTCTCAATCCAGTGTCACAAAACCATTATTTCTGATTTTGGAAAACTTTTTTTTGTGTCCAATTTGAATAACGGGCTGTTTCACAGAAGCTGGCAAATATATGCCTCTTGTAACAAAACGTCATTGTGCAACAAAAATGTCTATTTTCATTTATAATTATCTACCATAATATATTGATCCCTGTGTTGACCACAATCAAAATACTCTAATGGCTGAAATATGAGGTCAAAACACAAGAAAGGAACCCCCTCCTGGATGTAAGGAAAAAGGACAGAAAGAATATGTTTAGGGAAAGCTGAGGAAAAAAGAATTGAACTTCTACCTGAGAGCTATTTGTACATGCATTTTTTGTTGCATATTTTATGCTTTTCTCCTCCAGCATTAAAGAGAACTGACTTTCAGTTGGAAAAAAATAGCTATACTTCAAGACTCTCCACTTTCCCACAGTATCTGTATTCCTCTAGTATTTATATTTGATGAAGTATTTTTAAAAGAGAAACTAATTCTTCGAAAAAAACACACTGTGGTGGCAAAGACATAAATTCCTCACACTGTCCCCAGAGCCTGTCTTTAGGATTATTATAGATTAGATTATTATGGAAAGGAAGATTTAAATATCTTATTTACCTGAACAGCATCATAATACATTTTCTTGCCTTCTTCATCTGTCTTGCCCGACATCAGCCATGCCTTGAGCAAATATTCATAAAAGCTATCCCCAAGCCCTCCAACAGAGACGTGATCTAAAAAGGGAAGAAACAGTAATTTCATCTTCAGCCTGGGCAATAAAATACTACAGTTTGAAACAGCACGTTTAACGCATTTAAACATCTCTTCCTACAATAATCTTCAATAAATGTGAGTCTGGAACCTCAGGAAAAACTTAAACTG
Organism: Pelecanus crispus; assembly: GCF_030463565.1. Classification (NCBI taxonomy): domain Eukaryota; kingdom Metazoa; phylum Chordata; class Aves; order Pelecaniformes; family Pelecanidae; genus Pelecanus; species Pelecanus crispus. The sequence continues at coordinate 75,452,431 of NC_134645.1, read as the reverse complement.
GAATATACACGTAATTATTTCTTCAATTGCTAACTTTTTCATCAGGCTAAAGCACAACAGTTATTCAATATCCACAATGTGCCACAGGAGTTCATGGCAAAGAAACAAGAATTTATATGTTTAACATGTAATTCATGTAGTCTACCCCATACAAAAATGTATTAACCTAAGTTCTTTTTTATTTTAAAACCAGGAAAAAAATTAGAAAGTGCTCTCTAATTTGATAAAGACATTCCCCTCTTAACATGCAAGCATTGTTTTAATTTGCTCTTTTATTCACTAATGCTCCATTTAAGTCACTTTATAAAAAAAGGCCAAAATGGTTTAGGTGCAGAGTTGAATTCCAGGTTATTTTATGGTATTGCAAAATGCCAATCCATATGTTTAAAAATAAGATTACTTCTTTGAACATCTGGCTGCTCTGAGAACTCAGCAGTGGTTTTTTAGAAGGAAAAAAAAGACTTTGCCACATCTACAGATGATTATTGCTATCGCACTGCTTTACTCTGCCCTACATTTACTATGTGAAATGATCTGGTACTACTGATGCTGTGTTTCTTCAACTGCAGATGTTTAGGACATGACCCTGCAAACGCTAACACCGACTGGGTCAGACTGTTCAATGTCAGTTGTACGAGTGACATGAAGGTTAGTGATGCTCTCAGCCGCTTGCATGACGTTGCACTCACTTGCTCTCCAAGAGCCTAAAAGATTCTTGGCAAAATTTTAATGGGCTATCATATGATTTCAGCATAGATCCCCTAAACACATCAAATACTACAAATATATATATATATATATATATATATATATATAAAGTGTTTCTCAAAGCTCCATTAAACTAAGAACACTAGCTAGAGGTTTTCTTTTTTAAGTTGGTGCTCCCTGGTAACATTAAGGGATTGGCATTTATTGAGTCTTCAGTGAAAGGATTTCAAAGTGCTTTCCCAGGACTACTCATTTATAACCGTCCATTTTACAGCAAGGAAGGGGTCTGCTAATTCCACCCGAGACATCCAGGATGGAGATGTGGTTACATATATCACGCAGCAAGTCTGTGAGTCATAGCACAAAATTCTGGGCATGAGAAAAGCAGAACACGCATGGGGCAATCCAGTCTCATAAAGCGAGATGCAGAAGGGTTAGTGGTACAGAGCTCACACTTCCCAACACCTAACTCTGATTGTAGCCTCAAAGTTATGCCTCTGTTGGTGGAATTCAAAAGAACGTAGAGAATTTATTTTTAAACTCCTTAGTATCTTCTCATCATGGAATGCCTCCTTTCACCTTCTGAATAGGTTGCAAAGCCATGCAAATGTAGAAGATAGACTTTTTTTTATTCAAACTTTATTAACAGTGCCTTTTTCTTCCACTAGGCTGTGACACAAAAAAAAAATTTAGTTTTCCAAACATATCCTGTCCCTTTGCCTAACAAATACATTGTACCACCAAACCTGGATTATAAACAGCTTCCCCTCCATGCCCCCACCCCTCTTTTGAATGAGATATTAAATTTCTGGAAAGAATACACCATTTATTTAATTAAACGTTCATGATCCAAAAGCAAAAGAGGCTTCTTAAAAAAAAAAAAAAAGAGAGAACATTTTCTATGATCGAAGGCTGATCTTTGAACAGCAGCATTTAAATGACCTTTACGGTTTCCTAAATAAATTACCATAGAAACCTCTGACATTTGCAAACTAAATAGCACAAGCACAGTTTCATCAATAATAAGCCCTGTTATTATATACATTATTGCAGTAGACAAATCCAATTGACGCACGCTGCAGCAAATCACTGTCAGTTTACTGTCAAAATAACAAGGGCTAAATGAATTTACAGGAACAATGGCAGTGATCCAGCAGTGTCCTTCACAGTTACAGCACTGCTACAGAAGAAACATTCAGAAATTATTCCTCCCTCCCCACTTGATGTTTGAGAGATAATACTTCTGTCTTGTACCAATTAAGAGTCTAGGGTTTTTTCTTCCTGTTGTAATCAACTGAAAACAGCCTAGAAAAGCAATCTCAAATAAAACATCTCTCAAGTCGTACATTCTGATCTTCTACTATGGGAAAAAAATTAATAAATCAGTGTCTGCAAACGGAGGCAACTGAACTGGAAGAGATGCAACAAGATCGAATTTGCTTTTGCCATTTCAGCATGCTAGGGGCTGACCCGCATCGACATCTGTGTCCATCATTTGCATGTGCAGGAAGCTATTTCTGTGTCAATACTACATGCTATTGGAAAGCAAAGCTGGTATAAACTGCAAGTTTTCCTGTGCACACCAACAAAAACTGGCATTTAATGTGAACGAGGAGTACATGAGATGCAATTATACTAAAAATAGGGAAATGGCAAAGGCCGTAAGGCAGAATAAGTATTTGACTACTTTAAAATAAATAAGGCAGAGCCACTAATAGCATCAGCCACTAGAAAGATCTGCTCTCATGCAGCTCACCAAAAAGCTGAGTTTCTGTGGCTGACTGAAGCCAAGGAAGGAGGGGACTGGACCTGGCTCACAGATGCTGAGGTGGCCTTCTAACCAAACCCAGTGCCTATTGCTGTAGGATCAACACTTCCAGGGGGAAGTTTTAAAGTTTTACAAAGCTGTGCTAAACCAACATGTGCAACAAGTGGTCACACACCTCTCAGATCTGTAAATGGATGTCAGAGTTTACACCAACATGCCAACTGGACTCAATGGTTATGCATGCTGAGCTGCCCCAGGCCTTGTGGCACGGTGACCTGAAGGAAGCCTCACAGCATAGCAGACTAGAAGGCTTTGTAAAATGATGGGCATACTTCTAATTCATAAAGGGAAACAGCCTTTGCCTTGTTGGGACAATACAACTGAGCAGCACAACCTTTTTGGACATCTTTTTAATTCAGAGTGACACAAAGCATTCGAAACCATATTTTAGTCAATAAAACTTTCATTCTTTGCCTTTGTGAAAATTATCTTATCTATCCGGACTGTGGCCAGTCCCATAAGGACTCCAGAACATCGATTCCACCTTAGCTGCATCCTGAACAAACTACCATATTCAAAAACTTCTCCAGTCCTTTCCCTCTCTTGTATTGTCTAACCAGCTCCAACACTGATAACCTACAGGACCATCTCATCTGCCCATGTCTTTTCAGACCAAGACAGAGTATGTTGCTTGTTTTCTTTCAATAACGTAGGGAGGAAAAAATACAAGAACATTGAGTCACATGAATGGGATGGTGGTAGACTGAACCTAAGTAGGCTTTGAACATGTTATGAAGATCGGAGAAGGCATGTACAACAAGAAAAGGCTCAGTCATCACGAAGGGGCTAGGAAGTTTGAATACTTCAAGCATTTTATTATACTCTTTCCCTTCTAGTTTTCACATCTCCAGTAATGGTTCCAAGGGGATTAATGCCACGACACAGTTCTGTTTAGTTTGCATCCTCAGTTGTTAGCATTAAACTTCAACAGAAATCACAGCTGGTGTTAACTGGAAAGACTTGTTTTATTTTATTTTCAGTGGAGCCACACCACTCTGAAAATAGGAATTTGATTCAGATGAGCTGATAATGTTTCCTTAAACAGCTACTTTAGAGAACACTTTAGATTTTTGAATAAAAGACTTCTGTAGTCTACAAATTCCCTTCCAAAATGATACATATCCAGATACTTCCCTGCTTGCACAAGCCATACTGAAAGATCAAAGAAAAGTACATTAAAATACAGCAAGTAGGATTATTATTTTTATATTTGTCGTATTTTTTACATTGTATAGAACCTCAGATATAACGTGAGTTTATACATGAAGTTTATACTTCATGAAAGTTCTTTATATATACACAAAACCCACATAACAGTGATTGAAAGTTAGCGATTGCTGCAAACAGCACACTGATAGACAGGTTACAGGAACAAAGAAGTGATCTACTTACGCTGGCCCCATTGGCCACTGCTGGGATTCAGATAGTTGGGGTAAAGGCCCTCTGGTTTATCCAGTCGATTTAGAACTTTTCGAATATTCATTACCTATTGGAAGGGTACAAAACACTGAGCACTGATCCATTTTTCCCCCCAAAATAAAACAGTGTCAGTACAAAAGTCTTAAAGTACAAATATCCCTAAAAATAAAAAACCAGTCTTATTCAAACATACACCTGAATACCTCTGTGCAATCATATTACTATTAAAAAAGATCCTCTAAGCTGATACCATCACGTAAATGAGCTCCTCAAAACCTCTGGAGTTTCTGTGTCAAGTGTTGGTAATGAAACAACACAACAGAAGCAAGCTCTGAAGTTCACGATTTGCCATGCAGAGTATCTCGCCCCTCCACAGGACACTGAAATTCATGGAAGCTAGCTGCCTTGACTAAGCCCTGCTACTTCAGCATTATATTCCTCGTATACCCAAATCAGAAATGGTATTAAATATTAAGCCTATCACCCAGTTCAGATGCAGAAGTGAATTATAAAGCAGTTTTGCCTGGAAAGGAGAGCGCTGCTGGAACTGAGCTTCGTACAACCAGCTTGCCCAGCTGGAACCCATGCAGCCCTGAGCGCTCCACCGGACTGTTAAGGAGCTCGCTACAAATGAGAGGCCCTGGGAAACAACTACAGTCCAGATGCTCTGCAGCTGGAGTCATCGAGCAGCACAATCCATTGCAGAGCACATGAAATAATTCATACTGAATTTTAACATTCACAGAAAAAGAAAATGTGGCAGCTTGGGAAAATGAAGATCCTGAGCACCACAGACCAGAAATCGTAACAAAAAGGTACTGACAGCTTCATTATAACACCCTGAATGCCTAGAGATCGAGTGAACTAGCTGCTGAGAAAGAAGATAAATTAGCTTACACCAAGCGGCACAAGGATTTCTGTTGTGGTACACAAACCACCTTCTGCATCTTGACACTACATTGCTAACAGTCATTGCCCAGATGCAGACTGCAACGAGTCCTAGACCTCATTTAATGAATTCTTCTATGAATACTTCCATGCAAAGCTTATTCCAGTGTTTCTTCTTTATCAAGTGTACCAGCTCTGGAATGGCTTGCCTCAGAGGGCTGTGGAATTGCAATCTCTAAAGGGTTTTAAGAGCAGCTTACATAAATAGATTTCCAGCGTCTTGCAGCTATAGCTCGATGCTACTTTGGAAGAGAACCATAGGCTAGGATTTTTAACATCATCATGCACTTTCATCACACTTTAATTGTCTCTTAGTAGAACAGATGTTACACCATAAATGTCAAAAGATAATTAAGTTATCTAGTAAGCTGGTTTCTGGCTGTTCCTGGGTGCTGACACCCCTCCCCATCCCATCCCTCCTCCCCCAGTTCAGATTTGTTTAAAAGAAGCCCTGTCTTTAAATTCACACCTAAATACATTAAAATTGCTAGGAGTTTGTTTCACAAAATTTATTCCAGTTATGACAATGGTATTGCAGCAAAGTCATTCAGTCCTTTAAGTTTGGTACAACTAGTATTCATTTTAGATTTGACCATTGCTTTTAAACCTACTGCTAAACATTTGGAGTCTCATTATTAATTAGATTATTAGATAGATAATATCAGGTTTAGCTAACATGGGGCAGGTGTAGTAAGAATACTAAACCAAAACAAGTGGAAGTTTTAATTAGGAAAGAAAAAAGAAGAAATATGATACAGTGTATCATAAAGAACAGGACTTTCTGACTATTTACACACCAAAAAGCAAAGGAAAATTGCTTAGGTGGGAACTGAGGGAAGGAGAAGAGGAGTTGCCTTCCATGGCTCATGTAACTAAAAAGTATCCAGAAGACAATGTTATCAAATTTTGGAAGAATTAGTAAGCACAACAACTGTTTTGTCAAAGGATGTTTTTTTACATTTTTTCCCTTCCCCCAAAGAAATGTTCAAAGCACATTTCTTAAAGGTCAGTGCAATGCAAGGGCTTTCTGACCTCACTGACAGCAGTGATATTATACAGCATTTTGAAGACTAAACTTGCTGAAATCACACAAGGTAGCCATGGTGCTTTGCTTTCTACAGGCATCACATATTATCCCAAATATAATGTCAACTTTTGTTTTCACCACATTCAGGTGAAGTACTGATGAAAGCTCTACAGTCTGGTTGTTTAATGTGATCCTAATTTTGAACATAAACAGAAATGATATGTTTTATGGGTCCAGGTAAGTGCTATATACATGAAGATGCATCACAAGGATTTTGCAACAGATTTTTGACTTTATAATACAAAAACATGCCTAGGTGATTAGGGAAGCATTTAGAAAATATCTACCTCCTGTGACAAATGCTTACAACTGAGGAAAATCCAAATCTTTCCCCAGAGATATTAGTCTCCCAACACGTGTTTTATCTTTTACAACATGATTTTGACTGAACAGTCTAACCTTTTCAGCAAAGACAGGGTTTCCAGACAGGTGGCTCAAGTGTACGAACTCCAGATGCAAAGTCCCAAATTCTGCCAAAATGCTGCTGCCACCGGAGGCCCATGGCCAATTTCGACCGATTCCACTAAGATAAGGGGAAGAGAAATACAGAAAATAACCATGAGCATCTATAGCGCAATGCTAATAAAATGTAACAGGTAGTAGATATACTGTTATCAAGAGAAGATAATTAATTTAAAATGTACTTCATATCTATGTAAGAAACCACGCCTTGTCAGCCTTCCATGACTTCACCACAGGACGTTGAATTACTTTGGTCCAGTTCTACTTAGGCTTGTAAAATCACTTCTTGCAACAAGCCAGTCTTTTAGCTCATGAATAGCTCCATTACACTTATCACCATTCCAGTGTTTCACTGTACAATATCACGTTTAAAGACATTTCAAAAACCACTGAGTATGAGGAAACATTCTCATACTTCACTTGTTTTCCCTGTATTTAACACAACACTCTCCAATTCTAACTCTTCCCTCTACAGTGCAATTGTTTATTAACATAAAATACTCCATATATACAGCATAGGCTTTAAGTTAAAAGTACTGCATGCCATATATCCTTCTCACTACCTGAGAATTTAATAGAGTAGGGTATGTAGGCATTGTCTGTCCGGGCACTCTTACCAGGATGAGTAACTTCAGTTTTAATTAAGACCTAAAGATACTTCACAGCAAAATTAATTTCAGGTTTTGTGCTGAGAGTAGCGAAAAGCACATTAATTGCTAAATCCTCACTAGAAACTAATGCTGGTTGAGATTCAGGACAAAAAGTCTGCTAAAGTTTCACTACAAAAAGGTGGGGTTTTTTCCCTTGAAATTTCCAGCAGGAATATTCAGAAACTGCCCTGAAATTAAAGAAAAGCTAGCTAACCTTGCAGAGCATCTAAGTGAATAACGACATATTATACCAGCATATTATTAGCATGAATGTTAGATATAAATACACTTATTAGGTACCGGAATGTCTTCTTATTTTCAAGTTGTAAACAGCATTAAACACACATATATAAACAAAAATTTAATTTTACTTTTACATGTAAGCAGCCACTACAGTTAGCACTTGCACAACCATGAAAATCGGGTATTCTTCCCGAGTTAAAATGTGACTCATATTATGAAAAAGCAAAACAAAGCAAAACCCCAAGAAACCCCATCTCTAGTTCATCACGATGGAAGTCCTCAATTGTATTAAAATTTCTTCTTCAAAAGGTCAAGTATCTATAACTGAAGTTTAACCAATATAATGAAATTAAGACTCCATTAAATTAATTTCCCTACTAGCTGTATTAACACATTATTTTGAGATTTCTGCCACACACACAAAATAAAAACAAGTCATTAAACTAAAAGCAGAGTAAAGGCTACAAATAAGGAGCATATTTGTGTTTTACTTAAATGTCACAGCTTTAAACCGTGCAACACCTTTGGCTGCCTGGCCTTGTGCTGAAGGCACTGCTGCAAGTCACTCAAGTGCCACCAAAAATAAACCCAGAGTATTACCTACTGATAGGCAGACTTACATTGTCCCATTTCTGAAGTACCATAGCATCTTTCAAATACTCCCCACAGGTATGCTGTAGATTTTCTTTTTCCCAGACCATAAAGCACTGAAGTGACTAAGCTTATCTCAGTGCTGAGTGGAGGGAGAACTTGGTGGAGCAAGAGGAAAAGAGATCAGATGTGGGTCCCCTGGCTGACCATAAAGGTGCAAGAGGCTGGAACACATGGAAGTCATCTGATGCAAATGATTGCCCAAAACTCCAAAGGAGAAAAATGTTCCTAATCTTCATAGCTGCCGACAAACTCGACATAACCAAATCAGGGTACGGAAAAGACACATGCAATCCAACTTTGATACGGTATTTGTATGACAGAAACAGAACACAAGTTTTACGGGATCTGAATACCTCATTTTAAGAGTGATCTTACAAGGATTAAGAGTGCTTTGTACATTTGATGAAAACAAAAATGAAGAGAAAAACCCACCTGTCTTACAAGCTGTCTGCACTTCAATCTACCATGGCTCAGAATTTTTCCAAATGGTGACATAAAAGCATCAGATATTACAGAAAATAAGATCAAGGTGAGTACTGTGGACAACATGTCTGGAAATCTCTTATCTACATACTGAAGAGCTTACACCTACAGGCTGGTTATTCACCCAAGAACAGACACCATCTCTGGGACACCGTGGCCCAAGTCCTGCCTAACTGCTGCCTTCTAGATGAAAATATTTTAGCTTGTTTCCAAATCACCCTGATTAAAAAGATGACATAAGACACTACTGGTAAATAAAGCTTGCCAGAAAAAAAATGTGAAATATTTCAAGGTTTTGAAAAGTTACCATGTTGTGGTGCAACTGGCAAAAGCCCACTTTTTTTTCTATTAAATTTCTCAATAAATCTCCAAGTGGGAACATTGAGCTGTTCCTGCAGCAAGGTATCAACCAAACTTGGCAGAAAACATAATAAAGTCCCTACTTGCACTCCACCACAATGTCTGCTGATATCAACACAACCTGTCAGAATATTTTGATGTATTGCATTTTGTTAACCAGAAAAATTTCCAAGCACGGCCATTGAGAGGTTTTCTGCATGCAGCAATGTGTTTTACCATGAGTGGAAGATTCTTTTTGCTTAAGATGATTTGAAAACTAAAAACTTGCATTCTTTACTTTTAATGCAAGGAAAGTAGAAGGAAACACCTATGTTGCATCTATGTACTATTTAATGTAGCTTTTATTGATTTCAGTTAGGACAGCTAGTTAGAAAAAAAAAAAAGGCATCAACATATACCTGCAAAATAATGAGGATATCTGTTGGTTTAGTCTCAGATGGGTGCTCTAAGTCAAAACTCACAAGCTTGCTTCAATGAGTGGCAGAACCCAAGAATTGCAATTCAGTGCCTTAACTATTTCTCATGCAACCTTCAGCCATGGATGCCTGATATTCTCTCCTGTATTTCATCTTTGGGAGCAACGAAACAGGTAAGTTTTCCATATCCCCTCATACTAACTGGAGGAGTCACAATATTGCACATATCCTCAGCACAAGAAGGACCTGGACCTGTTGGAGCGGGTCCAGAAGAGGGCCACAAAAATGATCCGGGGGCTGGAGCACCTCTCCTATGAGGCCAGGCTGAGAGAGTTGGGGTTGTTCAGCCTGGAGAAGAGAAGGCTGCGAGGAGACCTTATTGCGGCCTTCCAGTACTTAAAGGGGGCCTGCAGGAAGGAGGGGAAGAATCTTTTTAACAAGGCCTGTTGTGACAGAACAAGGAATAATGGATTTAAACTAAAGAAGAATAGATTTAGACTAGACATTAGAAAGAAATTTTTTACAGTGAGGGTGGTGAAGCACTGGAACAGGTTGCCCAGAGAGGTAGTGGAGGCCCCATCGCTAGAAACATTGAAGGTCAGGTTGGACGGGGCCCTGAGCAACCTGATCTGGTTAAAGCTGTCCCTGCTCACTGCAGGGGGGTTGGGCTAGGTGACCTCTGAAGGTCCCTTCCAACCCAAAGCATTCTATGATTTTATTGGTTCTGGTTCCATTGAACTCTATGCTTACCCTAAGGCGACGGTCCAGCGTGCATGGCTATGCAGACAGTCAGCTCGTGAAGAGACATTGCTAGAGCCCAGGAGATACTCAACAAAGCTCTCAGCATATAGAATGAGAGAGATTTCATACTCTCTGATCCTTTTTGACCACAGAAAGTAGACTTTGGCTTTTGTTTAACAGTCACTTGGCTTAAAAAACGGAAACTGAAGAGGGTGCTCTTTTTCCACCACACCCCCAAAAAAATTTTCCTAAACAGAAACAGAACAGACTTTCAGCAAGAGAGAACCTGAACAGATGAAGGGATATGGTGAAATGGAAAAAGACTTCTGTGTCAAGGATTATAAACAGTAAGTACATTTATAAATCATATGAGGTGCCCTAGAAAATAACATGCAATAAATAAGTGTAATAGCTCAGTAAATCTTAATAACCAGGCATAGTAAAATACTGATTTCTGCCCATGCATGAGACAACACATCCAGTGCTCCCAAGTCAGACATTTTTCAAGCTCTTCACCAATATTATTATTGGGGTGACCAAAAAATTCTCCAAAGTTAAAAAAGTCAATGCTAGGTACCTCTTTAGTCTTCAGCCATAAAGTCAATGCTGGATATCTATTTACTCTTCAGTTATGAAGTTATGGGCTGTCTTCCTGAAGTCTTGAGATGCAAGCCTGGGGCTCTGGTAAAAGGTTTTATTTCTACTCCAAGGTTTAGCAAAACTATGTATAATATTGCAAGTTCCTACATTTTTACTTCCAAGGGCACCCGTTACTCAGGTCAAGAAACTACAGCAGCAATCTGAATCCGAAGAATGACTAGGGCATTTGGGAGATTTTCAAAAGGTGGCTTATGGCTCTGTTTGTGATCTGCACAAACTTATGCACAGATCACTTGTCTCAACCAAAGCAAAATCTGTAAAGCACTGAAAACTTTTTGCAGCTTATTTTCACTCAGTTATTCTTCCAAAATGGTTTAATGTCCCAAATGCCTTGTAAGCTGACAAATGCACTCTTCAGAAAGAGACAGATACATACCACCGCCGGTAGAGGACAGCAAAGGGGGCCCAGGTATGACTGGGGCCCTTTTTATCAGCTGCATTCCTTTATCTTACTTTTTTTTTGTAATTTACTTTGCCACTGCATTTGTCAATTTTCCTGCGTTGGTAGTCACTACAGCCTGTACTAAGCATCAGTCATGTACTGACATCAGAGTCAGAAACAAAACTCCTTCTACACACTTCAGGAAGGAAGGAGAAGCCAGACTACTTAAACTTGTTTGAAGGTTCAGGCCAGTACTAAAATAGTTTTAGTTTACAGGTCACTATTTTAATGTATCTCAAATAATTGTGTCTAAAATCATATTGTTTATACTACTTAAAACCCATTAAATTTTTCTGTAAAATATTAATAGAACTTTAGAACCTATTTCTATATTATTATTATAACTAGTGTTATAACTACTTTTATGTAATTAAGTGAAATCTGAAGTGAGGATCTGGACCAGAAAAGCATATTAAGGCAGGACCGTCACTGTTTTATATTTCCTGTTCATTTCATAAACGTTATTACTGAACACCCAGTGCCACAGAATCTGAAATACACTGTTTGTCATTCTACTGTCATTCATTCTGAGGAAATACGAGCCTGATTGACCTGGGCTGCTGGTAACTCAACTCAGTATTTTTCCAGTAGACCACTGCTGGTCCTTCTGTACATAGGAACAGAAAGTATGAGATCAGTATCTCTTCTAAAACATACAGAACGTACCAGGAGAGGGAACCACAGAGGAAATATAAATATTTAAAGTTTTTTTTTTTTTTTAAACTACTGAAATTCAGAGGCACAACATTGACAACAGTTTTTAAAAATTACTTTACGCCCCCTATATATATAAAGCAACAGCTGATTTTCAACTGAAAGGAACAGCAAATCTTCAGGGAAATGCATGAATACTTCAAAGGGTCAAAACGCTTATCAAATCAAAATTCTTGCCATCAGTGAGCGGAACTGTTTCAGTCCTTGCAGGCAGTTTGTTTATTATCCCCCAACCTTTCCTGGAGGGTGCCAGGACAACTGCACAAGCTGCAGGCAGAGCAAGACTTCAGAATTTCAATATTTAATGCAAAATGCAAATGCACAACCTAATAGTCAGCATCCTCCTGCAGACTTAGCCAGTAAAAAAGGTGAAAGGCCAGAATAAAAGAGACCTAGCAGCAACAATGTGAAGTGTCCGAGAGCCGCTGTTGCAAAAGGTTTTAGAATTAAATATGAAAATAACTCCCCTTTGGACTTTACTAGTGCTGATCTTTTTCGCAAAAAAGCTATTCCAACTATGATGGTGGGTGAAAATGCAAAATGCTACGACACAGAAATGAGAACATGGCACTACGAAGGGTCCATTTAAATTCACCAGAGCCATGAGACTTGAGTTGGAGCATACAAGTTGTGCCTGGTACTTCCAGGATTGCTGAGGGGGCAAGGAGATCTGCCTGGAGAGTGCAACTTATGACTGGAATTTGTTGGGCTTCATCCTGTTTTAACAGGAACCCGCATGAGCAGAACGTTGCCCAGCCCAAGCTGCAGCCCCTGGCTGGCTCGCCTTCCTCCGTAGCACCAGCCACCCCTCCAACACCCACGAGGGAGAGGGACCTTCCCAAAGGGGGAGGGTGATGCAAAGGCCACACAAACTTTCCTGCAGCTTTCTTCTCCTTCTTCCCTGCTGAAGACCATGGTGAGGCAGGCTGTGCCCCTGCAGCCCATGGAGGTCCATGGTGGAGCAGATATCCACCTGCAGCCCATGGAGGAGCCCACGCTGGAGCAGGTGGATGTGCCCGAAGGAGGCTGTGACCCCATGGGAAGCCCGCGCTGGAGCAGGCTCCTGGCAGGACCTGTGGACCCATGGAGAGAGGAGCCCAGGCTGGAGCAGGTTTGCTGGCAGGACTTGTGACCCCGGGGGGGACCCACGCTGGAGCAGTCTGCTCCTGAAGGACTGCACCCCATGGAAGGGACCCACACCAGAGCGGTTCGTGAAGAACTGTAGCCTGTGGGAAAGACCCATGTTGGAGCAGGTTGCGGAGGACTGTCTCCTGTGGGAGAGACCCAGGGACCCCATGCTGGAGCAGGGGAAGAGTGTGAGAAGTCCTCCCCCTGAGGAGGAAGGAGCAGCAGAGACAACGTGTGATGAACTGACTGCAACCCCCACTCCCTGTCCCCCTGTGCTGCTGCGGGGCAGGAGGTAGAGAAAATTGGGAGTGAAATTAAGCCCGAGAAGAAGGGAGGGGTGGGAGGAAGGTGTTTTTAAGATTTGGTTTCATTTCTCATTCCTATTCTGATTTGATTGGTAATAAATTAAATTAATTTTTTTCCCCAAGTCAAGTCTGCTTTGCCCATGATGGTAATTGGTGAGTGATCTCTCCCTGTCCTTATCTTGACCCAGGAGCCTTTCGTTATCGTTTCTCTCCCCCCTCCAGCTGAGGAGGGGAGTGATAGAGCGGCTTTGGTGGGCACCTGGCGTCCAGCCAGGGTCAGCCCACCACACGCAGACTGTGTAATTCAGCACATGGACGTTGTGTACCAGCTACAGGTCTGACCATGAGTGGAGATGGGGAAATGCGAAAGCTGTGCAATTCCAGCAAGGGTATTCACAGAAATGAATCTCTTCAGGGCCCCCCTAATAAACAGTACAGGGAGATAACAGAATTAAATCACTTCACAGAGGAGATTAAGCTAAAGATGGAGTCTCTCCCTTTACAGATTAAACCCAGGGAGACCAGTCTCACCTACAGTTACCCCCTGCCAGGTGCCCAAATCTCCCCAAGATTTCAATTAGTTTCACAGGTATCAGATGAATTTTTTAACTCTCTACAGGCTAATATATGTAACAAAAAGTAGGACTGGAGATAAACACTTTGTAACGTTATATTTTTAATTCTTTAATTATAAAATAAGGTTTTTCCTAGCTCACAATTTATTTTTCATGGTCCTTTTTTGTACTGGCCACACTTGCATGACATTTTTATAAAATATTGCAAGGTAACTTTGGCAGATCAAACTACAAAAATGCATACATAAAACCCTTCTGCAGTACTGTGACATGAAAAGGATATCTCAAAAGTCCATGAATCCTCTATACCTAGACAGGCAAAGCCATACAGACAGTGCCATATATTGTGAATTAGTAAAATAAACAAGTTAACACAATGCATTATGTCCAAAATTTCTCTCATAGATGTCATACATGTAATTTTATTATTATTTTCTCTGCCATATTTCAATCCAGTAAGAAAAAACTCCAAGGGCACATTCCATTTTGGCAGAATTGGTCATTATTTCTATGGATGACTTTTTTTTTTTTTTTAAAATGTCTTCCTTTTATAAAAAGTCAGTATAGCTACATAATGGCCAGTCACTGCATTTCTAATAAACTGTTTATACATTGCAAAAGTCTTCAGTCTATTTCTTTTCTGCCACTACCAGTCTTTCATAACAATATTTTAATTTAATCAAGTCAACTAAGTCTCCTTAGAACAAATGAAGAGAGGTCAGTGAAGGGTCAGGTTTTCATTTACATACTGAGTATCTATTTCTCATTTTAAAAAGAATATATTTAAAAGATTAAGTTGCTATAGAGCCATAGATGGCACAAAATACGTCAAAATGCTAAATAAAACTTAATTGCTTTCAGAATTTCCTGGGCAAATGAATGAACTCAAACCCAAACAATTAATACGTTCTAAATATACTTTGTGACACACACCCCAACATAAAAATAAGCAAATAATGGGAAAAAATATTTCATCAATACTATAGTTGCATACTGTGATCCCCTAGCTAAGGGAGTCACTATGGCAGCCAAAAGGATGATACTCGAGGTCATTTTCATAGAATATCTAAAGTTTCATGCATTATTTAGGATTGCCACATCTGAAAACGCTTTCATAAGAATGATTTTTTATTTTGCCCTGAATGGAACCATTTGTCAATGTGTCACAAAAATAAATGAAGAGCAGCTTCTTCTCTTCCCAGAAACCAATGCTGATCATTAGACACACATCCCTGGCTAACAACGTGCTAAGAGAGAAGCTAAATCCAATACTACAGACCAAACTGGGGAAGTTAAAGGGTGACCTGCTGTTCATACTTTTAAGAAGAGGTTCCTTTCAGACACCTGTGCTGCATCTTTCTCCTTTTAGTATTGCAGCTAACTAACAATGCTAATCAGCTGTGGTTTATGACTTAATTTATAAAGTGATGTGAAGAAGATGAAGAATGTGATGAATGAAATTATTTTATTAGAGGGCCATACTTTTTAAAACAAACAAAAAACCCCAACCATGGAGCACCAGGCAATGCTTGCTAAAGTTTCGACTACTGTATTTGATAAATTACATGTCCAAAAGTTCACCCCCCACCCCCAAGAGTACAACATATGGGATCTTGGTGTAAGGGCCTGTCTTCACAAGCACTGAAATCGATGATTTATTTGTTAACACTTCAAAGATATTTAATGTGTTTTTGTTTTCCCCATACCTAACAAATCATCCGTAACCCTGTTTGACAGAAGAAAGATAGGAACACAGAAATGCCACGTTTGCGTGCACCACTGGTACTCAACTCTTCCACCCAAGCCTAGTGTCGGGAGCTGCCGGCACAGCACCTCGTGGGCAAAGTCAAATGGGGCAACCCAGGCAGGGCTCGCACAGTAGCTGTGTATTTCTAGCCCCAGCAGCAAGCGTAAAACACCTTCCTGTCCAACTCCCAATAAATGGCAATTAACTTTTTGCAGGCCTGTGTGGTCCCTATCTCCCCCCAGACAGCATCAACCAAGGCTGACAGACTCCTGCTGGAGCTCTGACTTTTCCACAGTATCCCTTTTCTGAGAAAGGAAAATTATTATAATCTGGTTAAGCATCTCTCACACAATGCTTTGACAGCTGGAGAGAGCAGAAAACGAACCTTAAATCAGCTAGCTAGCCTGTGTGGTAGTTTTTGATATCTGTTTCATTCTTCTTTGTTAGGAGAATCGTTTAGGCAAATGCTAACAGCTGGTTAGTTTTTCAGCTGTGACAATGAACGTGTAACTACTGCCCTTGCCTGATCATTGCCCAGCTGGCAGCTTCCTGCTCAGCTGAGCCGCGCTCTCTGAAGATTGACTGATACCAGCTATTACCTGGTGAGTGATTTCTAGGGATGC
Source organism: Pelecanus crispus (assembly GCF_030463565.1). Taxonomy (NCBI): domain Eukaryota; kingdom Metazoa; phylum Chordata; class Aves; order Pelecaniformes; family Pelecanidae; genus Pelecanus; species Pelecanus crispus. The sequence goes on along the minus strand of NC_134645.1, from coordinate 75,436,238 downwards.
TGACTTAGCAGGAGGAGCTAGACAGTGAATTAGTACCATCAGCAAATGCAGTACAAAGACTAACAACAAAAGTGGTTACTCAATTTTACAGTACGACAGGGAATAAAAAAAATTCTATGCTGTAATGTCAGACAGAACATGAACTTTTTTTTTACTGTAACAAGTGAGATAATGAAGAGGTATAGCCTCGAGAGCTATTAGTTTGAGAACATTAATTTTGTCTATTTGCCTAGTCATATGCAGTGTCAGCATTAATACATGCTGATCTCCTGGCCACTTCAATTCTGCTGGTACGGGAGATGCATACGTTTGTATTGGAGGCACACGCACATCATCATCTTGCTGGAAATGAGAGTAGAGAAGTCAGATGACTGCAGCTGACTGTTCATCGTGTGAGAAACTACCAGCACAGCTCCAAAAAGATGCTAATGTGAAACGGATCTTAAAACAAGATCCCTGCTTGTCTCCATGAGGTTCATCAGGTCCTTCAAAGGCAACGTATGTGGCATACTTTCTAATCCAAACATTACAGAGATGTCTGTAAAAGGGCAGAAGAGCAAACAGTCTCCTTGCTCCCCTTGTCAATTTTAGGAAGACGGGACCAGTCAGAATAGTTTTGTGGTTCTTGAAGATTAACAGTTGTTTTAGAGACCCTACAGTACCTAACCACATCAGCTGCACTGTCTGCGGTTAAATTTTTCAAGAACAAAGGTTATCCTCCACCCAACATTTTTTCCTTTCACCTTTGTAAGGAAACCTACCCAGTGACCTTTAAAGCTGTCCTAGAATGGTCACTATTTCCTTACTGTACTTGCAGGCAAAAGGTTAAAACGCTCATGGAACACTATCAAATGGGCTGATCTTCCTCAAGGTGACCATCCGACAGGCAATTTCTCTTGAAACTGCGCAGAACAGCAACAGAGACTGAAGAGCACTGTTAATGTAAAAGCGGGAAGGAAACAGAAGGTGCATGAAGTATGAAATTTCCAGTATCAACCTGTGCTGTGGCCTCTGCCAGGACAAGTACCCACCTCCCTGAAGGATCAAGTCAGCGGTGGAGGAGGTGTTGGGAGAAGTATGCATATAAACATGCAGAGGAGGTTATGTCTGCTCTATGTCCAAGTCGTAGTCCATGAAACCCCACTAAGCACTCTTCACTCAGTAAAAATGACTCTGTTCAACATCACCATCAAACTCACTGTCATGGCAACAGGACCAGCCCCTCCGTGGTGAAAACTGCTTGCTCATAATTAGGTCAGAGTAATGATGTCCCGGGGAAATACTGAAGTGAGTGGACACTGAAGCAAATGGAAACAGCAGCCCACAGAGCAGGAGGAGCCAAGATGCAGGTGGAAACCAAAATGCCAGAGAGAACCAAGACAAGGAGGAGACAAACTCATCTGCCTCTGGAGAGCAGCAGAGAATAAGCAAAGGCCAGTGAAATTGCCTGTGGGAAGATCATGCTTTACTGTACGCATTGAAGTCTGTCAGCTGCTGAGAATAAAAAAATAAAACAACTCCTCCATAGGCTCTGAACACCACCAGACACCCTGGGATACTTCTTTCCTGATCTGATACATGGGTTTTGAACATCTGGATCGACCGATACTGTGTCTGTTGATGCTTAAAATAATCAAAGTACCTTATTCTCAACAGTCCATTCAGACTGTTGGGCTGCTTCGTTTATGTCAAATTCCTGCAGCATTTCTCTGTGGAAAAATACTGAATTTCTTTAGGACTTTACTGTCAGGGTTCGTACAATCCTTTCCTTACGGCTGTCTGCCCTGTGACACTTTTCGCGTTACTGGTGCTCTAAAGGGGCATCAAAGCTTGGGGAACTGGCACCCTTTGGCAAACCAACAGAGCAGTAAGCTCACGCGTACACACCCACGTGGAGGAGTGTGACACAGGGAGAGACAATTAGTAGCCAAGCAGTACATGATTTGAAACATCACTATGAGACATGTCAAGTGTTTAAAGGTAATTTTCAGTGTCACCATCTAAAACTGTACTAAAACTGTACTTGTTACTGTAATCATTTCTGATAAAAGCTATCTGAGCACGGCACAGATCTACATGTCTCCCACAACACACTAATGAATAAACTAAACAATTCATGTTTTCTATTTTATGCACTAAAGGTTTAATTAATCAACTTCCAAGGGCTAAAAAAGCAAGAGGGAATACAACATAACAGAGCAAGGCTAGAGATAATAAGTACCAGCTTAGACTACTTTTAATCAGGTCCCCGAAGAAAAGTGAAAATAACAGGAAATGAAAAGTCATGGATGAGGACTTTTCAGAGAAGGTAAAGATTCAAAGCATCAAAGGAACAGATGGCAAGTGACAGGCTACATGAAACTTCCCAGCCACTAATTCCCACTTTCCCACTTCCCAACACTAATTTTATAATACTCTAGATCGTCCTAATCTCAGTCTCGGTCATTTTAAATATATCTGTATCACTTTTGTTTATCCAGATCATATTAATTCCTTACCACCAGATGGTAACTTTAAAAAGTGTTTTTAATCTTTTACTTTTCTGAACTCAATTAGCTTTTACTAGCTTCTCATGTAAAGAAAATATTTTAAGTGGGTTCACAGTCATTTAAGTTAAAAAGTCTTTCAAAGGATTTAGTCACATTTATTGTGCTCAATATTGCATGTGGTACCATTAAATGTTTGAAGTGAGAACCAAAATCATTACACTAACTGCATGGCTCCGTTATTAAAAATAATTGGCTGACAAGTTGCAAAGGTCTGTTTTAAGCATATTTGTAGCTACCATTCATTGCAAAGAGCCTACGCCAAAGGCTTTCTGACTGACAGTCAATTATTTCTCCTTTTAATACAGCTGTTTGGATCACCAGTGGTTTCAGATACTGGACAGCTTGTCACAAGACTTGCAGCTGTGATACTCATCTGATATAACATTAACTTACATATGCCATGAATTACACTTGCATATGCATTTACAGATACATATATCGATCTAAACATGCACAATACAGAGACACCACTGTTGTCGAGGGAAACCTCTCTCTTCAGTATCTGCTTTCACAGATGCTGTGACAGCTGTATGAAACTCTACTGAAATGGCATTCTGGTTCACACAGCTTTTCCAGATAAAAAAAAACCCTGAAGTAGTCTTTTTCAGACTAGTGTTGCTAAAGACATAATCTGTTTTGACAAATGCTTTAAGAAAAGTGTAAATGTCCCTTTTTTCCAGTCTGCTTCAATCTTCGCCTTCCTCTTTACCCACACATTGCTGTGTCATATAAATCCATTTGTTCTGGGATCAGATAAACATTTGTTTTTCTCAGTGCCAGTCACTAAGGGCTTGATCCTTATTCACAGCCAACAGAAAAACTCCTGGTGGCTTCAACAGGCATTGATCAAACATTAAAATCCTGTAACTGTCATTAAAATTACTGCAGAGACGACAGGTTAATATGGATACAGGGAACCCCTGCAGCCTGACTGAAACACCAGTATCACTATATAAATCCCTTCCATTAACACCGTCCAGATTTGGGAACTGGTTCTCTTTCTGGAAATCGGTAATACAATGTAAAAAAAGACTGTTCTGGCTTCTTCTTCCAGCACATGACACATTTGCTTATGCACAGTTTTATCCTTCAATGCCTATTAACTATTTGAAAATCAAGATTAAGGTCAATTACTTTAAAGAAAAGAAGTACTTGTTTACATGCAATTTACAGATTCCTTTTTCCCCACTTTATACATTTATAGAAGATACATATTATTCAGTATAATACAGTCCATTTAACGATAAAGAGCTATCCCTATTTTTCTCAAATGACATTAGTTTCAGGCATATCACTAGGCTAGTGGAAGATAGCCATGCTTTTTATCAGTTTCTGATTCTGAATGTTATGCTTGTGCTCCAAACATAATGCAATATGGTTTAAATAAACATTAAATGTGATTTCATTGGATCACATATTTATAAATGAATCAAGTCCCTCATTGTTTGTGTCATCAAGGAAAGTCAACCAATGGCTAAAATATGATCAAACTCATTAACTAAGGTATGCTTAAATAGTAATATTTCCTACAGTATAGCAGGCAGACAGAAAAAAAACCCCAAACCACATAACCTAATACACATCTGATTTTCACCTGAGGCAAATATCCCCATCACACTTTTCCTGTTGTAGTCTATTATCAGTCATTCAGCTGTGTTCCACCAAACCCAGAACTTCACCTGTAATCTACTACTTATTACTTCAAGCAACAAATATTTTTACACAGCTGCTGCTCATCTTATAGATGAGCTATTATGATGCCAACTATCTGAGATGGCAAGGCACAGCACAATACAGCTTAATTCTCAGATATGCACTAAAAATTATGATCCAGGACAATCTGATTATACCATAAAGAGAAGAAGGGGGAAAAAAAGGACAAACATTACCTTGAAAACTCAGTAAAGTCAGATTAGGCAAGACTTGTATTTTTAAAGAAAAAGTAATTTTGTTCCACAATCTTTTTGCAGTAATCCATGTTTTAAATTACAATACAATGATAGTTTAAAGTAGTGAATATCCTGAAGAAGGAAAGGAGTTTTCCATCCAATTACCTAATAGTTGAATAGAGTTGAAAAAGGCTGAAAGACCTACACTAGCGTGGCAGAGCAGAAAAATGAGAAGTACCAAACATTTCCTCTAAAAGTACTTCTTTAAAAAAAAAAAAAAAACACAGTCCATGCACTAATACTCATGACCACACTTAAGATATTCCTTGGAGGATTTTGTAAACCAGATTATCAGATAATAAAGGGGCTGGCATCAAGTAGTGAAATAAGCTTTTCTTAACAGTAATGGGATTTTAATCAATACAATGAAAATAAGATAACAAAGGATGAAGTGAAATCAGCATGAAAGGATTACTATTTAAAATGATAGAAGAATCAAAGGCTCAGAAAAAACCCCACACTTCTGGAATCCTGCTGGAGATAGTATATGTACTTTTTGTTCCTGCACCAGCACACGCTGTTTCATTAACCACATTGAGAAAGCTTCTGCATATTAAACAATGTACACAGGGAAAGTACCTTGCTATTTTTCTTTTTTAAATTACCAATGAGAACAATGATGCTATAGTTTTATAAAGCATTTAAGAAAATCAGGTTTCTGTGCCAATCCCAGCAAAACATTTGGTCAAAGGCTTTAAGTGTTGTTTGTAATCTCTCACTGCTATTAATGGCTTTAGTGCAAGAATTTGTATTTTAAGCTTTTTTTTTTTTTGCTTTTTTGTATTCCCAGCTGTAGACTGGAATAGTATAGCATGGAGTATCTTGCAAGGATCATCATGTAAGAAGCGCCATACTTGTTCCTCAACTAAAATGAAGACTTTGTCAGGATTGGAGTACATAGAGTCTGTCTGCTCTATCAAAATGATTTATTTCTTGACTCTTATTATATCACAAATTTGAGAGTATGAGCACAACACCATGGCCCAAGTCAAAATGATTGGAGTAAACACAAAAGTAGAGATGGCTCCCCTTTCTCACTCCCATATCTTTCAGGCATGCAGATTTCCAAAGGGTGTCTTCAAGGGCCAACAACCAGAGTCCAAATGCCTTTGATGTATGGGGGAATGCAGGGATGGAATATAAAAGGCCAGGCTCCCTTCTCCTCCCTAACAGGCAAGCACAAAGAACAACCCCCATTACAGCTACTGTCTGTGGATGGCAACAGGTCTTTTTCTAATCCTCTGAAGTACCTAAGACATGTTTAGTCAATACACGACTGATTTAACAACAAACCAATCTGGCTCACCCACAAAAAGCTATAAAATTACAAAGGATCATAAAAGGAAAAGAGGAAAAAAATAAACCAGTTATTTATTTCAAAGAGGCTCAAGAGATACTGAAACATAAAGTCTCCCATATCAGAGGATCAAGTACTGATATGGTATAGAATAACACAAAAAAATACATAAAAGTGATGGTGATGCCATGGCTTTGTTCAATGTTTTCTCTTTCTGTTGTACTTGAGTGAGGGAAATAAGTGTAAGTGATGCTGAGCGTATGCCAGAGCTGCTCTGAGAAGACAAGTATTTTGCTGACTCAAAAGATGTATTTGGAAAAGAGGTCTGGAGAATTCATCCTACTACCTAGGATTAGAATTTGCTACAGAAGCATTCCAAAAAGCTTGGAGAAGCAGTTGTGTGGAAGGAGGTTTTAGAACTGAGCAGGCTGTTAAGTGTAAATGCAAACAAGGCATGTTGCGGGGTGTATGACGTGGCTTAAATGTGAAGTGAGGAATGAAGGTGCTGAAGGGCGTATGTTACTCACTCATGGAAAGGCCTTCCTTGATCTGCATCCAATACCAGACACCAACCACATTTCAAGAAAGACAGAGGCAAATTTTAGAAAGCTTAGAGAAGAGTAACAAGAATTATCAGGAACACAGAAAGCATTGCCCCAGGGCTGATGAGAGAAAGAGTGATCTTGTTAACGGTAATAGATGAGACATGGCAATAGTCTTCTTCCAATACTCAAAAGGGGATAAATCTTCCATCAAAATTGTTTAGTATTTAAGTTCCAGGATAGACATCAGAGAAAATAACACCCATCCCCAAACACTCCCAATAGTGAAGACACAGAAGCACTGGAATCAGCTTCCTTGGAAAAACATGGAATCTCAATGTTGCAGGTCTTGAGGAAACAGCTAAACAAACATCCGTCTGGGATAACTTAGGCGCAGCTTAGGTGTTCAGTATTGGAACATACGTATTGATGACATGACTTCTGCCTTATATTCTGTCATCATTTAATTTCTGAAACCTCCCCAAAACATCTGATAAAGCAATAGAAAGCTAAATCATATATTCTTGATGAATTAAGCTTGTTCAAAACCTAGTAATAAAAATTTTACAGCATCCCATCCCTGTGCATTATAGGAAGAGGAGGGAAGCAAGTAAAGCCCATAAAGAGTCCTTTTCTAATTTTTAAGGTATGCCTTACCAAAGCATCTGTGGTACGTCATTCAGAAGAAGCAGTCTATCATGCAAAAACTGGACAGTTCAGAATTCTTTAAGTGGAGAAAAAGAAGCAAGTCTGAACCACTGTCCAAAGTTTAGTTACTCAAAAGCAGGCTTGTGAACTTGTACTGCTCATGAAAACCTTGGATGCTACTAAACCTTAACCATACAACAGGGTGAATACTAAAATGATAGATTTAAGCCTTCAAAGATAGGTCCAAAAGCTATTAGCTGTTAAAACAATGCTGACTAAAACATAGTTAAGCAAAACTCAGTTAATTTACAAAATGAATTCTGTGTAGAAGATAGAGAAAATAGGTTATTTACGGCCTCAGTAGAATACCATGACATGATGTGAAACAACATTGCTAAAAGAGTGCACATTCTAACGTCTGTTAGAAAATATTAATTTCAAAAGAATTAAAATTGAAATGAAACACTTTTAAAATCTTCTTTGCTCCAATAGACTTCATTATCTAGAAAGTATGCTATGAAATGGACAACCTGAAAGGTCAACCAGAAAGACTGTCAGATTTGCTGCACCAACCACGATTTGCTGGGGTATATTTAAAACACATGAGCCTCACCAAGGCTAAGTATTGAATCAAGACATTTACATTAATGGGCCTTTGACAGACTAATACTCGATTTTTTTATACTACACAGAAACCACACAACATGAGCACCATTACAAGATATATAGCATATGGATACCATTAAAGCTCGATTATAATGAATACTTGCTCATTTATTTCTCTCAGCACTACTGCAAGGAATGTAGCAGCAGTTTCACAGATGTCAGCTGGAAATAGTAGCCTTTCATTTAATTTGCTGAAAGATTGTTCCCTCCTATTAACTTCCTTGTAAAGATGTGTCAGTGTTGTAACAATAAAAATGTAATTTTAACATGAAGTTTAAACCAATGAAGGCAAATTTCTGGAACAAACCGCTTAGCTGGCTCACTAGCCTCTCTTTATTTCCTTCTCAAACTAGCCCACCATTGTACAAGTCTCATTTTGTCTCTACCCGCTATCTGGATTCCTACAGCGACATCCATGTGACTGTGGCATTTACCACTGGGATTTTATTACTGCTTGTTGGTGGGCAGTGGATTGTTTAATACAGAGCAAACCAACTATTCTGATAAGTCTTTAAAAATTACATTCAGTTATCCCATATCTTCTAAGCCAGGTCCACTCAGTTAGGTTATGGTGTACTACTGCAAGCAAGGTCTGTTCATCAAAAAGCAGTAAAAAATGAAGCTGCTCATTTTTTAATGTGAGATTACAGCAAGAACCTGGGAGAACACCACGTATTTTGGACGTTGGCTAGGTATATCCACCTAACCCAACACAAAGAAGGCAGTCCGCATTAGCCCGCTGGACTACGGAGTAGGAAGTCAGATGGCTTGTTTTCTGCAACACAAAGATAGGCTTGTGAATTCCTACTCTTCTCTACCCTTACACAAGTCAGTCTGTAATGAGTTAAAGATCAGTCAGAGCAGAACATGATCATGGAAGTATTGTTCATTGGGTCATTCATTCTTAAGGTTGACTAGCCAGGCATTAGCTCTCTACTTCATAGTAATTCCAAATTATATGGTAATATTAAAAAAAAAAAAAAAAAAAAGCAGAGATTCAGCCCACACAGAACCCAATAATCAGCCTAACACCGGCAGGTGCCGGTAGCAAAAGGCACACTCACTTGAAATGCTCACCCAGCCATAACATTGATACGATAAAGCCATACAGTTAGTATGAATGCGTAAAGGATTTTTAGCAACAACTCATTCCAAAACAGCATAGAGAAAATCTCAGCAGATACAGATTCTTTGGTTGTCCTTATTCCTCCTGACAGAAGAATTCAGCGTCTTCTTTTACAGTTTCTTTCTCAATATGAGTATCATGCTGGCTGTCATAGCAGAAACCCAAAGATATGACAGAGGACCAGCTTTCAAAGTTGTATGTACCTGCAACTGATCAGCAATCAGGAGATTAAAAAGTTAAAAGCCTTTCTTTAAAAAAAGAAGACATTAAAAACCAACCTATCTATCAAAACTGGACAGAATGATTGAAGTGTTGTGGTTAACATTCCATACCTTTTCACACTATGAGGAAAAACTACAGATAGCTACAAAAAGCCTTGAGGCATTCATATGTATGACTAAATTTGCTTCTGGAGGTTCTCTTGGACTTCATCACGCATGCCAGTTCTGCAACCATCCATTTCATCAGCACAGCTCAATGAATTATACCACTGGATATCATTTAGGGTTATATTTTGTCCTACGTATCTACAAACTAATTCTGTAATGTGTGCTCTTTGTCAGTTGTAATACCTGGTAGTACATGAAAGCACATAACGGAAGTACAGCTGATCTAACTGAAAGTTACAGCATGATCAAACTGATTTACAGTACAGGAGTGTCTAATCTTCAAAGTATACATAAAACACTTCAAAATATCACTTTCTCCAAATAGCTGCATTTCATGTAACTATTTTTATTTTGCCATGTGCAAACTGAGCTTTATTACTATGAATGCTCATGAAGGTTGTGTTACATTGGTGAGTGCAAAGAAAATAATTAGCAAATTTGAAAATAAAACAATACAAACACTTAAGATATTGACAAAATGGTTTGAAGCAGACAAAAATAATGAAAATATGAATTGTTCACAACCATGTGTCTAAACAGAAAGAAAAGCTGAATTTGCTATATTCTTTATTCATTTGATTGTTCCAAAATGAATTGTTCAATATGACTAATGCAATAAACTGCATTGTTGCCTATCTTTTATTTTGAAATACAAGCTAATTTATTCAATAAAATTTCTTTGATATGGAGAACAATATGGAATGTCTCAGGATCCTAAAACCACTGATATGACACTAGCTGTGAAACACAAATTAGAAGAAAGCGTAAGATAGTGAACACCACCATAAAGTATTAACAGTCATTAATGACAACCAACAAACCTCTGCCAATTTTCAAGTTCCACTCTTTGTGCTTGAGGTTTTTTTGGGTGTGGGTTTAAAAGTTTTTTTCATGTCTCTAGGTGTTATTCATAAAGCAAACCCAGTAGGAGATCTGCCTGAATCTTACTCTCTATCACTAAAACAACCGAATTTCCTAGTAGGTCCTTTATAAAATTCCAAGGCTTTTATTTGATTAGAGCCTCAGTAACACCTTCCCACCACTCCCCAATCCTTTATATATTTATTTTCATTACAGAATAATCAAATCTTTTAATTTCTGCTTAAAATCTTGGCAGGCTCTCAGCTCAGCTTGAGCTGGATCAAACAAAAGACACAGAAGGCTTTGCTTTACTTCAGGTCTCGAAGACCAGGTTTGTGATCCCCACATGTCCCGAGAACAGGTAGGTCAAAGCTACCGAGCAAACATCCACTTTTAGACACTTTCACATTTAAGCATAAATCGCTGTACGGCAAGTGGGGAAGACCTGGAGAAACACCTCAGAAGCTTACTCCTGTGCTGAACTAACCTGCTAATGAAGACATCCACATTGATTCCTTGACCTTAATTATTCACAAGCCCTTAAGCCATAACATACGCACCATCCATCTATCAGTAAGATCAGACTGATTTAAACTAAAGCTAGTGCTTTCTTTTAAAGGAAGGAATAACCTAGGGAGCTAAAGCAAATATCCAAGAAGTGAAAGACCTCAGTTCAATTCTCCTCCAGCTGAGGAGGTTCAAACCTATGCCTGCTGAATTCCTGGAGAACGTCTTAAGTACTAGACAAGAAGCTATTCTGGGAAAGGCTGTCCATCTTTTCTCCTGTTGAAATTGTGTCACAAAACAACAAAAAGGACAGATTCACTGGGCTGAAAACTCCCAGCTTTTGGTCTTCCAGAACACCTTCTCTAATGCATTGCTAACATGTTGCTTCAACAACAACAATAAAAGCCCTTAAAGAGGACAATCAAACCTCCAAAAAGTCTGATGTAAACAAAGCACATTTTTTTAAACCATCTGTTCACTGACAGTGTAAGGATATTGAATAGTTTTGGACAGTTTTCAGACACTGATTTACATAGATACTTTGTGCTTTTTCCCATTCCGTTGTTAAAAATAACACAAAAGATAAACTTTATTGACAAGATTACAATACTTTGTTCACCAGTGTATTTTAGGAGATCTAATTTGATAGTAGCAAAGCCAGTCAGACTGCTTAAGAGCATTTTCTTTTAACAATTCCAGTGCTAGGATCCTAGTTCTAATTTTTGTTCAGTAGCATTTGATTTCCTAATAGATGAGAGGCACTGAGCATGGGGTGATCCACAATAACCTTCACGCCTCATAAAGAAGGCAGGAACGGCACAAGCTCTCCCCCGCTCAAGTCACCTTGTCATGCTAATTCAATACACCTAGGTAATTTCTATTTTCCCTTTGTGTTTCTGAAAAACACTTATGGATAGGTTATGAAAAATGCAAACTAATATGACCATTGTAGTAATTGCATTGGTTAGGTTTATTAATTTGTCACAATTAAGTCGACAAGAGTTTTAGTAACGTCGTTATATTACTTGATTAGTTTTGAAAGTGATTATCCTAAGAACTCTATTTAATTGGAAGCGTCTCAATTTACAGGGTACATTAAATTCTCAGTAGCATTTTAAGATTATTCAACATATGCAGGTCAATTACCAGTAATCACTGTTTCATACAACTGCTTCATAAGAAACTTCAGTACAACACCAGAAAAGAATAAAAGAGGGTTCTAAAAAATACAACTGAACTTCCAGCCTAAAAGGTACAATCAAGCTTCAGTTAACATTATTATAGTAAAAGGACATATCTAACATATAAATTGTTAAAACCACTCTGAAATGGAAAAGATTATAAAAATTTGAGTGAAGAGTAAAAACCAGTTGTCTACCTTAAAACAGATGATATTAATTTGTCAGAACTGCCAAATCACTGAATTGCACTAACTGCACTCATGCCCAGCTGCACGTTAATTACCAGATTAGAAAGTTATAATTAATTTTCTTGATATCACTACACTGCTTTTCTTCCTTGAGTTAATAAAAACAGATTGCAATCAATCTTTGTTAATTCACGCTGCAGAACAGAACTGCTGTAGCTATATCCATATGTGAAAAGCACCGCATGTATAGTTCTTGGTGTAATACCCTGCCTAGAAGCTGTATCTTCTGACATTTTAATGAAGTGTTGTCATAAGGCAAATAAATTATAGTGTGACTTAATACAGTTAGTAGAAAAACTATATATGCTGAAAAATGAATTTTTAAAGAATCTTCTTAATGACAAAATTAAAAGGTGCATAGTATTTCAACGTATTTTTAACTAGAAAAGAGGTTTTACTTGTAGTTGCATTGTTGAAAGACTTCACTGCTGAGACTTTTTAAATTTCTTCATCAGCTGACTTTGTCATTAAAAACCATTAAAAGTGCTCCACACCTGTCTGGTCTTCGCAGAGCACAAATTGCAAGAAATTTTAAGAACTAGTAAAGGAAAACAACTTTATGGAGATATAGACTAAAGTTCATCAGAGTTCTGATCAAGAGCGTTCAGTTACAAATACTGCAAAGATAATCAATGCAGCATTCAAGCAGCATACATCTTCCTGTGTCCATATCTGTATTAGCATCAAAAGGTGTGTTTATAAAATGGAAAGGATTATTCAAGGGTTCTCTTGTGAGGAAAGGAAAACAGAGTAAAATGAATGTGCCTTTTTTAATTTTCCATTTATGCCCGAAAGATGTTTTACTTTGCCAGCCTCACTGCTGCTTAAAAGCTATTTCTTTTCCCTCCTTGTAGCCCCTCCTTTGTAAAAGATAAGAATGAGTGTAGAAATATGAGAATTATGACATCATGGCTTCCAAAGAGCCATTTTATTCCGATCTAATAGAAGTTTTCACGTGGTGAGCTTAGGTGTCAGAAAGGGAAGACTGAATATTCAATAGTGAAAATGAAGGCTGAAAATGTTTTGGGTTTGTTTTTTTTTTTCTAATGTTTCTAAAGTCTTCCAGGGGATGGTAAAAACCACATAATTCTGTATTTGAGAGAAACTGGAGATAGGAAAAGAGATTTTAGAAGAATATATAGCCTTCAGCAGCAAAGCCAAGCGCAACTTTATTTTTTATTTATCCTTTCTCCCAAACTTCCCTAAAGCAGCCCAATTTGCCTTACACTGCTAAATGTTACACATATATATATAAAATAAATATGTTATGTATATCTCTATATACATAAAAAACATCCATATGTGTGTATACATGTATACTCCCCCGAATGTACGCTAAAATATGCCTAAGAATAGCTTGATTATCACACCTTCCAGAATATTCAAGTACTTTAATACATTCAAGACCTTAAGGAACAGTGTATTACATGGTAACATACTAGGAGAAGTAAGATTTATGGATCAACTCTTCCATAAAGCATCTTACCTTAAGGCAGCAACTCTAGCGTATGTCCCATTTTGGGTACTGCAGAGAAGCAGATCAACTACACAACCTCAAACACAAGAGGGAGGGAGGGAGGAAACGGCTGAAAAACAGGCAGCCCAGAAGTCTCAGAAGACATATGTGGGACAATAGTACAGTTCCCAAACATTAATTTTCACAAGCTATGAAACTGATACATCTGAAAAAAGACTCAGAGAAAACCCATAGATCTGGCACCACTGGTGTGCTTCTCCTCCAAAGTAAAAATGGATTAGAAGAGGGCAGCAAGCATGGAAGAGGAGTAACAGGGTTAGAAAATACATAAATTAGAACAGGATCAAAGACAGATTGCAACAGTTCTTGATTTACAGAAAACATACAACTAAAAGGCACTGGATGATCTCAGAAGCTTGTAATAAAAAATTGCAACTTAGATTAAGGATTCAAATAAGGTCTGGATGCTGAAGAGACACTACAAGAAACAACGTAGCTGCTTTCCAACCAAAACCTGTGCCATTACACTGACTAACACCGAGACAACTGGAAATAACAAGTATAGCACTTCAGGTATCTGTATTTAATGCTGAGATTATTATCTAAAAACAAGGATGTGTTCTGTATTCAGCTGGATGTATGAAGCTGGTCATAAACCTGAGAAAATCCAACTAATGATCATCAATTATGCAAGAGGAAGCCAAGAATCCTTCCATCATTTAAGATTCCTGAAAAGAAAGGAAATTCCGCAAACCTCCCCAAATGCTAAACCTAACCGAACAATTAACAAATAATAAACTTTAGTTTCTGTTCAAAAAAACCCCAAACAAAACTAAAGCTAAAAATCAGTGTGCATGAATGTTGTTCTCATTCTGATATAATGGACTGATTTATAGAGAAAAAGGTAACCTATTTTATGCTGATTTGTTATTTTAAGGTCACTCTAAAAGATTAAATGGAAAACTGCACTGAAAGAGTATCTGATGCATCAATGAAAATGGATATGCCATGAATTTCAGAAGAACAAAAGATGTCATAGGCAGTTATGAATAGTCAGCTTAAAATTAAACATGCTTACAAAAATGGCATAGAAACCCCCTGTCAGTATTGGTATAATGAAACTGAAAAGTACAAAATTCAAGTTTCACAGTATTAATAGGATTATGAAGTACTACGAAGAGAAGTTTAAAATTCAGATAAGTGAAACAGTTATTTGTGCTATACATGACACATCACAACTGCATCAGTTACAGGTAGGGTTTCAGCTGTCCAGCTGGGAGATTACAATTTGGAGGAGGTTAAGGAGCGATCCTCTCATATCAGCAGCAATGAGAAACCATATAATGATAAATAAAGGTTTACATAAATACACACACACGTGTGTGTGTGCATATCTATAATGAAAGATATATTAAAAGGTTAATGTACTTAGAGAAGTATTGAAGGGAAAAATGTCCTTTTAGTGAGAAAAAAAAAGGTAGTTTTCTGTGAAGAGGACAGTAGAATGTGTTCTCAGTAATGATTTTCGAAAAAATGTAGTTAGCAGCTCTTCTTCACATGCATTATTTTAGGACAAGAACACAGAGTATCTACAAACATTAGTCACCTATTTAAACTAGTGCTTACTTTCAATGCTAGGTAAAAATCTTGTTCCTCCAGTCTTGTAATGCTGAACAGGTATCATACCCTTACACATATTATCACCAACAATTTAGTCAGACAGTA
This sequence comes from Pelecanus crispus, assembly GCF_030463565.1. NCBI lineage: Eukaryota > Metazoa > Chordata > Aves > Pelecaniformes > Pelecanidae > Pelecanus > Pelecanus crispus. The sequence goes on along the minus strand of NC_134645.1, from coordinate 75,421,073 downwards.
AAAGTATAGTGCTTGGTAGATCTCAATCCCTATTATCCACCACATCAGAAAGATGCTTAAACTAGAGTAGGAAAAAACCAACAACGACCCTTCCATTCTGAAACGACTATTTTTAAGAATGACACACTCCATTTTAGAATTTATCCAGGTAGAAGTATTAAAGCAATTCGAGCTAAAATACACAAGCAAAACGTTTGGTAAATGCTCCTCTCCCCTTCTCATGGCCATTTAAAGAGTTCCCTAATGAAATATGGAGTGATGAATTTTGCAGGCAAAATCCCGCAAAGGTACGTACACTGTATCAAATACACAAAGTAAATAATTCATAACTGTCTTCACTATTTCTCATTTAGAAAATTCTTAGGAGAAACAATCCTAATGCAACTATCATTTTTAGATGAAGTGTTTCCCTGAGGCGACTTGAATTGTGGTGGAAGTGACTGAGAAGTGCTTGTGCTCATTTGCTTTATTTAAGGAAACCTGAAGTCTGTACGAATTGATTCCCTTCCCTCTGAAGGAAGCCCCTTCCAACAGTCATTTTGTCTATTGTAAGATTATCAGTTAGCGGACACAAATTAGAATTAGGACATAGACAAGCAATTGAAGGGAAATGATCTTTAACCAGTGCAAAGATTAATGCGCCTACATTCAGGTGTCGGAGTTCCCAGCACAGTCAACATGGTCAAGGAAGGGCAGCTCAGTGGGCCAGGCAGCAGGCATTTATTTCAGGGCAAGACAACTGCTCCTCAGAGTGCTTTGTAGTGCCTGGCTCCCTAATGACTGTAACAAGAGGTAGTTCCTGCTGCGCTGGTAAAACATGCAAATGTGTCTCATCTCGAACTGAGCCTCGTCCTGCACATCTTTCTGTACAACTCCAACTCTCAAATATGTCTGGCAACTCAACACTAAGGGTTCCCTTGCATGTCCTAGGCAGCGGAGAAGTACGTCACACAAATAACTCCTCATTATCTGCCAATATCAAGGTGATAGCAGTAGTTATCCAGCTAAAGCAAGAGCATAAGCAACACCAACATGTATATACTAATTTATAAAATCCTGTTTTCAATAAATGCAATTTCAAAATCTTGCAGGCAGCTTTCTTTGGGGAGCAAGAACAGTTTTAACTATCAGGAAGAAAATTGTGCATCTGATGCAACTTTCCGACGCTCATCACTATCCACCCTATGTCACTGGGTTTCAGCCAGGTTAATTTGCAACCAGACTAGCAGAAAATTTGAAGTACCTGGTTGGTACATGTCACCTATTGGTACGTGCCATAGGTGACCAGGGTGAACTTCCTACTCCCGATTTCTTCCAGGGTAAAGCACAAAATAGCGCAGCCTGCTTATCCTGACTCAAATCCCTTCCCCTTTCCAGTGCAGAAAACTTTCATATCTTCTTTGTAAGTAACCGGCAAAAAAAGCCATTTCCCATTTTCTTTATGCCATCAAGACAAAAATTTATGATAGCGGGGGAAGATTTTGATACCTGAAGACAGCGTCTGCTGTGGAGGGGGGCAAAACCCATGAAGTGAAGACCAAGACCTTCCTGTAACCAGCTGGCTTCTGCGGGACTGTTTGTCAAAAGCCTTGTTTTGTTTTATAAAAGAACACTACCCACTGTGAGCACCACAGAGATCTACAAAGTGTTTGCAATCATATATTTTATGCTGAGGAATCACATTACTAATACTCACATAGGGTTTTACACAGATAAGTAGTATGATAATTAAGCACTCGTAAGTATTTATACTCATTTTACAGTGCACTAATAAACTGTGCAGAAAGACTTAGTGTTTAACCTTAGAATTTGGGACTAGAATCTCTTTCCTTTGGCTATAAAGAAAGCACTTGAACTGAGAAAGATACTTTGCAGTAGCAATAATAGGTCCCAAATCCTTCCTGTGTTATTGCCAGAGGGCAGCCTCCCGCTCAAATTCAGTGTTGCAATATTGAATTGAAGCTGCTGTTTGAATAATACAGCTTAACGTTATGGGCTATCACCAAAATGATATTATTCTTGGTTCTTTTTTTTTTCCCTGCCAAACAGATATGTTGCTTGAATTGTCTCATGGAATTTTTCTTATACTTTTATAACAAGATTTTTTACATTGCTCAATGGAAAATCAGACACCACCAGAGGTCAAAAGTATCTATCCTGAAAACTGCACTGACGAGTATTGATATCTACAATTTTTTAAAATTTATGTGTGACCATGGAAGAATTATTTATGGATACTCAAAGGAAAAAAGGAAAGCTGTTTGGTTTTTTTTAATGAAATACAATTTTAGAACAGTTCATTTGATTCTTATTGAATATAAAGCACTAGTGATGCAATGAAGAAATGGCTACTCATTTCAGATGAAGCAAAGACATGTCAAGGAACTTGCTTACTGTGGTGTTCTAACATGTTCTAAAACAATGAAATTGCTAATCAGGTGACACGTAACATGGTGATATCAAAATGCCCCAAACACAAAACCATTTTTCAAGTTTATTTTGCATCCAGTACTGACTCAAGAAATGTAAACTTCTTTATGAATCATGCAATGAACCAGTAGGTTAACCAGCACCTGAAATGGCAGTAGCGAAAAAAGGTACCTTTTGCTGAAATAATCTTTCTCACTAATTATTTATAAATTAGGATGGAATTCATTTCCTCAACTCAAAAACTTAGTTCTTTCAATTATTTGCCTACGGTCTTCTTTAGTCAATGGAAAGAGATCAGTATCTCTAGAAGGCAAAACATTCTATGCCAAAACATATGTTTAACACCAGACAAAGAATTCTTAGATAGGTAAAGTTCAGATAGGATTTATCTCTTTGAATCCAATGCTAATACAAATCCACACTGTGATCCAAATGCCTGAAGCAAAAAGTCTGGTTTCAATTGGTCTGTTTTGCTACAGGGAAATCTCAGTGTTTAACTCAATATCCAAATCCTTTTTGTTACTATTGCCACTTTACTTTATTACATCAGTGGAACGTTTGCCAGAACCACACACACAAAGCCTTTCTTAAGTGTGCAAACTAGATTACTTCTAGCTTTTTTTTCTTAGAGAGTTTTGATTTCTTCCTCTAAAATTATCCCCAAGTTAAAAGGCATAAAATTAAAGATTCCATCTAAACACAACTTCTGCATGGTCCTACAATGACAAACTGTGCAGACAATGTAAGTTTTTCCTTTTTTTTTTCCTTTTCTTTTAAAGAAACCTTTTTTTTTAAAACAGGTTTATTTTTGCCAAAGATAGTCAAATTTGAAGAACAAGCTTTATTTAACTCCGTAGTCTTTTTTTTCCTTTTTAAAATTTAATTTAGACACTAGAGTTAATAGTGCAAACCAGAAAATTTAAATCAGCTATCCTGATTGAATCTCTGCAAGAAAGTGGTTGTTGAGTCACTAGGACAGGTAAAAGCATGAACCACTAATTCTGTTAAAGAACAAGTTTTTATCATTGTATCATACAAACAACTTGATGCTTAGAAAAATTTTGCAAATTAATGCAACAATCACATTTCAGGCATTTCGGATAGTGTAAGTGGGGAAATTAAGCTATCCAAAAAGGTTTATTGAATTTACGTGTTTGGATCCTTTCTTCCTTATATTTTCAAACTTTCTCAATGCATTAAGATTCCTTTACAAACTATAAAGGAATATACTTTTAAGTGCATTGATTATGATGTTTTGGAAGAAGTTCCAGAACTCAAAGAGAACCGTTCTGTTATACGCTAAATCTTTTCTTAGGAACACTAGAGTTTTTCTGAGGTAGCACACTAAAGAAATTCTGAAGGCCATCTATTCCTCAAGTGATTTAGGCACATGAGACCTTAAACATGTTTTGAATTTGGGAATTATTTTGAAACTTAAAATATTTTCAAGCAAGTTCTGTTGTCTAAAGACCAATATTTCATACCTTGATGGTTAGTTTATCAGCCACATTTCCTCCTAGATGGAAGGTGCTGAGAGATAAGCTCCTTTAAATGTCTGCAACCTAAAATACTGCTGATACTCTGAAATACGACAGCATGTGCCCCAGCAGAGAACAACACCTGTGCCTGTGTCACCCTGACAGACACTGTAGCATTTTAGCATAAAACCCCTCTCGAAAGAAGCTCTGTTGGGCAAACCTGGTGGGGGAGAGCCATCCTGCTTGGCACTACTGTCATGGAACAGGAATCTTAGCTGGTAGTAAAACTTAAAGCATTCAAAATAAAAAACGATGGGAGTGTTTTTCCTTGGTATTTTCTTTTTTTTTCAAACAACACGAGGGAAAAAAGATTGGTTTTGAAGCTGTGCTGTGGATGTATCTTCTTGTTCTCAATCTACGCAGTGGTTCCGAGGCCTCAGTAGCTCCAAGAAACTTTTGTCCAAACCTTGAATGCTTTGAGGCCTGGAAAGGCCTGTGGCAAAACATAAATATTCTGTACAAAATGTGATAATTTAAAAAACTGATAATAATTTTTTAAAAAAATCAAGAGAGGACTTTGCTTTAAAATCATGGTGACAACATCCCAATAGCATAAATATTGCATTTTGTCACTTCCATCCTCAGTTACCTACAAATGAGTAACTACTTTGTTCAAACAATTTAGCAAGACCTCTGCTATCTCACTTTGTAAAATATGTAATATCGAATTCAACTCAGGTCCGCCTTTTACATATAATCAATGCTAAAGTGTAAAAGGCAAAAAATCCTAGGCTGACATCAGACACAGTAAACATTTTACGTCTATGCTGAGTAAATCTTATCACCCCCTGGGGTTTGATTTTAATACAAATTAATCAAATTTATTTCAAACTCCTCCTTTCTGACTTCTGTTAAGCTTCCCTGCTCTGACCCACTCCACCCATACCTCATAGCTTTTCCTTCTATATGGAACTTCCCATGGTCCCTATATCCATAAATTTACTTTATTTGCATTATTTACTTTTGTCACTGAGCCAGGGAAACAAGCACAATATCCCCCTTAGCCACAGCAACATTTGCAAACAGGCTGGATGTCCAAAAAACCCATTTCCAGTTTGTTTTGTTTCCAGAAATAAAAGTATTATTTAGCCCAGTTGAAAACTTTTTCATTAGGGTAGAACATAACTATTTTTCAACGTTCAGAAGCACTTAAAGGTTATATGATACATTGACTCTTCACAAAAAGCCAGGCACCTTAATGTCTAACACTATTGCTACAGACTAGCACACACGAGACAATAAATAACCTTAAACCAACTATTCAACTGGTCAATGCATAGAGAGCAAACATTTTATGGAAAATATATTCTTTCATGTAAGAATGCTTCTGGGTTGCTTATTAGAAAGAAGTAATGTGGTCTTATTGGAACCAATAGTGACTAAAAAAAGATACAGGTCTGCTTTCAAAGGGGGAAACAGTGACATAAAGAGACAATTTCCATCCAAAAGAGAAAAAATATTGTATAGGATCTTATACTCAGAAGTTTATTTCTGCCTGATCCAACAGACCAACAACAATCTGCGTTCTTCTCTCTATTTCACAGCTGGGCATCATCCCATAAACACAAGCCCCATACAGCTTCCTTTTTAATAGTTACAGGGGTAAAAATAAATAGATACATTAAAAGGGTTACTTGATCCTGCGAACATGATGCAAGCTGGATATTTGTTAAGATTACTTAACTCACTAAGAAAGTCATAATTTCAGATTTTTTTATTTCTATAAATCTGAGAGGCATATTACAGAAATACACAAGCAATCCGATTGCTCAGTCATAAGTTACTTGAAGTTTTTAGAGAGAAAGGGAAATGAAAATTTTAGTATGAAGAAGCCAGATTGTCACAGCTCACTGAGAACAAAAATAAAGGATCATGAACTAGAGTTATTTTAAGAAGCTGTTATAGTTGCTGTTTTACAAGTACTGAAGATGAAATATCTAAACAAAGGATTTGGGTGAGGGAGGAAGCTAAGTAAGTAAGTAAATAAATAAATAAAAGCACCTTTGCCAGCTTGTGCTCCTTATGCCCAAAAGAAGACTCAAACCTATCTGTCAAGCCAACACCACTTTATACACATTCTCCCTCTGCAGCCTCAATGTGTAGCAGTGTTTTCAGCCAGAATAGTCAACAAGTGTTATACAACACTGATTACTCAAATAAGCAAGTGAGCTGTAAAAGGAACTTTGAATTTGGCAGTATAAGCAGAAGTGAAAAAACAGATGTTGCAGATGAACTGAAGATATAGAGCAATATCAAGAACATCAGAAATATGGAAATGCAACTGAAACACTTAGAAAGAAAGAAAAGGAAATCCCAGTACAAACTACCAATCTAATTACTCAAAATGTACTTCAGAGACAAAAGGAAATTCTACAAACACACTCAAAAATCAGCTAATAATTTTAGCTGAAGAATAGTACAGTGAATTTTTTAATATATTTGATAATTAGGGTTCCACAAAAAGACAGTAAGTGTCCGATGGTCATTAAGTCTTGAGGAAGGAAGCAGGATGAAGAAAAACAATGGAGAAGAGAAAGAGTACAAGACTTCAGGTGGATGCCTTTGATATGTAAGGACACATTCAGACAAAAGCACATATATATGTTTACACACAGAGGCACCCAAGAAGAGAGCAAGTCTGGCTGTGATGATACAGGACGAGCAGAGAAAACAAATTATTTAGTGAAGAACATTTACACAGTGAAACAAATATCCAGCTCATCTGTTAATCCAAAAATAGTAATTTAAAAATAACCACTGACACCCACAAACTATTGTGAGTGTTCTCCAATTTGAAGCATAAATCAAAATAAAATCAAATAAAATACTAATCAGAAATGAGGCGTATTAGATCTGTAATATATGCAGGCTTCAGTGGCTTAGCATTTCCTAAGCTTGGATGACAGCGTATTTGTTTACACACAGTATTATGGAAGAGTCATCTATTGAAGGTCAAATCTAGACAGATGCGCAAGGATTCAGAACAAATAACCAAGAATGCAGCATTTAATGTAACTCTTCCTGCCACAGCAAAGGAAGTTATCTCGGCAGAGATCCTCTTCCACTTTGGTGCAAGATAAGAAATGAATCCCCTTTGTATCACTGCCCTGTAGCGTTTGTGGGTGACATTTGCAGTGCACCACAGAAGTTGTTGCGAGAAGCTAGGAACAAGATCATAAAGACCTACCACAGAATTTGAACTATTTGCAAAAACCGTTGACATGTTCAGTAGATAAGCAGGGATTTAAATAAGGGCTACATATAAGACAAAATTTTACCCTAAAGACCTTAATTATGTTTACATATACTATGTAGAATAAGGTACTGTTGTGTTGCAAGTACAAATGTATGCTAGGGTTTCATACTCAGAAGTTTTTGTAACAGCTTAAAAACAAATAACCAACAAACCTCAAGCCATTGAGCTCCTGAACTTGTGCAGAACTCATTAAAGTCTGTTGAGAAGAAATCATTAGCATGCATGTAAGCAACCAGCCAAAGTCCAAGGATCATCACCAGGCAGCACTTAATCAGCCCCCTCAACGACAGGAAAGTTCAGGGGCACTAACTCCCTCCTGCTCCTGCACACAGATGTGCTTTTTGCCTCCCGCCTCACTTCTGTTTGAAGGGAAGGCGGAAGATAAGCCTGTCTGAACTGACATACCACTGGTGTCTGCAGGACTAGCGCTGAGCAGTTTACTGGGAAGCCTGAAGCAAACACGGCCAACCAAGCAAGCACATGAATGCACGTCCCACTCTGGGGAAAAGGTGTACCTGTAAACACAGATCAAGCAGAGAACAGCGGAAGATGCTGACTGTCAAGGAGGGAATCACGCAAAAACCCACAATGCAACACCAACACACGCAAGTGTGAAATTCTCCTTGATTCACTTTCTTGTGGCAGGTGGTGCTGGGGTTCATCTGCAGTATGAAGAAGGCTGATGTGTCCTTATGAATACACAAATGTACCCCACAGGTGCAACTTGCAATATTCTTCCCCAGGCAGTGCAAAAAAACCCCATTTTCTTTACCACCACAGTATCACTGCTAGCAGGCCTGAGGCAGACTATGGAATTGCTGACATCTGCCTAGAGCCAGAGTGACTCCAGGAGAGCGTGCACCTCCTACAGCAAACATGCAGCTGTCTTCAAAGCACAACTGGCCAAAGCAAAACCACTCCGTGGGAGAGGGTGCAAAACAGTGAGTCACTTGTAACAGATATTACTCTTGTTTCTTGATATGCTGTTGAAGGACATGCTGATACTATGTTTGAGAACAGCTGAAAATATGAGAACAAAGTGGCTGGAAACTTTACCCTTTCAGAACAGCACATGTTCTTTGGCCCTTACCCTACGTGTAACAACACCAAAAGTAATGGAGGACTTCAGGAAAAGCGATGAGCAACATACTAACTGACAAAAAAGCAACCAGTTCCGAGGTACATAAATGTATTTTTATATGCATTCTTGTCCATACAATGTTATTATCTACTTAAATTTCCTAATTTAAACTGTAGAACCAAGGATCTTATGTCAATGTTTACCTAGCTGGAAAGACAAAAACTGTGCAGCAATTGTAATAGTTCTGTGATGAAGACTGTTTCAACATAACTTTTTCATATGCTCTAGTCACCAAAAAGCAGTTGTTTTACCTCTTAATATTAAGCAATGCCCAAGGTATCCCAGTGGGAGTGTTGAAAGCAGGCAGCAATTTCTCTCCAAGCTCCACTGCCTTTTTTCGGAAAACCTGGAAGTTAAGAAGAAACAAAGTGTTGGAAAACGCACTGTTGCTCCCACTAAATTAATTTAGATAATACCGTTATTGAGCATATAGTGTAAGTCATCCCAGCACAACGAAGCGTCCCTGTTTTTTTAGTGACGTCAAAGGAACGAAGCAGCACAACCTGTTTTCCAATTACGCACAGCAACGGGAGAACTCACAGAGCAGGATCCCACAGTGACGATGCCCAGATGACCTGCATCTGGCATGACCAGCATCAAGCCAGAGACATCAGCGTGGTCAGACCTGCGCGGGTTTGCGGAGAGCTGCTTGCGCGCTCCCCGCCATGCTCTGGGGTCAGGGAGGGGGGCCATTAGCCAGGCACGCTGCTGGATCCAGGCTGGCTCGCAGGCAGCTCCCTGCCCCCAGCGGCACCTCCCCGCAGAGCGGTGGGGATGCTGCCGCAGAAACGCAGCCTTTGCTCTGCACGAGGTTTATTAGCAGTGGCTCAGCGTGCTGTGGGAACCCGGGCTGGGTGGCCATGTACCCGCCGTACTGCGAATGTGCTGCACGGGCAATCTGCAGCAAAAATAACATCCTCCCCTCCGCCCACCCCAAAAAAAGAAAAATGATATTTTTGCAGCACCACAGTCTTATGGACTTAGCTGGCCTATACCCAGATGGGTATGAATGCCATAATTAATCAAAAAGTTGGAATATACCTCTACAGATAACTGAGACTTAACTGGTCTTTAGCATGTAAAGAGTTTCAGATTTCATCTTAAAAACAAGAAGACGAAAGACTCCAATTGCTTAACATGTGCCCACAAGAATGACAAACAATTTAACATCAGGAACTTTTGCATTCAGAGTAACAGTTACAAGGCTAGAACAAAGAGGATTTTACTCTCCTTCCAACTGCCAGCTCAACTCAGATTACATTAACCTGACTTTTCGAGCACTGAGTGCTCTAGTAAGAGAGTTTTTAATTAGAAGCAATATTGTTCCAACTTAAATATAGAAACCTATTTAGTGATTTCAATATGTGGATGTTCAAGCCCTATTTGCTTGGAATTACACTGGGAACCTGTGCAACACTGAAAGGGATTATCCCAAGTATAGTAGCCAAAATAGCAAAGTGACCTTCATCATTCTCTCTTTCTAATAATGGCTCCCTTCAATTCATTTTTTTTCCCTCACACATATTTATGATGAACTTTTACTTATTTATGTATTAGAAATCAACTTGTACATCTGATGTATCTCATGGTGTAGCCAAATACGGTAACAGCAAATTTTTGGAGAAGGAAAAAAAATGCATATATGTTTATGTGAATATATAAATAAAGACATTTGCTGATCAAAACAAGGTAATAAAGACATTTCTTTCCACACAAATAAAATAAAATTTATAAAATCCCACTTTCTAAAAGACTTTGAATAAAGGCTTTTGTTATTGAAAAATACGTGATCAGGAGAGAATATAAAACTCTGGGATAATCACGTTACCATAAAGAAGGTCCAGACTACCCCACAGTCTCTTCATATGATACAGGTCTCAAGATTTCTGTGACAACAAGATTTCTAGATCTCAAGATTTAGAATTACAGTAGAAGATATTTTGAGGGAGGTTAAGTAATTTGAAGCAGAATGATGGCTGGAGTCAGAAAACATTTTCGAGTGGACTTCATGTGAGTGCTGGGAGAAACCTGAAGCACGGCAGCAGGGAAAACAATTTGCTTGGAAATGTCTTCATAATCCACATTAATTCTGACTTCCCAGTTTACCAATTGTGTGGATTCTGCTGAGAATTAGTTACAGATTTGTGATCTTCATCCAGCACATAATTCAGTTTCCCCAAGGGTTAAAACCTTGAGGGACACTCAGAAACAGTTGGTGCAGAACATTATTATCTCTTAGCAGAGTTCCTTGAGAGGAGCCAGCAACAGTAACCCCAGCAGGAGCACACAAGCTTTCCCCTTGTTACACCATGCAGCTACATTTTTTCACCTTGCTCTGCTGCACCCAAACCTATGCTTTGCTCTTTCAGCACAAGAGAGGCCTCCTCAGCTTTTCACAACATACGGTGCAATCAACTCATCAGCTTACCTTAGCATCTCTGCCCTGAAACACTGAAGTATTAACAGGAGAGCAGTTATGATGACCCTCCCAAGCAACAGGCACACAAGGACCCCAAATTTCTGTAGAAGCATCTGCTGCGCAGCACAAAACCCCATCTTTTGCCGTATGTAAAGGGGGTATATATTTTACTTTATAGAATGTGGTTAAAGGTGCCATATGTACTCCTTTTAGATGTGTTTTTTAAGGACAAGAGGAAATCTCCCTTTCAAAAAGCACATACATGTTTAACCATAGCAGTGGCAGCAAGGCTCAGCAACTGCTGTACCTTACAGGCTGTCTTAATCCTTCATCATTAAAGCTCAGAAAGGGGTCTGTTAGAATAATTGCTTCTGGACAAAAATGTAACATTTTAGTATCTTAATTAAAGATTTTATGTACAGCTATAATGCTTTACTTTCAAATATTTCTACCAACTCTCATGTACTTTTTCAATTCTATTGTATTTCTTTTATAAATTAACAACCCAATTTCTTTCAAAATAAAATTGCCTACTTCATGGAAATGCCAAAAATAATGGTTATCAAAAAATAAACACATCTGATATGAAGCAGAAAGGAAATATTGTTCCACATATGGATACGCAAGGAAAATGTAATTCACCCCTGATAAGGACAGTGCTCTGAACACCAACATTAGAACACACAGTGAAGCCAGGCGTTCTAACTTCTTTCTTGTCCAAAATGCCCCTCTTCCAATGTAGTGAACAATTTTCCTAGTAGGCAACTAGGAAAAGAGAATTAAAAAATTATTTTTAAACCATCACACAATTTTGGAACAAGTCTTGAGGTAAAGATGCACTTCTTGTTTACAAGAGAATTTCAACAGGTTATTACTAATGCATGCTAGTGATTTTCTTTCCCCTTCCAAAGTTAAAAAAAATGTCAACTATGGACATTATCCAATTTTATCTCTAGGGCTAATTTAACATGGCTGAACAACTGACTGCTAAATCACTATCTATTAAGTAGAACACTATAGGCAAGAATGACAAGAACACAACAACACTCTGAATGACTGAACACAATAAATAACAACTTCATGCAGCAAAATTATGCTCTTTCTGCAAGGGTAAAAGGGTGAAGATTAATAAAGGAACCACTGTATTTTTCAATTTTCAGCTTTACCAGTTAAAAAATAATAATAGGAAAAGCGGGTGTTGTAATTATTGCACACCGTCCACAATGTTCAGCATATTTTTCTTTTGCAGAAACTTCTAATACTGGACAAGAAATAAATATTGTAGGGGGTAAGATATTTTTCTGGATAATAAAAGTAAATAAACAATAGAAGCTTCTACTTAATAACTCTATTGCTGACATGAATTTCATCTTTTTGCCAAGCCCTAATCTCTCCCCACTATCACTCAGTAGAGTCATTTTTTGGTAAGCAAAAAGTATGACACCCATTACCGCGATGCACAGAGTAAAGGCAGAAATGACAGAGCACAAAACCAAGAGACATTATATATAATAAAGGAAAAGATCTACAGCAAAATTTCCCATCCCAGTGGTTATCTTGAGAGGCTCAAGGACTTTTCCTGGCCTCTCTCATGGATGCTTGGCCAGCAGGAATGAAGGCTTACTGACACAGAGTACTCCAACTCGATCAGACCTGGCAGAAGCCGTCACGGTCCCACGCCTGCACCCACCCTTCACCCCACACTTAGTTCTTGTGGTTTAAATATTTACCTACAAGTCTAAAAGTCTACAAACCACTCCCAAGACCTCCACGACTTGCTCCACTGCTTTATCGCATCTAGATTACATACTTTTTAAGGAAGAGGGATTGTGGAGTTATTTCCCTGACATATCAGCTGTCCCTTCATCAGGTGATGCAATGAGTAAGCCACACCGTCATCAAGCCCTTCTGTTAAAGTGAGGATTCAGAGGAAAGCATTGTGGCTACCTTTAAAAAGCAAACAAATCACTAAAAATTGTGCTGACATTTAACTCAGCTACATACTATACTACAACAAAGAAAATTATTTGAAGTGAAGCACTGTGATTCAGGAAAGAACAGAATTGAAACTAGTCAGAAATACATGATCAGTATCTAACACTCTTAAAGTTAGGTAGGATATTAAAAGCTTTCCTCAAGCATTTCTCTCCAACCTAATTTTTGCCAGAAGACAGACTTTGGATGTGAGGTAATCCTTCTTTTTAAACTCAAAGTATTATTAACATTTTTTAGAAGGTTTATGTAAGATCTCTAACAAACTTGTATAATAATGATTCTCACTGTGTGAAGGTCTTGTGTAAGAAAGTCTCCTCCATGGAATAAATACACAAACTCCTTCCTACTCATAATTAAAATTAGCACTAAAGCAAGTTAGATACTTACTATAGTCATATAATAGATTATACAGAAGATACAGTTACTACATTTTCTATTGAGGTCTCTGTTTATATTAGTAGGCTATGAATTGTTAGTTAGAAAAAGCTCAATGCTCAGTAAAGCAGCACCTTCATTGTCCTTTGAGTTACCAATCTCAAGTGCCTTACAAACACAAAAGTCATACCAAGCCCTGTCACCATTACTCCAAGCCAGCCATTCTTCAAACAACATTTGAGTACACAGTTAACATCTGAACAAGAAATCTGCTGCACACATGCAGATTTCCTGTTGCTGTCTCTTCATTCCACAGGCAGCACACGTACCAAGCCAGGGAGCAAAACATTATTTTCTCACTCCATTACATGTTCTTAATTATTTTTCAAACGCATATAAATATTTTTTGGTCTTCATAAGAGAGAACAAACTAACTTGGGAACTTCCCCTACCACACCACCACTGCACAAGCTGCTAGGAGGTATGCTTTTGCACAACACCGTACCTACGCACATTGTGATTCTCAATGCCGAGACTCATCCACTTCCTCAGCAACTATAATCTGCATCTTTCATTCTAGTAGGACTGCTAGTACTATTACTGAAAAAGGTAAGCAAAGTAACCACATTTACATATACAGTACTTCCATCAGCAGTTTTCCCACAGTAATTGTTTTTCTAATAAAAATTTCCTTATTTCTCTCAAATATGACCTTAATCTAGGGAAGCACTCTTGCTTAGTAAAGCAGTTTGGGCATGGGTTTTTTTTGGTTCTGCTTACTTCGTGACACTGATGCAAATGCAGAGGCTTGGGGCATGAATTAGGACAGAGAGACAAACTTTGGATGAAAAGAAGTTGTGAACTGGATGAACTATGTTTTCTGAATACTCAATTTAAAGCAGTTACATTCTCTACAAAATCTTGTGGCATGCAGATATCAAAGTGTGTTTTGTGATCTTTTTAAATGGATTTAGAGAAAAAGTCTTTTTCTTTTGAAAGAGATTGTTAAAAGAGGTCATACATTCAGAACTGTGTTGCTCATGTTGGAAGACCCAATCCCACAATCAATCAGACTTTGCAGACTCTTGTGTCCATTACCAAATCTTATTAGGGAAAACAGCGTTCCCACGGAGAAATGAGGATCTGCCTGCAAAGATGCAACTGCAGGGGTAAGACAACAGCTGTCATTTGGTGAGCGCTGGCTTTCATTATAGTGCAAGAATGTTATCTCCTCTGGATAAACAAAACCATTTCCTCTACCTGGAATGACAGACCCCTTTGAAAATGTTAGATTAACTCATCATAGATTTAATTGCTGTTGCTAATCAAGAAAAAAAGAAAACACAGGAAACAAAGAAATATCTTAGAATTGCATATGAGGCACGTACAATTAAAAAGAGCATAACATGGTACAATACCATAAATTAAAGAACAGCCAGAATTCTGCCTTAAAAAGTCTTCTGTATGAAGGAAACCAGAAGTTAAATTTTAACACCACAGGAAACAATCCTATTTTAAATTTTTTTTTAATTGACAAAGACATTTTCTCTGCATATCTAATTCTGTCAAATTAAGCATTTTCCATTTTTGTTTTATATTTACAGATAGAAACTGACAAGCCACTAAGAAAGATTTATTGCTTTTTTTCCTGTACCTGACTGCCTTTCCCAGTAGGGTAAGGAATGAATATTTCAGTGCAAAAGCAGGAAACGAGAGCAGAAAAATGAACAGGGACAGGCCGCTTTGCTGCTCTTCAGAACACTGAATAGAAATCCTTTCAGCGTAACAAATGTTGATTTAGGTTTAAAGCGATCTGCTAACAGAAAGGAATTCTCTTAGAAGAACTTGTTCCAATACCATCTTTGCTGACAGACAATCCAGGATTTTTACTATGTTTGCATCTGTTTTATTTTTACAATGAAAGATTAGAAATGCTACAAAAATTGTGGCACTCCACTTGACATACCAGAATACTTGAAACAGCGTAAGCTGAATTCTTCCACTATCTTCAATACCAAGTGATACCACACTTAAACGTCATATTATTTGAAAAAATTTCCTGTAACATATTTTCAGTGTTTATGACACCTGGATAAGTTACCCAGCTGCTGGCATTAATTCAGCAGCAATTACTGCTTTTACAATTACTGTCACCTTGACACTAGCAGGTGGTTTTGAGTTTAATTTCATTCAGTCCTCACTTACCCCTGGCTGAGCCAAGTCAGTTACGAATTACCTGTGCTACAAGGTGAGGAGACAGCTAATAACATTTCTGGAAACAAGCACTGTAATGAGTCATGTCAGTGTGGTAACCAGTACCAACAGAAGGGGCCCAAATGGACTTCATTTAGGACCTTCACAGCTGTAGTAGTATTTATTGTACACCCAGATCCAGAAGTGCCGAGCGTATGTTTTGAGCATTTTCCCCAGGAAACAGACTGGGGCCAAGACCTGCTTGCTAGCTCTGGGCCAGCCCTGGTCCTGCTGGACCTGAGCAGAACACACGTGAAATACCACACCAACATGTGAGCCCACCTCCAGTCCAGGGCTGCACCCAACCTCATGTCTCCTGCCAGGATACAGAAGAGGACAGTGCACTAAAAACGAGCGGCTCCACTTGAGGCTATGCCTACAGCGGTCAAGACAAGCCAGAGCTAACCTGCTAATCTGTGCATGACTGCAGATGCTGACACCAGAGTCAGCATCACGTTCTTCAGCACTCTGAGTTTGGGGAAGACTTTCTGGTTTGTAAGCATAGCATCAGACCCAAAGCGCCTTTGCCCATCTGTACTACTTTGCTCAGAGCTAGTAAGCCTCCCCTCGGTCCCCAAGAGCAGAGGGCTCACTGATGGCCAAGTGGAGCAGGGCTGGCTCTCCTGGAGTTGCACCAAGCTGGAGCTCAGAGGCTTGGCTGGTTGCAAGAAGTTTCCCTACAGAGGCAAGAGGCTGCTTCTGCACTAAACCCCCTAAAGCATCCCACACTGCCTGCGCTGCCCGAGCCAAACCCACCAAGAGGGGCATCCCAGGCATACTCAGCCCGGACAGTGAAGAGCTGACTACGTGCTGGAAATTTATATCAGCACCGTTTCCATAAAAGTGCCGTGAAAGAAACAAAGTGTGCTTTAGCTCCTTTACAACACACGGTTTGTCACACGTTCACCTGAGAATTTTGACCGGACAGAGCAGCATTTTATTTTATTGAGAACTTAAAGTAAAGCCACTCCCTCCCTGGAGATTAGCAAACTGCAACTGGTCAGGTCTCTATCCCACCGGGATGCCGGCAGAGGGAGCACAAGTTAAGCTCTTACACAGCACAGGACAGGGGCATCTTGGGGTTAGGAGATGTCAGAAATCCCAGGAAAAGGACTGAATTAAAAAAACCCCTTAGTTTGGCAGATAATCTCAGATGCTCCCCTCTCATTAAAATTCTCAAAGCAGCACTAGTTTTCATACAAATCTCTCCCTCACACATGTAAACAATATCACAGCTGTATACAGCAGGAGGAATGTTTCATTTGAAAATAATGACAATCTGCAGCCATTTCCACAATCCTGCTCAGCCTCTGCTATCATACAGTGCTGGGCAGGAATGTGTTAAGAGACAAATGGTTTTCAGTGGAGAGAGCCTGGAAAATATAGATCCTCTAGTAAAAGGGGACTTTCTATCCCAATCCAAGGCTGAAACAGCCACAGGGTAGTATTTATAATGAGATCTTCAGTACGTGAATCCAAAGCTTGTATTTAACCTATCTGTGCGAGCAGCAGGCATCAGAGCACTCAAACCTTGCAAAAGTTCTTGGAACCCAAGATGACGTGGCGATTCAGGAAGGTGCACATAAGTTTCCAGCTTTTGAAAATTGTGACTGTAGAAGTATGCAAATAACCTTAGTGGAGAGATTCAGGCAGCTTGTGGTATCTGTGAGCGACACCTCTCTCTCACCTGCAAACTGCTAGAGCAGTACGTGTCTTTTTCACAACTTGATGAAATAAGAAACATGGGTAAGCTTTTAGATTTGTACTGCCCTTTTCAGAATACTCCAGCATGCTGGTCACCAGCTCATAGAAGCAAATCTACTTTAAAAAGATGCTTATTACAAAAATAGATTACATTTCTGAAAAAAATTAAAAATCCCTTCTTTTATTCAATTAGCATTTTTTGTTATGGTTTCACTGATGGCAAGAAAATGAATTTTCTTTTCTAGCTCATTATTGTACCAAAGAAGTCACATAGTACCATGAACAGTCTCCCCCTGTAGAAAAGACTGTAGAGAACTTAATCAAATGGAAGTAACTGGATTAGTGAGAGATTTCCAGATTTAATCCAAATGTACATAGCAACAAGCACAAAACCCCTCAGGTTATCAGCAGTAGCTAACACATGTAATTACTTCAGTTGTTTTTTAACTAAAGAATTTCTAAGTAGATATATTGTGTTTGAAAATCTTATTTTAGGAAGGCCAGTAATAAATGGTACAAACTGGCAGAAAGAAGGCAAGGCACAAACCAAAGAAATATTAATGTACACTAACTTATACACATCTGACTTGCACTTTAAAAATGGAATGAAGGAAGGAATTGTGAAATAACTGCAGAATTAAAAAAAATCATAAAGGAAGAGTTTGTTCCAATTATATTCAGTTATTTCCTTTTGTGCTATTCATGTGCATTTAAGACTGCTTACACAGACATAAACTCCAAGAACTATTTAACGGTATGAACTTTTAGACCACAAGAGAAAAAGTAACTGCTAATTTATCTACTATTGTCAAGAACACATCAGTTTTTTTAAAGCTTATGTATACTTGCACAATTAAAAGTTTAGCTACAACCCATTAGTACATGGAAAGCTCATGAACTGACCATTTAATAATGTCTCTGTTGTGATAATTCAAGAAAAGGTAGTAATGAATGTAGTAAACACACTTTAACGACTGCCTGTAATAAAAAGAATTAGTTAGGTATAAAAGCCTTTGAGAATTCCTCACCCCAAACTCAGGGCAGCCTTAATTTTTCAAGAGGTGCGATACACAGCACGCACAGTGAGTAATGAGTTGGATTTGCTGCATGTGTGCAGATCAACTGTGTGCTGGCAGCTGGCTCCCAAGGCCCAAACCACAGGTAACAAGACTCACGCCTACAAAAGCTGTGCTCAAATCTTAAGATTCTGAAATCCTATACCACCCCAAATAAATAAATTATGAAACAGCTCAGTGTCAGTAAATCAGCGTCAAAGATTTGGGATGCCAGTCTTGCATCCTGTCAGCAATAGAAAGCCTGGAATCCCAGGTCTCCAGTCAAATCAAGCATGTGTTTCTAGCAAGGGCAGATGGCAAGCTAGCAGGCTTTAAAACTGTCAGCAGCCCACGACAGAGGACTGAGCCCACACCTAAGAGCTAGTGGAAGTTCTAAATCTCTGGTTTTACCCGATACCCACATAACTGGAACAGGATATTAACCCACTATATATGTATTAACACTATGGTATGTCCTGCTCTGAACAACAGGCGGCACTGTAAGAGGTACCATACAACTGCACAACTAAAGGATGAACAGACACTATTATCACTAAAAAACTCCTTCCCAAGACCCCTCTATCCCCAGCAAAACAACTCCCCTCAAACCCGCAGAAGTTCAATATTCAAATGCTTGGATGCTGGTGAGAGACACCGTCAGCCCTAGAAGCAACTCGTAGGCTAACACCAGGCAAGGATGTCAAGAGCACAAAATACATCACGTATTTAACGCTCAGGTCTTCTACAGTTAAGGAAGATGACACGTATCTGAAAATATATTGGATGTAAGTAAATACGAATGGAATTAAAAATATGGCATATACAATGGAAACTCATTATATTGTGAATCAATACAGAAAACATCTGGATGTCATCTTAGAGGTTTGTGTTTTTGCTGATTAAGGAAACAGCTGCCTTAGTAAAATTACTCATATCCACCGGTAATGAAGAGTATCTTTTAGCACAATTCCTCTGTTAAGCCACAAGCATCTGCTTCCTAATTTTCTTTTTATTTAATCTTGTGTACCCAGCCCAAGTGCTGTAACAACAAATTTAAATAGCTGCCTCATTTTACATCTTGCAAGCTATCATATCTAAACAAAGAATAGCATTTTGCATATGAAACTCTCCTTTCAAGCAGGTGACCGTTGAGAGGTGATGTGCAACACCATCTGTGTGAAAGCAGGGGTGGGGTGGAGGAGCCTAATAAACTTTGCATGGTGAATCAATAATTACATACTTAATGTAGCATAAAGTGCTAACAGAAGATTCATTCCTGGCCTTGTAAATTCAACTGTATCTTTTAATTCTCATACCATTAAGTGTTTTAGAGTGATGCCTTCACTATAAAGTACCATGGTGGCAGGCACAGAAAAGGCTAAAATCACTCTGCATAGGTAAAGGATATCCTATTTGCTTTTTTATGTTAACTCAACAGCAAAAGGAGAACTGTTTGTTTCAGCCAGCATTATGTGATACTTGTAAGTTTGTTCCAGCTGTTAATGGAAAGAGTTTTATATTATGCTTATCAAATATAGAAGTATAACAACGTGAACAGGATACCAAGTATGCCTACTTTAATTGTTCTCCTGCACATTTTTTCTCTAAATTCATTTACGCACTTTAATATTTTAGTCCAACGTCAGAAAAATAGCTTAATGAAATGACTCTCAACAGTTGGAATCGAAAGGGTCCTCGGACAAAAAGGGTCCGAAGCTCAGGATCTCCCATATTCTGCCATCTTCTCGGAACTGACCACTAGCTAATGGGTACCTGCAGGGCAAACCTGGTCAGCTCACTGAGCCAATGGAAAAAAATAACTACTCTGTCATTTTGCTCTGGTCCCCCTCAAAAGGGCAGTCTTCCTGAATCACCACATAGTCTCAATCTGACACCATCACAGGTATTTTAAGTCAGGTACTTATATCACTCAAAGGCCAGTCCTCAAATGGTTAAAATTTATACTGACAATGTCCTCAGCCGAGGTAGCACAGAGAAGCTCTTCTCCAACCATCTCAGGGTTTGTTCCTTCTGGAGGCAGTTACTCCTGTTGCTGTAGAGCAATTGTCGTGGGTCTGCAGTGGTAGTGCTGTGGCCCAGAGAAAGGAAAGTTTTCCTTTTCCCTGTTGTTTTCACACAAGATGCTCCAGATAGCCAAGGGGCTGTGAGTTCACAGAATCGCAGGATGGTTAAGGTCGGAAGGGACCTCTGGAGGTCATCTGGTCCAACCCCCCCTGCTCAAGTAAGGCCACCTAAAGCCAGCTGCTCAGGACTGTTCTAGATGGCTTTTGAGTATCTCCAAGGATGGAGACTCCACAATCTCTCTGGGCAACCTGTGCAGTGCTTGGTCACCCTGAAGGTAAAAACGTGTTTCCTGATGTTCAGAAGGAATCTCCCAACATTCAGTTTCTGCTGAAAGTTACATATAAATGTTATACATATATTGTGGCACAGCATTAGGACATATACAGGGCAGTGTTGTAGTACAGTCCTAAGTGACTTTTTTCCAAGCTATAGCTTCAGTAGACACTGAAACAAACTATTTATCAACAGGAGTCTTCTCTCGTAAGGTAGTAGTGGCTTGCTTTAGAAAGAAGCAAGCAGTAAACTAATAATAGTAATAACAAGAACGACTAATAACTAGCGAATGCAGGTGACAAAAGGATTAGTGCAAGGAACAAAGCAGGATGAGAATCCAAACCGACAAGTTTGAATAGCGAAGTTTTAAAAACAAGTCATGACGTTGGGCACAGATTACAGAGTTCCAGGCTTTACACAGTCTTCATTAAACACAAAAAGCTTAAGGAGTCTCATTTGCATTAAAGTTTACTCTAATGTCCTTTACCAGAGACCCTCTGTTCCTCTTCATGCATGGGCAATTCCACTGACCATTACTTTGATGTGTTCATGGATACAAGATGAATAAATTTAAAACTACTTTAGAGTGTTTCTTCTACTCTTTAAATATAGATCAAATATAATGAGTACTTGCTGAAAACTAATGTTTTATATTAAGGCTGTCCCATGTTTAAAGAGTAAAATGCTTTTAATTCTTATACTAGGATTGAAGCTGACACAGAAATTTCCAGATTTCGTGATCTCAGATACTGGAAACTTAATAAATAACTTAAAAAGTAAAATGATCACAAGTACAAAGACAGTGCCAACTGTCACTCTGTTAGATTTACAGCATGGATCACTTGGGAACAAGCCATTTGATCATAAAACTCTCACTGATCTTTCTCTGCCACCAGCAGTTACAGACTACTTCTGTTTCACTTTTATATATATGGAAAAGGAACCAAGAGTTTTATCTGTTCCAGCCCTAACATTTCAGTGGTTTCTCAGACTACAAGTACATGTTGATGGCTGTCACAACCGCTAACATCATAGAAACTACTTCTTTCATTTGTTTTGGTAAATTCCATTAAAAACAATGGGATTGAGAAGGTGCCATTTGGGTTAATTCAGCTTGGATTTGCAACTGTGCAAACAGTTTAGCTTGACTTTGTGACAGGCGAGTTTTGTAACACTAGCAGTTGCACTGATGATGCATTCCTAAGAAACTATTTTTCAGGGGAGAGGAACATGTTAAAATTTAGCATACTCTGCAGGTTCCTTCCTCCACAAGACCTCTGACACACCATCTAGCTGGCTTTTTATCTAAGTAAAGCAACAAGAAAAAACTTCTTTTGTATAGCAGGAAAAGACGATGGTTTCTTAAGTCAGTGCTTTCTTTCTTACTGTTGAGATTTCTCTGAAAGACAATTGAAAGTCACTGAATTGTCTGATAAATAATGGGCACATCCAAAACGAGCCTAAATAAAGTACTTGTGTATTTTCCTTACATTAAATATAAGAAACATGAACTCTCTTGTAGTTCTTTTTATGTAAGCCAAACAGGAGGCTTCAAGAGAGAAGAACTATGATTTAAGAAGCTGCTTTTATGTTGTAAGTTCAATCATCAGGCAGGCTAGTTCAATTCCTCACTGTTTACTGTAAGACTATTTCTCTTACTGGACAAGCCATAGAACTGAAGTGACTAAAACATAAGGAGGCAAGCAGACATTTCCAATTCTTAAGAGTCAGAAACAAGTGCTCTGACTGAAGAGCAGTGCTGCCAGCAAGTCATAAATTTATGAGCAATTCAACTGCTTCTCTGAATTCCCTGCAGTTAAAACTTTTTTTACAGTTAAACCTCAAAATCATTCCTATAATTAAACAGCCATAAAATGTTCTCTCCAAAGATTAATGTTATTTTTGAATGCAGTGTATATTTGGAGGAAATAACGGTTAGAAGTATTCATAAAGAGTTCAAGCATGCATATTAGCATATATAGGTATCATTACATTGCTTTCCATACCCCCACTTGAAGCAAGGGGAGAGAAAAGAAGACATGACAGTCATGTAAACTCTCTCTGTTTTTACCAAAACTCATGACATGGCTTTAGTGTTTTATTTTACTGTTTGACTGAACACTTCACATAGCCATTCCTAGAGAGAATACTTTGCAGATTTCACTAATTATTTTTATATTTGATGGTATGTAAATTAAAACATTACAGTACCTTAACTGTAATTTCAAGTTAGAACTGGATATAAAAAAAGTCTTAAAAGTATGATTTAGAAAAGGGGCATCTTAGCACCAGCTACACTCATTACTTCTATCACCAACTGTCATAGTCCATCAAGGAAATAAAAAAAAAAAATGGTTGAGCAAGGAGTTCCTCTCACTGTCTCAGTAAGTCTTCACTTCTGGCCTTGGGTCAGTTAATAACCATATTAACTTAGCACACAACCTTCAAGCAAATCAGAAAGGCTGATGGCATTTAACATCAGAGTAAGTCTGCTCAGATGTGCGGAGCACCATCCTCATAGTCTCCTGCAGCATTGTGGCAATATTTGCCCAGAGCACCTCAGCAGTTATTGATCTTGCCTGGAATCAGGAAAATTATTTGTTCTTCCTTCTAGAATATAAATGGAAATAAAAGCAACTCTGGAGAGAAAAGACTGAGCACAGATTGAACGATGTTTGTACAAGATACCCTACAAGCAGCAAATGCTGATGAGAAGGTTTGAGTTATTCACTGGTTTTGCATGATAAAAGGAAAAAGATTGAAATTGTCTGTATACTATGAATAGTGTTTTTAAGAACAAGTTGGGGAAAATAGGATCTTTTAAGAAATGGCATTGTGAGCTGCTGACTTTGTTCTGCAGCTGCTGGTTTGAAGAAAACAAAAAAGAGTTTTCAAAGAAAAAAAGGAAGAGAATGAATTTCACAGCATATCCTTTTCACATGATGATCCTGAGGATCTACTGGACTGTAAAATTATCTAGTCATGCTTGCAAAAATTAAGGACAACTTGCCCCCCAAGGGACAACACGACTTTAAAGCACTAACTGGGCTGAACCAGCTTCCAAAAACAACTAGTGTGGTTATTTTGCTTAGCCTGCAAAAACAGATGATTGCCTAAAGGTTGAAGAAACAAAACAAACCAGATACTCCTAGTTCTTCAGATTAACTCGTTTTACAGAGCCTTTTCGTAGTTCAATGCATCTGAATCACAAGAAACAATGGAACCAGCCCTTGATGCCAGAAGGAAGATTGCTTTCTGTTAATTGAAGGTTGACTCTCCTCCAGTAACACTTCTGCTGGAATGATCTTCCTTGTTTGCTTTAGAGTTTTGTCAGTTTACATAGGATTGGGTTTTTTGGATGTTAAAATAAGCTTTTGAGCCTTCATGTAGCTGAATGATGAGAGTCCCAACTTAATTAGCTGCTATTTGAAGGAGTTATCAAGGTCAGGTGGGTTAACATAAGAAATCAAATGTGCCGAGTGAAGAATATCAGAACTTAACACATCAAACAAAATCCAAGTTCTTCAGAATATCTTACCACCTCCTGACCCCTCTTATATCTTATGCTTTACTAGAAAATTAAACAGTAACATAGCTGACCAGCTAACACCTGTGAGAATATAAAAGTATAATACATGTTGACAAAAGACTTGCAATATAAACAGTGAGCTAAGAAACTGAATCTGCTGTTTAAATACATCCTAAACTATTTTTGACTTGAGGAAAGCAAGTAGGATTTATATGAAACACTGGCACTACATACCACTACTCTTTTTCACCTTTCAAATCTTCATGGGAGTGATTTTGTTTATCCTCTTCTCAATCTCTGGCTTAAGACAAGTTTGCAGTTTGCCCATATCTGTGCCCTTATGCCTATGCAAAATGAGCCCTTGTATTCATTGATTTGAAGAAAACAAAGATTTGTCTTTCAAATGCTTTGACAGCTCTGTTTAGGGGCAATCACCTACCAAAAACCCAAATTCCCCTTGGCATCCGTTGTGCTGGAAGTGGCAAAGGATTTTTCATGTGAACATCTTTTCCAAATTCCTTCACAATTATTTGCACGTAGGGTGCAAATACAGTCTGTGTATGGCACAGGAGAGACAGGAACTGCACTCATTTATCAACCACAACATTTATCAACATTATTCAACTGTTGCATTTTTACAAACATTTGGCAAACAAATAGCATGTGGATTCCTGCAATTTCTGAAAGACCTGGTGAGAAGCTCCCTCCTCATCTTTCCTTTCAAATCTTTCAGATTTCTGTTGTTTGAAAAGTATAAACAATAGGTCCTGCCAAAAAAAAATACACAGGCCAATTAGCACTCTCCATAAATTGATCTCAAGAGTTCATGCTAACTTAAAGCCAGTGAACCTTGTTTGTATCTGTTTCAGGTTTGATCTGCTGAGCAAGATGTATTGCTAAATCCAAAGGAGACTAAGAGTATCTGATTCTTCTGCAGCAAAGATGCCATTATCTGTACCTGTTGCTGGAGGCATGAAGGGCATTCAAGAACAGCAATGATGTCTGCTTCTGATTTCAGGCATTCAATTTTCTTAATGATTTTCAGTTAGCTTGAAGCAGCAGGACTTGTACGTGGCACAAAGTGGTGTTTGTAACGAATCTCTAATCTGATCCTTCAAACAGCAAATTGGATTAGGAGCTTTCCCAATTTTATCATAAACTTCCATTCACTTGATTTGTATTTAAAATATTTGGAATTAATTAATGCTTACATATTCTTTAATAGAAGTAATTTAATTTTTTTGCAAAAAGATATGAAAGTAGAAGGATTCTTTGCTAAAGTCAGATTTGGGAGTCTGATGGAATGCCTTAGTAGTTGCCAACAGAATGAAAAACATGGGAATCTTCTACTGGATGGTTTATGCTTTTATCTTCTCTAAACTAATAAGGAGAGGACGTTATCATCTACTTAACTCCCAACTTAATGAAAAATAACCTCTGGATCAGACTCAGTCTATGGAGACAAAGCACAAAATGCAATCTTACATAAACTAGCTAAACATTAAGAAAGATTTAGATGAAGAAATGAAGAGTTACTCCATGCCCAGAGTAAAATGCAGGTACATACTATTTTTACCTGTACCTTTTGAAGAAACAAATTCAGTACGATGGTTTGGTAACATTTATTACTTATCACCTAATTGAACTTTTATAATACATCCACAGAGACAATATACTTTCCGAAATATTTTATATAGCCTAGAATTAAAGGAGGATAAATTAATGCTGATCTATTCCCACTGCCAGCACTGACTGAAATATTTTTATGTTGCTTTCATTTGCAGAAATAAGGCAGATTCTTGGCTGTAAAATTATACATAAGGATTATTCTTTAGATAGTATATTTGTAACAACCTCAACACTGCTTGCAAATGGCTCCACAGAACCATGTATTTAACAACATGTTGTACATTGTCTATTAAATTTGCAGAACAGGACAATCCCACTAATTCCTCAGGCAATATGTTTTTACTCTCCTTTTATTCTGCTTTATTACTGCAATTGCATTTGATGCGGCAAAATGACAGAACTGAACACTGAGATAAATGAGAGAGACAAACGTCTTGGAGATTGAATTTCTTTGCAGATGCGTGGTGACTCTGGACAGACTGTTAATAGCATATCATTTCTTCTGTATAGTATATTAACCCACATGCAAAGAATTATTCTTTCGGGTCTATCTAAAGCTGCTGCTCAAGAGGAAAGCACCCACACTAGTATTTCTGGTAGACATGCCCTCTCCAACTGTTCTGTAGAACCACAATCAAGTGAAACTGCAGGAGCTGGTTGAGAGCCAAATCCTCAGAGCAAACAAACCAGCTCCCTCTCAACTGCTTGAATTCTACTTAATAATATAGCTCATGAGCTCATGTCAAACACCAACTGTTACAATCACAAACAGGTATTACTTAGCTCTCATTATCGTCCATCCTCCTTTCTAACAGTTTACCAGCTTTAGCATCAGACTATAGTAGTCTGGAGGTAAGCAGGGATTTTTGTTTAATGTAATGAGCAATAAAGCATTTCTGTTCAGTTATTTCTAAAGTCAGTGCACGAATGCAAAAACATATCAAATAAGTTTGCCATGGGACAAACAAATTTTTCTGTTGCTTTGAAATAACTCCCCAAACAATCCATAAAAGGGAAACCACTAAAAGTGAAGAATGTGGTTGTATACAGGTCAGAGTTCTAAACGCATGTTTCTCAGACCAAAATCAGGGCTCTGGCTCCTGGTTTCACAGTAGGCTGAGTTATGGCAGCTGCAGCAGGCTATCACCATAGCTGCTCTGTCCCCCTGCTGTGGATATTCATGCTGATGACAGACATCTGAAACAGAAACATACCCACTGCTGAACTCCTGCAGACAGCAATTCACTGAATTAATGTAAATTGCCACTATTTTCACTTTACATTAGTAGAGTAGCCTGAGGGTCTTTATTATGAGGCACAAAAATTGTTGCTGATGGCAGTTGATTGCATGCCTGGGGTACAGGTGGCAGGAGCTCCACAAGGCTTCAGGTACTTAGAGCCAAGTAAGAGCTCCCAGGCAGAGTATGCATACGTAGTATCAGTAACTCCAAAGCTGAGAGGGAAGATGTTGTGGTTTAATCCCAGCCAGCAACTGAGCCCCACACAGCTGCTTGCTCACTGCCTCCCTCGTGGGATGCAGGAGAGAATCAGAAGAGTAAAAGTGAAAAAAACCCCAAACCCCTCATGGGTTGAGATAAGAACAGTTTAATAATTGAAATAAAATAAAATAGTAGTAGTAGTAATAATAATAACAATGACGATGATAAGAGAATATACAAAGCAAGTGATGCACGATGCAACCGCTCACCACCCACCGACTGATGCCCAGCCTGTCCCCGAGCAGTGGCCCCCCGGCCAGCTTTCCTCCAGTTTATATACTGAGCATGACGTCATATGGTACGGAATATCCCTTTGGGCAGTTTGGGTCAGCTGTCCTGGCTGTGCCCCCTCCCAGCTTCTTGTGCACCTCCAGCCTTCTCAGTCGGTAGGGCATGAGAAGCTGGAAAGTTCTTGATTAGTGTAAGCACTAATTAGCAACAAGACAGACATCAGTGTGTTATCAACATTATTCTCATGCTAAATCCAAACCACAGCACTATGCCAGCTACTAGGAAGAAAATTAACTCTATCCCAGCCAAAACCAGGACAGAAGAGAAAGAAAACCAAGAAGCAAAATTTGAATTAAGTGCAAGACTGGAAATCAGCATCTCTGTTACCATTTTTTGAAGTTTCCTCAGCATGATGTGTGGGGCTAGCTTGAGAGGCAGAGTTGCACAGAGCAGCTGAGCAAGTAGCATTGGGAGAAAGGGGACAGAAGTACTAGGAAGGAGGAAGCTTTTGGAATATAGGGAACCTATTTAACAGTGACGATGAGTTTCATCAACAGTGACAGTGTAATTAATTGCACTGCAGGAACTTAGAAGACTGAATGGGAGTCTGCATGGAACAGCAGAAGAACAGTCTGCACCAAAGAAAATCTTAGGAATCAAGGTTATATCTAGAATGGGTAACCGCAGGGATTCAGCAGCACATTTTCATGCAGCTAGCACAGAAAGAGAACACCGTTAGACCTATTAAAGGTGGTGAAGAGACTGAAATACTAATGGAGACGACAGACTGTGATTGCGGGAAACAGAGGAGACTTTAAATCCTTCTCTGTCCCTGAGTAGGCTGTTAAGTGCTACATCAGAGCAGATATAAACCATGCTTTTATACATTGTAATGACAGCTTCTTGCAGAAACTCAGAGTCTATAAAAGAAAAAGTAGCTTTTGACTTAGTTTGACATATTACTGTCTAACAGGGGCCACATGCTCCAATTCAACAAAGTGAACAAAAGGTTCACTTTGGTAATGTTTAAGTTTGGAAAGAGAACCATGAAGACTAGCTGAAATGAACTTTGAAAGGAACAGCCAAATGGGTAAAATGCTTGGAGATGACTTGGTGATAAAAGATGAGGTTCAGAGTCACAAGATTCTCGAATCAAAAGGCTCAGACGACTTCTATATTCTTTTGGTGTGACTGTAAAGAAGGTCATTAAAAGCAAAAGTATATTAAGTCTGATTAAGGAATACAGAAACTGATAATGTCTGGCAAGTTAAATGAAAAACTATTAAGTCAGGCTAAAAGTAACTTTTGAAGAACAAGTTTGTAAAGTTAAAAAACAAAAAGAGAAACATGAGGTCTGCTAGAGAGCCAGGAGGAACAATTAGGACATGTCCGTATGAAAGAGCACAGTGGATGAAACATAGCCATTGCAGAAAAGCTAAATTTGCCCCAGTGTTCAGTCTTGAAGAGCCTATGCAGGTTCCCATGCAAGGAGATTCTTAAAAGGACAAGCCTGATGCACTGTCCCAATATTGAGGCTGGACTAGATGACCTTTTGAGGTCCCTTCCAAGCTGAATGACTCCAGGATTCTATGAAATATGGAAGTTAAAAAAACCCCATAAATTGATAAAAATGAAACAAATCATCAAGATCATTTCAGAGCTCTAAAGGAACTAAAACATGACACCACTGAAGTACTGATGTATAACTTCAAAGTGGCAGCAGATGGATGGTAGGTGGGGAAACAGGACCCAAGTCTGAAAAGAGGGCTGGAGAAAACTACAGGCAATTGCAGTCTTCTAGTTTCTACCAAACAGGGCATTCTACTGCCAGCCTGTGAAGATGCTTAAGGAGGAGTTAAGTGGCATTCACACAGAAGTGATCAAGCTGATACAGTATGCCTGGAGTTTCAAACAGCATTAGAAATCAAGGTTCCAAGACATAAAAGGAAAAGTCCTCTTGTTAATTAGTGTCAAGTTAAGTGAAAGAAAGTGGGAGATAAAACATGGGGTCAATTCTCACACTGGTGAGATAAGATCCCCAAGGCATCTATACTGGAACTTACATTCCTGATTTCCAGAAATAGGCCAATACCTTTGTATATGTGACAAACTTCATCCTCCTACTATTCAAGATCGCTAAGTGATGAATTATATTTTTTGTATTTATGGAATTTAAATATTCTCTATGAAGGGAGACCTCTACAAGAGAGGGAGAGCCAGATAAAAATAGCTACAGCTAAATTCTGGAGAATCTTAGCACTACTTGAAGTCAGCAGCGTTTTGTGGTCAGCCTGGCAAAGGCAGCTTTAGATCAATAGCATCTGCATCATTATTTCATGTCTGTCCTCATTAATAAGACAGCACTACCATCACTGACGGATGGTTGTTTTAAGTGAGCAATGATTAGGTCTGAAGTCAGACAGGAGGCCAAGATCATCAAGTGAGGTTGAATAGTGGCACTGTAACACCTATTCTAAATGCAGATATAAACTAATTAGGTGATAAGTCATCACCTTTTTTTTCCCCTTCTTTTTTTACTTCTAATTAACAGTTGGGAGCGAGTAATAGATGAAATTCAGAAAGTCCAACATTTATCATCATGAAGAACCGTTTGTTACGGGGTTTTTTATTACTTCATCCTGATATTTGTGTTCCTTCAAACAGGATATACAGCCAGGGTTAAAAAAAAAAAAAAAAAAAAAAAGGCAAAAAAACCTGTCACATTTCTGCTTCATGCCATGGAGAGAAATGGCAATATGAACATCATTATCAGCTTTATTTTGTCTTCCTCCAGTGAAGATAACTATCTTTAGTCCTAGAAAACAGAAGGTTATATTATGCAGGAAGAACAGCTGCTGAATCCAAAATATTTTAACTCTGAGGGAAAAAAAAAATACTCATCTCATTCAAAAAATGGAAGAGCTTCAAAGGAATCTGGGAACTTACAAGCTGGATCTGAAACTCACATGCTCCTTATTCACTTCAGAGAATTTTGGATTTACTTTTTTGCTACTCATACAAACAGCAATTATTAAAAGCTCCTTCTATTTCTGCCTATGCAATGTATTCCCTGACTGTGGAATGAACCTTCAGGTAAAACAGTCCCCTCATTACACAGCTTCAGCAGCACCTATTCTTATAGTTGCTGCCAGTAAAACAGAAGAGCTAGTCAGGCCGGTCTTCAGGCTTGTATGTTCTCCACAAGCAGTGCCATACACTTGCGATGACTTTCAGCACCAGTATCACACTTATTCCCAACAGTGGCAATTACAGTGCTCAGAAATAATGTTTGCCATCTCCATGAATTCTAAGAAAGGTCTTAGCTGCTGTTAGAGGACACAGTGTTGTCCTCCAAAAGTTAACAAATTATCTCCTTATATGACTACATTTGGAAGTGTGCTTTAAGCAGGAGGGGATAAAAAATATCTGGGTCTGCAAAACAGGGGATCTTGTTGCATGCAATACTCCTGGTCCTTGGTATACCAGAATTTTACATCAGACGTCAGTACCACAAAGCATTTGTAAAACAAATCTCTCCCTTCCTAGACATCTTATTTTCCAGTACAAAACCAAAACCCACCACATACTAAGTTGCTTAGAAGAGGAATCACATGTCTACTAATGAATTCAGGTTTAATTTAAACAAAACAATCAAGGAAGTTTGCAAATAAATCTGTCCTGTTCCTGTGGTTTAAACTTACCATATTACAGGCTCCTCCAGATGTTTTCATACAAATAAACAAACAAACAACAAAATTAATACTAGCACTGCTTTAAAGGAGCCAGGTTTATTTTTACTAATCCCTTATAGCCACTGACTCATGGAAAAATACCAGGGAAGCACTCACATGTAATATTACTATGAGTGACTGCAAAGAAAAAAAAGAGCAGTCCTTAAAAAAATTACTTACCTTGAAATCAAATTTTCTAGTATTTGTAGCTGTTTTACAAATTAAGTTTGATATTTGACTGGAATTCTTTCTAGCTTGGGTTTAAATAGCAATCATAAAATTTAAAAAAAAAGTGAATTAAAGTGTATGACACTGTTCTATCACTTTCAGGCATTTCATATTAATTCTAGTAAGGCAGAAATTCTAGGAAGTTTAATATAATGCATCTCATAGCTCTGTTTGCAAGTAAGCACCACACAGTTATCAAGAGGTAAAGTATTCAATTTGTTCATTTTTAAAATTATTCATATTGGTGCCTTTATTTAAATGAACTATTATGTGAGCAGGATGTTTTAGGAACTACTCAGTATGATAGGATATACTTTAATCATGATTAGTCAGACTTACAAATGATTATGGAACATACAATATGTTGCAGCTTGGGATCATTACCCATGGAAATGTAATTCAGAAGTACTAACAATTATTTTCGTCACTCCTTTTACTGAAACATAGCTTTCTTTAATTAGGATATTGATAAGTGTGTACATCAAATATAAGATTTTTTAATAATTAATCTGATAAAGAATAAAATGAGCTTTTAACTGAGAAAGCTTAATCCCCCAAACAGCCTGCACACAGGTTGTTCCACCTCCTTAGGAATGCCCACTAATATAATGGACTAAAGGACGGTTAAAGATATATTTTCCACGGTGACAGCCAGCCCCTGGGAACCTCAGCCCTTTCCCCACCTGTCAGCAGCACCAGTGAAGGACAGACCCACGCAACATGGGAAACCTCCCACCGCTGCATGGCTGCTGTGTCCTCACAATGGCCGCAGCCCGCTCCTCCCATAGGCAGTGGCTGCCTCTTGCTTCAGTGTCTTGGATTTAGGAGACAAATCGGGAAGTTTCCCCAAATCTGATAAAGGCAGAGCATGCTGAGTTGCACTCTCTAAGCCACGAGGACAACTGTTAGTTTAGGAACATCATTCTGTCTCAGACAGCAGATGCCCATCAAAGAGTATGAAAACCAGTGGTAAGCATGGACTGTGTCCTTCCCAGCCTGCAAGAGCTCAGCACCCTCCTTAACCATACAGATCATCTTTGGGTTTAGGGGCCC
The DNA here is from genome assembly GCF_030463565.1 of Pelecanus crispus. Classification (NCBI taxonomy): domain Eukaryota; kingdom Metazoa; phylum Chordata; class Aves; order Pelecaniformes; family Pelecanidae; genus Pelecanus; species Pelecanus crispus. Next base: position 75,388,649 of record NC_134645.1, on the reverse strand, counting down.
ATTTTACCTTCATTAATGAGTCCATTCATTTTTAAAATGGACATTAGCATCCAGTATCACTAACATTCCACTGCAAAGAGTTCCACTTAATTACGCATTGCGTGAAACACGTTCTTTTGTTTTAAATATTTCCTCATTTCATTTGTACAACAGAATTTTATTTGAACACCAGTGTTGCTATCAGTCTAGTCCAAGAGGTGGTGATAAAGGCGATGGAATGGCTGAGAAGCAATGACTAGGTGTTATTCAGGAGAAACTATATGCACTGATTGAGAGTGAGCCTGCACATTAACAGACACAAGATATAAACCATCAACATACATATGAAATGAACGGCACTGATGGCAAATGGTTCACGTATTTCTTGGCACACAACTGCCACTTGATGTAAAGGCTCACATGCAGTCCTCTACCAGCTTGTTGTCTGCCAAGAAGCATCCTCTGCTTCTGTCAGAACCGGTTAATTAAAATGTACCAATAGGTTATACTGGAAAAGTTCATTCCTGTTTGCGAGAAGTAGATCTGCAGTGAAAGATACAAGTATTTAATCGCAGAAGGAAGAGCTTTCAATTCTATTCCTCCTTAGATATGCTTATTTCTAGTTGCTGAGTTACTGTAGGAGGACAAGTGATTTCCTTCAAGAGTCGGACATGAAACATTAAGTAAAACAATATTTAGTAAAGATGAAGAAGCCAGCTACCAAGCACGTCTCAATCCTTTTCATTACTGTTAAGTGTGAATTTGAAATGTGTCCAAGTGCAATTTTTTTTCCAGAAAATTATAAAACAGTTAAAATACGAAAACCTGTATATTTTAAAACATTAATGTCTTTTCAATGCCACCTACACTCAGGACAGGACCATGGCAAATAAATAGGTAAGTCTACTTAAGATGTAAAGTGTCAGAGAAACATTGTCTCCTTATAACTGCTTTGTCAGGTACATGACCAGATCATACCTGCTAAGACAGCTTTAACACAATGATAAATTTTAACAAAAACCAACATGCACACCATAGAATTTAAGTTAATTTAAAGTGACAGGTTCAAAACAGAGCTTTATCCAGCATTTGGGAAATTTACATATGAAAGAAAATTATACATCTTTAGGGTTTTGTAGAGTTTCCACCAGTAATTGCTTTGGATTTAAAGAAATCCAATGATAAATTCAACTTACAGTTAAAGAGTATTAACTTATGTTAATCCTACAATAAAATATTACTGTAATCCAGAGACAGGAACAAGAATTTTAACTAGTAAGATTAAAGACTTTTCAAGTGCCAAGCTAAAAATTTAAAATATCACAGTACCTGTGACTTAGTATAGCCTTCTCTAAATATATTACAGAAATAACGGCATTAGTCCAAGATCTTGGATAAAATTGCTTCTTCATCCTCTCCAGAAACCACGACAGTCAATAGATACTAATGTGATATTAATGCTTTAAAGACATTTGCATGTGTATGTTTACCAGTTATCTTTTCATTCTTAACATGTCTTTTCCATGTGAGTTGAAGCTTCAGCTTCAGGAAGGCCAAGAGAAGTATAGTTTAGAGGAGTTAAAGAATATGCTCTAAATCTACCCCTACTATGGCACAGGAACTCTGTAATTACACACTCTGGCACGAAGCCCAGTAAGCACATACTGGGTATGGTTTCAACTCAGGAAAAAATAAAATTCATTTAACACTTTAAAACTTATACAAAGCAACAGCAGTAGAAGAAAGAAAATCTACTGGACAAGTCTCTGCTGTACAAGCTATTTTCAAAGTTCTGAAGTTTAATTCTGATAAATAAAATTATTAAACTAAAAGTTAACTACTTAGCTAGATGATGATATTTCAGATAAGCCATGTGGAAATATCTTACCTCTTCTCCTGAAAGGTAGTAAGCTGAAAGTAATCCACCAACAAAACGGATGTTCACTTCAAATACCGAAATTTCAGCATTCTGTTGAAATAAACAAACATAGTTTTACTCCCTGATACTTTTCCATAATGTTTTGGTTGGGTCTTTTGGTGTGTTTTTTGTTTGTTTGTTTTTAAATATACATGCAGGTATTAAGCTACAACAGCTGTAAACAGCAAAACACAGAAGATGTAGGGAAAGCCAAGATAAGTGAATTTCAGGCATTTTAAAGTATTTCCTTCTCTTCCTCATGTCAACAGAATATCCTCTCCATTATCCTCATCCTGATTAACTTTTCATCTCTTCCACCTGGACATTCTCTAAATCCACATATCTAAGTACCTCCCTGCAGATGATTCTGCACTTACACACAAAATGTGCTCTCAGATCCTCTGCCCCACACTACCTCACCTCACACCATCGTTTCTTAGACACCTTTTAAGAAGTTCTTGATCAGAATGTCATAACAAGAATTTTCCTACCTCAAGCCTAAATGCAGGTTATTGTAAAATGGGAGGTAACATTAGAATGAGTCAATTATATGTTCATAATAAAAATGTAATCATGGTATGTATTCACTAGGAAGCAGATGATCTTTCACTATTACAGTGACAGCCCTTCCCAAGCTGGCCTGGTCTTTACCAATGATAGAGACTCGGTTTGTTGTACTGAGCAGTATAGATACAGCCATTACCTATTTCAAAACTCAAAGCACATTCTTCTCTGCCCTTTTAAATTCAAACCTAAATGAAGAATCTGAGTCTCATGATAGCTACCTTCTCTTGTTCTTTACCAAGTCAATTCCAATTTTACCCCAACTCACAACACCCAATCCACTCAAGAGGCATTCAGTTGAAAAACTGATGTACTGAAGTTTCTCAATTTTTGCTTTTTTATGTAATATTACTTTTTTTATATTTTTGTATTTATGTAGAAAAATGGTACCCAGCAGTCAATCTTCTAAACTTTTGGGCACATAAATAAGGTGTTTGACTTTCATGTGTTCTGGGTTGCTCTTGCTTCTATTGAGTCATTTTTCCATCTTCTATTTACTGACATGCACTATAGCTATATTCCACATAAATCAATGCATGGTGGAGCTGTGGGATTTTCTTCCAAAGGGCTTGCAGGCTTTTCTCACTCAGCTAGTTTTTGTACTTTTCCAGTTTAAATGTTCAGATGTCAGTTTACGTAGGAGGGAAGAAGTTGCTCCCTGTTTTCTATGGATTTTAAATTCTAGTAAACTGCCTTTGCAGAAGAAGACAGCACTAAGTTACTTATTAAAAATATTATTTCATGTTTTTCAGTTTGCAAGGCACTCTGATTACAGAAAGGTATCTAGACACATTGCAGAGAGTTGTTCAGTGTTTCATCAGTTGTAAAGGTACAGACTTCAAAAAAACACTCACTAACTTGCTACAATGCTTGTCCACTTACCCTTAGGAATTTAACTTTTCTACTTTAAAATATATTGTGCACCTCCCTCTCCAAAAACAAAGGATATAATTTCATCCATAGAATTGCTCAGATTAAAATATAATTAATCTGTACTGTATGTGTGTGCCTGTGTAGGTTTTTTTTTTATACATGAGTGCAATTCAAAGGGGCAAAATAAAGCCATCACACACATCTGCCTATTGAAAACTCAGACCTGGTGTCATGTGTTAAGACTGCAAACTGAAGAAGTTATGTTGCTGTCTTGCACTGCTCAGAACATAACATTTTTCCAAGTTTATTTTAAGTGTACTAAAACTCTGCAGTTTCTCCTTACCGGTCTCCCAATACCAGTCTACTCTTATTCTTTCTGAAAGAAACTCGCCGCGCCCCGCCCCCCCCCCAACCCAAAACAAAACAAAGGGCTTAAATTAATCTGATATTTCTGCTTCCAAGTGTTCAGTCATTGTCTCACTGAATCCACCAAGAACGATGAAGTAACTGGAAACATGTATTCACTTCAACTTTAACTAGTGCTGTTTCTGTGCATTTCTTTTTATGATACATGGTAAAAGTGGGGAGATGGATGTAAAAACATTTAAATCCTCTAGAAATCTGAACTAATTAGACAATACAGCTGTTCACCTGCTAAGCAGGCTACCTATGTAAGAACTCTGCATTAAATGAAGAAGTCTACCTTAACTAAATCCAGTGCATAAAACAGCTTGTAGAGAACCGATCTGACTTAAGAAAGGCTGATCTGATCTGATCTGACTGGAGAAAGGATGATTGAAAGACTGATAGGGGCAGCATGTCTTCCCTGGAACTTGAGCTAGCTGAAACTCCTATAAATAGTATTTTACTTGAGAACCTTCTTCAGAAGTTCAGGTTCCTTCCATTTCAACCCTGAGCCTCAGCACACGCCAAGAACTTTTCTTTGATGTGGGAAAGTTGAAGCTGTAAAGAGGCAGGTATTAGACAAGGAGATTAGTTAATCAGATATCCCAGACACTTGTGTTTCCTGTAAGGATTGAATTAAATTACTTTTTTATTTTGAATTGCTTGAAGTAAATTGAGTGATTTATGAGCTGAATATTTTGTCTCCAGAACCCTACATTTTGCCTTTACACACATGTCTGAAAGCTTTGTTCGAAATCCTCATCTCTTACTAAAATCTTTTTACAAGCCACTGAAGCAGAGGCAATTAATGAAATGGACAGACATTTCATTAATAGTAGATTTGAAAGCTGTATGCTTAATACATAGCTATTCTTAAACTCATTATACCAGGCTAGTAGTATTCTCAGAAAGCACAGAAATTATAGCAATTTGCAAAACAGTTAAAGAAGCTTTATAATTTCATGTCAAAGAAACATTCATCTCTACATGGAAAGTTCATGTGAAGTCTGTTAAGAAAAGTGAACTTGTCCTAAAAGTAGCAGATTTCTGCTACTCCAACTTTACCCTTCTTTCTGGTTTGATTTGTTAAATTTTTCTATTACACATTTAAGATGCCACACCCTGATCATTACCCTCTCTTCATATTTTTAATCATCATCCACATACAGATTGCACAAGTAAGTCTGTATATTTCTACTCAGCAGTCAAATCCTAAGTAAGCAATGTTATTTTTTATTTTGGTCTCGGATCCAGCTGTACACAAATACCTTATGATCCCTTTAACAGTGCCAAAATATATAGGAAAAACCCTTATCTGCCCTTCCCAAAGTTTCTACTTCACCAGCTGAAGAGGCCAGAATTATTTTAGTTTATTTTTTATTTCAAATTTTAGCCTTCTCTTTCAAACCATCATTACATAGCAGGTCTGAGGAGTGGTTGAATTATTTCCATTATATCTAATGGAACTTCTGTAAGGACAAGTGACTGGACATGCTTATTTTAAAATGACTATGATACTCCTTTTGTAAGAACCCAAGTATATAAGATTACTCTGACCAAGTAGATAGATATAATCTCTAATTTTACAGTCTTTTCATTAGTCCCCCAATTAGACTGCATGGCCATGTGCTGTGTACGACAATATCCGAAACACCTTTGTTAGTACACATCTGTGCTAAGCTCTTATTGTTCCTATGCACTATCATCTTGCTCTACCTGCTAATTTTGGAGGCCTCCCTTTTATAAAGGATTCTGAAAGTATGTAGATGCTTGGGAAAGTGATATGTATATTGGGAACAACGCATTTTTGTTTTACTTCCAGGGCTTTTATGTGAATTGAAGTACATGAGTAATTTGGTCTTTCATCTTACATTTGATTAATAATTTATCATTCACTATTTGATATTCTGATAAGTGAATCATAAATGGGGTAGTCTAAGTACTATATGAAATCCAGAGAAATTGTGACTGCTGCTCACTATACTTAGAGAAATAGAAACCCAAAAAGCAATATATGTACCCATTACATGGTGCAAGAGCAAAACTGTGACAACTTTATGGAATTTCATCTGGTTTCTTTGATCAGCTTCTAAAGAAAAAATTATTCTGACAAAGGGATGTAACATCCTTCGCACTGCTGGCTAGACACATAACACCAAAGTGAACCTATTTAGATATGGTGGAGACTGCTCTTCCTCAAACTCAGGCTATGCAAATCTAAGGATGAAACAGCTGAATGGTACTACATTTTGCCCTGACAAGGAGAAATGCTAAAATAATGGGGGTTTAAGCAAGAGAAGAACCATAACTCAGAAACACTCAAGAAGCTGCAGAACGTGACAGTTTTAACTAGCAAAGCTATTAAACTAACTCCTTTCTTTAAAAGGGGGGCTGACTATACCTTAGGAAGTGCCACCTTCAAAAACCAACAAATATTACCAAACGGGGAAAAAAAAGTGCCAAGAGTTACATTAGCCAGTTTGTATCACTCAACATTTGTATTTTATTTGCAAACCTATGACAGGGCCAATCTGATCTCAGCTGCACCTCACCACTTCACTTCCCTCACCCTTCCGTAAACTGGAAGATTAAGTCCACAACTGGTAAACTGCTGAAGCTTCAACCAGCTGTGGTTGAATTTAATGTTGAAAGCACTTTTCAGGCAACAAAACAGCTGTCAGCTGGGGTCTTCTGAAGCCCTTCTCCTATTGGACTACTCCAGCTTCCCAAAAATCAGTATTCACATCCTTGTGGATCGTTTCCTTAACGCATTTCTTTCCTGAAAGTCTTCCTCTCCACAAATCTGTAGACCAAGGCCAAAACAATTTCCATCTATGTTTTCTCATGGGAAGTCACCCTCACTTATAAACACAACATCTGAAATACAACCCAGTTTTATTTATCTAGTATCAGCTTCCACCTGGCACTCATCAACACTGGTACTTGCTCTGCCATTCATAACTCAGTTGGAGAAAATACTGTGTGCTCGTTATGTGGATGAATGTATTCACAATAATCAAGTCACCTTGATTTATATTTGATAAAGAGCTTACTCTCAGTTTTTATAAAGATCCAAATAAGGCACAAAGCCTACCAAATAATTTGTTTCAGTCTTCTTTATTGCACAGATACTTTCCAAAAACTTTCTTTCCTTCAGTTCTCCTTTTATTGTCTCATCAAGAGTGTAATAAAACTTCAGCCACCTCATCTGCATTTCCATCTATTGCTCTTATGTACAAGGAATATAGTGACTCCCCCCACGTCCACATACCATACCATATCATTGCAAACAGCCCCTATCCTGCAGATTAACAAGCTGTGCAAGAGAATGCCACGGACCCTACACTGAACAATGTTGAATAATGTATATAATTCCAGACTAAAAAATGGACACAAAGGGCCCACTTCTCAAGTGAAATGAGAGGAATTTGTAATTATTATTACTATTAAATAATAACATCCCCCTGTTGAAGGACAAAGGTTGGGAACAACAAATCTTAGCATTTTCAAGCAGTCCAGGAAGTATGACAGAGACACAAAGAGTACTACAGTAGCTCGCTTCAAACCACTGTAATTAAACAACATTTTAATTACTTGCAATTGTGGGGAAAAAAAAGCTTCACTAATATTCCACAAATGAAACTTAGTGGCACCTTGCTAAAATACTCAGTTCCCATAGACAAAGGAAACAATTTTAGCAACCTTTTTATTGCAAGTGTCAAAGCCTTGCATAACATGCTATTTAACCTTGCTTAAGTCCCAACATGGCAAACCGTAAGATTTTAAACAGGCACAAAAATAAAGTGTTACTGAAGGCACTGACAAACTCTAGCAGCAAAAGAACTGCATTTAGTAATAAATTTGCAAGATCTCCTTTTACCCCATCAAAATAATTTCTTATTCATAATCAAACCAAAATGAAGTCACTTTGAAATCTGGCATTTAGAGTGTACTAACAAGTTATGTGGCAAACTAGTAAACAAATACTTCCACAAACTAAAGAACCATTTTCAGCTGCTGGCTTTCTTAAGCTTCCTCACAGACCCATTATACGTTTACTTGAAGTCCATTTACTCATACCTCCCGCATGCCTTTTTTTTTTTAAAAAAGAAAAAAAAAGGCAGGAAAGCTACCCTGTTGCAAATTGTTATATTTAACAGTCCATAGCCTAATGTTCTGGCTTGGAGCAGATGTGTTTTTTTCCGCTTTATTTAGATTTGTAAATGCCGTAGCTTGAAATAAACTATCTGGATTCTAAAAGTCTGTCTTGTTACTGACTGCCACACCACAGACAGATATGAGCTAAAGATAAATGCTGGAAGCATTAATAATTAGATCCAAATAATATTTGCTCTTCTGGGATCTTGGAAAAGGGGTATGTTAATCTATACATGGCAGTAGAGATAAACATAATTTCAAGTTTCTATACTTTTTCCACTCTTCTCTAGTTCTCAAAACAGTAGACATATCATGCAAAAATTCTACGTTGCACGAAGCTGCACACAAAGCTTCTTTAAAAGACACTCAAATTTCCAAAGCTGAGTACAAAGATGACAATCAGCACTGGTAAGTAAGCCTTCAAGCTTCAGGGTGGCTTATAAAATCAGATACAGTGACTGACTCACCTCTGTAAACAGCTTTGCTTAAGAGTGCTGGCAGGACACAAGACTGAATGTATCCTTGCTGTCTTACTCATTCCCTTCTCTTTATGCAGTTCCTCAACTCATTTAGTACCTATCTTCAAGAGCAAATAATGAAATGCTCTTCATACTTTCCCCACAGCACAACATCAACTCTTTCCTAGGTTTATCCATCCAGTGCAGTTAACAAGGGACGGTATCTGTGATGAGACTGATAATGCACGATGAGTCAGTGCTCGCACAAAATGTCAACTGAAGTCAACTAAATTATATCCACATAGATAGAGCTATTGCGCAGAGCGCTGCCACTTCCATTTGACCGAGCAATCATAACTTCCTGCCATCCTCCATTTTGGCCAAAAATAGAGAGGGATGAGGCAAACAAAGCAAAATCCACTAATAACCAATAGACTTTATTTTAGTTTGAATTCAAACTCACCTTTGAGAAATCTCCTGGTGGAAGAAACCATATTCCTCTTCTCCCAACAAGTGCATGGCTTCCTGCTCCATACCTTGTTCCCATTCTGGTCTTGCCTGCCTACACTCATGTCGGATGGCTGATCAGTGGATCAGGGCATGAATTCAAGCACTGTCCCACATACCATTTAATTGTTAGCACCTTCTGGTCTGGTTTGGGCCCCTGTTGTTCCAGCCAATGTCCAGGCATGCTTTAGGACACCATGTAGGCCAAAGAGTGAAGGACTTGGGGGTACTGGTGGATGAAAAGCTGGACATGAGCCAACAATGTGCACTTACAGCCCAGAAAGCCAACTGTATCCTGGGCTGCATCAAAAGAAGCGTGGCCAGCAGGTTGAGGGAGGTGATTCTGCCCCTCTGTTCTGCCCTCATGAGACCCCACCTGGAGTACTGCGGTCAGCTCTGGAGCCCTCAGCACAGGAAAGACGTGGACCTGTTGGAGCGGGTCCAGAAGAGGGACACAAAAATGATCGGAGGGATGGAACACCTCTCCTATGAGGAAAGGCTGAGAGAGTTGGGGTTGTTCAGCCTGGAGAAGAGAAGGCTCCAGGGAGATCTTACTGCAGCCTTTCAGTACTTAAAGGGGTCTTATAAGAAAGATGGGGACAGACTTTTTTAGTAGGGCCTGTTGCGATAAGACAAGGGGTAATGGTTTTAAACTAAAAGAGGGTAGACTCAGACTAGATATAAGGAAGAAATTTTTTACAGTGAGGGTGGTGAAACACCAGAACAGGTTGCCCAGAGAGGTGGTAGATGCCCCATCCCTGGAAACATTCAAGGTCAGGTTGGATGGATCTCTGAGCAACCTGGTCTAGTGGAAGATGTCCCTGCCCATGGCAGGGGGGTTGGAACTAGCTGACCTTTAAAGGTCCCTTCCAACTCAAACCATTCTATGATTCTATGACTGTTCCCAGTATGCAGTACAGCAATACTGTTGTTTTGCGGGCAAGGAGTTTAGCAGGGCTGAAGAACAGGGGGACGGATCACTTAGTCTCTCATCTTAAAAATGTTTTGGTGTGTCTGGGTGTAGAAGCGAAGCACCATCAATTCCAGTACTTCACAACTCCCAACCCTTCACTGCTGTGCCAAGTGGCTCAGCTCCTGCACCTCCCCGACTCCTGACCCCTTCATCTGTCTCATTAAGATCCCTCTTCCAATCTCTCTCCTCAAGTATGGATTCATTGTGGTTCACCCCTTGTGCTGCAGCGCCGATAGCTCTTTCATCCCCAGCGTGAAGCAGAAATTGGGAGGTGGTACAGAAACTCTTTCAGAAAGCTATGAATGCTCTGTGTGTGTGTGCAGGTCCTAAAGCAAATAATGAAAAAAATAAAAACAGAGAAGCACACAGCAATGTGTAGTTGTAGCTAGGAAACAGCCAAGCTCCCTAGTGATCCCATGAAAGACTGGCTCCTTTTTCCTCCATTGCAATGCATTTGATACACAACACAGCCCAGTGCAGCCTTGGGCAGGGCTGTGCATGAGCACTGTGAAAGGGGTGTGTGGGCAAGCAGCATGCATGGGGAGGTCAGACCAAATCTTCAGCTATATTAACAGAAGAGCAAAGATGATGAGAGCAAAGAGATGAAGTGATTTAATGGAATACAGAACACACATCCATGATGCAAAGACAATGGATTTAGCCACTGCTAAATGTCAACTCTTTCCAAAGGTACAAGTATGTCTAAATCTCTTAAAATATTGACAGAATCAGAAAATGCAACTTAATTAAGGACTCCTGAAGGACTACTCAGTTTGGCTGAAACTTCAGCAAGGTATCAAATATGAGGAATTCCAGCAGTTATGAGAGAAAACCACCTCCAAGCATTGCAATGTGGATATCTTAGTTATAAAATCACAGGGCCACCAGCTCCAGCTATAATAAAAATAGCCTAAGCAAGTTATACTCCAAAAGGGGAAGCTACTAAAACCATCCACGCACAAGCTTACCAAAATTCACAAGTTTGCCAAGAAAGGTGGCATTTACTGATCTAGAATTTTCCTTCGAAATGAAAAGTTTGCTTTCTTCAGAAAGGTAAGCAAGAGTAACCCTGACAACTAATTCATCAAACTGAGGGACTGAAATTTAACTTGTGAAGAGATGATGCCATATCCCATTACGTCATCTTTATTCCATAAATCCTTTTATGTGGATAAACTAGTGTCTACTTTGCAAAGTGACATTTGGAGACTTTTATGATGAGGTGATGAGAATGATCAAGTGCTGGCCAAATAGTTCAACATGTACAATGAGTATCTGATGTATTACAAACTTCTAGAGAGGAAAAATTGCTTTATCCAGCTGCACTGACGTAGAATATAAAGAGAACAGATTCTGCCACAGAACACAGTCACAACTATTTTTGTAAAGAACATCTTAAAGAAAATTTAAGATTTAAAAAGCATAGTTCTAAGATTAAATGGAGAGAAAAACTAATCCTTTTTATACAAATAAAGGCCAAACATGCTTCCCCAAAAGCTGATTAAGCAGTCATTGCCCAGGAAATGACCAGAAACATCAAACAGAAACATGTTTTATTCTACTCACAAGAAATAACACTTAAGGATATGTCACTGTGTCAGTTATTAAAAACTAAATCACTTTCATGGGAGAAAGGTTTCTAAAACAGGAACAAGTAAGAGTGTACAAAAGATTAATGCAGAAAATGTCAAGTTATGCCCAATACATGATAAATGCTTAAACACAAAAGAGAGGGCCCTGCTGTTCTTTAAACTATAAGATACAAATACAAAGCAGCGTTTGAAACTAGAACTTATATTTCAACTGGAAAACTAAACAAGAGTATAAGTTGAGTTGCTTCAAACAATTCAGCCATTAAACAAACTGATGTCAATTATTAAAGTTGGTGTTGTGGTTATTTATTTTCATTTCCTCGTTCCACTTTGGAAAAATTCATCTACTCATCACTGATACCAATGTAAAATTCAATTCTATATGACTATGAAGTACTATGAAAATAATTTTGTGAGGTATCGAATTCAAGGCACCTATTTACAGGAACATCAGGAACAAGATATTGTTCCTAATGCATATCAGTATTATCTGTAAAGCAGTTTTGGTAAATCTGCTGGATTGCTCCTTTGACCGACTAAGCAATACAAAATTTCAGACATTTTGAAAGACTTCATAGCTTTTAAGCATTACTGCGAAAAAATAAGTAAGTTCTACATAATTTTAAAAAGTACATAAATTAACAAGAGGAGCTGAAATTATAGGCCACACCATCTAGAAGTAGAAGATTCCAGTATAGCAAGATCTATGCAAAACCAAAGATTTTAGTGTTATGAATGTAAATCACTCTACAACGCTTTATGATGTTCCTCCAAGCAGAGCTCAGCTCTTCCTTTAAAGTGGAGTTTGCTATTTTCTATGATGTTTTGTTCTTACACTTTTAAACATCTTACTAATGCAAACCTAATAAGACAGAAATTTAGCATTACAAAAATTCCTTTAGAAAAAAAATGTCTTATGCACAAGATAGAGTTAGCATGTCATTCAGACATCTGACACTACTTGGAAACACAGTTTAATATCCTGTATTTACATTATTAATGTAAACATAAATGCACACTAAATTGCTGCTTATATAAACTATATAATATCCACTCTTATTAACTCCTTCTTCTTAAAATGATAATTAATTCTCAAGCATGTAAGAGAAGTTAATTAATTCTGACTTTTGCATAACATATTAGAAAGAGTACCTTGTGTTCAGAAAGTGTTTCTACCATTATGCTTGTCAACTACAAGAGCTTTTAAGTGCTCAGTGTACCATGCCTACAATGCTTTCCCACTTTACTATACCGATCAGCAGAGGTACTCCATTAGCTCTCTGTACCCAGCAATTACAGTACATACTCTGGCCCACAAAAGGAAAGGGGGGGGGGGGGGGGGGGCGGGGCAGGGGAAGACCAAAACCAGGACTTCTCAATTTAACTGAAGTTTTACAGAGGTTCTTGCCTGTTCAGGGCCTTTCTACAATAGAAACTTCAATAATGAACTTTGCTCTCAGCTGCATATTTACCAGTTAATAGGATGATTTGTACATGCAGTTGTGATGACCTGGTGCCTCATAAGACTAAAGCAGCTCATTTTGTGCCAACAGTTCAGCCTAACTCATAGAATTCAACTTTACTAGAATATACAAAGGAACTTAAATGGTATGTATGGCGTGCAGCTTTCTTTAAATGCAAGTCTAATTTGTGGAAGGCTGGAAGTGTCCTGATTCTTCTACCCCAAAGGGCTGAAAAGTTTGTTGTTTACTTTAAAATGGTAAATACACTATTCCTTTTTCCTTCCTTCAGTCCAGCTTGTTGCCTCCTATCTACCTAAATCTCTCAGACTGAAAAACTGCGTATAAGCAGAGCAGTAAGTTTATTATGTTTCTGCTTCCTGCCTTGTTTTATCTATCAATGATCTAAATTCTGTAGCCTTGTATCATGCTTGCAATATCAGAACCCAGTCATCAGTTGGCCCCTGGAGACTAAACAGAGCATTAAAAGTTAATCAGCAACACTACTTACCACATTGAAATCTAAGTTTTTTTCAACCCACTCCTTGGCTTCCTTGAATTCCTCTTTCATTTCCATGATGTATAGTGTATCAAGGGCATCCACTATCGTTGCTCCTTGAATGTTACCTGAAATACATGAAGACCCAGTGATTTACTTTCCAACAGAAGGCTTTTCAGTTAGATCTAATTCATTTAAATTAATTCTAATTTCAACGTCCAATTTCAGTTAATCCAATTAAAAACCAGGTGTATAAGCATTCAAGTGGCCAACTAGTAACTCACAGCCTTAACTTTGATTCCCATGCCACAACACAGCATATTTAAGTATTTCTTCCACTAGTGAAGTTTTGAAGAGTGGTTCTGATGCACTGCATTTTCAGCCATGATTTTGCATTTTTAAACACTGATGGATCAGTTCACTGTAAAATATAATTCATAGAAGACAATAAATCTCAATAAATGGAAAATGACTGTTTCTTCCACTTTGGAGTGAAAAAAATCAGTTGCTTTTTTGTTTTTATACTCAATAATATACATAAAGCTTTAAGAAGCTGGTATTGATCACATTTCAGTTAAGCAAGCCCTTTAAGAATTACCCTCTCTGAAAAATAATTTTTCTGATACTGTGCATCACCATGTAACCTGCACAAGATAGCACTGAGGGAGCAAAGGCAAACTTGCACACATCTGAATTTCTCAGCTCAGGACAGACCGCCAGACAATGGTTTTCAAAGCAAGTTCTGGTTGTTTGCAGAAGTGGTGTCCTTCTGCCTCCATTATGGAGACAGATAAGAGTCAGATTACCAGCCTTCAGCCAATGTTGCAAGATGAAGTATCATCAATATGTTCACATTGGCATGGATTAAATGTTCGTGATCCTGTACTGAAAGGGTAATGTGGAAGGTCAGGGAGAAAATAAAGCCACTCAAATGACTTTCCCATGCTTCCTTCAAATTTACAATGACCTTTTAAAAACACTTTTTCATCTAAGAAAATTTTAATTATGAAAGCAAACTACTGGTAAGATATTCTTTAGAGAAGACCCTAGGTACAGAAGTAAACATTTAGAATTACAGAATAATTCCAGTTGCAAGGAACAGAGGAAGTCATGAGGTCCAATCTCTCTCCCCCAGCAGGGCTAGTGACTGAGGTGTATAGTTGACTACTCATTCAGGAATTGATTGTACTGGGTGAATAACAAGACAGTAGCTACAACTAACTTTACAGAACTTGATTAGCATCTTGCCTCTGAAATACCTGATGAAAAAGTAAACTTAGTTTTGTAGACTTATCAAGTATCAGAACTGAATTATTCATATTTAAGTAGAAAATCCACTATTTTAGTCAACTCTTCCATTTACTACCATCAAGGTTTTCTGCTTCTTCATGAAATGGATGAGTGATTGGAGACCTCCATGTAGCAGGATTGTCATCACTTTCTTAACTTAAGCTTCCAGGTAGAAAATAATTTTCCATTTGTATCATCTTAAACAAAATAATACTTGAGATTATTATAACAGTCACTTGGTATATTTAACAGAACCAGATGTTCTCTCTGTTTTAGCAGCTGCTAACTGCTTATACCATCCTTTCTGGAACGTTCCTTTCCTACTCTGAAGAAGTAATCTGTGCTTTCCCCCAGATATTTCACTAATAAAACTGCAGCATACTTTGGTAAGAAGGACATCATATCTTCCCAGAGCTTATTTGGAGCTTGGCTGCCCTTCTCTCATATTAAAGGAAAAGCATTCCTTTAAACTTGGCTACATAACTTGTATTTTTCCTGAGCTCATGAGAAAGTGAGAGCAATTACGGAAAACTGCTGGAGGACATGTGCTCAAGACACTATACAAAGGCTCTGGAGATGTTCAGTAACTCTGTACAACAAAAGCAGCTCCTGGTGAACTTTTACAACTGAGTTCTACTTACAGAAAAATCATCTATAACCTGATTTGCTTGAGTGGATTGCGATAGGCTCACCATGCAATGACATTCTTTGTGATAATCCTCTTGTAATACAGCTAACACCACCTCTAAACAGTTGAGCTTTCATTTTTAAGGATTAGTACTTGAGCTGCAACTCACTACTGAGTCAGAAGAAAAAGGCGAGAATTCAACCTTATTGAGAAATCGCCCTTGGAGTCATCCTCTTCCTATGATTTTTTTTTTTTTTCCCTGAATCTGGCCTATATGGCCTGCTTAGAGCATAGACCTCTCCCTGCAAACAGACAGAAGAAAATGGGAGCATCTCAAGTAGAAGAAAATGGGAGAATCTCAAGTAGATCTTAACTTTATTTGAAACAACTTTTGCTATTGTTCTGATGGCTCCAGAAAACATAATAAAGCAATTAATGTGACAAATAGTCAAGTCTGTCTCAAAACAGTTATACTTCAAAATTCTTGATAAAATAACACAGAATGCATTTTTAAAGTGTCAGTTTAGAGGCCAGAATTATGACTTGTGAACAACTGCAGTTTACTCTAAGTTAGCCAACAGGATAATCCAAACTTAAAAGAGTGTTAAGGAAATTGTGTATCTGAACAGCTCATTTATAACCAGTCAGACAAACAAGGGGTAGGGGAGGAATGCAAAGAAGTTAAATGAACATCTCTTATTATCGAATAAGACCAAGTATTTCACAAGCCTATATATGCTATGCTTCTCAAAGCACACCACATAAATTATTAAATACAGTTATCATTCATGTTAGTTCCTATACAACGTTCCCAAGGAATTACACAGGATTAAGTTCTACAAGAGGCAAAAATCAGTGCCAGGCAATTACAATACACACTCATATGACAGCATATTTGGACAGGAAGACTGTTTCGTTATACACCCAAGGTACTGCTACAGATTTGATTAACAGTGAGCACTGGGTTACAAAAAGTGCCAGCAAAGTTGCAGTCACCGTGGTAGAGTTTCATAGTTGCCCTAGGCGGAAGGAATATATCACAAGTAATACTCAGAGCAAATTCATACACCTCAGGTAATTACAGATATATTTTGCAGATAATACAAAAAATAGTATACTCAAGGTAGAGAAAAGGGACTTGAAATTCATAAAACATAAGCTTGAAGCGAGTAATTTTGATGATAAAAGAGATAACTAGATGTACAAGCCTACCAAAGTGAAACATTATTAGTCTCTACTGAAACCTCCAGACCAAGTACTCATATATGCTCCATTTTACTTCCTTTGTTAAACCTGCTTCTGTTTTTCTCTCTCCTCTTTCCCAAAAGGATCATTTATTCCATGTAAGTGATTAATAGAGAACATGTAAGATAGCCTACAAGCTAGTTAACTGAAGAGAAAGCAAAAGAAATCAGTCAACATGAGACTTCAAGGGGACTATCTAGCAGGATCTACAGAGCATCCTTTCCAGTTTAACACTTGAAATCTTTTAGCAATGATCTTGAAGAAAATAAAAAGAACCTACTGCTGACAACATTTGTGGATGATTAATGAAGATGGCTGATTACCCAGCATTTCAGAATAGTGTGATATAAAGCACAGAGCAGTCTAGATCACCCCTGGGTAGTACACAGTGGGTCCATTTAAGCAGCATGCTTTTTAATATCTAACAATGCAAAGGTATGTGCAGATAAATAAAAAAAAAGGAGATTACATTAGAGAACAGAGTAGCACCTCAGGGCAGGGGGTGGGAAGGAGCAGAGCAGGATAAAAACAGTGATCAGCAGATGAATAACTTTTTATGAGTTTCCAGGGTGTCATTGCAGGGAGAACTGGTATGGATGACAAGCTTATTAGCATAGCGCTGTGGCCATATGGTTTAAGAACCACAACTGGCTTATGGCCAAACTGTTTGGAGCGTGGGCCAAAATCAGCTTTTATTTGTCTAGTCCAGGCTTTTAGACATGGCTTACATTTTTGCCAAAAGAGTCCGAAATAGAATACACCCAGGACGCCAGAATCAATGCATGTTGGTGCACTTAATAGTTTGTTTACAACTTTCCTCCCACCCCTTGTGTACCAAGTTCGGGGTTTGGTTCTCCAGAACATCCACATTCTTTGCCATTAAATATATTTGGAGATGTATACACACACACACGCTTACATATATGTGAAATAGATAAGATTTGTGATTGCAAGCATATCATACAGAACATTACATGGAGAAAAGTTTCAGATGTGTCCTAATGCACTGTCTATAACAGGATGGAACCCAGGCCCCTTACTCTTCTCAAATTCAACTGCTTTTCTTTTCCTGACTCTGTGTCACATTCTGACTGTAGGGAAACTGTGGCAAAGCATAGGACAAAAATGGAAGACAAGGAAAGATGAACTGTGAAGTGGCCTCAGGTCATGCTATACATCAGCTCCCTCACCTGTAACAGTTCACCATCCAACAAGTGTCAGAAACTAGGATTTCTTGTTCTTGCATGACTATAGAAGATGAGTAGAATGTTGGTTTTTCTTCCAGAAAAAGTTTGTTTTGTGTTTCTGATATGAAGTATGAAAATTAATATAGGACATTCATATTTGTAATTTTTTAATGTGATAGAAATTCAGCACATACAAATAATAATGGATAACCCGTAAAAAAAAGTGTAGATATTCAAAAAGATGTTTCCTCTATTATTGTCAGAAGAACTGCTTTTTAGGGTTACTTTGCACTACTGCGGAAAAGAAAATTTTATACATAGCTGTAATTGAATTGCACTCAGCCCCACCCTGACCTTCTTAGACTCCTCATTGTTTTCAGCCAGTAAGGCAAACTTGTCTTGTCACCTTCCAGTCATTGCAAGTTGAAGAAGCTCAGTCAAAGCAGATGTATTGTATGAAATCTTCCTCCAGTTTGTCATTTCAGACTCAAAATTCCAGCCAAAAATACAGAAATATAATCTGTCACAATTTTTTCTTAATCTGGCCATTAAGAACAGTTCAGATTTTCTTAACATGGGGAATAAGACCAGATTATTTGTAACATTAAATATGCAAACTAAAAAAAAATTAATCAAGCATACAATTTTTTTTCAGCTCTATATGCATATATATTGTACAGTAACAAATGTGAACTACATTATTCTCAACATATTGAGAATACATATAGGTTTGACAAAATTAACATTTTGATTACAGCTGTAGGTTTCTTACAGCATTGTTTCAAAAGCTGACTCAGATCTTAAAAGTGTTTTCCTTTAAATAAAGTTCATTGAAAAGGTTCCTATCCAATATCATTAGCAATTTGAAGTGTCAAGAGTGATTAATTATTAAAGTGTGCTATGCCAAAACATGAAACTCTTACTCAAGTACTGGCAAACCCTCAGCAACACTAACATTTTTAATTTCAGTCACTATTACCAGCTGGTTAGAGTGGAAAAAGAAACAATACTTTCAATTTTTTTACAGATCTGGCTTTTCATATGTGTAACATGAAACAATGCTGTGGTATTTCTAGGATACTCTTCTAATCTCTAATATTTTGTACGTTTGTGCATGTTAGAGCCAGCTCTGGTATCTTTGTATTTAATAGAGCTTGATGAATTTTTCCTCCACTGCTTGTCTCTGCTTTCCATGGAAGCCTTTGGCATCCACTATGCTTCTGGCACCCATGCAGCTCAGCTACGCATTTTGTTATGAACCACCTTCTTTTGTTTGTCTGAACATGCCACCTACTGATTTGGTATTTCCACCCCTTACAAAGGTTATTGTTCCCCACTAGAAACAATCCTCGGTCACCCAGTCTATGCCCCTCCATATATTACACTGAGAAGTTTTTGATCTTTACTACCTTGAGTTCAAGTCTGCCAGTTCTGTGTACTAACTTAGAATCGTATCTCCCATGCCACTATGTGCCATTTTAAATTTAGGTGTGTTAGGCCCCATTTTCTATTTTAAAGAGCAATCACCATCTGTCGGGGAATCATTCTGGGTTCATGCAATCATTTGCAGTTTGCCATTGCCGCAGCTACCTTAAGTAACTTGTTAGCGCTGCCAAACTGTCACTCTGGTGACTTGATTTTCCAGCACTGTGATAAATAATTTGAGAATATGGCCTCAGCAGCAATGGATCCCTGAGAGAGGCCAGTAATAACCCTGAAAAATGCTTTTGACAATAAACTTGTCTCCATATTGACCAACTTTGAAAAAACAGCCGTTGTGCATCATGACCTCCTCTCACAAATGCTGTTTTGAGTCATTCATCCACATATCTGTTGTTAGTCTTTAGACAAGTTTCTATTCATTTAGTTGGAAAAGATGTCAGGCTTACTTCCAAAATCAAGACCACATACTGAAATGCAAAATTTCAAGGAATCCAGCAGCAAAAGTGAAGAGAAACAAGATGGGCGGGGAGGGAGGGTGAAGATGTTGAAGCTTTTCTGTTTAAATTAACATATTGTTTAAATACATGTACAATTAATTTTCTAGAGCGATATTAATAAACTTACAGTTTAAAAATACACATTGGTGTACACCACAAGACAGTTTTGAATATGAATTCTGGCAGGCTTTAAAAATCTTCATACACCTCAATACTCCATACAAGAAACTACAAAAATCAGTTCAGAGTATAGTACTTCGGCTTTGCAGATTGTGACTATTTATCAAATGTCTCTCTTCTCCCCTCCAGAAAAGGTCCTTTTTCACTTGCAGAGACTAATTATACTATGCCCACAAGTTACAATATTATTAAACTTGCAATACTGCACATGAAATACAGTTACAGATAATTAAAAAAGCCCTTTAGTAACACTCACTTAAGTGGAGAAACCACTTCTAGAAAAAGCTCTCCACCAGTGCAGCAATGCTCATTAGTTTTAAAATTAGTACAGAAGGCTTGGAGAGGAATAGATCCTGGGTTGGGGGGCTGGTGGTGGGGTGCTGTGAAAAAAAAATTGGCAAAAATGTGATTTTGCCACTTTCTGCCACACTACGAGAGTAGATGGATAAAGCTCTATTTTAGGAAACATTGTTAACAGTAATCTGAAACTTTAAAGGTTAAAGTATTAAAAATTAACAGCACTTACTCAGGGCCTACTTTCTACCAGGTATGGACAGAGAATGATTAGTACTCACAGCAGAAATCATACCAGCATAGGAGACATGCCTTGTTTTAGCTATTCCAATTTACTTGACTAGTCTGGAAATAGTTGTACACTTCATGAATTAAACTAATACGAATGCTACAGAGACAACAACTGATGACTTTTCACTTCTGCCTTTTCAGATAGTTGTTATTGTAACTGGATTCTTTGTAGTCGGAGTAAAATACAAAAAAAAAGCCACAATAATGTTTAGTTACTTGCCAAGGCAACATGGTAAAAGCTAAAGCTGCAAATAAAAAGGAAATCAAAACATTACATGGATGTGCTGAAAAGACTGCAATGGTCAGAGGCAAGTATGTGGCTTTGGCTTGAAACAGAAATACTTCAGCTTACATGTTTCACCCTTTCTCCAAAAGTTAACTATTTCTAGTGTGCACATGTGAGAATAAGCAACTTCTGCTCATAACATGAGTAAGCCTACAGTCTAAAGACTCCCTCAACTTATCAAATACACCATCCACACACCGCTCACAGAATACCAGCAAGATCAAGGCAGGTCCTTGTCTTCAAAAGTCGTTTTTATGGCCTCAGTTTAGGACAAATAAAATGTCATTTCAAAGTTCATCAAGAAGACCCCAGTTACAGAAGAAGAGCTGTACTACTCTTGATTTGTACAAGGTGCTAAAGCAGGGTGCTTTTCCTTCCCCCGAGGTCAGAACCACCGGTTGTCACTACCCTTTCTCCGACTGTCACCCCACTGGCCGTATACCTCTTCCCCTAGCCTAACAATAGTGTCAGTATAGTTTGCCAAATTCATGATGGTATTGCCTAACAGTCACATCTATGTGTAACTACACTTCTTAAAAGCCCATCTTATTTTTGCGTCTTGCCTTCAAGACACAACCATCATTATGATCTATCTACAAAATGCCTTATCATGCTAGCAAGGACTGAAGCATTTATACTTTCAAAATTAAGCTTAGAAGCAATATAATTGGAAAACAACTCTCCCCTTCTGCGTCAGGAGAGCTATACTGTCTGTAAGCTGTACAACATCAACCACCAGTGAGCCACAGTGTTGGAACCTGCTGTTCCCCACAGTGAGGTACTTAAAGTCTCCGTCCCATAACAGACATTCCCAATATATACAAAGTATCATAACTGCACCAATTAATTCATAGGACAGGAAGTGTTCAAAATTAAACAGCTGGCTAATTAAATGTGCTGTATCTTGCTAGTTGTGGCACTTCAGGACACAGTTTAGTAGGCATGGCAGTGTTGAGTTGACGGTTGGACTGATGATCTTAGAGGTCCGTTCCAACCTTAATGATTCTATTCTAGTTTTACTTTCATTAAAAAATAATCCAGCCACCAACCCAGGAAACATGAAATTAATTATTACTCTACCCTTAATTGTTTTAGTGGTGGACTTGGTAGTGTTAGGTTAATGGTTGGACTTGATGATCTTAAAGGTCTTTTCCAACCTAAACAATTCTATGATTCTGTTAAGACAATCAGAAACTTGTATTTTTGAAAAATTGAGACCTGGAAGCAAGAGGAAGGACGATCGTGGCAAACTGGAGATAGTAATGATGGATGACAGTGAACTGAAGGTCTTTCTTGATTTCTGGAGGTTGTGAGGAGATTCGTGGGACACAGAGCTGGAGGTAACCTATTCTCAACTAATTTAATTCAGAATTACCTTAAAAGTAATTAACCATTTGCAATTTTTTTGCATTTTTTAATAAAATAACGCAACCACTGCATTTTTAAAAAAAAAAAATAAGAACAGAAACAAAGAAGATAAGGAAACTTGTTTGTCCTTTCACAAGAAAAAAGAGGTTCAACTATTTGACCCAAAAAAAAAAAAGCAGCAAAACCAGATCATCCTTGCTTTATGAAAGAAAAGGCATTTGTTGAATTCAAACATGAAGGTACAGATCAGATCTAATGATGAGCAGACAGGGATTTGTTTCTAAAAAACAAAAGGAGATTATGGATTCAGGAAAGGGTAGCTTATGAGACAGAAGTGCTTACAGATATGCCACTCTTTAGTATTCTGTAAAGCAATTCAGCAGATAGAGACCTAATGCTTATTTTGATTTGCCACCAAGATCAATAAGAGCGAAGGTATTTCTAAGGAAATCTCCTCAGAAATAAGATCTTACAGTAGATGGCCATGATGAGAAAGTGATCTGCATTTAGACTGACTCTGGCTCTTACTCCTTTAAACGCAGTTTTATTTTCAAATTCAACACTTGTCCTGTTTCACACTGAATAGTGCCTGCAGTGACTTATTCTTATGCAACATCCACAGAACTCCTGCTCAAGAACTTCACAAGTCAATACATCTACAGCTTTTTCTGTGAATCCACGCAGTATCATTAAGAACTCAAACCTTGTAAATTTTTATACCATTTCTGATTCCAAATGAAACTAGATTAAGCATTTTAATTTTGAAGACATCCTGTGCCATTTTGTTGTCCTCCAAGAAAACAAAGAAAACAGAAATGAATTAAATAGTTCTTCAAATATGATATTAAATTGCACAACTATCAGTCATCTGAATGGAAATTTAAAAATTTAGTTTTGAAGAAAACAGAAGCCCAACTTAACCCTGAAGTTCACCCAAACTACTTTGGTTTCAAGCATCCAATTCCTGTTTAAAGTCCAATAACTAACTACATAATAATTATCTAGTAACATTTTTGATGTTACATTGGGTAGACAAGCAATGCAGCAAGACCAATGTAGATGTATTTTCAAAATTATTTTTGTAATTGCAACTGCTGTCTCTTAGCAACTTCCAAATACAGTTGAGGATTTGATAAGTGCTCTATTTAAGCTGTTTTAGGAACTGTTTCCACTTCAAACTATCTTTTCCAAACATTCAACAAAATAAGTTCCCGCTAAAATCAAAATGATGTATTGATTTTGTCTCAGCTATAGAAATTAGCTCATTTTTCAGCTTTCCATTTGGAAAACACAAGATATTTGAATACAAAGATTGCTGTCAAACAGTTTAATTCTTCGTTTTTCTGCAAAACTGAAGATGATGACAATTCATAGGACTGCTTTCGCGTACTTCCTCAGAATGCTGTTGCTCTTCAGCTGCTATTTATCCAGCCCTATGTCCCACTTGGACATAGAAAGTCTTGCCTCATTACACTGGATTTCTGCAGCGTGCCTCTCCTGCTAGAACTTTTCAGACCCATATTTGTTCGACATTGATAACAACTTGGGCATTATTTAAGCATCTCTTGTGCAACATTTAGAGGTTCAAATAGTGGTTATATTCATTAAAGAGAAAGCCTGGTAAGGGAGCCTGACTGATACAGATTAACAAGTTTTTTTAAGGAATGGAAATAAATTCCTGAGAACTGTAGACAGCTTCAGCTACCTTCATGACTGTAGAGAGTATCTTTTGTTCCTTGTACAGGATTTATTTTTTCCCCCCTTATAGTTTTTGTTTTCTGCTTATTGAATGCAGTGTCAATGAGTTCCACTTCATAGGAAAAGTTTAAGGCAGGGCAGTATTTAACGCAACAAAACTACATCTTTATCATGCAGCAATGACACACTTCATTTATTCTTATTCAGAAGAGAATCTATAAAAGTCATAGAAAACATCACCTTCATTTACTGCTACTTTTTATACGTAACATAAGCAAGAAACACCACACTGCATGACTAAGGGTAGAAAGAACACGTTGATCACCTATAAGCTTTTCAGCTGATTTACTGTTTTATGTTAACGTCACTAAGCACAAAAATACACTCTACTCACCAAATAAATTGCTTGAATGTCCTTGCTTAGATATGGGTTTCAGTTCATTTAATCCCCATGCGTAACGCTTATAATTATCCCAGGCATGTTTCATCATCTGTGGGGAAACGAAAGCAGGATTATAATGTTGATTTAACAAGAAGCCACAGCAAATACTGACTTGAGAATACTCTCAATATTAAACATATTTAATTCAATGCTTAATTAAATACATGTTGTATGCATTAGAACTATGAAATACTCAATACAGAATACAGTGGCACTGTTTTCTGTGTGGCAGTGGGATAGTTACCGTAAGAATTCCATGTCTGTCCCATCCACCTCTATCATTATCTGCACGCTTATGATCAAGACACACTCAAAAATAATTAATCTTTAGGAAGGGAATTTACTGTGTTATGTATCAATTCAAATAAGATTTTTTTTTCCCTTAAGTATATACCTCTGAAACTGAGGGAACTAAACATATTTAAAGAAGATTTTTTTTCTCCTAGAGCAGGAACTTTTAAGGTCAAATTAAGCTCACGGTAGTTTTCACATTCTGGCAGAGACTTTCTTGTATAAAACTAGCTGGTTCAAACTCAGTATGGCTAATAACAGAAGAAGAAAGCTGAAGTGGGCAGGCAGAACACCTAGGAGAGGTTTTGAGGTTATTATAATATAATGTTCTGTGACTATAAATGCTACCGTATGCATCTGTAGCTGCTTTCACATGTCATTTTGCACAAATAGCCAAAACCTTTTACAACTTAAACATACCACTGCAAAAACATGTTTTGCATAAGAGGTGCACCACAAATAAATACTGCTTTGGGAAACTGCCCTGGGGAACCCAGCACAGCACCTCTGTGATAAGAGCAGAGGACATCCACATCAGAAGCTGGGACAGCGGATTGACTCAAGGACACCTCACGCTCTCTACCACCACGATCAGCCAGACCTATCCTAACCTGTCCTTTTCGGGGGTGGTCCAGGTGCACGGCCAGCAGCCCACCTGCCCCTCCCCAAGCACGTGGCAAGGACAACGCACACAGCTCTGCAGGCCTGGTGAAGAACCACTGCCGCTCCAGCAGGTCCAACACCGCCCTTACCAACCACCACCTTTAACGCCTGCTCAGGAGGAGCACTTCTTCAAGGGCCACCACAAGCAGCCTGACTTTACATAACAGAAGGAAAGATTTTTGCCTCCCTGTTGTCCCTCCTCCCCTCTTCCACAAGGCAGAGCAGGCTTGGAATGCCAGAGGTCATCTTCTAGACAAAAAGTGACGATTTCAGACCTTTCAAAGATATTGCTCCAGGCTGTCAGTTGACAACACTGCTCTGCCCTTGCTTTCAGACCTCTTCCTGAGGCCATGTGTGTCAAGGATAATTCTGTTAAATAACAGTTAGAATCCTAAATTTAAAAGCAACAGCCTTGGGACTCGCTGGTAATAGTAATCCTGCACTTTTTTCTTTTCTCTTTCCTTTGCTCAAATCACATAGAGAAATTATTTCAAGTAAAACTCTGCATTAAGCCAGACTATAATAAATGACAACAGATTTTCTGGAGTACTGCTACACTTGTAAGAATAAATGTTTCTTTGCTATTCACAGAAGCATAAATGTGCATCTATCCTGCAGGAAAATTCAGGGATGTTAATCTACTCTAGAGCCCTTACAGGCCCAGCTTCACAAATGCAAAATTTGGTGTCTGCATTTAATACATGACCATTTTCAACCAGAGGGTTAGTGCGGTGTCAGATCTCAGCTGAAACGCAGCAAGAGGCTGTGTGGAAATGCTCTTCGGCCACGGATGGCACCAATACACCAGACAGAAAGAGCGGTGTCCCTTGCTCGACTTCATTGCGAAATGGCTTAGGAGCTCTCCAAGGACAGGGTATTTTATCCCAACACAGAACTGGTAGGAGGCAGCCAAGTGGTTGACTTCATGGCTATGGGGCATTCCCAATCCCTGGCTACAGGGATCAAGATCACATGAAACTGCTCATTTGGCCACAGCATATTTTCTAATTTACCAACTGAAGTTTTCCAGTAATTTTGCATATTATACAAGAAAGATTTATTCTGCCCTGCCGTCATGTGTCAGACCTGCAAGCTCAGCTTTAGACATTAAAACACAAATTCTCAAAGATTTCAGCCAGCTAAATCCTGCCCTGCACTGAACTTAATCTGGGAACACCACACAGAGGGATTTTTAAAAAAAAAAAAAAAAAAAATCAAAGTTGTAATTAACTGGTCTGAATCAAGGTGCCTAAAGATGTGGTATTATACAAAATTAAAATTGCTCAAGCCAGTACTGCCATGGTCCTTCCTTTTCCCCCTTTTTTTCCTCCTAGCACATCCCTGCTCCTTCTCTTGCATAAGAAATGCAGTGCTCATCTATCCCCACACCAAGTCAGTTCAGGAAACAGAAACTTTTGCAAGTGAAATTTTTGTTTTGAGGATCATTTTTGTCCTGTCTCATTCCCCAAGTCAGATTGCCACAAGTATGAGTTACCAAGCAGGAAAGGCAGGAACAGCTCCAAACCCAGTTCAGTTCAACCAAAACAGTCACAAAGTGCACAACACTACAAGATTTCCCATATGTACTCAGTTGACTTTAGTTCTTCCAACTTATTGACATTTTGATTATACTGCATTGTAAATGCATGTGTGTGTTCTTAACTTCTGCTAAGAAGAACCACCCCGATTACTTTCTTTTTAGTCAACCCCTAGATAGTAAGACAGGAAGCTAACCCACACACTAGGCACTACCTTCTAGTAATTATTACATGTTAATGAATAACCCTTTTTTTTGTTTTCCAAAATGTCCTCCCACTTTGCTGAGTCTAACTACTCAGGTACATTTGTCTAACCGCTTCTTAGGAAATTATAACGCGTGAATCCAAAAAGCCAAGCAGACAAAGCCAGCAACTTGAAAAAAACCCAAAACCTTAAGAAATACATCAGTGGGAAAAAAACCACCAGAATCTACTGAGCAAAAGATTTAATTAATCTTTTTTTGATTAGTCAAAGTTTTAATTTAACACTCTTCCAGAAAGTCTAGATTTAGATAAAAACACCAAACTTAGTAAGTAAGTTTCCTCCTAAAGAAAATCCACCTTTAGAACATCCTTGCTTTAGACATTTGGAGGTTTATGGACATAACATTGAAAGCAAAAAACAACTCCAAAAGCAGTCAGTGAGCCCTCTAGTGCTTCAAAAGGACAGGAGTTATTCCAACTAGGTGAAAGTGAAAGGCTATTTAGCAAAAAGTTACTAGGACTCAGCATTACTGTACTCACTGTGCAAACAGCCCATAGATATGGTAGTCTAAAAAACCCACCTTAATCAACACTGCCTGATGGACAAGTGAGTTTCTGCTTCTCACATAGCAAGAAGTCCCAATTTCTAGAATTCAGTACATCAGAAATACTGTACATGCTTTTCTGCCCGTGGAAATTACAAAACTGTATTGTTTCCCACTAAATGAATTTCCTATTTATTTTCTAGGTAAAAATGAAAAAGTTCTAAAATATTGAGTAGCAATTTTAATAGACCCAGCCCACTGATAAATAAGCCTTTGCTTAGGCAAAACTCCTGGCACTGGTAGTTCAGGAATGAATTTTAACAGGTTTTTTGGAGAAATCCATCTATCTTTGCAGTCTTCACCTTTCTGTTTGCATAAGACATCCCCAAATCAGTATCTCCAGATATTTTAATTCACAAAGGCCCTTCTGATCACATCTCTGACTACTTGTACAAGTACTGTTGATCGCTTGGAATGTCTAAATAAAGATCACAGTTACTGAGAACATCTGTGTTTCAGCACAACATTATGGATCCTGTTAACAAGAGAGATTCCTAATAACGAAGAGTCTAAAAGCTTTTGACCAGATGATTCCAGATACTCTCAAACTCCTCTACACTGCAACTAATAAAATTAGTTCACCCAAGTGCTTTCAAATAATTCCTTATTAGTCCTCCAGGACGTCAATACGCAGAGTTACATTTGTGTAGATGTACTCCTCAGTCTTTCTAGTTTTACTAAGACATGTTCATTGAACCTCAAACTCTGGAAGAGCCTGACAGCTCACTGCGAAGCCCCATGTCTACATTAGCAAAGCCAGTTTCTGACAGAGCTCTGCCTCAGGTCACTCACAATAAGAAGCAGCAGCCAAAGGTTTGACTAGCTAGCACTGTCTCGGTAGTAAGCTGGCTGCTTTTACCTCTTCAGAAAAAAATGGGACACTGATTTTTTTCTTATGAAGTCATGAAATGCCAAAATACTACCCCACCTCTGTTGAAGAATAATGAAGTGTGCTATTGTAATTGACATCAGCAAAGTCACTTACAAGAAAAAAAGTGAAGGTCTGACATTATGCACAGAAGAACCTGTGTATTGCTTTGTTTAACTCTAAAGGAAACATTTTGAAATATAATTTTAAAATCCTTCTGAACCCACTGAATATTAAATAAAGGAAAAAAAATCAGATTTGTTCTCCAGAAGCCAAAAAAAAAGACCTTTTCTACAGCTATAATGCTGGCCAACCAAAAGATGATGACAATGCACTCCCATTTGTTGGTATTTCAGTTACTACTGTCTTCCAAAACAATATCTACAGAGGACACATAAGCCACCTGAAATGCGCAAAATACAGTTCTATTCAAACAGGAGTACCCAAGAGTTCAGGCACGAAACATTGCCAGAAAACAAGAGCAATGCTGAATCAGCACAGTAATAGTGGTATTTAGATGCAAACTACTGCAATACCAGGTGGAGTGAAAATAATAAGAACTTAATAAGGTTTATTTTTAGCAGTTACATACAAGCTGGGGAGATGTCAAAGAAGACATTACGAAAAGAATTCAAGCACATTCTAAAACTGGCATATTAAAGGGAAAAAAAAAATTAATTGCATGAAATAGTACCATCCTGACCTTCAGAGCCATTTAAACCATGCCAAGACAAGGAAGGAAGATAAGACCAAGGCACTGGAAACCCCAGAAATGAAGAGACAAGTTAAAAAACCCCAACCAACCAAAAACCTCTGAAGAAAGTTTGCTTGTCTAATCTCTACTAAACTCTCATTGATAGATTAAATAATCCTCTCTTTCTCAATTTACACTGAACTTTTTACACATTTAAGTTACTCACCTTTTAAACTTCTCCTCACAGAACTACATGTTCATTCAGTCTAGTCCCCCTGAATCTTCTCTCTTTTCTGTTTCTTTCATGGTATCAGCAAAGGAAATGAAGGAAGTCCCTAGAATTGGTAAGAAACCTCTATACATGGTCCACTTAAACTTTCCTCCTGTACAAATCAACTTGCATGGTTGATGACCAGCAGGAGCAGGGAGGCGATTGTTCCCCTGTACTCGGCGCTGGTGAGGCCGCACCTGGAATACTGTGTCCAGTTTTGGGCCCCCCAATACAAGAAGGACATTGAGGTGCTGGAGCGTGTTCAGAGAAGGGCAACAAAGCTGGTGAAGGGTCTGGAGCACAGGCCTTATGAGGAGTGGCTGAGGGAACTCGGGTTGTTTAGCCTGGAGAAGAGGAGGCTGAGGGGAGACCTTATCGCTCTCTACAACTACCTGAAAGGAGGTTGTAGTGAGGTGGGTGTTGGTCTCTTCTCCCATGTAGTTAGTGATAGGATGAGAGGAAATGGGCTCAAGCTGTGCCAGGGGAGGTTTAGATTTGATATTAGGAAAAATTTCTTTACGGAAAGGGTGGTCAAGAATTGGAACAGGCTGCCCAGAGAGGTGGTGGAGTCCCCATCCCTGGAAGTGTTCAAAAAACGGGTAGACGAGGCACTTTGGGACATGGTTATTAGTATGGAGTTGGTGGTGTAGGTTAATGGTTGGACTGGATGATCTTAAAGGTCTTTTCCTAAACGATTTTACCTAAATGATTCCATGATTCCATGATTCTATGACTGTACTGGGTCTGGCCGGGATGGAGTTAGCATCCTTCACAGCAGCCCATATGGTGTTTTGAATTTGTGGCTGAAATAATATTTGATAACACAGCAATGTTTTAGCTAAAGCTGAACAGTGCTTGTACAACAGCAAGGCTTTCTCTTTTTCCATCCCCTGCCCCTTTCCTGCTCCCCCCGACAAGTAGGATGGGGGGGTGGCCAAGAGTTTGGGAGGGGACACAACTGGTAGGGAATATCCCAGCTGTCCCATGTACCATGTTCAGCAATAGAAACTGAGGCAGAGGAAGAAAAAGGAGGGGTTTTCCAAGGTGGCTGTTGCTCAGAGACTAGGCATCAGTCTGCTTGTGGGAGGCGGTGAGTGATTGCCTTTGCATCACTTGCTCCTGCCCCCTCCTTCCTTCACCTAGTAAACGATCTTTATCTCGACCCACCACTTTTCTCGCTTTCATTCTTCCTGTTCTCTCCTGCAGCCCACCTGGTGGGCCAACAGCTGTGTGGGTGCTTGGCTCCTGGCCAGGCTGAACCCTCCACAGTGTCACTCATAGTATCTCCAGTGCAGGAAGTTTGTGACCACAAGACAGCCCCCAGCTGGTTTCTTCGCTCTGATGACAATATTACATTAACCATTAGCAAAAACTCAAGCTTTAGAAAGCCTTACTTCCTCACTTTCCATTCCCATTACTGTTAACCATAGCTGAACCTAAGGACATGGACCTGGTGGAGTGGGTCCAGAGGAGGGCCACAAAAATGATCCGAGGGCTGGAGCACCTCTCCGAGGGCTGGAGCACCTCTCCTATGAGGCCAGGCTGAGAGAGTTGGGGTTGTTCAGCCTGGAGAAGAGAATGCTGCGAGGAGACCTTATTGCGACCTTCCAGTACTTAAAGGGGGCCTATAGGAAAGATGGGGACAATCTTTTTAGCAAGGCCTCTTGTGACAGGACAAGCAGTAATGGATTTAAACTAAAGAAAAACAGATTTAGACTAGACATAAGGAAGAAATTTTTTATGATGAGGGTGGTCAAGCACTGGAACAGGTTGCCCAGAGAGGTGGTAGAGGCCCCATCCCTAGAAACATTGAAGGTCAGGTTGGACGGGGCTCTGAGCAACCTGATCTGGTTAAAGCTGTCCCTGCTCACTGCAGGGGGGTTGGGCTAGATGATCTCTAAAGGTCCCTTCCAACCCAAAGCTTTCTATGATTCTAAAACTTGAGGCTGGAAGGGACTGTGGAGGTCATCTTGCCCAACCCCCATTGAAAGACCTATTCTCAACTGTTTTCACAGTCCCCACCTACCAGCCAAATTGCAGTACAGTTGAAAAATTTCACAATCATTCCAGAAATCTGTTATTAGTAAATGTAACAGTACCTTTGAAGGCACTGTCACCAATCAGGATTTCTCTGTGAAAAACTGTATGATCTCCTTCAACTGATTCATTATCTGTTTTCATAAAATCATACTGCATATATAAAAGCTCTGTTTAATATGCTCTTACAGAATCTACTGATTATCACAGTGAGTAATTTTTGGCAATACACAGTCTGTCTTTTTTATTTTAGTTATCAAAAGTACTACATTTGTGTCTCATCATCTTCATAATGATATTTAGTGTAACACTGCACTTCTATAGAAATATAAGTTATTAACTAAGTTTATTGATCTTGTCTTGAATAATTTGCATCTTGGAAACATGAAGTAACAGGTGAATTTTTCTCTAGATCTTAATACGTAACATTTTTTTCCTAGGATTAAGAAGCACAACTACACTGTGAAATCATTTCACAATTTCCCTTGTTTCAGAGCCTGATCTTTGTTACTTTTGTCATTATTCACTATTATTGCTTCGGTAGTACTTTGAACCCTGTATTTCAATCTTTTTTTGCAGTTCTGCATGTAATCATAACACACTCCAATGTCTTTTCTATCTGGAAGTGTTTCGATCACTAATAACTGCCTTGAATTGCCTTAAAATATTAAATTGGATTTTGAAAGTAATTTTTATCAGTATTTGCAGCTCTTTTACCCTGTTCAGACTTGCTGTATAGTGGAAATTTTAGGTAAAGATGTAGGGTGTTCTACTGCAGTTACTTCTTTGCTAATTAGTTCATAACCTTATCTAAGCAGAAATGCAGATATGACAGTGATACATGCCTGCTTCCGTTTTTTTCAGTTACACTGTCTACCGTTATGCTAGACTGCTGACAACATTAGTTTTAAGCAATTTTTCATCAAACAACACTCAAAGTTAATTTCTTGACTGAAGACCAAGATTCACTAGAAAACTAGATAAACCTGGTTTATATTCAGATCAGGTTTTCTGTAGGTAGAACTGTGTCTAGAGTTTGATTTCAAATTAAAAATTAGCAATTACAGTTGGCAGAATTTTATTCTAAGCTCTTCATTTTTAGTTACTATTTCTTATTCCAGAAACAAAGCTGTAAAAAAACAAAACAAAACAAAACAAAAAAACCCACCAAACCTAAACCTCAAATATCCAAAGAAGGTTCATCTCATGGGATACTGTTTACTTTTTTTTCCTTGAATCTGACAGAGTAAGATACAAATGACAACATACTCCCTTTCTCTACTGGCAACAGAAATTTGTTTTTCACCTTCAAGACACGTAAAATAAATCCAGTCACTATGAACCTTCATATATATATATATATATATATATAAAACCACTTATCTGTCAGCAGGAAGATTACTGCGAATCAGGAGCTTGACAGATTTCTGGTGTTTATAACCTCATTTCCTAATGGCATCATCCTGAGTTAAAAGCCAGCTACACACTGTCAATGTTTGTTTAACAGCCACTGCCAACGTGTCACCGTTTCTAATTTAGCAGGTGGATGACAACCATGCTCTGAAGCACACGCAGGCTGGAAGAGTTTCTGCTTCCTGACGTGACTTCCACTTAGCCAAGTAAACCCCCAGTGGAGACTTTTGTATTTGTTAATGGGCCAGTAACAACAATTCCCAGTTGTTGTCTTCCATTAAGCAGCAGCTAGAGATTTTGGGAACATTTAGGTGCTTGCCATTTAGCTCACGGCTTCGTTTTGCGTTGTGACAGGAGCAAAGAACTCCTAACAACTCAGAAGTTTGTCTGAGAGCGCTACCCACAGCATACGGCATTGCTGCAAACCGAGTGGGGAAAATACCTACAACTCTTAAAATGACAATAGAGCTTAAGGCAGCCAAACTGATTTACAGGATTCTCCATTAATATTAAACATGCACATCACATCATGAAATATTTTATATGGTTCCGTATTTAATGCTCTATATTAAAGGAATATGTGAGCAAATTCCTGCTACTCCTCAGCATTTCAGGATCCTACAAATATTTCATTTGTTGCCCTCAAAACCAAATTAAAATTTAAAAAAAAGTCTAATATCTGCATATAAAAAAAGTAACTAAGAGGGAAAATAAAAACTTTAAGGACTATTCTGAGGATTAATTCGTCATTTGTATTGCAAAGCACTTCAAAATCCTCAACGGAAAGCCTGACAGAAATGCTAAGTATTATTCCCACATGTGTTATGTTAAGTAACAGATAAGCTTATATTCTATATCCTCACAGTAGCTTGTAAGTACTCTTTAGCAGTGTATTAAACTATCCAACTAATATTCATCATATGCTGTTCTGGGCATCATTTGTTAACCAGGGACAGACGTTGCACAGTGCTTCATTCTGTTATGCATTTTAAAAGGAAAAAATTATCCTATTAATTCTGTAACAAGAATTCTAATTAAAAGGTAACTAAAAAGAACAGGAAATTTGCAGGTAAGGTATTGTCTACACTTATTCTGTTACTGCATATTTTATTTAATGCACAAGCACACAGCAAAAATGAGACTATTTCATGTAAGAAATAATTAATAACAGCAGCCCTGATGCTTTGATATGTCTGCACCAAAAAATACAAGGAGTTCATTTGAAAATGATTGCACTACATACTAAACTACTCAATGATAACAAGCTACATTTTACTCATTTGTCAGGCATACCTCTCTTTGCTGAACAGTAAAGTACTTCTAAAACTATGAATTTACTGCAAAACTGGAGATACCAGAATGCTTTACCGTTAGTTTCCGAGAGCTGGGCCATAGTGCTTTAACTATCGCACAGTTCATTTTAGTAGAAGTCACAGGGTGATAAGGCAGCGAAACTTGAAGAAAGACCAGAGTTCACCTCCATACTCCAAATACAAATATCATTCAGTACAAGCTGCTATCTACAGCCTGCTGCTTACCTGGCCATCCCAACACCCCACATACAAGAAAACCAAACTATTTGGTGCAGCACAGAAACATCCTAGCTGAGACCCTTTCCTTGACTAAACAAAAACTAGGAAGGGAAGAACAATGTACAACCCTTTCCACAAACAGCACTGTACTTGCACTTTCTGAAGCTGAAGTCTGGCTAATTTCAGCCAAATGAAAATATTAATTCCGGGGAAAGGAAGGGAAAAAAAAAAAAAAAAAAAAAGCCCCCAAAACGTGGTTCAAGAACCTTGCCCATATAGTTACCCAAATCTAACATAACAGCTTTCACCTTATCTTGAACCATCCAAAGTAGATCAGTTTTAGATTCATTTGCTTAACTTCAGCTGTCTTCTGCCCAACATACAGAAAGCAAAATAGATATGCAAGAAATCACTATTTCCTTTTAAAACTGGGGGATTTGGATAATATATTTGTTTCTCCCCCCAGGTAAGCTAGCATTTGAATATGTTCTGTAGGCATCTGAAGAGCTTTTCCTGAAAATATCTGCCTTGAAAGCACCAATTAAGATGCTGTCGAATGGCTTTGGCCTCCAACTCTCAGCTACTAGTGGGGGAACCAGTGACACGTTCTCAGTGACTACACCAGTGGAAAAAGAAATGAAAATATAGCACTGAATTACAAAATTGAGCATAGATGACTTTGATGTTGAAGATGCACTATTTTCAACTTGTTTCAGTTGCCATTTACATCTGTATACATACACAAGGTGGAAATCTTAAATGAACTGTCCCAAGTCATTCTGTTACAAACAAAAGAGCAGTCTAAAGAATAAGTCATACAGCCTCTATCTTACAACTTAGCAACTGTTACCAAGATCTGCATTTCAGAAAAAAAATGAATCCTACAGCTTGTCACTCAAGACCACTGTATTTCTCCAAAGCTAAGTCCTCTTCAAACACTTAACAAAAAAAGTCAGATGGACTCTTTAACAGACAGACTGCAAAATTACTTCCTTATTACTAGCGTAAGAGGTAAATTATGTTTCTTCAGACAATCTATGATTTCAGCAGTTTGAATTTTTATAATTTCTGTGATAGACAAATCAGTGATGCTGCAATGTTTTTTTTTCTAAGAAGAGTCACTGATGGCTAATTTTTAAAGAACCAAATCACACAGATGTTTTGTGTTACTGAAACATCCATTAAAAGAGAAACATATCACATCATAAGGTAATGTGCAAGAACTCAAGTCATTGTTCATTACTGCCAATAACCAGAAAGAAAGTTGAAGTATTTTCACTTAAAGCTGAAAAGCATTGCAGAGTTGTATAAAAAACTAATTTATTTCTTTGATCTTATGCAGAATTAGTAGCAGCCTCTGAAGTTCATGCATAATTTGACTAATGTCATAAGAGGGAAAGAAAAAAGAAAGCAATTTGTGGAAATACTACTCTTATGAAGAACAGTGGTATACATAGACTCATCCCACTCAGTGTCATTTTTTTTTTTTTCCTGGTCTACTTATGACTTGCTACAGTTTCCAAGAACTCCCAAGCTGAACAGCATGAACAGCTAGGCTCCCACAACTGCATGATACAATCATGCTTTTGTTCTCTATTTTCTCCAACTGTTCTTTAAACAGTTATTTGATAAGGTTTGCTCCTAATTAGATTATAAATTATTCATGGCATGGACTGTATCTCTTACTTGTTCATTAGGTACCCGGCACTACATAGCCGTGCTGCTACTGAAGTTCCCAATCTCAGCAGGGGTAATGCAAATAAAAAATAAGCACAGTGCTATGCAGTACAACACATACAGATGAAGTGATTAACATCAAGGTGATTCAAATTGCTGTTTCAGACCACGATTAAAATCCACAAAAAGGAAGTAAGACAGATTTAAAGATCCTGTTTATTTCTCTTTTCCACAGTTTGAACTCGCAATCTCCCCTCCCATGCTTGTAAGTTTTACTCTGTCACTAAAGTCAGTAAGTATCAAACTTTTGTCCACCCCATTATATGGAATGGCATCGGTGTATCCAGGCCTACCCAGGATGTCTTTCAAAACAAAAACTAAACAGGAACAACAACCAAAAAACCAACAACAACCCACCAGAAGTTTCTCCCCCTTGCAGAATGAGTCTACATTCAACCCACAATCCTGTTTACCTACCAGGGCACATGTCAGAAACTGGGAGGGACAAGAGACTACCCTTGCCGGTGAGAAGTTTTATTTGTGAGAGGAATGCCAGACTGGCACTGAAAGGCAAAATTTCAGATGTATTTTCTAAGCAAAATTTTTCTTTAATTGTATTTTCTTGTATTTAATTACATTCTTTTGAAGCAATTATTTTTAAACTTTTTTTTCACAGTAGGGTTTTTTTTTTTCCATAAGGAAAAAATATTAAACAGTGAGCCATGCATTATTAGTAGATTTGGAACTATCACCAACCTAGTTAAGTAGCTAATAACAGTAAGTAAAAACACAAACCAGTTATAAAAAAATATTAGATTATCAGTTAATGAGAAACTTACTAAGCTTCATGTTATCACTGAATTCACGAAGTGCAGGGCACTTTGAGCTTTCCAAAATACTGGGTACTGGCAGTAAATACTTTTCCCATCCTCAGGCCATCAGCTTTTGACAAGAGGCCAGGCCAGACCAGACCATATCAAATCCTTATCCATGTGCCACTAATTGTCAGCTGTAAGTATTTTTCTCCTCTTCCCGTGCCCCAAATGAGTTCTTCCTCTCCACTCTGCTCTCCTCTCTGCAGCATCCAGTTAAAGAAGCTAAAGTACTCCACTGCTAAAGCTCATTATTGTGGCCATGGTGAAACTGCACTTTCAGAAGTCAGAGAGCCTGTTCACTGAAAAGTATTTACATAGATTAATATGATACGCAGCTGCTGCAGGGATCAAGGGCTAAGTCTGCATCATTACCACTACCCTCACAGAAGTATCTTCAGCCTAATAGCCTGAAATTAGAGCAAAAGGATTGGACCATTTCCCAATAGCTGAAAACCAGTTACACTGAGGTCAAAAGCAGATGATACTAATGTATGACTTTTTCCCCCCCCCCCCTCCTTTTAACATCTTTATCAGTGACCTGGAGGATGTGATGCAGTGTACCCTTATCAAGTTTGCAGGTAACACCAAGTTGGGGCGGGCAAGGGAAATCCCATCTGGGACTCAGGGCTGCCATTCACAGAGGCTAAGACAAGCCGGAGGAACAGGTCAATGGGAACTTCATGAAATTCAGCGAGGACAAATGCAAAGTCCATAACCCCTAGCGATGGCACAGGCTGGGGAGGGCTGGGCTGGGGAGCAGCTCTGCGGGTAAGGCCCTGGGGCTCTGGTGCACAGGGCGCTGTGCACGTGCCAGCAGCAGCGCCCACGTCCTGGGCAGCAGGACCACAGCCCACCCATCAAGGGGTGGGATTACCCCCCTGTCCTCAGTGCTCAGGAGGCCACATCTAGATACTGCACCCAGCTCTGGGCCTCCCAGTACAGGGGAGATATCAATAAACCGGTGTGAGTCCAGTGGCGTGGGGCCCAAGTTGGTCACGGCTGGAGCAGTTCCCCCTCGAGGAGAGGCTGAGGGACGGGGCTGGCTCAGCCTGGGCAGAGGTGGCTCCGGGGGGGCTGGCAGCACCCCCCCGTACCTGCACGGAGGTGGTCGAGAAGAGGGAGCCACAGAGACAAGAGGCATCGGCTGGACCAAGCAGAGAGGTTGAGATGGGATCTGAAGAAAAGGTTTTTCCCTGGGGACCAGAGGCGCAGGCTGCCCAGGGAGGCAGTGCCGGCTCGGTCCGGGGGGGTTCCAGCCCCGAGGGGGGCACAGCCCTGAGCAGCTGGGTCTGACCTCAGCGCTGAGCCTGCTGCGGCAGGGACGGACCAGGGACCTCCTTGGACCGCCAGGCCAAGTTATCCTGTCATCCCATTAAATTCAGTATGGATTGCACATATTTAGCTAAATTTTACAGAGCAAGTAAATTGAGCTACTTCTCCCCATCGACAACAAGGACACAACTCAAATTCCAGCCCACGATTGTGACTGTTTAAAATGGTCCAGATGAGAATTACGAGTTGTTAAAGGTTTTTCCCAGCCTTCAGAAATATTTCAAGGTATTTTCTATATTGAATAAACTACTTCAGCTATGCAAAACACTGCCAGCTCGTTTCTGACAGGAAGTTAAGAGCTATCTACTTACTGCCTTAGTGTAGAAAGATGCAAGAAGAACAATTCAGATAATCAGACCCTAGTGAAACATGAAGATCCAGTGTCATGTACAAATTCATGATTTCTGCCCATTTCACATTTACATCTACTTATCTTGGTCAGGGCTGATCAAAGAGCTTACCCAGGGCCGCATTTGATTTCAGAAGAAAATTATTTTAAGAAGGATTGACTTCTGCAGCCCTCAAACTATCTCCAGGAAACATGGGCTGCATTGTAGCAAATTTTCTGAGGTGAAAATTTCTTGTAAATTAGTCATCACTCTCTTTACAAACAGTGAAAGAACCACCACAACAGAAAACACGTATCAGTTATTTTCCTTTAGCAGTTTTATCACAGCTTTCAAAATTGATATGGTAAACCTAAACATGGCCATTCTTTGTGTGGCATTTGTTTTCCTCTTGCAACATTTATGTGATTACCTGGCCTGTGGATCCTGACACAACCACTGCTCATGAAGTTCCCAAAATACATGACACACAGACCTTACACCTTTTGCTTAATTCCACTACTGTAGTATACACGTTACAGAACAGTGACCAGATTTGTAAGTTAGCTTTCCAGTTCAGATAAACAGATCTGCAAAAAAAGTAATAAGACACTTGACCTCATGTCCAATGCATGAAATGTACCTACTGGTATCCATAATTGCCTCTATTCAAGCTGGAGTTAAGGAAGACAGCTTGGAAATGACACCTTTATACTGGAAAGTATATATATATGCAGTGAATCCTTTTGTGGAAAGATACAATTTAAAAACAACCTTAAAAATCCATACAAATCTGCTTTTATGTACTAGAAGTAATTTAACCCTTAGGTAGCATCTCTTCCAGTGCTATACATAGCACATTAATGCTCTACACAGTATTTTTCTTATATATCTAAATGTTCCTCAGCAAGAAGCCTTTATAAATGAGATAGCAAATTATAGTACGGTTAATATTTCATCAGCTCTACATGGATTTGAGAAGAGCTGCCACAGGCTTATGGAGAATGTCTATGCTCATGCTTTCATGACAGGCAGAAGAAATCAGATGCTCAGTTGTACAAGGAAACAAATGGAAAACCGTAAAACAGATATGCAATTAAAAAAGCCGAGATGAATACTAGTGGTCTGTTCCAATCACCTCCTGGAAGTAGAGGATGCAGAAAAAATAGAAAGGATTCAATTAAGAGGCATGGAAAGGCTGAAAAATCAGCTCTAGTTATTTGTAAAAGGACAAAAAGACAAGAAGATAAAAGTAAACGCATACAGAAAGTAAGGGCTCCTCCTGAACATCTCTGTACAAAAGAAAAGGAGAAAGTGAAACGCACAACTATTAGGTTTGTTACTGAAAAGGTAAACAGTCAGGAATCATTGCCAGAAGATACAGACAGTGACAACTTAATGGGATACTGAAGGATTTGAGAGAGTGGATGGTCGTAGTGGCCTAAATTTCATACTACATTTCCTAAGCTGTTAACAGAAAGTGTTTCAAATGCCTTACAGCTTTCACAGCACAAATGGTGTGTAATTCCAGTTTGCGCTATCTGTAACACAGCTAATGGTGAGTTGACTTTCATGCAGTGTAGTGTTATTAGGAGGACAAATATTCCATGCCACCCACCCAGTAGAGACTTATTCCCACAATAGGCAAAAATTTTAGCTTTGCACTGCCATCTAAACTTACCAGTTTCTCAGCATATATGGTGCCTCACACAAATACGTAAGGTATCATAAAAAATACAGAAGATGGGCTGCTCCTCCATAATACAATGCAGTCAAGCAACTACCTGAACTTTCTGTCCTTTCCTAAGCAGGAACGGGGAAGCCAGCTATAGAGTTAACAGACCTGCAAGCTTGGAGAAAGGAAAGACCGCGGATGGGACTTCTTTTCCGGCACACACCACCCCTTCCTTTTAATTCTCTTGCTTTTTTCAGGCAGGTATGTAAAACCACACAAGTTTCCCAGACCCGCTCTGTTGATTCCACACTTTATTTGAAGTTCCCCAAAGGAGATCAATCAAAGTATTTACTGTACTTTAATCTACAATACAAAAGAGACAAAGTCTTTGCTCTCCTTCAAACTGTTTTGGATAGTTCTGCCTAAACTATCCAAAATAATCTAGGGAGTTTGCTGCAGCTGTTTTTAAGAAATACTTCAAAGATAAGCCCAATTATGTGGCAAAAGTGAAAACAAAGCAACCAAATCGTCATAATAATTTCCAAAAAATAATACCTCTGTCAAGTCACTGAGCTACAAAGTGTCGGGTAGAGTAGAACTGGCGGAGAAGTTCCCTGTTGAAAATCCAACTGTCCATGTTTAAAAACCAGCTCCTCCTTGCCCCACTGTCATGGTTTAATCCCAGCCAGCAACTAAGCACCACGCAGCCGCTCACTCACTCCCCCTATCCCGATGGGATGGGGGAGAGAATCGGAGGAGTAAGAGTGAGAAACATTCCTGGGTTGAGATAAGAACAGTTTAATAACTCAAATAAAACAAAGCAAAATAGTAATAATAATAATAGTAATAATAATATAAAAAGCAAGTGATGCACAATGCAATTGCTCACCACCCTCTGACTTATGCCCAGCCCAGCCCCAAGCAGCGATCGCTGCTCCCCGGCCAACTTCCTGCAGTTTATATACCGAGCATGACGTCATACGGTATGGAATACCCCTTGGGTCAGTTTGGGTCAGCTGTCCTGGCTGTGCCCCCTCCCAGTTTCTTGGGCATCTGGCAGAGTATGAGAAGCTGAAAAATCCTTGACTAGCATAAACACTACTTAGGAACAACTAAAACATCAGTGTGTAATCAACATTATTCTCATACTAAATCCAAAACACAGCACTATGCCAGCTACTAGGAAGAAAATTAAGTCTATCCCAGCTGAAACCAGGACACCCACCAAAAACAAACAAACAAAAAACCCAAAACCACATCAACTTCACTTGCTGTGGACAGAAAGCTGAATTTGACAAGTCCCTTCCAGGCAGACTGATGGGTGAGGGGCAGAGCAGGCAGGGACTGAGTTTCCCCAGCACCCTTCTTGACAGGTCCTGTCAATTTTCATTTCTGGTTTACTGGCTGCCCATGAGCAAATTTTGTAAATTCTGAAGATTCTATTTCTGGGTGAAACATTTTTGGAGAATAAATAAATTGTTCTTTTGTCTGACATTTCTTCCCTAAATCTCTTTCTTTTTCCACAAGCAATGTTCTCTATCCAGCACTGGGCTTGAGCCCTTTTCCAAGTCTACCTTTTCCCGTTACCAAGTCCCCTAATCTCCAGTGCAAACAGCTGTGGTAATCCCCATATAAAGACTTCAGGAAATCCCCAGCCACATCTACAGTTATGTAAACATTGAGGTGTATGTAAACTATATTATTCTGCAATCTTTTCTGGGGC
This sequence comes from Pelecanus crispus, assembly GCF_030463565.1. NCBI lineage: Eukaryota > Metazoa > Chordata > Aves > Pelecaniformes > Pelecanidae > Pelecanus > Pelecanus crispus. Next base: position 75,346,690 of record NC_134645.1, on the reverse strand, counting down.
ACAGACACAAAGAATTACAGACTACAAGACTTTCTGTACATCAGGGTAGCGTGCGAATGGCATGCCCAGGCTTGTGGTGCCTCTAACAAGACACCACCAAGTGCAAGATGCTACAGATAACAGAGGACAAGTAGCGTGTATGCAGATGGCTCACCCCGTCCTGTGGCACCACTAACATGACAGTAACATGGGAAAGGGCAGGCAGGCACTAGGGATAACCGAAGGGGAGCGCTAGCTTAACAGAACTTACCAGTCAACAGAACTGAGGCCCATGGGGAAAGAGAAACAGGGCTGAGATGTTTAATTGGGAAGCGATGAGGATGGTAAATGGAAAGAACTTGGAAAGGGAAAAATGGGAGAAGGGAATACAAGGGGGAAAAAAAATCAGGTGTTTGAGGACACGTTATTGACACCTCTTGGAACAGGACAATACCTCTGTTGATGCTCTGGTCATATCTGCATCTGACTTACGCAGTGAGGGGGAACCTGGGTGCTCGCCCTCCTGCTGGTGCGAGAATAGCTAGAGGGGAACCTCCTGACGTCCTAACAACGCACAGGATGGAACAGACCTTTCCACATGCTTACAGCTCATTAACTGAGCATTTGGGTAATACTAATGTAATTCTATTTAAGACAGGAATTCTGTTTGTGTCATTCTGAAATAATTCCAGCAACTATCTTCAGGGCCTTTTTTTGGTTGTTGTTCCCCTCTCAAAAATAGATTTCTCTCCATACAAGCCAGGCAACAACCATTCCAATTCTTGAAGATCCCCAACACAAAAAATGACTGCTCGATGAAGAGTCCAAAAGGTGTATCTACTACAGCTTCCTACACCTAACAAAAATTGCAGGACAAGCAAGCAGGAATACTTCCTATGAGTAATAGGAGTATTCAGAGCTTGAGAGTCAGGGACTTTCAGAGCCAGATGTGATGTTTATATGATTAATAATCCCCAGCAGTGTTTTCTTTCATGAAATTACTCAACTGTTTTCTGAACTTGTGAAAATTTTTGATAGTCACAATTTCCTGCAGAAAGAGCTCTACAGCTCTACAACATAATGTGTAAAGAACAGGTTTGTTCTGATTTTGTCATCTAGTAGTTTCATTTGATGTGCCCTACGTTCGACAAGCAGGAATATTTCTCAGAATAGTCTTAACTAACACCACTAAATACACCATAAAATCAATGTCTTATTATTACCTCTTTCTCCCAATTACATTATCTTCCTAGAAAACGCTGAATCTATTTAATCTTAAAATTTTGAAACAAAGTGTGCTTTTATTATGTATTTTGGTAAAGATGGTTGTAGTGGTGAATAGACTGACTGTCAGAGATGTGTAATTTAGCTTCCTTCTAATTATCTACTATTTGTGTATTAGAAGGAGCTAAAGTGCTTTAAGTCTGCCTTAGTTCCTGCATTCTAAAATGGGGGAGCAGTTCTGATCTTCTCTGAAATGCTTTATAAGATCCATCTATAAAAACCTTACATAAAATAGCCATGTGTTATCATAGCATCCAGTTTCTACACCATGTTCATGAGCAGCACCCTTTTACTCATACTGACGCGCAGGTTACTTGCCTATGTTCTCACTGTCTCCATATGCTTACTGTCAGAATCAAATTACAGAAATCCAGAGCTTTTAACCTTTAAGGATTCAAATACAACATTCAGCATGTTAAACTAACATGCCTTAGAGACGACAGTTTAGGGCAACAGAGGTTTCAGTCCTTCTACGGATATTACATTTCTCCAGAAGTACACAAAGCTCCCTTTTTGAGCACAAAAGTCGAACATATAAGCTATTTAGGCAGCTTCTTACAGTCTTCTCAAAACTGCAATATGTTTCATTCCTAGAACTTGTTCTTTCATAACCTCTCCCTTCAAAAATGAAAGGAGAAGAAATAGTTGTTATTCTAATACTATATTTTCAAAAAAATGTGAAATGTTTCACTCTGACATCAAAGAACTCGAGAGAGACGTTTCATTTCTTCCAAATGCTCCCCTGCTGCTGTGCTTGAGATTAACCCAGAAAAGCTACGTCAGTTTCTCATTCCAAGGTTTCCATCCTATAATGACCACTTGGAAAGAAAACCATCACAAAAAAACCCTCCTGACACATCCCTAAGTCTGTCTTGTCTGCCCACTTTCACAAAATGCTGAATTATATTTTCAACATGCACAGGAAATGATTAACCACACACAGAGCACTCATCTGCCCATGACTTGGATCCGTAAGAGTAATTTTTTTGTTTCTTTCTTTGTTTTAAAACCAGGACACTTCAGAAGGTCCTGGCATCACTTGTTTACAGTAGAACATAACGTATCCTAGTTGTTTCCTGTTAATCATAAAAAGCAAGCCCCATCACCCTCTGCATCCAGTGATTTAGGTCTGCCAAGCACATGGAATGTTTCAGGACTGTCTTTGTTTGACTGTCAAGGCTTACAAAGGCAACCTGGAGACCTCTGTTCTGGCATATCCCAAGTTCATTTTAACACTTCTTTCTTGATTTAGAGCACGTTCTTAGGAGCTACTTTAGAATACCTTGAAATACCTCATTGCTCTTAATTTTTAGCAATGCAGTATTGTGGCAACATGTCTATATATACACACCATTTTGGAGAAGTAAAAGGAAGTATTTTTCTTTAAAAGGTATAGTATTAATTTAGAACCCAAGCAACCTACAGTCCACTATAGACAGACAGTAGAAGATGTAATTCAAGAGTCCACTGACTTTCACTTCTGCCTTTTTCATACACTTATCTGGTGTTTCATGAAATAGCAAACCTGTATGTATTTGAAATATGAGCTGAGGGCTAGTACAAAGAAATGCGTGTCAAAATCAAAATTTGACTCCTCTATACAATTAAGGTGCTAGTCTCTAAGAGGGAAGTGGAACTTGTTCTAACAAGTAAATTACCTTTTAAAATAGCAGTCAAAACACAGGATCCTGCGTGGCCAGGAGGTTCAGACTTGACAGAATTAGCTTGTCACTTACATAAAAAGGTACTGGTGTAAAGCATCATTTAAAAGAGAAAAAAAATCAGTTCTGTGAGATCTGTTAAGTAAAACTTAAGCCTATCACTATACGGGGAAACTTTTCATTAGGTTATGAGCAAGCAGCGTACCTAAGGATGGGAAGATACACTTTCTATCTACAACAGAACTCCATACGTGGAAACTCAACACTGTGCCCCATGCTAGCGTACTACCACTGATTTTGCTGCCACAGTAAAAGCTCTTAACAGTAATAGCTAGTCCCCAAAAAGATATACATGTAGTTACAATCAGGCCAGGTTAAGCCTATTTACAAACTTTTAGCTGGCACGGTTAACTGAGAGTTAAAAATTTACCTGCACTAGGTAAAGAAGGCAATGAAGTGCTGATGTGGCTATTGAAGGGGAAATCTTATTGTTCCATCTGCCAGTCATAAAAACAAAGCAGCCAACTCTGTCACTGCCTTACCCTGCTCAACAGAAGAGACTCATTTCCTTGTATTCTACTTGTACCCATTAATAGCCCATATTCTCTTAGGCCTGCCATTTCTTTGAGGAGGTATCAGCTTTGAGTCTAGTCCTTTTCCATGTACTAGCATAGTAGCTTTGACGAAAGCTACTAGGCAGCGTGTTCATCTGCTACTGACTCCGAAACAGGTCACTAACCATTGCTCCAGCTCAATCAAAGCAGACCCCTCCAGAAGCATCACACCGGTCAGAGACCGCAGCTGAAGTGCTGAAGCCCGGAGCTCTTCACGTCCTAACCAAGAGCAGCGAGACGTGGCAGGAAAGCTTTTTGGCTGTGCAGGCCAGCAGAGAAGGCCTTACTCTGGCGCGCGGTGCTACTGGAGCTGGTCTCGTATCAGGGCCTCTGGCCAACAAACTGGAAGCCAGAGAGTAGGCCTGCTGTTCATCCCACAAACACATCAACAAGGCTGGTGAAGGGTCTGGAGCACAGGCCTTATGAGGAGCAGCTGAGGGAACTGGGGTTGTTTAGCCTAGAGAAGAGGAGGCTGAGGGGAGACTTTATCGCTCTCGACAACTACCTGAAAGGAGGTTGTAGCGAGGTGGGTGTTGGTCTCTTCTCCCATGTAGTTAGTGATAGATGAGAGGAAATGGGCTCCAGCTGCGCCAGGGGAGGTTTAGATTGGAAATTAGGAAAAATTTCTTTACGGAAAGGGTGGTCAAGCATTGGAACAGGCTGCCCAGAGAGGTGGTGGAGTCCCCATCCATGGAAGTGTTCAAAAAACGGGTAGACGAGGCACTTTGGGACATGGTTTAGTCTGGTCTACCCTTGATTGGTTTAGTATGGAGTTGGTAGTGTAGGTTAATGGTCGGACTGGATGATCTTAAAGGTCTTTTCCAACCTAAACGATTCTATGATCAGCATAATTAAAACACGCAGCAGCTCAGACTTGCAATTCCTCTAGCTGACTCCGTGCGTACCTTACATATGCTGCTACTGCTACTTGCTAATAGGTAATAACCAGGAGCCACAGCAAGAAACTATCAAGTTTAAATACTGAGCAAGTATTTTACATTTTCTGAGGAAGTTTTGAAGTCAGCCTCTAGTGCTGTAATCAGACTGCAAACTAAACCCAAGGGGGGTGTCAAGCAGGATGGAAAAAGAATGGTCTGCAAGAGAGGCAACACATCAGAAATACATCTGCATTGGAAGTTTCCTGACAGTATTAAATAAACTCAAGTTCAAAAATTACAGTCATCCAAAACACATGCCCTGAAAGACTTGTTTAATATTTGCAGTCTGGTGGGTTTTTCATTGATTTTAAGCAAAGTTGCTTACTGCTTTCATTCTCTACAAGAAAATGGCAGTCTCTGTGGAGAAGCATTTGCCTTGTTTGAAACTGACTGATACAGCCATAAAAAACAGAAGCATTCGTCCACTGCAATGTCCCAATTCTTATCTGTTTCCATTCTCAATATTGAAGAAGGTATATTAGAATGGAAGAAGGTATATTAGAATGCCTTGAGAAAGCATTGGGAAAGAACTGTTTTCATGCCATCATGTCACACGTAGCCTTAAAACGTAGACAGTGGGAGAGTTTAAGCCCTTGCCCCAGCTGGAGGGATCAGCTGGTGATCCCTTATGTGTAGATTAGGAGTCATCTTAGGAGCAAACTGCTATAATCAATTTGTTCATGCAAGGTATGTTTTTACAGATCACTCAAAGTGCATGATAGTTTTGGTTAGTTTGGCTTTCGTCCAAGTTAGAAAGCAAATAAAGGAATGTATGTTCATCATATGACCAAAGCTTCAAGCAAAAGTACAAATAGTCCACAATCTGCATTCATTTCCAGATACATTTGGCGCCTGCAGTCCAAAAGGCTTGGCACCAAGTGCACACAATTCTTGTCTCTGATCAACACTAGCACGTGAACTCTGCCTTCAGGAAAGAGGAATTTTTCAGTGGCAAGGTGTGTGCCAAAAAAACACTGGGTTTTTTGTGAATTTGCCTCCAGCTCTGATCTGGCAGAGCCAAGGCTGGTTAGATTTTTAAGTGTACTGCCAAAGCCCAAAGGAGAAAAAAGGAACATGGATTTGTGACGATTTTGGGAAAGTGGCTGACTGTATAGATGTCAAAAGGTAATGAAGACGTAAAAATTGTTTGTTTTTCTTCACAATACATATTTTCAGTATTTGTCTGCAGAAACAGAATCAAATAGATTTAGGGATAGATGCTAAAAGAAATGAAAATTCTGCTAGGAAAAAAAAAAAATTCTAAATTCACCCAGAGGTATTACTGAGGTCATAACTACTTCAGTAACACTAACCATATCACAAATGCTGGAAAGCATGAATGAAACTGAGTGGTGTCCCAAAGTTAGAAGGATTAACTACATGGATTAACTGTACAAATTAATTGTTATCAAATTCCTTGTATAAAAAGCTGATTGAGAACTGCTGATTAGGATTTTCAGTAAGCTATAAAATAGTGAATAAAATTTACTTTTAAACATGTTACAACTTGCAGGCAAATACTATTCCTACCCAACGAGGTCTATATTTAATTCGTAGTAGCACTTCTGAAGATCAAAAATGTTATTTCTCCTCAGCAGTCCAAAAAGGCAAAAGGTAAAAAATATGAATAAAAAACCACTGACCCATACTTCATAAAGTCATTAGTACACCTTTATATACAGCTACACAGTAAGTTTCAAGAACTATCTTTCATCATCCAAGCTGCCAAACACTTCCTCCCTACGCCCTACTCGCCAGCCGAAACGAGGGCCTTTCCCAGGTTCCAGTCTCACATACAAGCTGTAATGGCTGTGAAACATTCATGCTAATTACCGTAAGAGCAAATACAGATAGAAAAACGTGCTACAACCCTATCTTTACCATGTTTAAAAAGATGGTAAGAATTACAGCTTGGCTATACTTCTTTGGCAATAATTCCATATATTAAAGCATGAGCTTTTTCTTTCGTCTTTTTTCATTAACACACATACATATTTATATATACATACACACACACAAAGCTTCCTCCACTTCACTCCAAAAGCTCTTTTATATGCTAGTTTCTTTGGTAAAACGTGGCACATCTGTGATGTTCCCAGTTTTTAGTTTTCAAATGAAAGACAAGCAAGTTTTCCTTCACATACTTTCATTGTTCCTTATCCCATCAGAAAACCCACAAAGTTTATCTCCTCCTTCTATATAACATCTTTAGGGAATTCAGTCAAGTCCTCAACTAATTTAAGGAAAAGACATAAGCTGAAATTTGAGTGGGTTGGGTTGTTTTTTTTTTTTTGGGGGGGGGGGGTGGGGGTGGGTGACGGGGGAGCAGGGGGAGCATGGTGGTGGTAGAAAAGGTAACACGTAACAAATTCCCAGTTGTTTTGATTACAGCACATACAATGCCAGCCAGGATGTCTCCTATAGACAGCATAGTTGAAACTGGTATTAAAGCACAGCAGGAATATCTAAGAAGAATTATGAATAAGTTATTTTCTTTCTGATTATAGCACATTCACAGCTTGTTTTACAGCCTGCAGAAGTTCCCTACGTAACAGAGGACTAACAGCAACATGAAGACCAAGTACAAGAGAACCATTATTGGTGAAGCTGCCAGTAAAACCAACCATAAAGTTCTCTGGGAAATGTTTCTCCATGTGGACATAAGGTAGGGCTGGTAAAACAGACACTAGGTGTGTTTGACATTGAGGTAGTAGATCACGCCCCCATTTATTTGCATTGCAGTGTTCACACGAACACAGAGGACTTTTAAAGCTCTTTTTGAGACTTGTGTTTGGCATCATCCATCCACTGGCCTTGTTCCTTCCTCAGAAAATAAAACAAGCATTTTTCAAACAGTGGCATGAATCTGAAGTGGATAAGACTCCTCATGGCAAATAAAGAATAAAATAGGCATCACAAAAGTACTGTGTTCAAACAGAAGGGAAGAAAAAACTCCACAAAATCCCCCCATCACAGAACACAGTAATGGGTAATTAGCACACTGGGAAGCTACTATAAAGTCACTCTGAAGTGAACTTGTGTTAACATCTTGCAGTGCACTATTATGTGTTTAAAATAGCTTCGTAATAGTTGTGTCCTTCTAGGTTCTCATGATCAAGACTACGGCTTACCAAAAAAATGTTTTTTCAGTGCTCAGCACATAAGGATCAGAAGACCATTCATCTAAGTTTCTTTTCACATGCAAGAGACACAAGTGGTACGACCTTCAATATTCAATAGCTTAGACTACAGGACCTGCTTTACATCAGAAAATGAAATGCTGAATTTCTACTTCAAGTCACACACCAAAAATGTAAAAGTGGAGACACAGCCACTGGTCATGCTTTGGATTGCTAAACAAGATTCAAAATAACTTACTTTCTTGATGAAATGAAACTTCCATACACAGACTTAGTAGAAAATTTAAGGAAAAAAAGTCGAATGAAAGTTAAACCAAGCTTGACTACTTTCCAAAACTCAGAGGCTCCTTCCTCAAACTTATTCCCACCAAAAGTACTCGTGTAGGTTTTACAGCTACCTTTTCACACTTTTGCTTTAAGTGCCAAATAAAAACTATGGGTCATCACTGTTCCCATAACAAAGGATCATAAAGTTGGGGCAAAAGGAAGGTTATATGGTCCCTGCTATAGCTGGAAAGAGCTTTGCTTCTCACATCACAAAATCAGAATAGGCATATCAAATTGACAGGATGCTCATGCATTGCTGGAAACCTACCCTTTTACACGTGACTAGTGAGTTGAAACGCTGAGCATGAGGTAGTATAAAGAAACACTTTGTTTTCAAAACCAAACTTCTGTAAAGCCAGGCCTCCTTGTGATGTCAAAAGCGATAGAAAATCAAATGCTTAAGAGCTGGACTCTCATGAATTGGTAGTGCAGGGCAATAGTACAACCCTACTGTAAAAATATTTACAGCGCCTGCTGTAAATCGCGCACTAAGTCACACAAAACAGATGGAAATTTAATCAAAAACCACAAGTTTGTAAGCTAGCAATAAGTATTTGCTCATTTTAAGTGCTTACAAATGAAGTTACACCCTTAAGAAAAAATTCAAGCAGAACTTTGATTTAAATCTAATTCAGTGGTATACACTTCAGTTACGATTCAAACATTGAACTTCTCAACTTTAGCTGACACTATATTGGCTTTCATGTCCTTAGTTTCGCATTTGCAATGTATAAACATCAGATGATCGATATTTTAACCAGAGGTACGTAGAGTGAAGAAGCTTCAAAACAGCATACAATTCTTTGATGGCACATCTCTCAGCCCATGTCAGTACACTAGTAACCCATTTACACCCACAAAAGTGGCAAAAGCTGCAACTAAGAGGTTTGTTTTCCATCAGTAACTTGTATTTCAAAAATTCAAATTGGAATTCCCTATATTAACCTGTTTGTCCAGAATTACTGTTTGTCCAGTACACATTTCCTCATTTTTAAAAATTTCAAAATACTGCTGAACTAACATGCAGTTGCCTGCTGTGCTTCCCTAATGAAACCGAGAAAGGTAGCACAGATGCAAGTTAGTCAGAAAAGGCCACATGCCCTTTTCCTCCATCACCCCACCTCCCATAATAAAAGCTCACTTTAAAACAATTAATGCACAAATGAGAAATGTCTAAACCCCAAACCTATTTAAGTGCTAGACAGGAGAGTTTAAGATCCTGAAGGAACTGAGGGAGACAAGTAATAAGGACCCCAGACTTCAGGGGAACAAGTTGAGTCTGTTCAGGGACCTGATCCGCAGGATCCCATGGGAGAGTTCCCCATAGGGCAAAGGCGCCCCCGAGACCTCGTTGATCTTCAAGCATGAGAATGGCCCATGGCAGGGTGGCTGCATGTGGAGCACCCAGCTGAGCCCAAGCCCCCGAGGAAGCTCATGGAGGGGGAGCGGGCAGGGGCTGCCCCATGGCAGTGCTGCCTAGGCACGAGGGGAGAGAAGGCCAAAGCTCAGCTGGAAACTGCCACGGGACAGGAGTGGCCTCTACACGTACATCAGCAGCAAAAGAAGGACCAAACAGAACAGGGACCTGCTGCTGCTCAACAGGTTGAGAAAACCAGTGGCAAAGGACATGAAAAGGCTGAAGCAGTCTGTCTCTTTTGCTTTGGTCTTTATCGGCCAGGCATACTCACAGGGCTTAGTGGCAAGGGCCTGGGGAAAGGTGTCAGGTAAATGAAGATGAAGTTAGGGACAGAGTACTTAAGCAAAATGGACATATGCAAGTCCATGGGACCAGATGAGATGCTTCTGACAGTGCTGAGGGAGTTGGCTGATTTAATTGCAAGGCCTCTCCAGACCACCTTTGAAAGGCTGTAGCAACCAAGGGAGGTCCCTGGTAACTGAGGAAAAAAGCAAGAAGGAACATCCAGGGAACTTCAGGCCAGTCAGCCTTATTCCAAACCCTGGGAAGAAAATGGAGCAAATCCTCCTTGAATCTATTTCCAGGAACATAAAGGACAGTAACACCTTTGTGAACAGCAAGCATAATTTCCCAAAGGCAAAATGTGCTCAACCAACCCAGTTACTTATTATGATGAAGCCACTGGCCCTGTGGATGAGGACACAGCAGCAGACATCGTTTACCTTGACTTTAGCATGCTTTTTGATGCAGTCCCCCCTTAGCACTACGGCAGCCAAAAGGCATGGACTAGATGGCTGGTCAACAAGGTTGATGGAAAAAGTAGCTGGACTGACAAGCTCAAGACAGCAGTAAACAGGTCAAAGTCTAACTAGTGGCTAGCTATGAGTAACATTTCTCTGGAGTTAATCTGAACAACAGAGCAGAACACACCCTCACCAACTTCATGAGTAACACCAAACTACAGCAATCAAGAGGCTGGACAGCAGGGCTCCCACCCGAAGGACCTCAACAAGCTGGAGGAGTGAGCTGACAAGCCTCATGAAGCCCAGTAAAAGCAAATGTAAAAATCTTATACCTAATGTGGAATAATCCCACGCCACAGTACATAATGGGCACTTACAGGCTCAAAACCAGCTTTGCAACAAATGTCCTGGGCATCCTGGTGAACAACCTGTTGAACACAAGCAAGCAAGGCATTCTTGCACTGATGAAGGCTAACTGTATAGTGGGCTTCATTAGCAAGAATGCTTGCTAGTGATGGGAAGCAATTAATACTTTCTATGCAACATTCCTGATGCCTCAAATGGGAGCCCTGTTCTTGGTTTTCAGCTCCCTTGTACCAATCAGAGATTTTTTTTTTAAAAAAAAAAAAAAACGAAAACACATGACATACAAGAAGAGATAAATGAGGCTGGGTTTATTTAGACTAGAGAAGGCTTCTTAATGACTTGGTGCCCACAGAGTAATGGTAGCCAAGACCTTCTCAGCAGTGCACAGTAAAAGGAGAAAAGGCAGTGGTCACAAGTTGCAGCAAGAGAAATTCTAACTAAATACAATAATAATTAAAAAAACCTACAATAAGAGCCTTCAAACACTGGAATATGTTTGTCCAGAGGGGCTGCAGAATCTCCCTCCACAGAGATTTTCCACACGAGTGCACAAGACTGAACAACCCAATTTAATTTTGAAGCCAGCCCTGCTCTAAGCAAGGAATCAGGCCTCCAGAGGTCCAGTGGTGAGTCTGAATCTCGTTCCTTCTCAACAACAAAATCATATGGCAAGAAGAAAGTTGGGAGAAAGCAAAACAGGACTACATTGTGCATAAATGCAGACCAACCATGTCTCTGTAATGCTTTCAGATGATCAGGCTGCATATGAAAACTGTTTCCATGAAGTCTGAAAACTTTCTCACGGAGCATCTACTTTCTGCAAGGTTTAGATTTATATAATAAAAAAATAGCTTGAGCAAAACTGATTATTGAAATACAAGGATTTCTTTGCTCCATCCTAATGTTCTGGATTTTGCTTGCAGCATATGTATAATTATCTGTTCAATTTAGCTGACTATTTGTAAAAAAAAACAACCAACTATGCCTTTTATTTCTTTCAAGGTGTTTACTCAGATCAGAGCTTGCCCCCAACAAACTACGTATTCAGTTACAGACAACAGAATTTATCATTCACCAACTGTACAATATATTTGGCTCTTATGTAAAACATATATATGGAGAGAGATACGAATACGTCTCTGTCTCAATATATGAATACAGTGATTTTTTTTAAAGAAACTGCATGAAAAGACTTACGGGCTTGTCTTCAGAAAGGTCATTTTTTGAAATGCCCTTCTTGATCTGTGATGTCACTTCAGCCCTTGACAAGATCACACACATTTCTAAGAAGAGTCAGTTCAGGTTCAGTGCCATGCTTACTCTAGAGCTTTACAGAATAAGACATAAAAATATCACTCAACTTTCAGTTTGTCTTTACATAGCACAGGTTTTCCCCTGGTGATTCTTCACGCAATCTCACCAGAACAAAGCCAGCAGCATGCATCTTTTAAGTATTATGACTTTTAAAATATGTAATACATGTAACTTTTCTACTCTCTAAATGGTAATTAGGTTTTCTGTTGCATGATGGCGAGGGGGGTGGAAATCCATCACTACAAATGATTAACATCTATTTCTCTTCTTCAAGCTTTAGTTTAAAGAATCTAGTATTACTATGTAGGTCCAAAACAAAATGTAAAGTGCAATTCTCAAAATCACAGATGGGTGGAGAACTATAACCACAGTAACAAGCAGCAGATTTCCCTGCAGACAGCAGTATGGGCAAGGCTTTATCATTAGTATCACCATTCAGAGCACCAACAGATGTCAGTGCTCAAAGGCAGTGAGAAAACTGACAGTGGAGTTAAAGACCGGGTCTGCATCTGCGTGTGTGTATTAGTGAATGGTAAAATTACTATCTCCTTAAGCACTACGCTTTGAAAGCGAAATGTTTTTTAGCTTGGTATTCTTTTACACCAGCTACTTCCTATTTCCTTGGAAGAAAGCAGCCCCTGAACAAAAGAACTTTCAAAAGGCACAGATATGTTTATTACGCAGTGGACTAAGCGAAAGAAAATTATGCAAATACTTTAAGAAAATAGCCTCACAGTGGTGTGAATACTAATTAAAGAAGCAAGCTGCACTGATCTAACGCAATTTTATTGCAATGTTTTAAAAGCACATACTGACCTTGAATAAATAATTGAAAAAAAAAAGGTTTACGTTGCCAAGCCATACCATCACCCCTACACAAGTCAGATGATGTAAAATTCTGGAAAAAAGTATCAGACGTTCTTTCCTTTCTACTTTATTCATATAAACAACACACAGTACTGCCTCTAACCTAAATGCCAGCAATACGTATCTTCACATGAGAAGTGCAAAGCTACATGTTTTTACATTAAAAATGCAACTTCTGTTTCTGCCCAGCATCAGAGAAAGAAGTTGATTCTTCTGAAATAATTTTTGAGATGCGCACAGGAAGTCTTGTAACAGCCAGATGTTCCACAGTCATCAGCTCATCCATTGCACAGCACCATTTTGGTCCTCTGCTCAATATTACCTACTGTCTCTTCTGATCTTCATGTCTTTTCTTACCTTATTAGAGACTTACATTTAAAAAAAAAAAAAAAGGCCCAAGTTTCTTAGAAGCCAGACTTCCATTCACTTGCTTTATTCCTAAGACAATTTAAAAGCCAAGGTACATATAGTTTCCAAGAGGGAGTGGGAGGACAAATGAAAGTAGATTTTACACTTGTAGTTACCTTTGCAAAAGAGACTGCATATCTCAGTGTTCCCACAAGGGCTGTGAATGTTTAACAGTTATAAGAATGTAACAGCAGGTTATGTGCTCATCCAATCTGTTTGAAAAGCTTTTAAAATTAGAGGCATCAGAATGAGCAATACCTGTATCTTCATAAACACCAGCTATAAAATCCAATCAGTTTACTGCAGAGAGTTATAGCAAGTTGTCATATTATTTTGTACAAGCGTTTCTTGGTTACAACAGAGTTCAAACTGAAGATTTCAAGATGCAAGAAAGGCAAACTGGGAGTTTTACCACCCTACTCGCCTTCCTTCAAAACAGCACTGGACCAGAGCATTTGATTTCAAGTATTGCTTAAAAAGCTTACAGCTGGTGACCTAAACATAGAACCAGGGAGTCTCAGGTTTAGCCTCCCTCCGTAATAAACAGCGTGATTACCAGCAGTTCAGTGGCAAACCGCAGCTACCCACATGCAGCCATGAACCAGGCTCCAAAAACCCAGGTTTAAACTGACCCTAGTGAGCTGACATGCCCAGGCTGGAGACCTGCAGCGTGGGTAGGAGCGTTTGCCCAGCACACAGCAACAGCCCCTGGCTTAGTGGGGAAAAAAAAAACAATTCGGAGCCAGGTAGTCAAGCTCTGCTCTTTACCATCACACTGTGCGATCTTGCGCAAGTCACTAAACCCCTCTCACCCCTGGAAAAGTCTTCCGGACCCTGCAGGAAAGGCTGCCGAGTACTGCGATACAACAGTGACTTAACCGCAATTCTGTAAAAGGTTTCATTTAATCTGGTTTGGGCAAGCATGTGCTTTTTTACTCACCAATTATGTTTTCATGACAGACTGGCAGACCTGATTATAAAAAGTCACGGAAAACAGAAAAACAGAGATGCTTCTTAGAAGTGTGCTCACATTCTTTATATCACATGCTTAATAAAAAACAAGCAAAAAAACCTCTAAACAAATTTTGTGGATAAAGGAGATTTTCACACCAAAGAAGGGACCAGTATATTGGGTATCTGGAACACTGCCCATACTGCTTAATCCATAGGCCCACCTAAACAATTATTTGGTTCATTTGTAAAATGACAGTTCTAGAAATAACTTAGAAATAGACCACAAAATCCTTCAAAACTGAATGTCTAAAACATACTTTATACAGAGACACATCTGAATAGCTGTTACCAGAAAAGCACACAACCAGAGTGTTTCATCACCTCTGTACCATCTCAGGCGGCAGTTTATTGCTAGAGAAGTGCTGCACCGTTAGACAGCAGGAAACACGGAATCAAAGCCGCTTTCCTGAAGTATTAGACTCTTATTCTGCCAAATACGTTAGGAAGACAAATTTATTATTTGTAAATAAAGGAACTACTTCCTAAGATACTCTGTTTAAGATGAAAACTACAGAAATTTACACCTACGCTGGCTCACCAACCAAGCTAGGGGAAAAAAAAAAAACCAAAGCCAAACCAACCAAACAGAAAGTTAACACACTGAACAATTCTTACAGAAGCATTTTTCAGGTAGCTTTAAGCTAAGGTCTGTCCATCCAATAGTCATACAAGTGCTTCTGTAAAAACGTTAATTACCTTCCACAAGAAGTGCTGTCTCCTGTCTGTCCATGATTTCCTTTTCGTAGTCCCATGCTTGCATTAGCATTCAAAGAAGCTATGAAAGCCTGGCTGTCTACCACTCTTATTTCCCCCCTGAATAAGACATTTTTTGGCCTTAGCGGTAGATTTTAATAAACAGGTGGAATTTTTCTGCTTCAGTTTGCCCACAGAACTACAGCCTTAAGCAACTGTACTGACCAACATTACGATTTACTCCGTTTCTTTATATTAAATGGCTGCCATAGGCTGCTATACTAACATTAAATACAAAATCATCACCATGAGAATATAACTTTTGCCAAAACGCAGGAGACATTCCATTTTAAGCTTTACCTCATGTCTTTACATCACCTTATGTAGCTTTCACGAAAAGAGTCCTGTGTGTCTGGAATTTAGGTTTTGCCTTTACATAAAATGCGCATGTGGGTTTTCAGTTAAAGAATTAATCATGTGCTTGATTTTTTTGTGAAAGCCAGATGTTTTCCACTGACCATTTAAAGCCTTTTCATTTTCCCCACAATTCTGAGGATCCAGTTACATTAGTAAATTTACCTGTTGAGAACACAAAGTCTGAACATAAGAAAATTAAATATTCTTCTTAGCTCACAGAAAACAGGTATAACACTGAAAAAACATGAACTAGCAATGGGAACACACCCTATTCCAGTCACATATGCACACAGCCACACACTGAGACAACCCTCCATCTCATGACTGATGTTCAAATCAGACAGGCATTTGCCTGCATGGCAGAAACTTCAAGTCATTTGACTGAGAAGAGGCTGCCAGGTTCTCAAAAAACAGGCAGCTGAAGCAACTCACCTGAAACAATGTCCTCGCCTAAAAAGACCTTAAGGGCTCCCAGCAGAAAGAACATTAATTTGGCAAACGCATACCCTATTTCAGGTCTTGCGGACAGAAAGATGCCTCAGGCCCATTCTCCTCCACTTTGCTCTCCTTTCAAATGCATCGGCTTAGTGGGGGTCCACTGCTTCCACTGTGCTCAGACCTCCACTAAGCCATTTTGGCTCCTTACCCCACGAGGCCGTGAACCCAACAAAAGCAGGGGTAGCTTTCTGTCTGGTTGGTAGGTTGAACTGGCTCTGCATAAGGTCTGGCAAGTGACAGAAACAAGAGGTTGCTTAAGAGAGTCACTGAATCATACCCTTAGTAACTCAGATAAAGCTTCTCTGGGGGTTGGACTAGATGACCTTTAATGGTCCCTTCCAACCCAAACTATTCTATGATTCTCTGCATCTTGTAGTGCCATTATCCCTAAGCAAGCAATTTAACTTACTGTTTTGTGACATTTTAGGTGCCATAAGATAGCCCCTGCCACCTCCAGCTGCCAGTTCACAAGAGCACAAATCTCCCAAACAACCCAGGGAGAACCTCTGCGAGCTCTGTAAGGACGCCCTTACCTTAGCAGTATAAGGTACCTACCTATCCACCATATTTGATTACCTGTATTTAGGCACTTGATTCACCTCCTTAGCATCTTTTATAAAACCATTACTAAAAAAACCTCCCCAAACAAAAAAAACCCCAACCATATTTATCATGAAGGAAAGCACTGCAAAACACTCAAAAAGAACTAGAGATACAAAAATACTGAAGATTATAGGTAGGTAAATAAAGCTTTTTGGGGGGAGAACCCCCCCCCCCCCAAGATTCATTTTAAACTCCTTTGACAAACTGAATGACAGCTACAAGATGCCAGCATTAAGATCACAAAGTACTTTAAGAAAACTTCTTTCAAAATGCATTGCATCATCAGCATATTGCCAGGAATTACCACATTGCTTACTCATTACATGTCAATTCCTTTCCTTTCACTGTATCTTGTTCTTAAAGAAACCTACCATCAAGGAAGGTGGCTTTTTCTGTTTGAAACCCAAACCACTCAATACTTCCACAGCTGCATTTTAACTCTTTCCCTCCCCCTCCTGCGAAGGCCCCCACAATCTTCCTCCCAGTAAAAGCACTCTGAATTTTGGTCTATAGGAGCTGGGGCTTCAGTAATTCCTGTAACTGTGTTTCTTTTCCCCTTTTCCACTCTGAGAAAAGGAGTTGGGAAGTAAGTCTCCTGAAGCGCAGCACTTCAGCCCGCTATAGAAAGTTATTACAGTAGATTGAGCCTTTGCTCTGCAAATGTCACATTGTGGAGATTCAATTTTAATGGAGAAGCTAGGCCAGAAGATCAGATACCAGCTCCTAGAACAAGGCTACTGAAAGAGGTTTTGTACCTCTCTCATCCACATAGTACTGTTCCCTCACCAGAGCCAAAACTAGCATCAAGTCAACCCTTCCATTAAGGCCTTCAACTCACCAACTTAGCAGAAAACTTGGCAGAAAACTATCCAACTTTTTTGCTCTGGCAGGTTTCTGCTGGTTTAGTGAGCTGAAGCAGCTTAGGGAGGGCTACAGTGGAATTAACACAGAGCAGTCAGTGGGAGAAGGCAGTCAAAAGTCATAAGAAGAGACTTCCCCTCCTCTTTTGGCAGCAACAAGTATTAGTGAGCTCACCTTGTCTCATAAAAATCACCAAAAGGAAAGAAATCTCCCCTCAATCTGGCACTGGATCCCCCCTGAGCAGCAGCACCAGGATAGTAGGCAGTAGGAAAGCAAGCGGTGGAAGCGTGCAGGAAGGCATAAGGGGCTGACTGCCCTTCTTCAGCAGCAAACCACCTCCTATACTTTTGCCGTCATTCCTCCTTGTTACTGGAGAGTTCTGATTATGGCCAAGTGCTGCCATGTCAAGTGCGTATTAGATCTCCGATTAGTGCTTCATTTCCATGCTCACAAGCCTTCTTTCCTCCAGATACTTCTGAACTTCCTTGCAACATTACTGAGACTTCTTGCTTAACCTAATGACTTCCAACTAAACTGCATAAAAGCCACCATAGGAAACAATTAAACAAACAAAATGAATGCTAAGGACTTAGGAAGCTCCAGAATTCACACTACCAATGCAACCTCAATTCAGTTCCTTATAGAAAGACAGAGTGAAGTAACGCTTAGCTGCAAAGTCTGGTTTGCTGACTTGCGACCATTGCCCCGTTGAGCTCAAAGGACTACTGCTCAGGAATGACTGTAGAATCAGGGACTAAAGTTCTCCCCTCCAGGACTTCTACTCGATGACTGCAACAGTTGAGAGCTGTATTTGGAGCACCGCATGATCATGTTCTTCGGACATAAATTCCAGTTTACCAAGAAGGCTTTTATCCTGAAAACATGTCCAAACAGCTCTGAACAATAATGTGTACAGTTTCCAAGCTAGCTACCTTGCACAAAAGCAGCACAGCTGCATTAATATGGTGCTCCACCAACACCAATAGCTTCCTGTTCAGCAGGATTAATTAGCCTGGGCAGAGCACTGCACTAATGTGATTATATTGCTTCTAGTACCTGAGCTAGCTCATTCATCGTTTTCTATTCCTTTCCTCTGAAATAAAAAGAGTTCAGTTTTTGCTATTTTCTTAACACCTAAATAATTCAATCACTTTTTTTTTTTTTTGGAAGAGAGAGGAGTGAGACTTGAAAAAGATTCAAAGTCAGGTTTCCCAAACTGAAACAGTGGAACTCCTGCTTCCATAGCCCACTACTACCATCCTCTTCTAATCACTTCTTTTGTTCATACCAAGCTGCCACCTTTTCCAAACTGCCTATGCACCTGCAAGTCTTCCCTGGACATTATAAATAATGATGTCCAGCCACAACCAACAGTGACAAGAGCAAAGACTGGAAGACTTTCAGCTTGAGTGGAACAGAGCCATCATTGCCTTCCACTCCCCTCTTTTTACAGATGAGGAACAGATATCACAGGAGGTACTTGCTCAAAAGAGGGGCCACCTCTCAAATCAGTGAGTGGAAAGGCAGGAATATAAACCACAATTTCCTCGTTCACAGTCTGGGGCTCCTAATCAGGACATCGAAACAGAGACCAGTGTGAGGTGTACCAGGTACCCAGACTCTGCCCCAAGTCATGGAGACACCAGAGCATCAGTGGAACTACCTGAAGAACTCAAGTTCTGACAAAATACAAGCACGCTGCTATGCTCAAATGCAGCTGTGCCTCTTCGCTCAAGCCTTCCTGAAGCATCCGGCATGAGGAGGACGCTCAGAGCAGCCAACATGAGGTTAGCCAGTAAAACATTCAGCAGCCACAAGCAACTGACAGAGGTTTTATAACAGGAAGTATGGGGCAAACCCCACTGCCAGCAGAACAGATCCTCTTTCTTTTGAGTTTGCCTGTAACCCATCATCAGAAGAGAAATAGAGGAGTATCGCAGCACCCATTAGGATCTCTAGTCTTTGGCCCACACCCCTTACCCGTATGGGCACACATGCGCACAGGCAGGCCCTGTGGGTGTAACACGGCGGGACGGTTACCAAACACAGAACTTGAGAGCGACCGTATCATTCTGGTGGAGTGGAAGGCAGCGACAGCAACACAATCTCCACTTCCCATGTCTCCACCAGTCTTTTACTTGCTCGATAAGCTTCTAGCAACTTATTTTTCTAGTTATTTGTCATACTATGTTGGTTTTGATACTAAATAAAGTTCAAGAATCTTTATATTCCCACCTTTTTTAAGTTTCACTTTTTTTAAAATACAAAAAAAGTATGCCATAGGAAAGAAAAATGGTTAAAATTTCTATAACAAAACTTTGTTAAGAAACACTATAAAGTCATGGCATTTTATTGTTTTGTGATTGTAAAGCATATTAGTACTGGCTAGACTTCTAAACATTTATTTTAACTTGAAACTTAAAACAGCACATGAACAAAACATCTCTAAGCTCTCTCTCCCCCTCAGCTTTCTATCAGCATGTTAATGATACAGAGCTCTCCCAGGACAGAAATGCAGGGAACGACCACCTTATTTCTTGGCATTCTTTCCATTTAAAGTAGCCCACTTCCTTCTGTTAGAAAGATCCACAGGAATAGCTTCCAATTTTGAGTTCTAGGTATACAACATACATCATACAATGCAGACTCAAATTCCAGCCTCAAAAGGGTATGAACGCAGAAAGATTCTTTACATTTGCAGCTCCAGCATGCAACCAGCAGGCACAAGGAGAGGAGCTTTAAAGAATAATTCCAGTTTCTGTGCATGTACAGTGTGATACAAAAGTTCACACTTTAAAAAGTTACAGTTTTAAACTATTTCTAAAAAGTCTGCAGATTGGAATTCCAGCTTGACAGTAAAGTATCAACATAAAAAAAGTGGGAAAGAGCTTGCAAAGACAGAGAAAAGCAACATACAGGCCAACACATGAAACAATGTGAAGCAAGTTAACACAGAATAGGAAACACTGTTTTACAGTCAGGGAGGGGGAAAAAAAAAAAAAAAAAAGGACGTATTGTTTAAAAAAGAAAAATCAAAACCAGTCAAGGTACTGCAAAACTGCATAAGCAATTAAGTAAACAACATGTTACAGTCACATACTGAATCAGGAGGAAAGGAAACTCCGAGAGACAACACACAGTACTGAGGAATTATACTGGGATATGAAGGAAAAATAAAGATCTGGAAACTTAAGTGCAGTGTCTCTGTCATCTCCTATGCTTACATGGCCAAAAATATGGTTTGGAGAGTTACTGTGTTGTTGGTGGCTCCCGTGCAGAAGTGGAAAAGAAAGAAGAGTGATGGAATGGAAAGGGAGGAAGAAAAATTGAAGAGATACTGGCGTATGTATGTATGTACACATACATATATACACAAGCATATAAATATACGTACACATACACACACGTATCCATATTTAATAAAAGATGACTTGGACTAGCTGGCACAGAGCGGGACCAGCAAAAGCAGCATACTTAAGTTTTATCTTCTTCCTTCTGCTTATTTACTTGTTTCAGTCTTCTGTACTACAGAATCACGTACATCAGGTCTGGAGCCCCACTGCTTCTAAATACTTCTACGTGGCAATTCCAGATAACTGGGAAAAGAGTTTGCTGGTATTTCTAATTGTTCTGTATGCCTCAGGGAGGCTGTATGACTAAAACAGAAGAGAACACAGTCTCTGCACACCAAGATGTGGTCTGTACCGTGCACTCCTGAGAGTTTCTCCCCTCAAAATACCTTTGCAATGGTATTTGGCTTATGACTGCTGCACAATTTGCTAAAAGAGTTAAACTGATGCAAGGACTCCAGAGCAAGGAACACAACTTGAGAATTGCGAGGGCTTATTATCTGGTGCTCCGTGTGATGTCAGGGCTCACTTTTCAGACCGCTCTGTACAAACACGCAATACAAATAAATCGGTCCAAATAAGGCTAACGATGTTTCACAAACACAGAAATACTCAGTAGTTACAGTCCTACTCCTATCTCATTGCCATCGCCACAGAACAGGAAACGTATACTACTAATTAATTCATAAACCCTAATCTCTGCAGGCAGCTGTAATTGTCAGTTCGATAAATAAACCAGCCAGCAACGACGGGAAGTTGAACTATATTATCAAGGAAATTCTTCTTCTGTCAGAGGACCCCGTCAAGCTCCGCTCAAGACAGTCTTCGCTATACGCAGTTTGGAGAATTTCTGACTTTTAAAACGGTACCGGAACCACCCAAGCAGCACGAACGAACGAGACAGTTGAGGGAATTTGCCGAAACACATCACAGCTCAGACGCTTTACCGCTATCGCCTAAAGCGCCTGTATTTTGCCAAATACCCTCAACTCTCCCGACAGCCGATGTCACAGAGGAGCGAGCCGCACGAGCCCCCGACCGACCGCGACATCCCCGCGGCGCCGCAGCAGCGGCGGCACAGCTGGCCCCGGGCACCCACCCGCTCGCCCAGCGCAGGGCAGCCCGGGGCGGCCGCCGCTCCGCCAGCCGCGGGGCACGCTGCGGGCACCCCGGGCAGGCACTCGCCGCTCACCGACCGGCGGCCGGGCCCGCCGTGTGCCCCACGGGGCGCGCAGGCGGACCCGCGTCGCCACGGGCTTTGCCGGGCGCTGCTTTCCCTCCCCGCGGCGCCGCTGCCCGCAAGCCCTCGCCCGGCCCCCGGCGCTCGCCGGGCTTTGCCTCCCCGCCGGATTTCGGTGCCACAGCTCGGGGAGGCCGGTAACGTCGGGGCGGGGGGGGGGGAGGGGGGGGCGGCCGGCGCCGGCAGTGCCCGGTCCGCAGGCAGCGCTCGCTCCGCCGCCGCGCAAGGGTGCGGGAGGCAGCGCGGGCTGCCAGGGTGCAACCGCGGGCGACCGAGCCGCCCTGCGCGGCGGCTGCCGAGCGAGGGGCGGCCAGAAAGACCCCCTCCCGCAGGGAGGAGGAGGAGGGCTCAGGGCTTTCCCCCCCCCCCCACCAGCGACCTGTTGCCCCGCGCGGCGGTGCCGAGGCGCGTCCCCGGAGCGGGACCGGCCGCCGCCACCCACCTCCTTGATTTTGGCCCTCCTCTGCCGGACGGCGGGGTCGGCGGGCTCCTGCCCCACGGCGCCGACGGGCTGGCGGAAGAGGCGCTGGGGCAGCCCGGGGGCTCCCGCCTCCTTCCTGCCGCGGGCGTCCTGCAGAAGTTTCTCCTTGTCCTGGCGGATGTCCCTGCGGATCTCCTCGGGCAGCTTCTGCAGCGTCTCCTTGGCCTCCCGCAGAGCCCGCTCGTGGTCCGCGCGGATCCGCTCCAGGCTGCCCGCCCCGCCCGCGGCCGCCGCCGCCACCCCCGGGCCGCCCCCGGGCTGCGGCGGGGCGCGGGGCTGCCCGCCGGGCGGCGGCGGCGGCGGCTGCAGGGCGGCCGAGTGGAAGAAGACGCCGCTGAGGAGCTTGGAGGAGTCGGGCAGGAAGAAGATGGCCCCGAAGCAGAGGGTGATGAAGGCGCTGAACACCAGCAGCAGCACGAACTTCTCCGTCAGCCGGAACGCGCCGGGGCCCGCCGCCTTCCTGCCCCCGCCGCCCGCGCCGCCGCCCGCGGGGCCGCCCAGCGCCCCCGGCCCCGCCGCGCTACCGAAGAGCGGCAGCAGGCTGGCGGCGGGCATGGCCCCCGCGCCGCCTCAGCGCAGCGCAGCGCAGCGCAGCGCGCCCCGCCGCCGCGCAGGGACCGCAGCGCAGCGCGCCGGACCGGACCGGACGGCTGGGGCTCCGCCGCCCCCTTCCCCGCCTGGGCGGCAGAAAGTTTCCCCGGGCGGGCGCGGCAACTTTTCGCTTCCCCGCCGGCAGCGCTCGGCGTCTGCGGGGCGGGCGCTGTCAGCTCCAGCCCATGCTGCCGGGCCGCGGCGCCGCTCCCCGCTCCGCCCGCGCGGAACTGCCGGGCAGCCGGGGGCGGGGCGGGGCGGGGCGGGGCCGCCGCCGGCCCAATGGCGGGGGGCGGGGCGGGGGCGGGGCGCGGGCGCCACCGCCCTCCCGCGCTGCCGGAGCCCGCGGGCCCCGGGCTCAGCCCCGGGGAGGGCCTTTCCCGGGCGCCGCCTGCCCTCCGCGGGGCTTCGGCGGCGGCGGCTCCGCCCGCCCGGGGCAGCGCCTGCGGCCGCTTCTTCCTTGCGGCGGCGGCGGCGGCGGCCCCAGGCCGGCGCGCGGCAGCGGCACGTGCCGGCAGGGGGGCACGCGCGCACACGCGCACCCACGTGCACACTTGTGCACAGACACAGGCGCGCGCGCGCGCGCGCGCCGCCCCCCGGCCGTGCGTGCACGCCCGGGCGCGCACACGCGCAGCGCGGCGCCAGGCGCGTGTGCGGAGGCGCGTGTCCGTGTCCGTCTCCCCCCCCTCCCCCCCCCACCCCGCGGCGGTGCGCGCGGGTGCTTGCACGCGGGCGGAGGGCACACGCGCACACGCGTGCACACACGCACTCGGGCGTGCACGCAGCTAGCGGCGGGGCGGGGCGGGGGGGGGGGGGGGCAGCGGCCCCGCGGGTGTCCCCGTGAGCGGGGCCGGCGGCGGAGCGGGGCTGGGTGTAAACCCCTGCCCGCTGCTGCAGGAGGAGCCGTGTCCTTTGGAAAAAAAAAACCGGGGTTTTGATTTCAGTTTCTTTTTCCGCAGGGAAAAGGTTCCTCTGGTGCGAGGAAGTAGGGGGAATGTATCTCTGTGAGTGTGCAAAATTCGACTTTTCGTCTGTGCGAGTGCAAAGGGAAAAAACAACGCGTCTTGGCGCAAAGAGGTGTCGTGTTGGATAGCTGATCAAATTGCTGCATCGAGCTCCCCAAGCTTTCCGCGAGAGGAGAAGTTTCCAAAAAGAAAGCAATACAGATCTATGCTTTTGCTGGAGTTGCAGAGCGATGCAATAAACAGTGGGGATGCGAGAAGCAGGGAAACACAGTAAAATGCTGGGTCACTTTAACTGGAAAAGGGAATCCGGCCAATACCCAGAGGTTTATCTCCAACTTTTTTGGACCGGACTTGGAGCCTACCTAGACTTTCACGGCGGGTTCAGCACCGTAAACTTAAATGCTTCCTCCGAACTGTGAATCGCAGAGTCAGAAAGCAACCGGTGCTATATGTTGTTCCCAGAAGTTATGATGCTGAGGTTGGTTGGTTTGGGCATTTGCATGACTTTATTTTGCAAGGGGGAAAAAAAAACCAAAAAACGGTAGAGGGAAGTCTGTGCTCTAACCAAGGGCAGGGAGACGGCATTGCATAAGCTGTAGAGATGTGATTTTGAAAATGGGCTTGGCATGGGCCTAATTCTGCTCCCAGTGGAATTAAGGGGAGTTTCACCATTGACTTAATAGGAATAAAGTAAGGCTGCTGCTCAGTGCTTTTCTAAATCCCATTCTTTAGGAGTTAGAGTATGTAATAGATTAATTAAAAACAGGTTTAGAGAAGACAGTTACATAGAAACGTTGGACTGAGTCCTGCAAAGCTGCCATAATTATACAAGCATATGCTTCTGTAAAATTTCGGGATTATGCGTGAAACTGAAGGATCGGGGCCCAATTTTGCGTCCAGAGAAATCAGTAATTTCCCTTAGGTTTTACTCTGGTTTTCTTTTAAATCCTATTTTTTCCTGAGTTACATTTCCCCGCATTTAGATGTGAAATTATTCCTTAAGCTAAAGAATAAGCACTCTGATTTTGACACACATTTCCCAGAAATGTGTAACGTAGCCTGATAGCTGTGCCAAGGTAAAACTGTTTAGGATTGAAGAATTCAGCCTGTTTGGAAAAGGAGATAAGAATCTATGCTGCTTTTTTTTAAAAAAAAAAAAAAAAAAAGCAACATTTAAGGTAGCAAATATGGAGTTTAGCTATTGAAAGACAGTTGACTATTGAAAAAGCTTCCTAAATGGTGAAATACTGCTCTCGGCTTCAGCAAGCATATTCTGTTTCAATCGCTGTGTATGTGGGCGTATAATATTTTTCACAGATTGCCCTCAAAACTCATCACTACTTATGTGATAATATTTGGGGGCAGAATTTATTGCTGGAAGAAGTGCCTTTCTTCAGTATTCTGAAGTAATTCCTTAGGTTGCCATATTTCTATAGCACTTCATGAACGGATGCAAGAGTTGAAAATGTCATCACATGGGGTTCTGCTCCTGTGCCTCTTCCTAAACTGAAGCCCTCCAAATTCCCCAGCCTCTTGCCTCCTTTTGGTGTCCTTCCTAAGTGCTAGGGGTTACAAAGGAATCCGTGCTAGGGTTTTTGCTGCCACCCTCTTCGCTATCTTTGGGACATCGTGCTCATTTCCTGAGCATGTGGGAGGCAACCACCAGTATTTTCTCTGCAAAGACAGAAGTTGTTAAATTCTCTAGCCTCTGTGATAAGATGATCATTCCAAGGACAATGATAATCTGGGACATGGTTTAGTGGGCATGGTGGTGTTGGGTTGATGGTTGGACTGATGACCTTAGAGGTCCTTTCCAACCTTAATGATTCCTAGTTTTACTTTCATTAAAAACTAATCCAGCCACCAAGCCGGGAAACATGAAATTAATTATTACTCTACCCTTAGTTGGTTTAGTGGTGGACTTGGTAGTGTTAGGTTAATGGTCGGACTGGATGATCTTAAAGGTCTTTTCCAACCTAAACGATTCTATGATTCTATTATTCTGTAATCTAGGCCCTACAATGGGACTCCTCCTCTGAACAGGACGCTAAATTTTGTATGCAGAGCTTCCCTGTTGTTAACACCTGATGTCACAAAGTTACCAGTGAAGTCATGTGGGAACTATTCAGTGGGACTATTGATGCATATAAAGTTACTGGCATACAGACCTGTTCACAAGATGAGGGCAATGCAGACTGAAAGAAAAAAAACCTGCCTCAACCCAACATCACTATGCAAGTCCCTCGTTTTTCGTCAATGATTTACGTTAGGCACAATACAGAACTGTACAGGATATTCCAACGAACATGAAAACAGAGGGAATATCTCAGAAAAAAATACCTCAAATGCAAGCAAGGATTGTACATGCTCAGTTTTGACTGGCTGTGTCCAACAGGCAATGGAGCTGTAAAGTTAAACCACATTGACAGGTGTTTAAACAGTGTCAAAAAATCCAAATAAAGCATGAACAAATGAAGCTTGGTGTTTGCAGTAATCTAGTGAGAGCAGTGGAAAGCCCGCCCGCCTGCACCAGGGCTTGCTCTGGAAGAGCCTCTTTTGACACAGCTTTGTCAGCATATCCCACTAATGGAAACGTTGAGGTGGCTGACACTTTGGGTTTTTGGGGGGTTTGGGGAATTGTTTTTTTTGCTAATTTAGCTGCATTACTTCCTGGGTGACATCAGCTAAATGGGGGGGAAAAAAAAAAACCCTAGTATTCAGGCAGTTGTTTTGCTATGCTGGGTAAGGCTGGGTCCGATCCAGCTTGGTTGTGCCAACAAAACACTGGACTGCATCTCTCCCATGGAGGGAAACGCCTCTTCTGCAGGTTCAGCTGCAGGATCAGGAATCATTTTCCAGCAATCATGCACAGGTCAGGCATTTATAGAAAGGTAAAACTGATACATGAGAGGTGGTGAGAGGGAGATTTGCATAATCAAGGGACAAGACACTTCTCTATAATAAATGTGCTGAATGGGCAAATTTGCTGCATATTGACTGAAAGGCCTGGGAAAAAAAATTACTGTTTCTTTTCCTATTTTTTTTTTTAATCAGCTACACCTAATTTGTCATGGTTCTAGCCTTAGATCTTGCCTAGTGATAGGGAATTAGCCTGCGTGGTCTAAAAGATACATGTAGCAGCTAAGGAGGGTATTAACAGTTGGCCCATTTTTAGGCACATTCAGCTGAAGCAGAGATACTGACTGATATTTGTAACAGTACCACTCCCTTACAAGGGGTTCCAAGTGTTACGTTCTGGTTAAGAGTACTGTAAAAAATTATTTGACAGCTTGCTTTTGAAATGCAATACTTTTGCCCAGCTCTTCAGAGATACTTTTAAAAGGCTTGCCTTTGGGAATGTGATTGACAAACCCAAGCTATACACCTAGCTCTCCATGGAGTAAGTAAGTAGCATGACATAGACTTAGGGTTCCCAGGGCTCACAAGCTGGATTCATAACACTCAGTGTGCTGTTTAGAAGGAGGCTTCAGCCATTTGAGGACCAGATGTGTATGAAATGCTCTCTGTCTCTCTGATTTTGGCGCTTGGCTGCAGTTCTGAGTTCAGTATGTGAGGAAAGTGTGATTCACAGCCACAAAAACTTTGCTTGATCTTCAGTGCTTTAGGAATAAGAGACTGCCTCATGCTTTTCTTTAAGAGCTCAGAAGAGAGAAGTGTTGACCACTTATTTAGGAGTCCTGTGGTTAGAGCACTTGCTCAGGAAGTTGGAGATTTGTGTTCAACACGTTTTGTAGTCTCAGGGGATTCAAATTATCCTCTTTTGCCTTTCAGTAATATCCTGGAGAACATGTACATTCCCCATCACCTTTCCTTTTGAAGTAGTGCTATGACTCAGAGAGGAGTGCAGGACTCTGAAGGAAAAGAGGAGAAAAGTTTTCCGTAAAGGCTCAACAGCCCTGAAGTGAGAACACTCCACTCCCAGAGAAGCTTACAGCCTAAGAGCTCGGGCACTGATCTGAGAGATGGGAGATAGCAGTTTATTCCTTTCCCAATGAGATGGATGTTGAAGATTGGTCTCCTATTTGAGGATGAAAAAGAGAAGAAAGAAAAATAAATTCCATGACAACCTTTCTCAAACATTTCCTCTAGTTAAACACATGAGATGAGTGTGGCTAATATCCAAACCTTATAAATACTACAGAAATGTACCGGGAATATGAAGCTGTAAGCTTTCAGAACTTCTTACTCCATCCCTTCAACTCTTTTCTGGCATGGCCCATCAATGCTACGAAAGGTCTCTTTTCTACCAGGATCTTTGGGATTATCCTTCATAACCCCTTCCATCCTCACCTGAGGGAGGGGATCATCTGTTTCACAAAATGAAGGCTCTGTAGTGCATACAGCTTTCAGTGCTTATTGGGAGCATCCAGCTAAGGGCAGAAAAGCTCTGCCCTTTCTCTCTTCTCCAAGACTTCAGAAGGCACAGAAAATGAACTGCAAGAAATGCTGCCTGAAGAAAATAGATTTGACTCTCGTTCTATAAAACCATGAAAGATTAAAAGCATTTTCTTCAACATCGCAAGAAGCCTGAGTCTAGAACTTGAACTGTGACCACTTACAGGATCGTGTTCAGTACTAGCATGGACCTATCATACTCAACCCCAGATGGCATTGTTGAGAATATCCCACTTAAGTTACTCCTTGCTTTTCATCTTTTTTTTATTGCTTCTGTTACAGACTGTCTGCGGGCCCTCAGAGCAAGCAAACAAGGCCGTGGTGTTACGTGTGCAAGGGAAAATGAAGGAAGGAAAAAGAGATACAAACTTTTGTCCCTCTTTCCGAGCAGTTTATTAATGCTCACATCCTTGAAGAGAGTTTTAGCTACTGAGCTAAGAAATGGAAGTTAGCATTTATGGTATTTCACCATTTAAGATTCAGATAGGTGTCTCATATAATTATTCTCATAGCAATTAAGGATGAAGTTGTTTTGAGAGATCCCATGAAATTCCATCTGGACCTTAGATCTTTAAGAGATTATTAAAAATCATGGCAAATACCTCTATTCTCTTCCCTATCCCTCCAAATTGAAGAGACTGCTGTTAGATAGATGTTCATGTGTTCTTTTACTTCCAGTCTCCTGTTTCTGTACCCACAATCCCCAGCAAAGGTAGAAGGCCAGCAGATATGGCATATATTTAAGGGACAAAGCTCAGTGGATTGTGAGTGACTGAAAATGATTTACCACTGTGCTTTCCTTTAGTCTTAATTATCTCCAATAGCACTAAAATATCTTGTGCCAGATGACTGTAGCAACTGCTTTCTCCCAGCAGCGCTTTCTTGGCTGTCATCAAATTTGTATACCGCATTTACAGGTATGAACCTAGAGTTTATTCTGACAAGATTAAATCGAGACAAGGAGGCAAAATTTTGTGAGAGGATCCTTGGAAAACAGACTTACTTGCCTTTCCAAAGTGGCATCATTTTCCTGAACTAGTGGGGAGAAGAGTTGGCAGAAGACAAGGCATGGCCATTGATGCTGGGTTTTGCAGTCATTTAACAGCTGTATTTAGCAGCCAAATGATGGGAATTACTGGACATCTTGGTTGCAAACCAGAGCTGGCTCTTTTAGTATATAGCCCCAAGGAGAAGTGGTTAGAGTGGAGATTACTAACCTGATAACTGTGCTAAGGATATTACAAAGCATATTATAATAGATGATTGAAAGTATCAAGAGATCTTAGAAAGAAAGGACACTGTGAATTATTCATTTATTTCTTTATATTAGGAGTGCTTGATTTGTACAAGATTTTAATTCTGTATTTAATGGCTTCTCGGCTGTTTCATAAAAAACAAAGCTGAAAATGTTCCCAACCTTTTATCACCCCAACCACATGTGATGCCATGTGGATTGTGTAAAATTGCCCTCATGTAAGAGATGAAGTGGTGTCCTCATGCCTCTCTCTTTCCAGTGGCTGTTTCCCTAACAAGGTTAGTTAATTCTGCTCAACAGCACGTTTTGATACAAGTATAGACATGGCTTACTAACTGTACCCTGATTGATTGAGGCATTACCGCAACTTTACTTTATTTTCAAGTCTATTTTAAAGCCGCTTTCTCTTTCTGTAGGTCTTACACGGCTTTGGGGTTATAAGCAGCAGAGGTTATGTATTTAGTTATTTTCTTAGTTAATCTTTCCTATTGAAAATGTTCCACTGTTCATTGGCTCTGTCACCTGGAAAAAAGTGGTGCACCTTTTTCCAGTGGTTCTAATTAGGACCACTACACATTTCCTCTTCACAGACTTTTGTTCAAAATTGTTGTGGCCAGTTCCATCAGTCCTTGACAGATTTTCTTACCCCAAGCCACAGAAGCCTTTTGGTGATGGAGATTTTTTTTTTATTTTATTTTCCTGTCTGCACTATGTGTGTTCTGACTCACCTTCACAGGTAGTGATAATGAGTTAGATGTGTCCCTCTACCACTTGAGAGGCCGCTTGAATTCTTTTTCGTAAAATCACTCCCACAGTAGTGGCTCTCGGCTGCATAATGCCAGCTGGTGTGTGTGCACACAATACACACGTGTCTGCTCAGATCTTACACAGTTGTAAATTATTTGTCTTCTCTAAATGAAATCCAGGAGTTTCAACCTCAGTTCAAATCTGATCTTTTATCCTACTGAAACTCCCTTGTTTGATTTACTGCTTGGGCTAAATTATGCAGAAAAGATCAGAGCTAATCTGACCTTTGCTCTTGCTGTTTGGCTAAACCAGGATCTTATTGAAAACCTAGATAAGAAAAATGGCTTTGCCATTTTTTCTCTGTGTGATAATAAGCCTTAGTTTCCTTAGCTGTAAAATAAGAGGTAACCTATTTCACAGTGAGACCTAATGTATGGAGTTTGCTTTGATATCCTTAGATGAAATGTTGTTTTGGGGTGCAAAGTTTTGCTTTGTTTTCCTTAAAAATTAAATTCTTCCTAGTTTTCAACACTCAATTACTAATCCGAGGTCTTGTAGTACACTGCTGACAATCTATCCTAGACCAGTTCTGGTTCATTTCCCTTTTTTTGCCTGCCTTCCTGAAACGCAGGTCTCCTTCCTCCTCCACATGTGTCCAGTTGTCCCTGAGCCTTCTACTTTATTGACATCTGTATTGCTTCAGTGTCATCTGATGCTCTGGTCCATTGCTGCAACCCTGAGCTTGCAGTGTGTAATGGTTTTGTGAATTCAAGGTATCTATGAGTGCTTTATGTCCCCCAAAAGCACCAGGCAGTACGGGATCCCAGACTCGAGAATAACAAGAATGAATTAGCAGCAAGCAGCTTTCAGACAGGCAGATTTCTATTTAAGATGAGACTCAGGAAAATATCCAAGGCTGAAAAGGGAAGAGAATTATTAAGTCAGAAGCAAGTGTTTCTTAGGGAAACCCTTCCAACTCAAAGAAGATGCTGAAGACTGAAGAATGTATTTTTCTGGTATCTGTGGCATGAAGGTCTTCATGCATGTAGAGTATTGTCTTGAGAAAAGGCTAAACATCTCTATGTAAATCAAATCTACAAAGTGGGTTATAAGTGGGAGAAGGTCCTCTAAGCTTTTCATAGTTTCTTGCCTCTTTGCATATTTCTCTAGTTCGCTTTTATACAGTCTGTTCCTTTAATGTCCCTGCCAGCAGGGTGGGAACCTGCCTTTGTCTTGAATAAGCCTACAGGGCAGTTGCAAACATGGGAAGTGAATAGTTAGTTTTTGTAACAGTGGTTGGACATCAATATATTTAGATAATATATCGACTGTAAGAGGTAATATCTGTTTTTTTCTCAAGTTAACCAGTAACTGGCTACGTTTGAAAAATATTCGTGCTCTGTTCCTTATTTTTGTCTCATCATTGGCATCAGCTATTTTGCTCAACTGAAAACAATTTGGCATGTCTTTCCCCTTATGTATTTGAATCAACCGATGAGAGACAGCAAAATAAGTTAATTGTTAACATATGTACATGAACACAGAGGACAAAATCCAAACAGAGCAGAATGAGGCGTCCGGGTAAGGTTGTCATGCTCCTAGAATCACCCATTAAATTTAGATTTACCTTGTTTTTCCCCCAAAGTTTAGCACAGAGGCAGTTTCTTTTCATGGCCATACACCTTATTCTTTGATCTATATTAGGAAGACATTGATTTGCAAACTGCTCTGGAAAGATCTTTAAAATTAGGATCGTTTTTTCTTTATCAGTAAGGAGTGTTTCCTGATAGACAACGAAGTTTACCACATAGCATTTAAGCAGCTGCAAGTAATTTATTCTTCTTTCTAGTTGGATCCTACCTAGCAGGCAGGGAGAAGTCACGTTTCTCTAACGGTTTGGGCTGGCATGGCCTACCCCATGCCTTTTGCAAGAGCTGGAACATACTGCTTTTGAAAAAACAGATGGGGTTGTCTTTAAGGATCTTTATCAGAAGTGGTTTGGTGTCATGCTGTGTTTTACTACTACCTCACCATCTCTCTTCAAAGAAAGATTTTCTGTCTTCTGTTGCCTCACGTTTATTCCTCTGGTTTGGTTCATAGTGACAATTTGACACTGCAGAACTCAGGTGGCCAGAAAAATTAATAGTCAAGTGTTTGCCTCAGAACATTAATGGAAACTTTTTATATGACACTACTAAAAAGTAACACCGTATTTGCCAAATGTGTGTCAGAATGTTTGAAAAAATTGCAAAGAACTCTGAATACAGTAGAAAGAAAGTTAAGAAATTACTTTCTGACCAACACTGTGCTGCTTTATTCGGTCTCTCAAAAGGGTTGTTGCACTGGGGAAGGCTTGTGCTGACTTGCCCTCTCACCAGTCCTGCCCTATTAACAGTCCTACTGGGGCTGTAGAGGGGCCTCCACAAGGCATCTCAGAGACCACATCTTTACCACCAAGGTCTTTTTGCACCTCTGGCTACTCACTCCATCACTGATGCGTTTGTGCCACGTGTAGGCATCTCGTGGTCTTGTAGAAAGCCAATAGCTTCATTTAAGCCATCGCCCATCAGCACCTCATAGCAAAAGTGGGAGATTAGGAACATGGGCTGGTGCCAGACTTTCAGTCTACAGACTTGCCTCATGTGCCCCTACACCCAGTTGTCCTGAAGGACCAGCCAGCTGGCACCCTCCCATCCTTTTGTAGCCTGTACAGAAGAAGACAATCCCCCCCCAGCCTGGAGCTGGCTCCGTTGGCACATTCTGCAAGGGTCATTGGTCCAGCAGCTCTGGACTGACAACACAAATATGGATGATTTGTCTATGGAATATGGACCATATAGCACATGGACTGCTAGAAGGATGAATGTAGAGAACAGTTCTTAGGGCTATTTGTGTGTGGAAGAAAAAGTAAGGAATAGAAAGCAGACAATTGGGAGCAAAAGTCCGTCCCTGAGGCACCGTGTCAGGAAACCAGCCATTGTCATGAAACCTTATTTATTGCCAGCTAGAGTCACAATCCATAGTCATTGTCCAGGACAAGGTATCTTTGTAGTTGTCTCCTGAGCTAGCCAGAGGCAAGAAGGAGACCTTAAAACATCTATGCCTCACCTCCTCTACACACCAGCATTTCTTAGCCTTACTGACCTGCGATCATCCAGATGTTGACCAGGATGGTTCACAGTGACCAGGGAAAGTACAGCCATGGTATAAGCCTTTCAAAATTATGGGTGAGGTCTTTCTTAGAGACAGTTTTATTACTGTTACTGCTATTAGATACTGCCTAATTCCATCCTATTTTAGACAATTGGATTACTTATTGTGATGTGGAAATAATCTGTGTAATGATGTGTCAGTTGTGTGCTCTGAAGCCTTGACCAACAAATTCTGCGTAGGAGCAGTGCTCTTCCCTGCAGCTGAATCTGTTTAAAAGCATGGCTTGGAGGTTAAGCTGCCAGGGCAGCAGGGTTACTACCATGCTTGTCTGTGAATGGCTTGTGTATGGTTAATGCAGTGAACTAAATACTAGGATAAATGCTTAAATACATAAGAAAAGCAGACATAATAATAACAACTACTAGAAAATTTGAATGGGTTGCTTTAGGTTAATGCACTAACCTAAAATGAGTTACTCCACTGTCCTTCCCAAAACAGGATGGGTGGATGTGGAAAGTGGATCCATAAATAGAAGTTGCTGAGTTGCGTCCTGTGTCAGGCCTGTCTAGTACTCCTTATCCTTTGCTCTCCTTCAATTTTTAGCTGTGGAGATTTAATCTGAGCTGCCTGTCATTGAGATGGAGAACTAGATAGGGTACCAAAGCAAGTCTAAGCATTTGGGAATACAAGAAGTAACCAGCTTTAATATGAAAAAAATACCAGCTAGATATTTTTATAATAGTGATAAAATAATGTATGAATAATCTTTTAAAAATTACAAAGATGAATTTCACTTGAAGGGCTAGTAGTAACCCAGTCATATGATATTTCCAATGTTTACCACCCCATTGCCAGTGTGTTTTCCTTTACTGTAGGTTAGATTGATACTAGTGAAAGACTCATGACGTGGCAACTGGCCAGTACTAAAATTTCTCTCTCATACTATCTGTACAAACCTGACAGAGACAATATGTCCTGCCTAAATGTTTCCCACAGGAACAAAATAAAAGTAGTAGGAAAGAACATAGTTCCCTGACTGAACTATTTGCTCAGCAAAGTATCGCTAAAGACACTTGAATGAGTTTTGGTTCAGTTCAGGCTTTTTCTTAAAAGAGCTTTGTAGGATTAAATAAACAAGCCCTGCATAACCATAAGCAAAGTACACCAGATTGCCTTGTCTCCAAGTAGGGTACTGGCCCCTTGTAAGATGTCCTTTTTACTCATTTTCCTTTCTCCTTCCACATGTCCAACAATAAAGCAATAAATGGCAAAAATTGATTTTCATTTGTTTTTGCTTGCTTTTAATATAAAAAAAATGAATAAAGGATTTAAGTAAGATATGTTATACTACATAGAAATCTATTAGTTATAACTTGTCCCTAAAAACTCCTCTGTGGACATTATTGAAAGGCATAAAACTGCAGTGAATGGACAACCCATGTGGGGGTTTTTTTAAGTGCAGAGCTCAGATGTTTACAAACATAAATCTAATCCTGCAATCAGTTATACTCAGGTTGATTGTAGTCATCAAAAGGGATCATGAGGTCAGACTCTAGTGCTCTGTAGACTCACAAAATGTGTCTCAGTTTCACTCAATCTCAAGTGCTGAGTCAGAGGGGTCTGGCTCTGTTTGGGCCTTGGTGAAGATGAGTTTTCAGGAAGTGGTGCAATACGGGACTGAAATAATGTGGTAAGTGAAAAAGCACATCAAGAAGAGGAAAATTTACGCTTGATCCTTTTGTGAGTGGTTCTTAACCAAGTCCTGATCTGTGATCCCACTAAATCTCTAGCTTCTTCCTTGTGCCCAGGTATGGGTAGTCAAGAACAATTCTCCCTCCTCTCTTTTACCTCACCCTAATTATTGTCCTTGTTAGACTAAAATACACTAAAAGGCTACTGAGAAACTTCAGCCACTGTGGGTTGCAGTCAAATCTAGGTATCAGGAAGTACTCTACCATACTCCATGATCTAAAATAGTTTCTAGCTGGTTTTAGATGAAATGTAAACTATTGGTATAGACCCCTTCATCCTGTAAATGGTCTTGGTCTTGTTATCTTAGAAAAATCTCTTTCCAAAGGCAATATTACTAGTTTTTAATATGGACATTAAAATCAGTTGATGCTTCTTTTCTTCTGTTGTTGTTTGTTGTTCTCCTTGCCTATAATTTAGGAGGTCAAGACACTAAATAGTCCAGTAAATATATGTAAAAAATGTTTTGTCAACATAATTTGTTATTAATAAACATTACAGAAAAAAGCTCCTACAAAGCAAGATAAATTGTAGGTAGTTAAGCTTTCTCTTCCTTTTCTGGCTACTTGTAAACAAAGACAATTAAAGTAATGGGAAAGGATACACTCTGGAGAAAGAAGGGGAGTATTGTACAAGACTACTGTTAGTCTAGCAAGGGCCATTTCCATGGAGTCCTCTGTAGTCAGTGGAGAAAGATAAGCCCTTTCAGATGTGATAAAGTACAGCTGCTTTGGGCTTTTGTTCTGAATCTCTTATGGAAGAGATGGTGTCTCTCCACCAGCAACAGAAAAAACTCTTGGAGCTTATAGAGTAATGCCTGTGATAATCGCCCAGGAGCAGCTGACAAGCAAGCACCAGTGGTTTCTTCCAGAGGTGTAGGAAAGCTCTGGAGATTTTGTTTTCTGAGTCAGATGGGGAAACAGGCAAGTGAATGAGCTGGTATATAATATCAAGAGAAAGACCACTCTTGCCCGATGCAGTATGTGCTCCTATCTCGGTATCCTTGTTCATAAAGCATGAACTATTAGTGAAAACGGGCTTTCCTCTCTTACAGTCCTCTCACAAGCACTTAGTAAAACGTTAGGTCTTGTATGCAGTTTCCAGGCACTGCTTTAATGAAAAGTAACTGAATTGCACTCTGACAGGTTCCTGTCACAGAGCTGGTTCAAAAGCTGCAGTGAGATTGCACTGAGTTGCAGTTCTTTATCAGTGTTCTTGACTGTAATGCTGATAGGTCGTCTTTTTCTTCCCCCTGAGGATATACATCTATCCCTTATTGGGGATGAACCCTATAGTCCTGACCATCCTTTGCCTTTCACCTTTGCAAGGATTTTTTACCCTGTGAAGAGGTAATAGGGTATCCATAGTCTGATCTGGCAGTGCCCATGCGCTCTGAAATGTTCATGCTAAGTACTGAAAGCCTGTGCAGTTCAGCTTTTTTAAAACTGATGTAAGGAAGAATGGAGTCAGCCCCCCGATCACTTGGATGTTTTCCTTTCCCCTCAAGCCGCTGCTTGTTCTATTACCCTCACAAAGTAATTTATTTCTTATTAAAGCCAGCTTTATGTAAAGCCTCTCCTGTGCAGTGACTCAGGCAAACAGAAGCATTGTGCGTGGGAAAGCCCCTTCCTTATGGATCACTGTGAAGAACTGAGATAATTTAACACAATCAAAGAGAAAAACTTCATAGCTTACTCAAATATAATATTGTTGTAGTTTTCCCATTAGTGTAGGGAAAAATAGTGATGTGGTGTGGCTGGTGTTAACGCAAGTGTCTTTTCTTTCAAATCAGTGGATTCACAATCGAAGGACTCCCTCTGTCCTTGGGCTTCCTTTAAGGCTACCTTTAAACACACCCTTTTTGCTTGTTCAGGAAGGTGTCATTAAACAGCAATAACCTTTTATTACTGAATTTAGCTGGATTTGAATGGGTGACCTAGAGATTAAAATTTCAAGCTCTGTTACTAATTAACAGAGTCATTTGAATCCCTGAAGGATTTATTATTTAGTACCTGGACTTAGATATTTTCTTCTTTCATTTCACAAAGGTGATTTTCACACATCTTTTGTGATTTGAAAGCTACCATTTATTGCAGAGCAAATTTAGTATGCTTATTTATTACTTTGCAGTGATGGGCACTAGTCGTCTTGGCCCTGATCCCTGCAAACCTTCAGTCACGTTCTTTTTAAACACAGAGTGAAGTATGTTCCTAAAGGCTCCACTGAGGCAGGAATTTATTGGGCTAAGTTCTGCCCCCCAAGTCTTTCCTTGGGGAAGTGCTGGTTTTGCACTGGGTGTGAAAAGGTAGAATAGATATTAGTAAAATATGACTTTGCTTATTTGTAATTACAACAGCTTTATATGAAATGTGAAGTGTAGTTTTTGAGTGGAAGAAATTCTTTTTCTAACACATGAGATACTCAAACTGCAGGAAACTGCTAGTTGTGAGAACATCTGACACTGTTTCATGGGAAACCAGTGAACAACTAAGGAGGTTTGGGCTCAAAATTGGATTTAAGAGTAAATAACCCCACCTATAGTATAACAAAGAAGTTCAGGCATCTGAATGTCAGTGGCCTAAGTAATTAGAAAATACTATTTGGAGGTTAAAAGCAGATTATTAGAACTACACAATTCCTTTTTCTCTATATCAACAGTGAGTGAAAGAACCAGACAGCTAAATCTCTGAGGACTGAATTGTAATCCCATGTAAACATTTCATTGACAAAATTCAGCACAATTGTGCTCTTTAACAAAATCTTTATTTTATAATGTAATTTTTTTTTATATATTATAATGCATGCAATGTTTGTGAAGCAATGTATTTAAAAGCACGATTTAAAAATAAGACTTCTAACACTTGGAAATTCTTTAGGAATAAACGTCAGGCCTTTTGTGAAGTTTCTAGGTACTGTATTAAAGAAAAGTGACTTAATTTCATCCTGGCAGGTTCTAGCCAGAAGACAGCTTTGCAGAGCTGATTTTACAGCTGAGGTGATGCTCCAGGAACAAAACCTAAGGGTAGTTTCAGTGTTGGTTTTTAAATTTGTAACTAATCAGTCAATCTGGTTTTTCCTCTTGCATTATAAGTATGTGGCAAGAAAACAGACTTTTTCAGAAAGGCTTTTGTTCAATGGGTGTTTTACTTTAAGACTCCAACAGCTGAGTCTTCCATTTTTTAATTTACCATTTGTTACATTACCATTCTGAATTAATTATAGAGAAGCTTCTTGTTATCAAAATATTCTAGTAAGACTTAGGTCACAGATTTCAGCTAAGGAAAATCATTTAAGTTAGATCTTTTACAGATTACATATCTCCAGTTACAGAGAACAGATTTTTCACTGTCAGGCTTAATGTAGCCTGAACAATAGCACAGTGTCAAAGAGGTTAAAAAAACCTTTACCTAATAAATTATTGTTTATTTTTCCTTGCTATCCTAAATAACTGTGAAACGTGGAAAGAGCAAGCCCATGTACCACCCAGGAGCTCTTCCCATCTCACTGATTCAGGTGTGAGCTGCAGGGACACAGTACTCACGCACACACTTCACCCCTCTTTTCTGTAGTTTAGTTTCCAAGGGAATCACAGCTCTAACATATCTGCAGTATTAGGGGAACAGGACTATGGAGCACAGAGCAAAAACCTCTGCTGTGCTATATAGATAGAGCCAGGATGGATCATTGTACCATTAAAGTATGTATTTTACATATCCAAATAAATATCTGGGAGAAAAAAAATGACACAAACAGAAGCAGATTTGGACACCTTTTATAGCAGTGGAGCTTATATGGCCCAAGTGAATAGGATTTGGGGTTGAAGTGCATGGGAAGGAGCAAGGGGACAACAAGCAACAAGCAACTAAACAACTTAGTTTGGGGGATTTTTTGTTCAATGGTATCGTGTTCTTGTGTTTCTGCTTTCCAGCAAGGAGTACAGAGAGGCAACTGCATCTTTGATGCAACACCAGCCAAGAAGCGGCACCACTACCAGAGCTATTATCTGTATCTTTAACTACATATATATCTGTATATAGAGAGATATAGTTTAAATGCATCCTTGCAGTAAACAGAAGTCTTGTCTGAGCCAAGACATTTTTTTTAGAATTTTGGAATGGACTCCTGAGAGTAGTTCAGCTGTTCTGTGACAATGTAATTAAAAGCAGAGCGTTGTTTAGGGCAAATGAGACTGTCTTCATGAATAACTTATATTCTACAAGAGCTGACTGTGTGTCAGCATATATAGAATAGCCAGAAAATAAAATGGTGGATGCCTCATTTGCACAGTTTAAAATCAGTGGGCATTCTTTTTTTTTTCACATGGGTTCCTTAACTGGAAAGAAGATGCTTGGCCAGATGGCTAAAAATGAGATACGTCAAAGAAGCAGAGCACAAGGGGAACAAGATGGCACCAGAAGTGAAATGAGAAGGCACTTGCTGATCTAGAAGCAGTAGAGTGGAATTGTTTTCTGCCTTTCACACAAGTGAAATAGAGGTCTGCACTGATATATTTCTAGACAAGGAATAAACAAAAGTGTTTCTCTGAATGTCTCATGAGAATTCATCTTTTTACTAGTCAGCACCTTTTATCTGAGACCACAATTCCAGCTACAGATTTTTTCGCCTATATTTCATGAATTTTGTTTATTGTGTTGCTGCTGTACAAAACCCCTCAGTAGCAGCACAACTCCCCTCAAGTCAGAAAATACTGATCTATGAAAAAACCCCACATTTCCTATTTTCCTAACTTGTTTTGAATGTGTTTTTTATTTTTATGAAAGTAAAATCTGTTGCCAGATTAATTTTTCAACCTTTCCAATCTGCCATAAATATAAAGGTAAAAGTCCTAGACAACAATGAGAGATGGCAGAATGACTTTATATCTTTCTTGGAAGGTGACAGAAATTGGAATATATAGCATTTATTAACAATCTTGAGTAAGATTATATAATGCCCTCTGGATTATCGATCTACATTTTATCCCAAACTTTGGAGCAACTTAAGAGAGATTTTAAGAGTTGCGGTCAACAGTTCGATGTCCAAGTGGAGATGAGTGACAAGTGGTGTTCCTCAGGGGTTGGTAGTGGGACCGGCACTGTTTAACATTTTTGTTGGCAACATGGACAGTGGGACTGAGTGCACCGTCAACAAATTTGCCAACAACACCAAGCTGTGTAGTGCGGTCGACATGCTGGAGGGAAGGGATGCCATCCAGAGGGACCTTGGCAGGCTTGAGAGGTGGGCCTATGTGAACCTCATGAAGTTTAACAAGGCCAAATGTAAGGTCCTGCACATGGATCAGGGCAATCCCAAGCACAAATAGAGGCTGGGCAGAGAATGGATTGAGAGCAACCTTGAGGGGAAGAACTTAGAAGTGTTGGTTGACGAGAAGCTCAGCATGACCCGTCAATGTGTGCTTGCAGCCCAGAAAGCCAACTGTATCCTGGGCTTCATCAAAAGAAGCATGGCCAGTATGTTGAGGGAGGTGATTCTGCCCCTCTACTCTGCTCTCGTGAGATCCCACCTGGAGTACTACATTCAGCTCTTGGGCCCCCAATATAAAAAGGACATGGACCTGTTTGAGCAAGTCCAGAGGAGGGCCACAAAGATGATCGGGGGCTAGAGCACCTTTCCTACAAGGACAGGCTGAGACAGTAGGGGTTGTTCAACTTGGAGAAGGGAAGGCTCCAGGGAGACCTTATAGCAGCCTTCCAGTACCTGAAGGGGGCCTACAAGAAAGCTGGAGAGGGACTTTTTACAAGGGCATGTAGTGATAGGACAAGTGGTAATGGCTTTAAACTGTAAGAGGGTAGATTTAGATGAGATATAAGGAAGAAGTTCCTTACTATGAGGGTGGTGAGGCACTGGAACAGGTTGCCCAGAGGAGTTGTGGATGCCCCATCCCTGGAAGTGTTCAAGGCTAGATAGGATGGGGCTTTGAGCAACCTGGTCTAGTGGAAGATGTCCCTGCCTATGGCAGGAGGATTGGAACTAGATGGTCTTTAAGGTCCCTTCCAAACCAAACCATTCTATGATTCTATGATTTTCATTCAGAGCAGCTTTCATGTTAGGTTAACTCCAGTGCATGAAGGGACACAAACTGGAGGGCCTTGTAGGTGCTACGCTCATATCCAGTACGGGCACATTCCATACAGACCATAGTCATGTTCCTTACTCCTGACTTACAAGGTTTTGATATAAGAAGGTCGTAGTAATTCAGACTACAAAGCATTTATGTTTTATTTCTGCAGGTTGAAGGGGCACTGTGCCTTTTTGCTGTAAAAAAACCCATACGCTTTTAGCTATATAACTACTTTCCTATAAATGCTTTATTTCCAGCAGCACCAGTGGGAAGAACAGAATCCCCTTTCCTGAACTGTTAGAATGATTTTTTTCTTATAGCTACAGATCAAAAAATAAGGCAGAAGGCCATGTCTGTCTTAATTCCTGTCTGCCCACAGGTCAGCATCAACATGTTAGTGAACGCATTTGTCAGTGCATTATGGCAGAGCTACCCCATCATGTCAGCAGGCTGCTTCCTCTCTCTATCCCCATCTTACCACGTGTCTGATTGTGGGATAGACAGTATGGAGCATCCCCCGGTTTGCCCTATAGTAACTCAGTGCTTGCAGGCAGTGCTCTGGGCAGTGCTGTGCGTTAGTCTATGTGCTTGCAGGCAGCGGGAGGAAATGGGAAGGTGTGACAGGAGCAGGTTCCCTTCGCCCAAGTGACCAGAGGCAGGCACAGCAGTATATCTTTTGCTCCTGCAGCTGCCTCCTTGTCGAAAGGCTGGTGCAGAAGTTGGCTACAGACCACCTGATTTCCATCACCAGGACGGCATTCCCCTTCTTCTTTCACTCTGGCAGGGAAGCAGGACCAGGGCTGTGAAGAGAAGATCTTTTCTGTTTGTGTAAAGGGATTTTTTCTGGATCTTTAGCAGATAGCTGGGTTAGCAACAGGGTAAAAATGACAAATTACAAGGATAGTACAGGGATACTAGTCTTAACAAGAAATTTCAGAGAACACCTGTAATTTTTACTGAGCAAAACACATGCTATTTTATCACTTTCCAGTAATGGATCAAACTGATCTCGGTTTCTTTTTGGGAGAGTGAGACTTAGATGAAATGGTATTTGGGTGGAGGTGCATTTAATAACATTTTATGGCATATTATTTTTTACAACAATGATAAAGCTTGTTATTTTTGCTTCTCTACCATAAGAAAAATGACATTCTGAACACTGTAAGACTACATTTATGGCACTGCATTTTTACCTCTCTTCACCTGCATCTTCAAAGCATGGGTGAGTCAAGGGAAGCAGACAACTAGAAGTGAGCTTACAATGTACCATTTCACCACTTGGGAAGTCACAGCCAAAATTAGAGGGTAAAACCTCACCCAAATCTTTCATAATAATACCTTGCCCTGATGATAGGCTTAGCTCCCCCTTT
This sequence comes from Pelecanus crispus, assembly GCF_030463565.1. Taxonomy (NCBI): domain Eukaryota; kingdom Metazoa; phylum Chordata; class Aves; order Pelecaniformes; family Pelecanidae; genus Pelecanus; species Pelecanus crispus. The sequence goes on along the minus strand of NC_134645.1, from coordinate 75,304,147 downwards.
GTTCTCCCATGCAGATCACCTTCACGCTGCTGTACTATGAGGCAGTCAGTCCAAGGCGAAGAGGTGGTGATTCAGGGCTAGGGTGCCTCTGAGATGACTGTCACCCCTTTCTGGACTGAAAAGGAGATGAAGCATGTCTGCTCACCCCTGGGGCCTGCTTGTGAGCTCCTGACCCTGCTGATACGTTTGTGCATGCGTGTCCAGGGCATGGCTCAGAAGCCGGGTGAGTTTACAGATGTCAGGGCAGCTTTGGGTCCCCATTTTTTGGCATTGGCCTCCCATGCCCTCAATGTGAATGCTTGGTGTTTTCTGGTCTGTCCAGTCCTGTGATCAGGCAGTAGTTAGTGAGGTGTGCTCCTCTGAGGATGTAATTGGTGCTTTTTGCATACCTCTTCCCAGAACGAAGTCTGAGCCCTGGGCGAGGTGGCCGCAGGACGGGCTGCTGGGAGTTGCGATGCGGCATAGAGGACAACGCAGGGGTGAAGTCAAGAGCCCTCCAAGCAAAGTGGGATAGAGGAAGCTGAGCAGGGATGTGTGCAGGCAGATTATTTGCAGCTGGAGGTGAGAGCAGTAGTGGAAGTGTGATGACATGGAGGCAGGAGTGCGGAAGTGGCTAGGGTGAGGGCCAGGAGCACTCACAAATATTTGCTTGTTGTAACAGGCTTTGCACCACTGTCACCTTGGCTGTGCAGTGCTCAGTATAAGCTAGCTCAGGTCTGCCCTGTACTGCTCCACGTTATGGCTGGATCACCGTTTGATGAGGATGTAGATGTATGAAAACAGGGTGTGATGTGGGGAAAACCTGCAGCTGAAGGGAGGTGAGTGTGCAGAGGAGAAAGCCAAAATATCTCTGTGTTCCCATTGATCTCTGAAGTTGTCCCCAGACAGTTTTAGGTTAAAGAACTGACAATTACTTGGCAGATAACCTGTGGAGGAACCAAACTTGACAGAATTAGGAATTGCGTGTTCCAAGGATGAGGTGTCCTTGAACAGGTTTTGGGAAGCATTACATACACAAGTGCCATCCATAAGCATCATTCATGCATGCCTGCTTGTTCGACTGTCAGAGCACTAAGACAAATACGTTGTCGTGGTCAACGCGAGAGAACACCAACACTGAATTTCCAGCTGAGTTTTTCCATACCATTTTTAAAGCAGAGCATTCTGTTGATTGAGTGTAGTGGTGTGTTGCATAGATGTGGGATTTTTTTTCCAGATTTCTCCCTTGAGAGTCCAGTAACAGAAGCAACAAGTAGTTTATTGAACCCCTCACCAATCTTTCTATCTTTTAAACACTCAAAACTTTTTACAGACAGCATTAGCTTTGTTTAAATAAAGCTGGTATTCTATGATTGAATTAAAACAGTTCCCACGTCTCTGTCATTCTTAGTTTATTCTTGTTAGGAAAAAGTTTATGATAACCCTAATGGCTTATTAGCCACTTGTCAGTAGTGTAATTTTTAAGTTATTTAGGGAGACAGTTATTTAGGGAGGCTGTATAAATGTTCTTGAATTAGACGCTTGCCCACAAAATGAAATACATATAGAACAATTTAGGCTGCACCTTTAAAAATGTAATAGCTATTACACTTTTAGCTAGATGTCCTGTGTGGACATTCAACACTATTTGTAGGAAGGGGCAGTAGAAAGTTGGAGTAGGCCGTCAGGTTTCTGCTCCAGGATATCTTAATTCACTAGATTTATAGGAAGTTCTTAGCAAGGTGTGGCAAGGTTGTGGGCAGACATTTTTGTGGGTCTTGGTAGGATGCAGGTGAGAAAGAAAAAGGCAGTGGCCCTTCACTTGTGCTGGAGATCTCACAGGAAATCACTATACCAGGTCTGGACCTCTGGGAGTCCCAGCAAAGAGTTTGTCTTTCTTTTAATATCTGTTTCCTTTCCTTCTTAGGCCATTTCATACTAGTTCATGAATGTGATGGGACTTTCTTAAGGTGATATTAACAGGAACATCACAGGATGTCAACATTTTTGTATATATATCAGTTGTTGTTTTATTCTGGTCAGTCTGGAAAATTCTGGAGGCTCGATTCACAAAGTGCCTACACTGGTGTCCATCACCAGGAGAGTGCCTGGTAGCAGCTCCTTCATCTTCTGGTGCATTGCAGCACAGTGCAAGTACCCTGTGCACTATGTTAGAGCCACAGGATGGGCCAGCAGAGCCTTACAACTGGGAGGTGTTGAGTCAAGGCTTCCAGACACAATGATTTAATATATCTATCATCAGCAAGCACAAGTTTCAAGCCACTTGCTGTAAAAAACTCAGCGACAAGGGCATTAATGCCAACTTGTTTATGCTTCTTGCTTTCCCTTGAGCGCATCAGACTTTAGTAGGCATTAAGATTTTTCAGTTTCCATCTCTCATGCCAGTGGGTGTAAATTACAGCACTGTAATTTAAAATAACAAACACACTGTATGCAGTCTAAAATAATGAGAAATCTAGAACAACTGTATGGGCAGATGGTTTTATAGTCCAGCACTCAAAAGAAGGTATAATGCTATTCAGTCTTGAATTAAAAAAGGCAGGGATCCTTTGAATGCATCCAGCTATTGGGCAGTCGTCATAACAAACAATGAGCTCTGTCTCTTTGCCAAAATATTAATATCTTTCTTCAGAACAGGTGAAATTAAATGAACACAGAGATCTCATGAATTTTGAAGAGAACTATTTCCACAAAACCATACAGCAAGAATTGATGCTAAGAGGGTGACTAGATTTCTTATTTGTGACAACTGAAAATACACGTGACTGCATCATTTAGAGGTGTTAGACTAATTTTGCTTTAGACAGACCTTTGTTCAATACAATAATTGTAGAACAGTAAAGCTGAAACCAGAACAGTGTAGCATCTGATTAGTTCCAAGAGAATTAACTTTTTCATTGCCATTTCAAAGGAATGACCAGCCAGCAGTATTTCTCTTGTCCTTAACAGGATACCAGGAATTGGGAAGCAGCAAGCAGTTAGAAATCAGAAATTATCTCCTGAATTTCCAATGAGCCTTAGCCTTTCAGTTACGCTGAGGACAATTACTGCATTTTTTTGCCCTCAGTGAAGTGCAGGTAAGTCATAACACTAAAGAACTTCTATATTTTTCTGCATTATTCTGCCAGATCTGAGCTTTTGATTTGCAATACCACAGCCATCAGGCCTTTGGCTGAAGACTGAGGGAAACTGGTGATTAAAACATACCTTCTCCAGGACAGATTGCCTTGCTTACATAATTGATTATTTGTCAGAATTTAATTCCTGTTCTGTTTTTGTGATAACAAGGAGGTAGTGACAAAAGTGTGGTCAAGGTGTTACGGTGCTGAATCCTGGCTGGGGGTGCAGGGTTTCTTTCTCAGTTCTGCTCCAGATTTCCCATATTGCCTTGTGCAAGCCATTTAATCAGTCTGTGCTTTACTTCTTTGTCTAAGAAACCAGAATGGTAAGCAGCCCCCTGCTCGTAGTTCTTGTTCAGAAAAATACCTGGCATTTTTGGATCCTCTAAAAGTTGTGGCCAAACAGAAAACAACGTAGCTGAAGGCATCCACTAAGCTCCTTTAATTCTACTGAACTGGAAAACAGGAAAAGGCAAATTATGAAAACGGAGATAATCAGGTGTATTTTTTGAAGTGACAGGCAAAAATATTTTTACACTCCGAGTACATTTCATTTCCTTTCCTGTGGCCACATATAACTGAGCTTTTCTCGAATGACTCCATATTGCTTTTTAATCAGCCTTTACAAATTGTTGAGCTTTTTAAAGCATTGTTCTAATGAAACCTTTGAGAAGAAATCAGCAAGTAGAAGAAAAGGTCTGACCTCTTCCTATTTACAGTACTATCTGTTCATTCCTCCTAGTGTATTTCTCATGCTGAACGTGTTTTCTTTTTCTTTTACCTTGAAAACTAAATTTAAAAGTGTTCATTGAGAGAAAATATGGGTTTATTGCCAATATGCGCAACAATCAAGGAATACAGCTTCTCTCCCCAGTAACAATTTGCTGTCTTGTACAAGCGTAGCACATTCCTATTAGGCTCAGCAGCGTCTGGGCCCTTGGTGAGGTAGGTCATTGCATCATCACAAGGGACATTGTAATGCCAAATAGTTGAATTCCTTCCGTAGCTTTTAATCACATTAAGAAATGTAAATATACTTTTTGCTAAATACATTTTCCTCTCAGGATTTCTGTTCCACTGGATGTATTTCTACTGCCTTACAGCCTGATCTGTAGTCCACTGGGAGCTAGACTTGGTGGGAGTTTTCCATTGATTTCATTATTTACTTTGTTTCACTTCGCATTATTGACTCATATTCTCTTCAGCTCAGACCCTTAGGCTAAACAGTTCTAATATGTGAAACTCCTTCTGTCAGGAGCACCTCATTTTCAATGAGAAAGAAGATTTCTGAGACCAGAAATATTAATGTGGACCTCAATCAGGGAAAACAACAATCTATACATTCCTGCTTATTCTGCACATTTTATACCTCCCAGAAAAGACAGATGAATCCAGATTTACATTTTTATTTAGCCATCTCTTAATTTAATCTCTCCATCCTTCAGTGAGTTACGCACAGAAGCTTTCCTCATGTTTTTCTCCTACTTGAGCCCTCCCTCCCCTGTTTCTCCTCGATCTATGTAGCAAGCTAAACATTGGCATCTGCTGCTCCAGGAAATATTTTGTGGTTTTCCTAGTATCTGCAGGTGGCTGCGCTTGGCTGCATCTCCCAGCCCTAGTGCTTCCATGTTTCTCTGATAGAAAGATAAAGAAGTAATAGCATACAGAAACAGCATGGTTTGGAGAAAGAAATTTTTGAGATATCTTCTTTTTTCCTGGTTTATACTGAGAGGAAAATGAGACCTTTTTTTGTGTTCATTTTATTTATTTATTTATGGAGTGAAGACACTAGCAGTGAGTAGTAGCTGAGTATTTGGGGCATTCACACTGGATACTGAATACCCTAATAATCTGTTTTAGCCCAGGGACAAGACCCTTTCCTGCCTGCATTTGATATAAGTACAGAACTGCTCAGCCATTCTGGAGCAGAGCTCTCCTCTATCTCCAGATATAACAACAAAAAACCCAACTACCTCCCTGCACCATTGGAGACACTAGGAGATCTTTCCCAATACATTTCTACAACAATTATGCAGTTTTGATTAATCAAGATTTTATGCTTTATTTCCCCCCATGCAGGTCTCTGAATTCGTTTTCTGAATGCTGGTTCATCCTGTGCCTATGGACTGTTGCTTGATACATATCTGTCCCTGCTGCCCAACTGCCTATAAAACAAGGGTAAGACACCCTCTGTTTCTCTGGGATGCTTTACAATGATTGTAATAGCTGCATTTTGATATAAACATGTAAATAGATGGAAGAATGCTAAATATTACTCAAATGAAGAGTATAGCTATTGGTATGTCAACAGAATATAACTCCATTCTAAATGAGCATGTATTTAAGGCTTTTCATGACTTTGCTTTCCATAGTGGAATACAGATGGTAAAACTGCATCATATATCATATGGGTAGATACAGATAGATAGATTCACATATGTGTTTCTGTGTATGTTCAACTTTTGATAGTTCCTTGCGGGGTTTGTTTGAGCAGGGTATTTTTTCACCCAAAAAATGCAATGGGTTATTTTAGACTGGGAAAAATAAATACTCACAATCATTTGTGTTTATTTCCCAGATGGCACACTATGAAGCTGTTACCAGATAAGGTCTTAATATTCCTGAGTTTATAACTCCATGTTTTAAGTTTTGGTTGGGTTTTTTTGCATTCTGTTTGCAATGCAGCTTACAGATATTCGTGTCATTTACTCATAATTAGAAATCTACATGTGACTTTAAAGTGTGATTTTAAGGCTGGGTTTTAGAAAAAGTAAACCATAACAAAGTCTGTGTAAATTACAATGCATCTATGTAAAAGTATATGGACATGAGGTATTTCTCTGTTCATGGGGTTTTGTCGCATTTGGAGGCTTTATGTTGTACTGTGACACTAAAAGCAGAGAGAAAGTTAAGGCAGTTTCTGACTGTTGGGTGATCAAACACGCTGTGAAGCTTTTACCAGATGAACCATTAATACTTTGTTTTTACAATTCCATCTCCTGAGAGAGAAAATGGTTTTGTTTCAGGAGCCTGTGCATCATCTGTGCTATTACACCTAATGAGGGTGGCCAGATCCCCAGATGATATCGAGGAGCACCTTCCCTCTGATACTGCACCATTGGAGTCAGCAGGAGTTTTGCCTTTGAAGAAATGTAAGCATGGAGGTGGCAGTGAACTGTGGTCCACTGGTCCTTTGACTGTGCTTTCTGAGCAAAGAGCCTCCTAAACTCATGGGGTGTAGCTTTACAACAGGTGAAGGGAACTGAGATGCCGGGATATTATCATGTTTTCCCTGGCTTTACTTACTGCATTGAGGATGTCAGCCAAGCTGCTGTGGAGGTCTCAGAACAACTCACACGTTGTGTATTCCATGTGTGCATGTATGTTCATCTTGGTGATTTACACTGGCAGGCAGCTGAAGGCACCCAAAGACCTGGCATGGTAACATACCACAGAGCATATTGCCTTTACGCTGTGATTTTCCCCAAGGAAGACAGTGAGCTCAGAATGAGATGCTAAAGCTACCATAGCTGTAGCTACTCATCATGCAGTTTGGTGGCTCATCGCCTTCCCACAGTGCTTTTGAGCTGCCCAGGAGCTGCGTGTTGATGAAAAAAGTTTAATCCATGTTCCCACCTGGAAACATTGTGCAAAGACAGTTCTGGTAATACAATGAATTGCTTCCTCCAGTAGAGCACGGTGGGTATTGGCAGACAGGTTTGACCATACAGTTGGCCACTTTGGACGCATTGTAATATGCTATGTATTTAACAAGTTGCTGCAGCGTCATTGGTCCCAGAGGTATAACGAATTACAGCATTTGGTTCTGCTTGGCGAAATAAAGGTGGCCAATGGTTTGGATTACAAATTCCATAAAAATTCTGTAATTAAATATGTTAAACTTTTTGTCTCCTCCTGTTAATCTGACAACCCTTGTACCCTTTTCATACTGTGGTTTTTTTGCTAACACACCTCCTTTCAGCATCTCCTTTCGGCCTCTCAAATGCTTAGGGCAGAAGAAAGTGAGTAATAAATAGAATCATAGAATGGTTTAGATTGGAAAAGACCTTTAAGATCATCAAGTCCAACCATTAACCTAACATTACCAAGTCCACCACTAAACCAGTTAAGGATAGAGTAATAATTAATTTCATGTTTCCTAGCTTGGTAGCTGGATTATTTTTTAATGAAAGTAAAACTAGGAATCACTAAGGTTGGAAAGGATCTCTTAAGATCATCAGTCCAACCATCAACCCAACACCACCATGCCTACTAAACCATGTCCCAAAGTGCCACATCTACCCGTTTTTTGAACACTTCCAGGGATAGTGACTCCACCACCTCTCTGGGCAGCCTGTTCCAATGCTTGACCACCCTTTCTGTAAAGAAATTTTTCCTAATTTCCAACCTAAACCTCCCCTGGTGCAGTTTGAGGCCATTTCCTCTTGTCCTATGGCTAGTTACTTGGGAGAAGAAACCAACACCCACCTCACTACAACCTCCTTTCAGATAGTTGTAGAGAGCGAGAAAGTCTCCCCTCAGCCTCCTCTTCTCCAGGCTAAACAAACCTGGTTCCCTCAGCCATTCCTTATAAGACTTGTGATCCAGGCCCTGGTGACAGCTTCATTGCCCTTCTCTGGACATGCTCCAGCACCTCAATGTCTTTCTTGTATTGAGGGGCCCAAAACTGGACACAGTATTCAAGGTGCGGCCTCACCAGTGCTGAGTACAGAGGGACAATCGCCTCCCTGCTCCTGCTGGCCACACTATTCCTGATACAAGCCAGGATGCCATTGGCCTTCTTGGCCACGTGGGCACACTGCTGGCTCATGTTCAGCTGGCTGTCGACCAACACTCCCAGGTTCTTTTCCACAGAGCAGCTTTCCAGCCACTCTTCCCCAAGCCTATAGCGTTGCATGGGGTTGTTGTGACCGAAGTGCAGGACCCAGCACTTGGCCTTGTTGAACCTCATACAGTTGGCCACGGCCCATTGATCCAGCCTGTCCAGATCCCTCTGCAGGGCCATCCTACCCTCGAGCAGATCGACACTCCCACCCAATTTGGTGTCATCTGCAAACTTACTGAGGGTGCACTCAATCCCCTCATCCAGATCATTGATATGGCAAGGCTCTTTAGTAATATAAAGATGTGAAACTGTTTCCACATTCTCATGGGGGTATCATGCCCCATAATTCATAAAAAAATCCTGTAGTTAGTTCAGGAATTTAGGAGTTTACCTCGTCCCCATTAAAAGTCAAAGGCATGTTTTTAACACCTCCAGTGATTTTAATAGAGGCAGCTTCAAAACTTAATAAAATACTGTATCATTTCAAAATTTGAAAGTATCTGGTTCTGATTATAAAAGGTTAATAACATTTTAAATTGGAAGTACAAAATATTAATTGTGCTTCCTTCTTAAGTCAAATGCACTTTATGTCTGTTTCTATGGCGATGATAATTAATGCACAGGGAAGAGTAACAGGCTCAAACAGACTGGATCCTGCAGTGAGCTGACCAACTCCTGGAAGGACTGAGGGTCCTCAGCTCCTGGCAGCAATAGAGAGGAATATTTCAATGGAAAATGCTGCATTTTTCAGGGTCAGGTTGTGGAGCTTTTACCAATTAGGAGTAGAGTCTGTTGTACAGTACTGCATAATCCTATTAAAAGCAACCATATGTGACTCCACAGCAAGTGGCAGCACCAAATATAACACATCAATCCTGTGAGGCACAGCAGTCTCAGTTCCTATTGGAGTTTGCTCCAATGGGTAGCGCTTGTCAGCCTAGATGCTTACCTGTATGACACCCAAATGGCTACTCAAGGCACCGCTACATGGTTCCCACAAAAACATTCCAATGCCGGTGGCAGAGAAGCAAAAATAAGCAGGATAGGACATACACCTAAAGTGCCATTCAAGAAGCCGGGGAGGAGAAGCGGGTTTTACTTCTGTTTTCAAATAACTGGTAAGTGAAGTGAAGATACTTCATTAATTTGCTCTCCACCCCATTCCCTCCCTTCTCTTCCCCCTTCTTCCAGCCATGGCTAAAATTTGTTTTCAATTGAGTATGAACTCATATTTTAATTAAAAAAACATTTTAAAAATCAAGTGGGAAATATTATTTCCTATTTGAGTGGATCCAAGATGTTTGGGAGGACATACATACAGACTCACCCCAAATATTTTTATTTGCATCTTATATACATACCTACTAGGAGCTCATTTCTTCTTCCTCAGAAGACAGAAAAAGGAGGTTAGACAGCAGGTGTTCAGAAGACCTCGCCTTAGGAGTATTTTTACTTTAATTCTCTGTTAAATGAAGCCGTGAGGTTTTTAATATGCCAATGGCAACTGTGTATATGCTATTAAAATTTAATTTATGTATGTCATATTTTTGACAAATCACGTTGTTATACATGTCTTTCAGACATAAATGGACCAAGGGTCCAATTTAATCAAAACTGAAATTTGATTTATTTAAGAAAATGCTGCACAGAAAATCATTCATTGGAGATTTTAATCCTTCTGTAGCCAGAAGGTTCCTCCCATTCCCCGCAAGAGAAGCCTTGCACCCCAGGTCTACCCTCCAAACTAGTGTGAACATGACTTAGCTTTTTTAGGTCAAAGATGAGACTCCTTACACAGGTCTGTTGATGGGATGGAGTAGAATATGTAGCTGGAGGAGCAATTTTAGAAAATTATATTTCTCTCCTGTGCTTCTGCTGTAAATTAGAAGTATTAGGAAGTGGCTCTGTTATTCATGAGGGTAGGTTAAACTTCATTCACCAAAACAACTTAATAGAATCGCCAGAAATATTAAGAAAGCTTGTTACCTACTAAAATGAAAAAAGTCTCATCTTTTATTTGCTGTTTTAAATTTTGGTATAAAAATACACATGTAAAGACGTGTGATGGTTGGAAAGGATTTTTTTTTCTTAAACGTCTTACCACGTCAGTGAAAAGCAGGACGGGCATTTTGTGTGTTTATCATGGGCACTGAAACAAAAGCCCGCTGAATCCTAAATTACAAACTTGGTCAGGAACTGACTGTCAGACTCTGCCTTTTTAACTCTCCTTCGAGAGATACAGTCCGCCTTTGTGACTATCAGTGCCTCAGAGAAAAAAACATGACACAGGCTGCTCTGTAAGGTTCTTGCACAGGAAAAACATGAACACAGTTAAAACCATTTAAATGCAGTGGCATCTTTGTTAGCTGGTAACCTGTGTCGTCTCTATTAACCCAACTACTCAGCACTGGTTTTGCAATTGCCTTGAACTTATGGTTTCCTGATGGAAAGATCTGGAACAGAAGCCCACGCCTCCACGTGTCGCGGGAAGCCAGGGCTCAGGCATCAGCGGCACTGGCAGTAATTGAGCGATCACATTATTCTGCCCAGTGACAGGTAAAGGACATGATGGCACACCAATTTCCTTTTTTTTTTTTTACAAGCCTCTAAACTCCATATGTAATTAAAGAGACTTTTCATATTTAATAGTATTTATCTTGTGTGTCAGATAACACTTGTTAAAACTCATCAGCTTTTCATTACCAAGATCATTAATACTATTGGTGATACTGTGACTTGAATAGCTCTCCGCTTGTTTGTCACAGCTGCAACTTGACTTTCTAATGACTGATTCAGTTGTAAATTTGCCTTTTTTGAAGAACAAACCCAGAAGTATGAAACTTGTTGCTTTCCTCAAAATCTTTTATTGACATTTACTTTTGATGTAAAACAATGTTAAGCTTGTGATTTTAGTGGGAAGCTCTCTTCTGGAAGGTCATATTTTTAAATAGGTAGCATGCTGCCTGATGGAGCAGCTTTTCTGTGCATCCAAATTTTGCTGATTTTCCCATCTGTTCCCCCTGCTGTGATAGGACACCTGGCAAAAGGAGCAGACCCTGTTTTTTCCTGCATGTGCACGCTTTGGCCTGCTAACCTTTGCATTGCTACAGCTGTGTGTGGTGGAAAGGGCAAAATTGTGCTGGGCTGGCAGGCAGGAAACATGTCTGCTCTGTGCTTTCACTTTTACTTGCAGACTGAGCCAATGAGTTACTAGGAGGCATCAGACTGGACTCTGCTGCTCTTTCAGAGTTAAGGAGTTTGCTTATTTTTTTACATACAAAAAGCCCTCAATATGAATTTGATCTCATACAAGGCTTTAGGACAGGTAGTCTTAGATCTTGAAGCCAAAAGTAAACCAGTAGGTCATTTAGTTTTGCCTCTTACGAAAGTCAGAGTGTGAGCTTCTTACAGTTCTTTAGCCAGGCTCAAATCTTTGATTAATGCATAACTTCCAGAAGACATCAAGAAATGGAGAGCACAATGCTTTCCTTTTAGTCTGTTGCTGTCACTCATCACCTTAATGATATTTATTTTTGCTGGTATAAATATTGTTCCACAGTTTCTGGACTTGAGAGACCACCTCTGCACTGAGAGACTGATTCAGTCACTATTCTTACGTGTGCCAAGTAAGTGCAATGTTCCTATCACCTGCCAGTGTAGACAGATAGGGCTCAAAGAAATACTTCAACTTGCAGGTCTACTCCATCAGAGTTCTTATATTGCTTATACTTTCTTAGATTGCGTGTTACTTGTGATAGACCCTGTGTAGGCTTTGTTTAAGAAAACGAATAAAAATTAACTGGAAATTCAGACCCCCTGTTATGATACAAGATGTTACGGATACTCACTGTGTTTGCAGTGAGTGCCCAGGTTGGAAGGTGGAGGCAGGGGTATTGCCACCCGAGGCATGACATGAAGAATAAAGTGTTATGAGGAGCCTCTGGTTGGTACAGATAAGCCAATGTATTGTAGATGCAAAGAGTGTGTACTCAAATTTGGCTATACTAGATGACAGTTTAATGATGGTACTGAGCCAGCTTTAATTGTTGTTGTGTTGTCAGCAGGCACAAGGTTATATACTGGCAGAAGACTACTTCTGAAGCGGAGAGTCAAATCAGAAACAAGCAGAACACCACCAAAGCACCATTGTAGTCAGAAGGTGATTGTTAGATGCAAAATAATTCAGCTTGGATGTTCAGCCTGTTTCCTTGGCGTGAGTGCGAACTGGAGCTGAAACTTCCTGTAGGCATCCTTGCTCGTGGTGAGAGCCAAGCCAGAGAGATCAGCCAGGCTTGCAGCTGAATCCAGCACAGTACTAAGCACTGTAGTACTGACCCAATAAAACTGTCAGGACCAGACTTAATTTTATGGACCTTGATAGTCCTCTGCCTGGGCATGGGGAGGGGCAGTGGCTGTGAGCTTCAACTACCTCTGTGTTTGTTGTGGTGCTCCCATCACTTTCACATTGCACAGGGGGTCTAGGAAGGGGGGTTGGGGACTGAGGGAACGTGTCCCATAGCACGTCAACAGCAAGTCAGTTTGATGGAAAGCCCTGGGACATAAGGTCTGTTAGTTTGCTCACCAAGAGGGCTGGGCATTTGGTTTATGCATTTGTAATCCTGGTAGTACAGAAGAAATTTCTTTCTCCATTTGTTGCCAAGACATAGTCTAACGTATTCACAAAGACTCTCTCCATTCAAAGAACTTTGCATTCAAAGCCAGACATATATCATTTGGGCAATGGATGATCAGGTAAACTGTGATCTCACAGTGTTGCTAAGTTATTTCATTTGGTTTTGTGTTTAAACCAATCTCCGTGGAAAACCCTGGTATACTTCATATATCCCTACTTCATGTTTGATGGTGAAGTGAGATATTAAGGGAGTTCAATGAAGATATGTGTGTAGGTGAGGTTTTGTTGTATATAGGGAGATGGAACTATAGGAATCCTCTGAGGATATAAAAGCTTGCGAGTAAGCTGTCAGTGCAATCCAGAGTGATTTAACAGACGTCTCCTGTGGGAGGACAGAGTGTTCAGTGTAGGGAAATGGAGATGCATTGGTGGACTTTCAGTCAAGGGACACCTTGAGTGGGAAGGTGACCTGCTTTGTTGGGTCACTAAAAGTATCACAGGAGTTACTAGTCACTGAGGTATTTGGCCCACAGAAAATGATAAATCAATATGAAAACTACGGCCTTTGCAGCGGGAGCAGCAAATGTTCCCTTTTACAGGCAGCAATTACTCTGTATGGAGAGAGTGCTGTGTTCCCACCTAACAATACAAAATAAGATGTGAAAAAGTTACGTAACCCTGATAATTTTCTCTTGCAAAATCACAAGTGATTTCTTTAGTATCAAATAGTGAACATGTAAATAGTTCATAATCAGAAAAGTGCTTTAATAATTACAGTCATTTTAGACAGAATGAAATAAAGTACCTCTGACAGTGATAAATCAACCTGTTACAACCTTGCTTCTAGTGGTGCCAGTAGCTTTTTGCAAGAGAGATGGCAACAGACATCCATGACAAGTATAAACCAGCACAGACAGAATGTGGCAACTGAAGACAAAAAAACTGTAATGACATAGCAAAGGTGTCTACTACTATGATTTTGCTCTCATGGGTAGAAATAAGAAAAACACTTGTATAAACTCAGTTAGTTTTTTCATTACAGGGAAAAGAACTGCCACACTCTAGGGTGCGTATGTGCTTGTGCACAATCAACATGTGTACCCTTATACACACTTGTGTACAATTGCCTTCTGCTAGAAAAAAAAAAAAAAAATTGCTGGGATTTGCCGTGCATACTGTTGAAATATTAACCAAGTCCCATGTAATCCCACTAGTGAAGGTTTGGAGTGGGATTCAGCTCCAGAGTAAGATACCTAACTGAAGATGTCAACCTGTGAACTTGGTGGGTAAAATACCTACATTTAGGTGTCTTAACCTGGAGACAACTCCTGCCCCTTCACCTCTGAGACAAAGCAGTCAAAGCTTGATCCTTGGTGTTACTAAGAAGCTCCAAATAACAATGGTGATATTTTAGAAAGCAGCTGTAGTTTCATGGCTCTTTGTTAATAAACTGATGGAAATTGAGAGGGAGGATGATGGAGCAGCTTAAAAACATGGCAGCTAATAAAAAAAATTAACAATAATGAAGTGGAGCTTTTGTTGCTAACTCCTCATTTCTTAAGTAGCGTGAAAAAAAAGTTATGTTGATGATGGGGAGAATTTGCTCCATATTATAGTCTTAACTAATAAAATGCTACAATAATGCTGGGAAATGGAAGATTTTAGATCCTGTTTTATGAGTCATCTGAGCTTTCAAAGTAATGAGGGTATTTTAACATCTATGCTGCTTAAGGCTGGATGGAAGTTTCGATAAGTGACCTTCATATCTCATGCTTTAATGCTGATGATTCTCAACTGTACACTCATAGTATCACCTGTAAGACATAAAGGTCTTTTTGTCCATATCCCTGCCTTTGGTTGGTGTTGACAAAACTCATTTTCCCCTTTGACTTGCTATCTTTTTGCTCATCTTGGGCAGGGTACGTGTCTAGTTTCTTTCTGTGCTTCAGATTTTTTGTTTGCACCATGTTATCCCAGATGCCAAAGTCTCCCAGTATAAATCTGCTGTGACTGCCTCATTCCCCTCTGCCTTCCACCTTGCATACTAATTTACCTTTGTGTGACCAGAGTAAGAAAAACAGCAGGAAAAAAAGGGAAGAGACACAAGGACATTTCTGTTGGGATAGCTCACACACCCAATGCCAGGGGGAAAGCAAAACACACTATCTCTTGATGAAGTATGAAAAATCCATACATCCTTTGGTTTGCATAGGATGGCCTCACTTCCCTTTTTGGAAGGGAAGAAACTCCCCTTCGACTGCCAAGAGCTCTCTGGGGGGTAGTATATCCTCTGTGCTCTTCTCTCATTGAGGGACAAAGCCTCAGGGCTTGTGGCAGAAAGCCCTGGGGGATCCCGCTGCCTGGCCTGGCCTCTTCATGCGCAGGGTCCCTGGCCCCAGCCACGCTCAGAGCTTGGGGGCTGCCCCCTCACCCCTCCTCAAAGCAAGGCATCACCTGCGCAAGTGGCAGGGTCTTGCTGCTCTGTTGAATTTTTGAGTTAGGGTTTTTCCATTTTTACTTGTGACCCTGCTCCTGCTCAACGGGTCCCTTTCCTCTTTCCTGCTGGGAGCATACTGGTATGGGTGACTGTGCAAAGAGCAATGCACAAGTTCTGCAAATTGTTGGAGGACATTACAGTCTCCCCTTTTCCTTGATTTTCCATATTGCAGCATACCTGGAATGGTACATCCCTTTGCACATATGCACAGATGGTCACAATCTCTCCTGCATGATCAGATGATTTTGCTCACCATTTTTAATGTCAAATTTACCCTTCTTGCTTCAAAACCTCTCCATTTCACAGATCCATGTCTCTCTTCCCCTTGTGCTCTTTTCATCTTTCTCTCCACCATTTTTTTTTTTTCCTGTTCGTAAGGGACTGTCAACAAGTACAAACTAGCCAACATGAGCGTATAGTAAACCAAGCTATTCTGGAATAACTTCCTGCATGAACAGCCTTCCAGAGAGTATTACAGAATATTTTTCCTTTTTCCGAAGCTACACACTATGTCCTCAAGTCTCGAAGAAAATTCTTGGGCTGGATTTTCATCAATCTGTCTCCAGTTTAAAGACAAGAAAACCCAGAAATGTCTCTGTTGGGTGACATGCATTGCTTATCCTGATGTAAAGCTTATGCAACACTGTATAAAATTAGTTTCCTATTTCTCCCTGTCAAAAGGATCAGCCCAATTATTCCAGATTTTGTCTACTCCTGGTCTGAATGTATCGATTTCTTTCTCTTCTCACTATCATTTAATTTTGTTGTTAAAAACGTAATAGCCTTCATAAATTTGGAGGTGTTTAATCTCTCATAAACATAGCTGTATTGTAAATGCTACAACTCAGTGAAAACAATAACATTTTGTTATATGCTCAAAACTGCATCCTTAAATGATCATAAATTGACTTGGAATTAGCATAATAATTCTATAAAAGACATAAGAATATATAAAATGAATGTGAAAAAGGTTTAAGTTTAGCATAAAGCAGGAGATAGATCCTAGGGCAGAACTGGAAAATGCTTGGTGGTGTGTTAAACAGTAGGAGATAAAGTAATGACTGGAAAATCCAGGATGTGTTAATACAATGAATGACTGTTGGCTGAAATCTTAACACTATGTGAAGGATTAATGGAAACCATCCTAGCATACGAAGAACATATTAAACGCACTACTTTATCATTAGGACGATTTGGATCTGTTCGATACAAGCATTTGATTCAGGAGTATTTTCTTGTAAGCATCAAAAGGCAGGCAGACTGAGGCACACAGCGTCCCTTTAGAAACCGTCACACTTTTCCCCCTCAGTGCTTGTTTCCGTGGGATCCATGCTGCCCGGCTGGGCTCTCTCTGTGAAGTTCCTTTGGTACCATCCCTGAGGGGATGCGCATGCAGACACCGCAAAAGAGAACACGTATCTCTAGTAACTGGGAATGTGCACTGGTTTCAGGGCCCATCACCGCGTCTCCACCAGCTTTCATTTGTGACACAAATCAGTGTTTTGCTCTAACATCCACAAATCTGAGAAGCTGGGGCTCCTCGGAGGCTGCTGCCCACCCTTCCAGTGAAACTGCCTGTGTGCTGGCTGACTGCAAGTGCAGCCTCCAGGCAGCCCATGGTGCCCCAACAAGCAAGGCATCTGCTGCCAGCGCCAGCGGGGGGATCTCTGGGGGAGCCCTTCTGCTGGAGCAGGACACTCCTGTGCTGGGAGTCTGTCCCTCAGGAGCTGTGGAGGCAGGTTTGGGGGAGCAGTGGGGCAGCTCAGGTAGGGAATTGCATACATCCTCAGCAAGGAGAGGAAGACAGGCTTTTCCACTCTGAGGAACATTAGGTTTCCAATATGTGGAAAGTGCGAAAAAAAAAAAGGAACCAAGAAGATAGGAAAGTGAGGATGAAGTGTGAAATACCAGGGCAGAGTGTGAGAGGGAGGAAGGGGAGAGGTCTGGTAAGACAGAAATGGGAAAGGAGGGGAGCATAAGCATAAAGCAAAGGAGCATGGGAATAGAGGGTCTTCACTGGTCCCCATTTTCCTTGCCAAAGGGATGGGGATGGTCCCCCCTGTGAAGGGATCCCTCATCTTCCATCAGCTCCCCGCCACGTGGCTTTTCTTCCCTCCCTGCCCACTTTTGACATGTAGTCTGCTTTTTCACTCATAAAATCTATTGTTCTCCTCATCACTATTAGCGTTATCAGCAATACCTCTTTTGACTAAGGTGACACTTAGCAGCCATACACAGGCTGAGATGTCCTGTGGTAAAAGTTGTCCTCTGACATCTGCCTGAGGCAGAAAGGCAGCTGAGGAGGCGGGGAGGAGAGGGAGCCATCACAAGAGGGTGGGGAAAGCAGGAAGAGGACTAAGGTGTTACAAGGAGATGAAAACATCAGGTGTCTTTTTTTTTTTTTTTGCCAAGCTAACTCGTCTCTCTGAGGGAGAACCTTTCGGAGCATTATCCTGTGAGTGACACTGCTCCGAAACTGTCACCGTGTGATGTGGAGGCCACACGAGGCTGGTCCTGCAGGTGCCTCCACCAGCCCCACTCAGGATGTCTGCCCTGTGAGGCAAAGCGTGCTCCTCCTGGGGTGGGGGACAGGTCTCCTTCCAGTGTTTCCTCACTGATTTGCCTATGGAGCTTGCTGGCAAAGATATTGATTGTGAGGCAAAGATATGAGCTTTCTTTTTATTAAAATGATGAAAAATACATGAAGGCCATCTGTTTCCAGACCAGTTGCTGATGTCCATCTGCATTGCACTGCTCTGAAACAATGAGCAGGTGCACCGCTTACTGTAAGCACATCTGGAAACAGAGGCTATATGCTTTAACCAGGCAACCCTGTAAGCGAAACTCAAAGATTAAAGTGTTTTAATGGTTATTTTCCTTTTGTATTACTTTGCTGCTGATTTAAGTCAAATGATTTTGCAGCTTAGACTTGGGTGCACACTATACTGTGTTCAAGTTGGTTGCTGCTGACACTAGATTTAATCGAAGCATCATCTGGAATTTTCAAAACCAGCTAAATTTATGACACAGTTAAATATGCTTTGTTTTTTAGGAGTTGTGAATGATTCCAAATAACGGAATATTTTACAAATTAGCTTGGGTAGAATAGGAGATATATTTATTGCAATGTTCTTTTTGTAATAAAATGTAAATAGAAATTATAGCTAGAGGGCTTTTGAAATGGTTTTAGGAGTCCACTCTTACCTTGACAAGCAAAGATTTGAATATGTCTTTTTTCTTCATGGTGGTGAAACTTATATACATCAATCACAACACATTGCAAGCAAGACAAAGGCTTTTTATAGGATCAGAAAACTAAATTTGTTAGTTGGCTGTGCTTTGTTTTATACTGGAGAATGTTACTGGAAAATCTATTATTGGAAAATTGGAAAATCTTCATTTTTCAAAATTGTGTCTGAGTTTTAGTAAATCCCATCTCAAGTTTTGTGGAAAAACCCCCAGATCCAGCATGGGTGATTTAATGTTCCTAACACTTGCTGCCTTCAGAAATGATGCAGATTTACAACAGAGTGAAAGCCACAGTCGCTCCTGGCTCCGCCTGCACAGCCCACTCCTTCTCAGAGCTTCTCACCCCTCCTGTTGGATGCTCCGCTGTTTGCCTGGGTCCCAGCTTGCAGCCTGTAGTACTGAGGCAATGTGAAATGAGCACCTGCTTACCTTGGTACATGGTACACACCCTCAACATGAACATCTCTGTCACCTGTACAGTGGAGGAAGGGAGGGGGAGCAGAGCTGGAAGCGGGAACCACAATCGCTGCCCCAGGGTAGACAGTCCTCATTTGTCTGTCAGAGCCCCGAATCCCAGGTAGTTGGCACAGCTATGGATCTGCTTCAGGCAGGTCTAATCCAGATGAAAAATGGTATCTGGATGTTTTTGTCCTTGAAATTTAGCCAGTGCTAGATGATAGGGATATATTGATTGCTATCATAATGAGGACAGAACAGCTACGTGAAAAGTAAGAAATGAAAATGTGACAGTGCCTGGGAAGGGGGAATCTCCGAGGCAGAAAGCAGGGTATGCTTGCCCTGACGAGTGCCTCTGAGTAGCATGCAGCAAGTCATTTCAGCAAAGAGCAGGCTGGAAGGGGACACTTGCTGCAGCCAAAGAGGCTGCGTGCTCTTCATACCTGCCCCTGGGCTGCTCCTCTGAGAGTTTCCCCGCAGTGGGAGCTCTGCTCCCCCCTCCACGTATGGGTTTGCACTTACTAGGCAAGATTTAGTGTGGGTACAGAACTGAGTCAGATTTAATTTGCGAGCTTACTGCCAAACCCGAACCAATTTTTAAGCCAGCTGTACAGCACTTATTTAACAAGAAATGGAAACCATTCAAAGCTCTGTGAATTTGGCAGAAATTAACAATTTTGGCTAAGTGTTACTGTGGGGTTTGGACTAATTCAAACCTAAAGCTCACAGTGAAATTCAGGAGGCTTGAATCCATGCCAAGAGAAAGGTTTGCATAGATCTCTGCAAATTGGAAGTGTCAAGGTTTCAACCGCACTGCTTGATAAGTGAGTAAGGAGAGATTTCCCTCTGAAGTCTGCATCTCTCCTGGAATCCAGAATGAATGTGTCATGGCAACATACCACACCTGATAACGTATCTTTAAGCAGCTTTATTTGAATGGGTTGTTAATGACATAAACAATAGCAATTATAAGTGATATTATATTGACAGGCTGTGAAACGGTTTGGTGATTCATTCTCCTAAATTAGCTATTTTCTGCTATGCACCGTGAATGCTGCTATTGCTGATAGCAAAACAAAAACAACTTAAGGAAAAAAAAGAACTATCTTCGAGGAACTATATTTGGGGTAAATATTTTGTGTAGGGATTGGAGCTCGGTATTGCACTCCTTGCAAATATATTATGGCTAAACATGGTCTTCTTTTCTGTGTATGATTTGTGCATTCATTTCTGTGAAAGTATTTGTTAGTTATAATCAGTTGCCAAGTTGGTTGAATACTTGTCAGGTGCAATGGTTGTTTGCAATGAATATTTATGATGTGCAAAAAATTCTATCATATGGTACTGGATCAGGCCCTTAATAGGGTAACCGAAACAAAGCAAGTAGAGGGATAAAAACCCAACAAAAACCAAACAACAAGATTATAAGAAGTGCCAAACAAATATTGTTCACACACTGATAGTCATGCATGCAGACAGCTGTAGGTATTTGTGTGTAAAGCAGCCACTTTCCAAACGTTCAGGTCTACTGAGAATTATTTTCAGGATATTTTTTGTGAAAATGGTACCATAGGTAACAGTTTTAAAAACTGTTTAAAATATGAAGAGATGAACACAAATATAAAATCTGAGTTATCCAGGCAGCGATTGCATTGAAGAATTAGAGCTTTGGGTTTTCACACCAATACTGAAAGGTCAACATTTAAAAAAAACAGTATTTCAGAACCTAACTGTAGAGTCCTTTTTTTTAAAATCATATCATAAAATCAAAAAATCCTATTTTTTAAAATCAAGATTTTCACTTCATCTGCAAAGAACTCTGTTCTGTAGCTACTAATGTGTGCCACTGGAAAAATACTAGCGCGTGTAGGAGATGATATGGGAAAGAAAAATTTATCTTCAGTGAAATTAATGGAGTACAACTCAGTACTGTTTTATTGTTCTGTAACCCCAGATTGTAACACCTGATCTGTGCAACAGTCACAAATGGCTGGTTGTCTTCCCTTAAATCAGAGTAATTTGTGATACTAGTTTAATATTTATTGCAGCCACGTAATGTTTATTACCACTGTTTTATCTTTCCCTTTCTTACAATTTTTGGTGTGCTCACCTGCAATGTTTCAGCATAGCTGGTGAGGACCCAGTAAGCCGTGGGGCACTGTAGCAGGACACCAGATAGTGCCACGTGCTCTGATTCTGACTCAGGCCCCACACTTGTGCATTAGTCTCGGTTACACTTCACAGGCATTTTAAGAATTGCAATTTAAATAGCTTAAAACTGAGTAATGAGCTCACCTGAGCACCTTTGTAAGAATGTTTATCAATCATTAGAGAAATAGTCAAAAAAATGAAAAATGATCATGCCAGAAGCTGTGTAATAAACCCTGTAAGACTAGATATTAGAAAGATTAAGCTGCTCTTTCTCTACAGCAATATATATCTATAATGAGATGCAGTTGCTTCTTACAAATGCACCACAGATTAATTAGTTTCAGAATACTGCAGCTTGGTCACAGTACCTTAAAGGCTCTTGAAAAACATTATCCATGATAGGGGAAGCAAAGTGAGTATACAGGAAGGACACTGACAAAAACAAATAAACTTGGTTCTTTGCATTGTCGTATTCCGGGGACACAATTTCTCTTTAATGACTTTACACTCAAAAATCCTAATAGGATGTTACAGATGTGACCTTCACCTGTAACTTTTGAATTTAAATAAGTAAGTCAAGGAGAATCAGGTTGGCAGAATACATATTTCTCAAAAAAAGATGTGCAGTGTTTGAAGACCCTGGAGTAAATATTGTTTTCATTTCTCCCCCTCCTGCTTTATGTATAATTTTTAAAGTGGTTCCAATGTTTTAAACCAGATGTGCTGGGCCAGAATTATTCAACTGTTGCACCACTTAAGTTAAAGAGAACATGTGCTGTGTGTGCCTGCATAAGTAAGTGCTATGCTGTGCCAACACAGTCTCTTTTCTTTTTGAGTATTTTCTTCAATCCATCTCCCTCAGGAAAACAGAAGTGCATGGGACTGTGTATAAAACACATGACAAAAACCCCCAAACCATGCATGATGCATTATGTAAAGGGAAGACATGGTGGTGTAATATAAAGAATTTATCAACATGAGTATGAGATGCCTGCATTACTCGAGAGATGCAAAAGGCAAAGCTAAATTATGTAGGTCATCCCAACAAGTACCAAACAAACCTTATGCAGAGACTGTCTTTGTTATGTGATACACAAAAATTGTTTATATTCATTATTGAGGCTTTTTGTTACTACTTGTACATAAAGGTTGATATTTTATTTATAGTAAGGTTTATCTCTAGATGCAACCTGAAATTATTTTTCAATCCACATAAGTAATGATGTAGATCCAAACAAACCATATACCATGATGTGGGAGAACTAGAATATTGGAATTCAAAGCCAAAGAATCACAAGAATCACAAGAATTCACTAGGAGTGAGGTGGAAAGACAATGCCTAGCAGAACCGCTATGTTTTTGGATCATTAGGTATCTGTATATCTCAGAAATTGGTAACTGATCCAGAACTGAATGATTCTGTCCTGGGAGACACATACTCTTCAAGGGAAGAAGAAGGAAGTATTTCAATGTCAGATCATTTTAAAATTATTTTTTAATCCAGCTGTGTGCTTTTATTCTAAAATATTTAATAAAAACAGTGCAGGTGGTATCACAGGCACAAAGTGAAATTATCTCCTGGCTATCATTTCTATGCATGCTTGCATTATTGTTAGAACTCTAATTTTTGTAGACAATCATGAGTAACTACAAGCTCATTTTCCTTTTCCTTCAACTGTGATATTTATTGACCTATAAATTACTCTTATAATTTTGTTTCTCTAGTTGTGCTATTGTGACAGCACCTTTTGGTTACAATAATCTCACTAACAGCTGACAGTAATATGTACTGCATACATGTAAACCTGAGGCAAAAGTGTGACTTGCATCAGAAGTGATGACATATCAAATCCTGGTAAAATCAGTGGAGATAATTACATATATTTTTCCTCATAAAGCTTTCTCAATACTTCTCGTGGATGGATTGAGATGTGGATTACTTGCTCTACCCTTGCCAAAGAGTTGCAGTAAGAGAGATGCCAATGGCTGTGAGGGTCCAGTGGCTGCTCCAGAACATATGTAAGGTGACACCCCGTTAACTGTATTCACACAAATGCACATAGCCAGGGAAACAAGCAGGAGGATCTTGAGCACCATGTGCTCTCACAAACCTGCAAGGTTGTTGGAATAGCTGAGATGTGGTGGGACAATTTGCACAACTGGAGGGTGGTCGTTAATAGATTGTACTTTGCCTGGAGGCTGGCAACAAATTGGGTACTGCTGGGGTCTGTCCTCGGACCTGTCCCATGTAATATCTTTATCGGTGATCTGGAGATGATGGGCTGCACTCTCTTCAAGTCTGCAGGTGACAGTAAATGGGGGGATCAGTTGATGAGCTTGAGAGCAGGGCTGCCATTCACAGGGACCAAGACAAGTTGGAGGAACAGGCCAACAGGAGCTTTATGAAATTCAGTGGGGACAACTGCATAGTCAATAACCCCTGGGAATAGGTTGCCCTGCAAGGAGAGGCTGAGGGACTGGGCCTAGCTCAGCCTCAGGGAGAGACAGCTCTGGGTGGACTAACAGCAGCCCCCCAGTACCTATGGAGAGGTGAAGAGGGAGTTAGACAAAGGGCATTGTCTGAAACAAGCAAGAGAGGTTCAGATGGGATATGCGGAAAAGGCTTTTCCCTGGCGAGCCAGTGGGGCAGCCCTCCCATCCAGCCTGTTATCCCACGATAATTGACTGAGCACCGGCACGGGTTGCCCAGAGAGTTTGTGGAGTCTCCACCCTTGGAGATATGCAAAAGCCATCTGGATACGGATCTGGGAAACCCTCTCTAGATAATCCTGCTTTAGCAGGGGGTTGGACCAGATGACCTCCAGAAGTCCCTTCCAATCTCAACTATTCTGTGATTCTCTGATCCTATGATCCTATCTAGGGATGTAATTTTAAGAAAAAATGTACTATTAGAGACACTTTTGTTTTGTGTGTTCTAGATCCTTTAACATAGCCAGGTCCTTGAGACTGTAAATTTATCCTCTTCCAAAAATTTAAAAATTTGTTCCCAAGTAGTTACATTGCAAAGACTAGAATCGGCGTTTTCCACCTCTTATTATGTTTATGATGCAACCACAGTCCTGTCAGCTCTTGCTTTGTAATCACAAATAATATGTTGCTGACTGCACTCTTGCTGGATGACCTAAATAAGATTTCAGCACTGTTCTGCTGGTTACTGTGTGTACTTTTAGGTCTAGACTCAGTAAGTTCTCTGAACATTGGAGCCAGGGCCATGGCACACTTGTATCTTAAGTGTCTTGGAGTTTGCAAAGCAGTGTCGGCTGAAGTTCTGAGTTCCCACTACTTGGATAGTTAGTCAGTTAACCAAGAAACCTAGCGTAGGACACATATCACTGCACATGCACATCTGTATGCATGCATATGCACCATTTATAATTAATCAGTGATAAAGTTATTTTACATTTTATAAGAACTTTAACAAACTACTTATGTCTGATGTTAGAATACACTAGACCTAGCAGCAGATCTTCCAATTGATTCCAGCTATCAAATCCAAAATCATGGCTAAAACTCTATTTGGGTTTGAAACTTCTCAACTGTTTGCTCTTCAGTGTTCTTCCCTATTGATATTTCCATGTTTCAGTGAATGCTTTTGTCACAAATTGAGAGCTCAATAAAATATAATGCTCCATAAGAATACAGATTATATGAAGGCAAAATTTATTCCACGAGCCCAAGGGGATAATTTGCTTTTCATCTCTTCCTTCTCTCTCAAAATATAGAACTACCAATAAATGGTATGTAAAGGAGACCAGAGCAAACTGAAGAGTTAAAAGTTTGCAATTTATTAACTCGAGCATGAAAGTACAGAAAATAGGCAGGGACTCAAGTTAGTTGGGAAAGAAGTCTCAACCTATTGCATTAAAACATGGTTTGCACTCGTCTAATGAGTTTTCTACCAAATGAGGCATGAAACATACTGCCAGAATATAAAGTCAGTAAAATACCCAAATTACTGTATAATGTCATTATATGTTTTATCTTATTGGGGAGCTGGTACAGAATACATTACCCTTAAATTTACACAATCTGCAAACCCAGAAAAAAATGCTTTTTTTATGAATGTGCCATTCAGATCAGTTGCTAATAAAAAGAGATCAAAAGCTACTGAAATCCATAAGAAAAATATACATCTACAACTTTCGCAAGAACACATGAAAAGAATTGTTCAGTAAAGATGTCAGTTCAGTCTTCTATTTGCAGTCCTTGTTTATTCAGACCTATAGAAAAAGACACACAAAAGTAGGAAGTATAGCATCACACAGAAAATATTTTTTCCTAAAATGGTTGCAAATAATTAAGAACTGCAATATAATGAATTTAATGTTAGCACATATCAAACAATATGTAGAGATTTGCTTCCAAATTTAATCTTGATTACCTTAGAATGCTATGTTTTGTAAATATTTAAAGAGGGAGGACTGCCTTCCTTAGTAAGGAATTGTGCTAAGTTGCAAGTGGTATTTTTGCATAACTAAAGGAGTTGGTGATTAAAATTAAGAAAAAAGGAAAAATGATCTCGAGTTGTTTGTTCAGGGTCCTATTTCTGTTTCTGTCCCTAAGGGACCACTTTGCAACTGTAAGACAATTGGATGCTTTCAAAATTAATGGAATTTCTATTACACCTCATGAGGCTGGAATTTGTCTGCTCCAATCTCCTCAGACACAAGAGTAGATTGTCTGCTCAAGTATTCTCCCTCTGACTACTCTTGAATTCCATTTTTCAGTGGTTTCATCACAAACTACACCCAGAAGCTTCCTAGAATTGACTACAAGTCAGTGTATTGCATCAGTTACTGGAATATGACAAATTAAATCTTCATTTTTCCTAAATGCCGATAGGCACCTCTGAATCTTTCCTGCACAGCCAAACACTGCTTTAAGCACAGGCAGAGCTCTGCCTGTGCTGTCTAGGCTGGTTCACTCTTTTGCATCCTTTTGCTGTTATCTGTTGTTAAAACAGTCGTGTTTCCTCTCAACGCACAGTTTAACAGATGACTGTCCATCAGCCTCCTCAATGTCCCTTTATCTGCCCAAAGATACACTGACATTGACACACTGTGTTCGTTTTTAACATGTCCCAGGTGTTTTCCTTCTAGATGCCTTTGGAAATAGAGTGCTGTTGAACTCTGCGGCCAGCTATAACATTCATTAAAAATTAATTTCCTACTTGCCTGGTATTTTCCTGATTTATGTGAAGGCATTTTGGTGCCGCCTTGTGCACGGGTAGGTTTCCAGGCTTCACATCAGTATGTTAAATTGGAAGTAGGGTTGAGGGCCTGTAGTTTGGCCTTACCAATTAGTAATGTTTTTCTTTTCTGGGGGGAAAAAAACATCCTGTTACTTTCAAAGTATGTAATCTGATTTCTTCTGTTATATGGGTTTGTCTTAATGGAGCACTTTATCTTGGGGGAGGATGTCAGAGCGGAAGAGCTGGGCAAGGACCTAGGTCTCTTTTCCATGCCAGGGGACTTCAGAGGGCGAGGGAGCTGCCCTCTTCTGGGCCATGAGGAGGGAGGAGGCTTATTCGAGTTAAACTACCGGGAAGAGCAATGTCTTTATTTAAAATCTAATTTTTCTAATGTGCAGTCAAGTTAGGCAGTGCCAGTGTTGTATCAGCCTGCCCTGTGTACACGCTTGTTCTAACAGAGCAGCTAGCATCAGCGTTAAACAGAAATGCACCTTTGTTTGACACCATTTTAAAAAATTATCAAGTCTGCATTTTCTTTGAATACACAAACTGCACCTTAACATAAACCCCTGAAGATGGCAATTGTTGTTATTAGCATGCTATTTTACCTTAAGATGGTCAGGAGTCAATCACAGCACAGGCTGCCAAATATTTTTAAAAGTCTTTGACATTTGTGGCATGAGGTTTTTGCTATTGGACATTCTCTCCCGTATTATTTTTGGAGCAAAAATGTGATTGACACATCATCTTTTGGGTCTAAATCCAGCTTACTCTTCTCTTAGGTTTGCCTCAATTAATTCCTCTGTTCTACTCATGAACTAACTGCAGAAGGCTTTGTTTGTCACAGAAAAGAGGGTAATACCTCACCAGATGCAGGCATCTCCTAAGGCATGTTTCTTTGGTCTTCTTTTTCTGTCTTCCCTCACATAAATTGCAGTCTCCTCTAATGTCAGCGTTTCTCTTTTCTTTGACATTCTGGAGATGATACAGATGTCCATCCAATACACAAAGGATCAATGTGGCTCTGGGGGAAACCACACTAGAAAATGTAAGCAACTTCTCAGATACCTTAATGCAGGAAGAGCATCTGTAGGGATGAGCCAGCACTCTCTGAGCACAATGATTTCCATGCCCCATTGCTTTTGACCTCAGACTTTCCATAAAAGACTGTTACAACTGAGCATATGTTGAAGAATATTGTCAGTGCTACAGTTCACTGGACTTTCAGTTCAGATGATGCCATCATAGCTGACTGTTGATATTTAACACTGCAGATTCATAATTTTCATTTATTTTGTTGGAGATGAAGCTAAAAGCAACTGAATTTTTCCTAGCGTGAATAACTTCTCTCTGCTTTGGAAGTCCTCAAGAAGCATCATGTCACAGCACCTCAGCTCCCTGGGTATGTGCTATTTTTATTTGTGAATAGCTGTTGTTTACTGAACCTAAAGAGCTCTGAAATTTCATCTGTCTGGTTCTTCCATCACCTGTACTGCAGCCGTTGTTTCTGAGACACAGAAAGCTGTTTTAGTAATTTATTTTATATTTTTGCAGAACTGCTTAACTCAGAGCCTCCCCAGAGCCTTCTCCAGCTTTTGTCATTCTTATTGGGACAAAGTTTATTGGTTTTACATGGAATATGCAAGGGTGGTGACTTTGGTCTGTTCCTTTTACTGAAGTCTTATGATGCTCATCTCTCAACCCCTGAACTCTGCCTGTGCAAACACAGAGTCTTTCAGACAGACCTCTTCTCTGTGCTGGAGAAGAGGCCTGGCAACAAATGCTGGGCTCAGCAGACAGTGTGCATGTGGGGCAAATGGCTCAGAAAGCTGGCCATGTTGGGTAATTGGGACTAAATCTCTTGTCCTAGAACTTCTTCCTTCTGTACTCCCCCAGGGAGATACAAAATGAGATAGCCTGATGTTTACCAGAAGTAATTCTCCTCCAGTACAAGGGCTTGGACCAGTGAAAGAAGGTATCCCCTCACTTAGCCAAGTGGTGGGGAATCTGGCTCAGTGGCTTTAAGAACACTATCCTGCATGAAGCCTCCTTACCCCTCTGTGTCGCAGCAGGACTAGCCAAAATCCTAAGTGGACTACTCCAGATAGGTCCTTCTACAGCTTTCTCTTCCCTCAGAAGTGTCTCAACAACAATTTAGGATGGAGTTTGTCCATTTATCTTTTGAATCCTGACAGCTATTAAAATGTGGGATCCAAAATGAAAACTCTATTAAATAGCATATTTGTCCATCCACTAAAAAAATATTTCCAAGTGCAGGAAGATGATTTTTTGGAAATCAGCTCCTCCAGCAGAAGTCCTTTTATTTATGTATGCAGGTGTCTTAGATGGTGGATAAGGCTCGCACACTTCTGCAAAAATGTTCAAGATTAGTTAAGCTGGTCCTGGTGCAGGTTAATGGATTTCAAATACAAAGTAGCAAATTTAAAGAGCCTTCAGGCTTTTTCTGCACTGTGGTTTAGAATCAAACTTATTTTTCACAAAAGCTAAATTAAAAAAAAAACTTTCTTTTTTTTCTATTCAGCAAAATGTAAATTGCACTAGGTAATAACAATAATTGTCTATGAAAAAAAATGCTTCTTCACTTGGCACCATTTAGTACATTCTAATGAATTGTGATAATAAAGGCATCTTTCTGGTGCTTTATAGTATATGAAACTAATGCCTTGAAGGGACAATACAAAAGGATACAAAGCTGGTTGCAAGCAGTATCTTCTGAAAACATTTTTAAGGTAATTACATAGTAGACCGTAATAAATATCAATCAAAAAGACAGATACTATGTTTTTCCTCTTAGGTAAGATTAAGACATGTTTAGGTTCTAAATAACTAAGCATTTTAAGGGAAATATTTTTTATTGGTGGAAGGTTGAAGTTGAACAGCTAGTGGTACTGAGCTCTCCTCCTCTAAAGGATTAAAATTAATCATAAGTCAAATTTTGTAGTTAACAGTTAATGGGAACACAGGGGAGACTACAAATACATAGGTTGTAATATTTTTTGCTCCCCCGCTGTATATTGTAGTGGGAAATGGTAATTGGTGGGGAGCAGTACGCATGACCTAGAAGCCCACATTTGTCTCTGCAGGATGAAAGGGTATTAAAAACATAATGAGAGAGGAGAAACAAATGGATGGGGGCAGGATCTCAGTCTATTTCTATACTATTATTTTACCAGTAGACTGTATTCAGTGGTATGCTGAAGTACATCTGGAGTCAAAACCATGGGAATATGCAAGTTGCTTGCTTATAAAGTTTTGTGCATTGCACAGTTAAAAAATTACTGCAAGTATTCTGAGTGTCTTGAAGTTATTTCCAGTGATTTTAACAGTGTAAAGAGTTTTTAAAGGAACTTACAATCCTACAGTATGCTCAATGGATATGTATGTTGATAATACATCATTGGTAGGATATTGCTCAGTGAACAAAATAGAATAATGTTATTCTCTTCCAAATGAGAAAACAGAAATATGGAAATTGCCTTCGGGGATCAGACCATCAGTCCAGTATTTTGTCTAGGAGTTGTCAGTGCTAGCTGATTAAATGCCTAATCCTCTCCTCACCAACAACAATGAAACAAAACCACAAAGAAAAACTTGGCTATGCATATATTTCTACCACTATTTCTATATAACTACCATTACATAGAAATTGCCTTAAAATACATGTAAAATTGGCATTATATTCATGGCACTGTCAGAAAATCCCACAGAGGAGTTAAGAGAGGATCTTTTGGAGGATGATTAGATTCAGCAGTGAAACAGAAGCAAGGAACTGATCAGTGGTGGATGCTGGAGCTGCCCCCCAGCTGTGGGGTGGGATGTGTGGCCTGTAGGAGCGGTAGGAGCAAGGAGTGTGAGGAGTGTGAGGCAAGTAGCTTGCATTACTCTCAAATTACTCATGTATTATGATTGATTTGTTTTGAAGCAGTGTATTGGGAAGCTGTTCTGAGGAATAATGCATGCATAGTAACCACTGGTTCATTATCCCTCATTTAACAGTGGGCTTCAAACCAGTGAATACCTACCAAAATGCAAACTATTTTAAATTAGGATGTGAAATGTGCACTACAGGGACATTACTCATCTTTACAGAAGTTCCTGGCAACTCTGAAGTATATTCCTATATATTAATAAACTAGCGAAGAAGTAGAACGAAATTAACATCACACTGTCCTGGGCTTGAACATTTAATCTTTTTCTTTTCTCAAGGTCATTTCCATTACTGACATTTTAGTTTAATGTGAAATTGACTGTGTCCCACCAAAAATTCTATATTTTGTAATTAGATCACCAGCAGGCACAGTGGTAGTTGGACATATTGGCAAGGAATACTGATGCGGATTTCTTGCTGCAACTACATGCATGTGTATAAAGTTCAGCAACATGAGTTCTTTGTCTCTGAACATTGTACAATCAATATTCTATTACTGCAGCACGAGCTCTGCTGCATTGTAGCTAAATTAGTGTGTAAGGCTCAAGAATGCAATGATGGAAAGAATTCTAATTTCTATATATAAAATGCATGTAAGCTGTTTATTTTAGCTGTAACAGCTCTGTTCCAGTACCTGTTGCTTCAGATACTATTTGTTATGTAATTTCATTAAATAGGAGTTTGGGAAGTTTTAATTTGTTTTCCTTTTGAAATTTTTCAGAAATGATTTCGAAGAAGCATCATATTCTTCTTGATGATTTTGTTAAAATTCTTTCTGTTTTTTTTTTGCTTTGTATGATGAAGATGTCTACAGCATCAGAAGGTCAATTATACAGGCTTTGCTACAGATGAAACTCTTTTCTGGTAAAAAACTAAACAAACCCAAACCAAGAGGTTTGGGGATGACGGGGACGAGCTGCTCCCTGAGAACAAAGGGAATGGCGCAAAGCTGTTACAACGCAGATTGTAGGCAGCAGGCACTGCTGTACATCACCCCCACATACAAGCCAGGACGGGCTTTCTATAAATTCAATGCAGGCCGCTGTACGTTGCCTGCAGGAGCAGAGTGCCGAAGGTAGCAACTTCTTTCCTCACCTGAAAAGACCGCTGCTGCTGCTGTTGCTGCTGGGACGGTGCAAGGGAGATGCCCCTGTGGGCAGCACAGATTGCCCTGATGCCCCACTCCCTTCCCTGCCCCCTGCTTCCAACAGGGTCCATGACAAGCCCCCGCCCAGCCCCGCCAGGAGAGGTGCAAGGGGGAGCCATCCGAAAAGCTGGGGGTGAAGGTTGAAGGGCTGCATAGTGGCAGCGGGAGGGAAGCTCCTGTGGGAGGAGGAAGATAAAGACTCATTTGGGCATGACTGGATTTAGGAAGGTGGGTGAAATGCAGGTGATGCTGAGGCTCAGTCCCCATTTGGGAAGGAAAAGTGGCGTTCTGCTGGCGTGGGGTGGGAAGTGAGGAAGGCAGAGAAAGAACGAGAAAAGCCTTTACCTGTAGCACCCTGGGATTTCCCACAACTCTCATGACCAGTTTTGTCCAGAGTCTCTAACATCTCTTATCCACCCAACTCATTCTGCCACTACTGTTGAATTGGATTTTGAATTATTTGGTCATTTCTTTGGTGGATGGAAGTCAAGTTTGTCCACACAGCCTATAAGTCCTGATTTGACTCTGCTTGCTTTAACCACCTCATCTGTGCAGGTGTTTCACTGGTGTCTCTGAATGGATGCCAGGCTGCTCTGCTTTCTCCCTCCTCCATCCCAAATCCTGAGACAAAAATGCAAGGAAAGTGTTGTTTTGAGGAAGACAGAGTATATATCCTGTCACTCAGTTTCAAAGTGTCAAAGCACTACACCATAGGTTCAGTATTTGAGTGGAGTTCTCTTCTAAAACCAGAGCCTGCAGGGAGAGATAAAAAAGGACAATTTCACTGTGTGTGCCACTTAGAGGACAGCACTCAGCTCTCACCGCTGCCCTCCTAATGCTGGGAAAGTATTGGTGAAAGCAGTGCTGGTGCAATGTTAAGCTGTTCTGGAGAGTTTCCCTAATGACAGAACTCATAAGTGATAAGGCTGAGAGGACCTTGAAAGGCCATGGAGTCCAATCACCTGCCCAAAGGCAGAATCAACCATAGCTGTACAGTTCCTGACAGGTGCTTGTCTAACATATGCTTAAAGACTCCAATGGGAAGATATGACAAGGTCCTCCCCTATGCTGTACTTGTGCGTTACTGTACTACTGTGGCTTAACAGAAGCATTTGTCTATGCTGATAGCTGATACTTATGTTTATAGATCTTATTTGCCTTTAGTTTATACACGCTCTTTGCCTTTTTTTGCGACTTCGTGACATTGTTGACTCAAGTTCAGATGGTAATTCATAACACAAAATCCTTTTCTCCATGGTGACGGCTGAAGTGGTTATTGTACACTCTGTATTTATATAGTGGATTATTCTTACTTAAGCACAGACGTTTATTTATTTGTCCTGACTGCAGTGTATCTTTTTTCTTCCTGGCCATTTTTCATATTTGGTAAGAGGCTTTAGAATTCTAATCCTGTCTTCTGGTGTGTTTGCAACCCTTCCTGCGGCACATCTAGTATGTATTCCTTCATCCAAAATATCAGTGCAAGCATTAAGTTGTGCAAGCATAAGACCGAGGGCAGACCCCTAGGGAATCCATTAGATGCACCTCTTCAGTGTGGTAGCGCACCTTCTAATGTGCGCTTGCTTATGGGAGTCATGTGAGGCAGTGTCAAAAGCAGTACTGAAATCAAAGTATTTCAAAGGTAGTGCTTCTCCCCATCTGTGAGAACCATTACTCTGTCACAGGAAGAGAGGAGATTATCTTGGCTTGATTTGTTCTTGACTGCTATTTATCTCATTGTTGTTTTCTAGGGGCTTACACACCAATTATTGCCTTCAGTTTTTTTCTAAGAAAGAAGAATGTCATCATTGCATTTGCCTTATTTCCTGGAATATCTCTCCATCCTCCATGAGCTCTCAGTGACAACTGCTAATACTTCTGAGGTTGTTCAGATACTCCTTTTTCACACATGAGAGTGAAATTCATTAGGCCCAGCTGATGTGAAAACAGCTAATTTATCAAAGCATTTTCTAGTCTGTTCTTCCCCTGCTGCATCTGAGTTCTTACTCCTTTCTCACTGCTGCTAGTTACACTAACTGCCTGACATGAGAGTGGCATTTTTTTCTTTCTTTGCAACATTGGACCATAAATGCCTACTTAACCACAGAGCAGGAAACCTTTCCCTGGGCTTCCATTTCAATACATTTGTTTTCTCTTGCTTGTAAGATCTCATGTGGGACCTTGGTCTTTGCACTTTTTTAATTTTGTCTGCGTATGCTCTTACAAACTCTTCTGTATCAGTTCGGTCTAATTTACAGTTTCTGTGTGATTTGATTTTAAGATCACTGAAGGACTGATCATTTACCCACATACCCTTGTTCAGTTTATTCTGTTTTCTACACTGAGATAGTTTCCTTTTCTTTAAGGAACTTTAGATTTAGTAGATCTTAGATATCAGTTCTCAGAATTTCTTAAAATTTGCCTTTTTCAAGTCTGTTTTCCTTAATTAGCCGGACAGTTCTGCTTATCTATGTCCTGGTTTCGGCTGGGATAGAGTAAATTTTCTTCCTAGCAGCAGGCATAGTGCTGTGTTTTGGATTTAGTAGGAGAAGAATGTTGATAACACACCGATGTTTTAGTTGTTGCTAAGTACTGCTTATGTTAGTCAAGGACTTTTCAGCTTTCCATGCTCTGCCAGGTGCACAAGAAGCTGGGAGGGGGCACAGCCAGAATAGTTGATCCAAACTGACCAAAGGGCTATTCCATGCCATATGACATCATGCTCAGTATATAAGCTGGGGGGGAGAGTTGGCCGGGGAACAGTGATCGCTGCTCAGGAACTGTCTGGGTATCGTTTGGCAGGTGGTGAGCAATTGCATTGTGCATCACTTGCTTTGTATATTATTATTACTGTTATTATTCTCATTATTATATTGTTATTATTATAATTACTATTTTACTTTATTTCAATTATTAAACTGTTCTTATCTCAACCCAGGAGTGTTTCTCACTGTTACTCCTCTGATTCTCTCCCCCATCCCATCGGGGCAGGGGGAGTGAGCGAGTGGCTGCGTGGTGCTTAGTTGCCGGCTGGGGATAAACCATGACAATTTATTATTTTGTCTATGCTGTCACCCAACCTGCATTTGAAATGCAAAGTAATACCTACTGCTCTTTTTCCCTGTGCACTTCTCCTGTAGAAGCTGTACTTAGAATCATAGAATCACAGAATGGTGTGGGTTGGAAGGGACCTTTAAAGGTCAACTAGTTCCAACCTCCCTGCCATGGGCAGGGACATCTTCCAATAGACCAGGTTACTCAAAGCCCCATCCAACCTGACCTTGAATGTTTCCAGGGATGGGGCATCTACCACCTCTCCGGGCAACCTGTTCCAATATTTCACCACCCTCATTGCTAAAAGGCCTGTCCCCATCTTTCTTATAAGACCCCTTTAAGTACTGAAAGGCTGCAATAAGATCTCCCTGGAGACTTCTGCAGGCTGAACAACCCCAACTCTCTCAGCCTTTCCTCATAGGAGAGGTGTTCCATCCCTCCGATCATTTTTGTGTCCCTCTTCTGGACCCACTCCAACAGGTCCATGTCTTTCCTGTACTGAGGACTCCAGAGCTGACCGCAGTACTCCAGGTAGGGTCTCATGAGGGCAGAACAGAGGGGCAGAATGACCCCTCTGGACCTGCTGGCCACGCTTCTTTTGATGCAGCCCAGGATGTGGTTGGCCTCTGGGCTGTGAGTGCACATTGCTGGCTCATGTCCAGCTTTTCATCCACCAGTACCCCCAAGTCCTTCTCTGCAGGGCTGCTTTTAATCACTTGTCCATGCTTATGTTCTAGCCAAGTGAACCAGTTCACTAGGTCTTTTGCAGCAATTAAATCAGAAGTGTAATCTCTTTAAGACTTCCTTCTCCTGCTTATTCACTAAAATTCTTGTATTTCTGTATGGACGTCAAAACTCATTCCTTGTAGCTTCATTATGAATAAACCTATTACCTAAATCATGAGCCCTTCCCCTGAGTACCTTATGAAGTACTTACTCATAAGTGTTGTTGCAGCTGTGAAGTCCCTTCTTTTTGCCTTCTTTTCTTTGGAAAGGAGCATCGCACAGTGTTTCTATGCTCTTCACAAATGTGAATCCTAGAGCCTTTTTCCTAATGGAAGGCGAGATTTCTATGAAATGACATGATCAAGGCTCTCAGAAACCTGCTACCCTGGTGAGAACTGCATTGAACTCATGGATCTCAGTGGCTCTCTGAGGCTGTAATTTGTAAACCTAGGTTTACGAATATTGAAAACTAAAACATAGAGTGCCAAAGGATCCTAAAAATTGTGAACATGTTTTTAATATTCTGACATTCTGCTGTCTAGCAGCACATAATTACTAATAGTTAACGAGGCAGGAGAGGTATTAAAAGTTTTGTTAGCACTTGTTTGATGTGAACTATCTAAATAAGTTCATTTCACCCCTCCTGTGCAGATAACACCTTTCTACCATACCATCATTTATTTATTTTTATTGATTCACTCACTTCACAGAATTACTGGGTGAGAGAAAAACACCTATTTGCAATCTAATCAAGCAAACAAATATAATTATAGCTATCTGGTGTTTTCTTACTTGCAGTTGTCTTATCTGTCTTTGCCTTGATTGTTTTCTTGTTTGCTAATCATAAATTCAGGAAAGTGAACTTTCACTGGAACCCCCTCTCCCCAACAGATGCTAGACTAAATGCTTAAAACAAATAAATTATAACAACCGGAAGATCAAGACCAAAACCCCCATAATTTTTAGCTGGAGATTGTCCTTATGTTATATGTCTGCAGTATCTGCCACAGGGCACAGGCACTGGCTCATCTGCAAGGGCTGCTAAGGTGAAATTATTTGTTTTATGTAGGTTTCAAACAACTATCACTGAGCAGGCTTACAAAATGCTTTCCAAGGACACTATGGCCACTTGTAATGTATTTAATGAAACAGGCCAAAGACTGTTCTCTGACCCTCACAGTGTGGTTCCTCTCGCCATATCTGACCTCACTTCTGCCCCAAGATGAGTTTGTTGTGTTCAAAGTATCTATGTGGATGAGTCCCAAGGATGTACCATCCTCCAAATGATGCCTGTGTATTACCTAGGAGAGTACTGGCTGGCATGAGACAAAGCCATGCTAGGAGCATTCAAATAGCTAAACAAAACAGACATATGAGCTAGGAAACTACTTCTACACCCACTGCTTTTTTGCAAATCCAAGAAAATGTATCTCGTCAAGATGCTGTTAGTTATTCAGTGACGTCCTTGCTGAATGGGAAAGCTGCTTTCACTGTTACAAATGAAAACTTCGTTTTAAATAACTTTTAAAGCTCTGGTTTTCCAAAAGTTTTACCTAACACATAATTGGAAGACAGTGATTTTCCTAGAAGAGTGAAGAATTTAATGACGAGTTGCTATTTTTTTAGTAAAATTCAACAGTAACAACTGTGTATTTCATCACAGTGGACAAATAAATGTTCAAAAAACAATTTATGTTTAGAACAACAGCTGAATATCAAGAGAAAAATGGAGAGAGCTGTCAGCTTCTTCCCAGGCCATGTTTTAAATGAGAATAGACAAAACACTAAAAACCATACTGTTCTGTTTATGCAGGGCAGTGAAACAAAAATGACGTATTAGATTTTGCATTTATATCTCTTTAACCTGAGTGATTCAACTCTCAGATTCGGGATAAAAAAAGTTTATGTGTAGAAATAAATGAACAGACATGGTGTTTTTCTGGATTTTTTAAAAATTTATTTAGCATTTCATATTTTTAGCTTGAACAAATTTATGTTTTTGACATGATACCACTGAGAAGGACAATTTTTTTGTTGCAGGAGGGCCTGGGAGATATAGACCAGAGCTACATATTGCTTGGTACAGCATTCTGTTCTCAGCAGTTGTTTTGATTATGTGGGACTTTGTCTAAAGCTTAACAATATTGGTGGAAATGAGTGCAAGCCTGAAATGAAGCACCAGCTATTAGAAAAACTCCTTCCCCACCTTTGGCTTTTTCCTCTTGTGGCATATCAAGCCATCCCATTTATGTAGATCAAAAAAGTTCTCTCCCGTTTGGTCCTACTCAGCCTTTTTCTCCTGCCAATGTGACATGGGGCCCTGCCTTGTTCTGTTAGCAATGTTAGCCTTGATCATCTGCTCTCCTGCATCCCCCTGGATGTGAATACCTGTGTGCATTGTGCTGCACTGTCCGTGTGCTTAAAGAAGAAAACTCATATGGTGGTTTCATTTTTCTAATGCCATATTCTCCTTCATCTGTGACTGAGAATCTCGTTTTTGTCACCTGATTATGCCTGGGGGCATAATATTATGAATTACCATTGCTGGTTGCTAAGAGTAAAGCTATGTGGCGGGGCTTGAGCCAGTCTGGAGGTTCAGTGATGCCTCCAGGGCAGTAGGACCCCTTTCCTCTCTGTCCCATTTTCCTCCCTTTTACCTATAGTTCCTCATCTTGCAATCCTGACCTCTCTGTGCTTCCTCTGATCTTACTCCAAGCCAATGCAAACTTGCTCAACTAGTAGAAAATCAATCCAGTGAAAAAAAGTGCATTTTTTTCTTCTATGTTAGTGAGTTGGTTACTGCTTGTTCGGATGTGCTCTAGAGATAGCATGGTGGGGGCAGGAAAGATGATGTAGGCAGGAATGTGTGTTTGCATGGGGACTTGGACTTCCTTTTTGATCACAGCAAATATTAAATAAGCTCATCTGTATCATGTAACCCCATACTCAGAACTGAATCAGACACATGCACAATTTACTTACATTGCATCAGTTGAATGGCAGTAAGATACAATAAACTCAGACATGGATGAGACCTTTATATTAGCTCCAGTTATTTGAATAATAACTCTCTGATAAATGCAACACTTGAACTTTGCCCAAATTCCCTTGTTCAGTAGGTTATTTGGAGTTGTAGCCTTTGGTCAGCAGAAAAATCAATGAAAGAATTCCAGTCTACGTAATTTGGCTAACAGCCTTGTGCTTTAACTTAGATGCCCCTCATGCTTAGTCAGATAAAATTTGTCACTGGAGACATTAGCCTCTTTCCATTGATGAGAGAAGGGACTTTGACCTTTACATCTGGAACAGTGAAGGAAATGCAGATTGGGTGCCTAAGGCTGGGTGATTGGATCCTACTCATTGAGCATTCAAATAAAGATAGTTCACAGAAACAGAGAAAAGCTGAGGTTGGAAGGCACCTCTGGAGATTGCTTAGTCCAAAATTGCTGCTCAGGGCAGGGGCACCTAGAGCTGGTCAGGGCTGTGTCCAGTCAGGTTTTGAGTATCTCCAAGGATTGTGACTCTACAACTTCTCTAGGTAATCTGTTCTAGTGTTCAATCACTCTTACAATTAAGAAGTTCTTTCTTATTTTTAAATAGGCTTTCTTGTATTTCACTGTGTGTCCATTGCCTCATGTCCTTTTACTGGGCACCACTGAGAAGAGTCTGGCTGTTTTCTTTAGTCCCTCCCACCAGAGATTTACACACCTCATTCATAAGATCCCTGTGAGCCTTCTCTTCTCCAGGCTAAACAGTCCCAGCTCTCTCAGCCTCTCCTTGTGTGATGCTCCAGTCGTTTAGTTACCTTTGTGGCCCTTCACTGGACTTAACTCCAGCATGTCCATGTCTCTCTTGTACTGGGAAGCCCAGAACTGGACCCAGCACTCCAGATGTATCTCACCAGTGCTGAGTAGAAGGGAAGGATCACCTCTCTCAACCAGCTGCTTATGCTCTTCCTCATGCAGCCTGGGAGGACTTTGTCCTTCTTTGCTGTAAGGGCACTTTGCTACCTCATGTGCAGCTTTTTGTCCACCGGGACCCCATGGTCCTTCTCTGCAAAGCTTCTTTCCAGCCAATTAGTTCCCAGCATGTAACTGATGCAGAAGGTTCAGCAAAGCCCCTCTTCCATGCCAGGGAGTTATTGTCGATGCATTCCAGAAGCCTCCTGGATTGCTTGTTTCCTGCTGTACTATTCCTCCAGCAGATGTTGGGGTGGTTCAAGTCCTCCATGAGGACAAGAGCCTGTGAGTGTGAGGCTTCTTCCAGTAGCCTGAAGAAGGCCTCATCTACTACTTTTTTATGATCAGGTGATCTGTACCACAATATCAATAAATTAGTTTAGATGATAATTTAAAAACAGGTAATTTCATTGCAGTATGCAAACATTTTAGATGTTTCCAGAAGGAATCGTTCTCTTGCTAATCATCAAAAAAAGTATAAAAGAAAAACTGAAGAATGAAATATGAGTGGCACAACTGGATAAGAGGTTCCTAAGAAACCACCTGATTTCTTAGGGGAGCAATTTTTTTTTTTTTACTATATGTCGTTATAATATATCCTTAGTATATCCTAACTACATTATTGATTAATAATTTAAAACAAAACTTTCCAGGGCAAGGAACAAGTCTTCCTTTCTGTTTTGTATGGGAA
The DNA here is from genome assembly GCF_030463565.1 of Pelecanus crispus. Taxonomy (NCBI): domain Eukaryota; kingdom Metazoa; phylum Chordata; class Aves; order Pelecaniformes; family Pelecanidae; genus Pelecanus; species Pelecanus crispus. The sequence continues at coordinate 75,264,458 of NC_134645.1, read as the reverse complement.
TTGCATTGATGCTGTAAGCTCTTAACAACTGTGCAGTTAGCTCAACAAAAATGACTGAATCTGTAGAGTAACTGTGTAAACTCTACTCGTCCTTGAATTTTTTCTCATTTAAATATTCTGTGTATGCAAGATAGTCTACAGAGGACAATGCAAATACATGCATAGTGCATAAACAGTGTGACATAATAGAAATGAAAGGCAGGAGATAGGATAAAAGCCATCAAATCAGATAAAAGATGGTAAGCAATATAACACAGGGCAATAGAATTAGGATGATGAAATACTGTACTAGGAAGGTAAAATGATTTGATAGGTGGGATGTGGTTAATGAGGCAAGGCTTTATAATTGCAAAACTAAAATATTAGGACAAGGCAATGGATAGGAGGAAGCAGGACAGCAGTGACTGAGAAATCCTAGCAGTAAGGTTTTTAATTCTTCACTGTGGCACCAATAATTCTTGATAGCTGTTGCTTTGAGATTCATGCAGATTTGAAAACTTTAGCTCTAATTGCTTGGTTTGTGTGGTTTTCTTCTATTTTCCTCTCCAGAACAGTGATATTGTGTCAAACAGGGAGCTCAATGCCATGACGGATTGGCTAGGGCAGACCTAGTTGAAGTGGTTTAAGACATCACTGTAGCCAAGCCCTCCACTCCTCTGCAGTCTGTTCCTCACCTGTTTGAGGTGTGGGAGCACCAAGTGTAGGTAAAACCAGACACTCCGTGTCTGACTAGAGGTCTGGCTGTCTCCACATTGTGCTCTCAGCAGTGGCCAAGTGCTGGGATGGATATGTGATGGCACCTGGTTGTCGCTGTTCACATCCCAGGACGGACAAGTTTGCACTGGCACATCAGGCTCAGTTGCAGCCAAGAGGGAAGGCATTGGGCTCCTTCGTGCCCCATGGTGGGCAGGGGTGAGCCAAGGAGAGGCAGGAAGCGCAGTGGAAGATGTTCTTTTGCTTTAAACACATGAGCGTTTGTTTAAAACTAATGAGAGATTCAAAACAAGCCTCCCTGAGGAGAGCAGATCATGAAAGGAGATATTACTGCAAATGACATAGTATGAGTGACATCCTGTCAGTGCAAAAGTCAGTGATAAATGGCCATCTCCTTATCCATAAAATCTACAAAGAGCATATGTTAGTGTGTGGCTAACAACCTGGTTCTGAAAACATGCAGGGGGAAACTTTTAAGTACCTCATTTCTTCCAAATAATTAAAGGAAACTGGTTTTCTTAGGTGTGTAAAAGTTTCTGGGTTTGAAACCCAACAGTTTATTGTATGGGATGTGTTAAATTGGTAGAACTGGGCGTTTAATTTTACACTTACATTAATCTCTGTTATGGAAACGTAGGAGGACTGTGTGTCTCTAAAGGCAAAAGTGGTGTGAATACCCCAATACTGTGAAGTCATGAAAAAAGCTGCATATGAGTTGATCAAGGTTCCAGTTAAACATGAAGGTACCTATTTTGGTAAAGCTTACATGTCAAAAGCATTGAACGTTCAGTCTGGAAAAATACCTAAAGAATATGAATATGTTTTCCAACCACCTAAGATGACTGCAAACCCAAATTCTTGGGACTTCCTGTTTCCAAAAGTGCTGAGCATGCCATTAGGACCAGCTCTTGCTTTAGTTTGGCTCTGATCTTGTGTATTTTTCCAGCACCAGAAAATACTGGAAATCAAATGGAAATTAAAAGCTGAAGGTGGGAGCTTTTTGAAAAATAGAACCCAAACCCAAAGCCCATTTTTAGTTTTGGATGAAGACTTAAGCTTGGTATTTTGCATACTCTCAGTTTCTAGCTCCCTTTCCTATGCTGTCACACTATTTGCTGTCATGAAATTAGAGAAAAATGGAGAAGAACTGAGGAGGTGGACAGTGGAAGCACTGTTTCTGGTAGCAAATAGAAAGAGATATTAGTGGATATGGGGAAACTCTCTAGGAAAGAAATTATAAAAACCAATGTATGGTAATGATTTCTGGGTAGTGATTATGCAAGTCCTTTATTTCTGTTTTGATAATACTCCTCAGTGAGAGTATAGGGAATGACATAATTTAGAAAAATAAGCACCCAGTTGTGATTTAGACATGGTATCAAGTCCCTCTGTGCTTCCTGGTTCAGGAAATATCAGCCATTAGAGGACTAGGTGAACATGAAGCACAAGGACATTCCTGTCTGTAATTTTGTGACATTGACAGTGTTTCACAGCGGTCCCTTGTACCTACAGCATCATGCCCAGAGCAGATGGACACCAACGCAGCCAGCTCAGTTGCCTTGGCATTGCCCGACTGGTTAATAGGTTTCAGCCTTGCTTTTGTCTATTACAAATTAGGGACACCTATAAAATTACCAGATTCTTCACCAGTATAAGCCTATAGCACAGCATGTAAAAGTCTGAGCTGGGCAGCCTGGGCCTTGGTGTCTGCCCGATTACAGGACTATCCTTGAATTTAGAGAACACAGCTACAGGAAAAAAGGCAGAGGCTGTGTGTTAACATATGTAAATAATGATTGCAGATATAACTCATGTATATGGTGTAAGAGCCTAACATTTCTTAAAAGCAGGGATCAACGCAAGTATTTTCTCTGCCCTTTCTTTGGCAAATAAATAAGGATTTCTCTGTCCTCTGATTTCCCAACTAGGTCTTACCCAACACTGGGAAGGGTTTGCCGTCAGTACACTGACAAAATGTTCTAATGTAGGTGCAGATTTATCAGCAAAGGGAGATTGCTTGTACTACTTATACCAATTCCCTGAAGAAAATAACACTGGCAACCTATCCTGTATCCATGTTTTTGTTACTATGATTAAGCTTGTGCTTGGATTTTTTGGCATAGGAATGAGCACAAAATAACACTGCTTTAACTGATAATCTATACTGACATTTAAGTTTTGCCTTGGAGGAAAGTACCTCCTTGCCCTCCCACCTTGACTTCTTAATCTGAATTTCTTACAAATGTAGAAAAAGCTTCCACTATTTTCTTGACACTTTATTTTTGGTGGTGCATGTTGACTTTTCTCATTTTAACTTTCAGTAAATGGGAAGAGAACAGAAGTTAGGTCTATAGAAACAGGGACAGGAAGGAGGCATAATGTTGCCTTATTCCCTTGTACTACCAGTCCTAACATCTCTCTTTCCACTGTATATATCAGTGATCAGGAGCAGAAACAAGATTATTTCTATGTTTGTGAAGCAGAAGCAGAGGATGCATATTTAGAGGCAGAAATATTTCAGAATAAAGAAAAAGAAGCTTAAAGATACTTACTTTAACCTGCCAGTAACTTTTATTTGAGTAAATAACTTCTCAGCCTTTTGTTACCAAGTTTATATTTAGCCCAGGATACAGCTATTGCCTTGAAATGAACTATTGATTTATCTTTCAAATAATTTTTATTATATCACTTCTAGGATTTTGCAATAAGGAGACTTAGAGAAAGTAGAAGGACTTCATCTAGCAAAATCAGGACCGCATGTTCTTCTGTCCTTTAAGATCAAACATAGATTAGTCTCCTGCGTTTGCTTCACCCCTCTATGTAAATATGTAAAAACACAGACTGGATTATTAAGTTTACCTTGTTCAGTCACTCTTGTGACACTGATCCATATGTCAGCCTCCTAGAGTTCTGTAAAAGATAAGATTAGTAAGGAAATAAAGTTCAAGGGTCAGAGCTTTGGTAAACAACTAAAGCCGAAGGAAGTCCATTGAGGTGAAATTGCTTAAAACAGACATGTCAAGTAGCCATTTAAATTTCAGACCTTAGATTTATACTGCAAATAGGCAGAGAGGAAAAACAAACCATGCAATGTGTCCCTAATTCAGATATCCCAGTGAATGAGAAGAACTTTTATGAGACTTCTCGCAAGCTTTCCAACTGCTGTGCTCTTGAGATATTGGTCTGTCCTTCAGCTGGCATTCTGCCTTTGGGCTTTTTATCACTCGGACAATACTTTTACCTTGCATAGGACTGGCTTGGGCAGGGTGCTGGCTCCTATCCTTACTGATAGTTCTCTCTAAAAGATTATGCTAATGCTATTGCATTAAGGAGAAGTGAGATTGCATTCTTCCCGAGGGAGAAACAAATGGCCTTGCAGCCCTTTGCTCATGCACAACCTTTTGCAGATGTAGAAGGAGTTGCAGGGACAGTGCCCATGACTGCAACAGCTGTGGGAGCAATATGAACTGTAGCTGCATCCCTGGAATTAAGGGGAGCCACAGGGCTTGGGAGAGGCAAAAAACATCTGGCACCTTGACTGGGACTATGCTTAGCAGCTGCCATGCTCCACCGTTCACTTCACTCCTGGTTACTTGCCCCATATGAGTTGCTTTTCTCTTGAATAGCCAAGTAAAATGCTTTGCCCATTGAGTAGGTTTAACTTTAAGAACATAGTGAATATACAGATTTCTGAGGACTGTGTAGATTTTGAATTCTGAGAGCGGATCCTTTCTGAAGCTCTGGAACACAGACAGAACCAGGTCTTGTTGCTGGCAAGAGTCTTCTGGAATTTCTACTGGTTTAAAAGGAATTGGGGATCACAGGAAGCGAAGAGGAAAGAAATACAGTCTTCCTTTCAGAGCTGTACATCTCTAATTCCCTTTGACCTTTTGCTCAGCATTTTATTAAATGTGTGGATGTAGACTGGATGTGCTGGTTTTGGCTGGGGTAATGTTCTTCATAGTATCTAGTATGGGGCTATGTTTTTGATTTGTACTGAAAACAGTGTTGATAATTTAGGGATGTTTTAGTTATTGCTGAGCAGTGCTTACACAGAGTCAAGGCCTTTTCTGCTTCTCATACCGCCCCAACAGCGAGTAGGCTGGGGGTGCAGAGGAAATTGGGAGGGGAAACAGCTGGGACAGCTGACCCCAACTGGATATCTCACACAATATGATGTCATGCTCAGCCTATAAAGCTGGGGGAAGAAGAAGAAAGGGGGGGATGTTTGGAGTGATGGCGTTTTGTCTTCCCAAGTAACCGTTATGTGTGATGGACCCCTGCTTTTCTGGAGATGGCTGAACACCTTCCTGTTGATGGGAAGGAGTGAATGAATTCCTTGGTTTGCTTTGCTTGTGTGCGCAGCTTTTGCTTTACCTATTAAACTGTCTTTATCTCAACACACGAGTTTTCCCACTTTTACTCTTCTGATTCTCTCCCCCGTCCCACCACAGGGGAGTGAGTGAGCGACTGTGTGGGGCTTAGTTGCCGGCTGGGATTAAACCATGACACTGGACTACCTAATCAGAGGTGGTTTGCAATAACTCTGTGCTGGTGCTACGTGCTTCAGTCTACCTCTGTAATCTTGCAGACCAGGATACAAGGACTTGGTGGTGTTATCATTCATAAGCAAGAAGCTATATAAGGTCAGTTTCATGCTTCTTTTAAGATTTTCAGAGGCAGCACTCCAGCTACAATAAATGCTGTATCAGTTCATTGCACCGAAGCAACACTGTAAAAATAGTCTCTTAGCATTAATATTTACAGTTGTGGTTACAGGGGGAAAGTGCCTTATACTCATTACTCAAGACTGATTTCAGCAGAGTGTTTCAGTTAGAGATGTACTTTAACCATAATCTCAGACCCAGATAACCTAGATCTGAACATCTCTTAAATGTTAGGATGTTTAATCCTACTGTGACTTTCACAGTGAGTCTCCTTTTCATAATGAGTCAGACACTCAGTTTAAAGATACTCCCATATATAAAAGTCCAGCTCTAACTCCCTGCCTTGCTGTTACTTCTACAGATTTAAATCTAGCTCTGATAATTGAGGCTTAGGCAGCACCTATGCTGCTGAATTAAACAATGCCACAGCATTCCCAGGCACTTGCTGGAATAGTCCCTGGCACTTTTTTGACCAGAATAACTAGCATTTTCTGAAACAGTTTCCAGGCGCAGTGTGAGGCTTAGCACACGCCAGGGACTGTACTTGTTACAGCAGTTTGGATGACCTTGTTTTGGAGGCTAAGAGAACTTAGTAGAAAAGACATGGCCGCATTGTGCCAGCTGATCTCAGAGCCAGAAAACAGGCACTGGCATGTTTCCTTTACTGGTATAGATATAGATATAGCCTCAGGGTTTTCATCTTTGGCTCTGTGATTTGTTAGGAAATGTTTTCCTTTGTATAAGACAGCAAGATGAATCACTTTATCTGTTTGTTTATGACTTGGAACTGGGTAGAAGCTAAAGATATCATGATACTTTTCAACAGAAAAACAGGAAGAGCCCACATGTCCCAGGTTATGTTTTCTGTCTCGGTTGGTTGTATTTGAAATGTGAACTACCTTTCTTTAATCATAGTGCTGTTACTGTTCAGTTGTCTACGTGTCAGGGTGATTTGCCATATTAGAAGGGTGGCAGGCCAATGAAAAATTCTATTTGATTCTCTTTTGTTCAATTCTGTGCCCACTATTTGTTGTTTTCATAGGATATTTAAATCCATAATTTCTGAACGATCTCATGAAAGAACTGTTCTTAATGCCCAATACCTACTAATATTAAGCAAGACATGAAGATAGTTTCTCTCTCATAAGGAGATACTGTTGAAACAATGAAAGAGATATCTGTATTTGTACCTCTGAGGCATCACAGGGCCAAACAGAAAGTTTCACTATTTATGGTGATGAAGTGAGTCAGACAAATTGAAATTCACCTTTGGTATTCCACTGAAAATTTGGGTTGTTTTATGTAATATCATGTGGCTATTTGGAGGGCCCTGTCAATCCCAGCAGTCTGGCGGGAGCTCAGGACCATCTGCCTGGAGACACTGGAGGGGTTTGTCCCTGTTGCTGGAAGCTGATGAAGGATGTGCTGGGAGGGGTGACACTTTGGTGTAGTTCATTCCACAGTGGAGAGAGCGAGCTGTGGCAAGCTGATGTGAGCTCAAGGTATGACTCCTGTCTAGGAGAAGTGCAGCTGATCAGATTATAGGGCTCCCTTCCCCTCAGTTACAACAGTGTCAATCTGAAATTTCAGGACATTTATACTAGTGAATGGAAGGAAAAAACTGGCCCATAGCAAACAGAAAAGCTTCGGGTCATGTAGCCCATTGCTCTGTTAATTCAAGATTATAGCTCTTGAACATCAGTCTTGAGCAGATTAACTGGCTCAAATAAAAGGGCTTTTACTCCTTCCCTTTAGGGGATTTTCCGTTGTTAGAAGTAACTTTCATTTGATCTTTTTTTAAAAAACTTGACTTGACTTTCTTATTTGCCATCATGTTATCCTCCATAACTCTTTCTACACCATGCCCTCCAAAAGGGAGACAATAGATCCCAAACCAGCCAATTCTCAAATCTGGACTCAGTACAAGATCCAGATTTCACAGGCTAGTTTGAAGCGCTGGGATGCAACTGTGTCCTAACTGTGTCGTCACTTGGCAACACATAGTTAGCTCTTTCTCATCTTCCTTTTTCAGTTCCCTGTCATGTACAACGAGAAGATAGAATACGCAGGATGTTAGACCTGCTCAAGCAAGTTTAATGGTATTTTAAGTTGACTTTGTTCATGGGGGAAGAAGATACATTGGTTTAAATAATGAGATTAATAGGAATATTTACAGATGGTTTCAAATTTGGATTCCACACATTCTCCTTTTTGTTCTGACAGTCTTCTTGCTTGTTTTAAGTGCATATTTCTGAATGGCAAACATAATAATAGACAAATCTTTCCTCAATTGGCAAGGTAAGCAGGATGTTATAATGGAAATGATCAGTTTAAACTAATATGCAACGGTAGTGGAAAGGCAGAGGTCTGCACTGCGGCTTAGCATGTCCACCTTGAATACCAAGGAAGCCTTGCATTGAGCACCACCTATTCCGTTGCAGAACTCAGAGCTTTAGTTTTCACCAGCAGTCTGATGACAGAAGAGATGGGCTTGAACAATCAAAGCACTTAACTTTTCTTTTTTGAGAAATAGTCAATCTCTGTAAGTGTTGTGCTTAATTTGCTCAGTCTATTTTACAGCATTTGCAGACTCCCAGTGGCAAGGCAGGCCTGCACCATGTTGAGCCATGGAGCATGATAAAAGCATGTTAATGAGCTGTGGGTATCTCGGTTTTTTTTTATACCCAACAGGTCTTGAAAAGCAGTCTTGTATGAAATGTTAAATGCCCATTTTAAAAAAAAGTGTCAGTGGGCACCAAGTCTCTGGGTATTGGCATACATGATGCTCTCATCTGCTGTCATTGTATGCTTGGGCACCTAGGAATGATTGATTTACTACCATGCTCATCACTGTAGAAGGAGCTCTTAGACATGTTTGTGATTTCAGTGTTGTATCCCTGTTGTCTTTCTGTAGGCTTGTGTTCACAGCTGAAAAGGTGTTTGTTTGTTTTAACTTGCACTCAAGTAAAAACTAAGGTAATACTAAGGTAAAAATCCAACCCAAAGCAGGCCCTTTGCTTTCATCTGCAGGAAAAGGTTGTCAGGCTACTGTTGTACCTCAGTATGTTCCTCACATCCTACATTTCCAACTAGGTTTCAGGCACCTGCAATTCCTCACTTCTGAAACACTCTGATATTTGACCAGCATCCTTCTTCATGCAGAGCCATTGTCATTTAGCGATAGAGAAAAGCAGTAGAGAAAGGTTTCTGAAACAGCCATGTGAATATTTTGTCTAATCTAATCTCATGCTTCACTGTGAGCAAAGCTAGATAAGCTTCCCTCAAAGTGGCAGAGCAGAACCTGCTGCCAGCTGCTGAGAAAGGGTGTCTGTATGGGTGCGAGAGCCTGACTGACTCTCCTGACCCTCTTTGAAAGACTCTGTGTCCTTCCACCCTTTGCCCTCCAACTATGTTTCTAACTATTGTCTTGCTCAATTTACCCATGTGCTGGATCCCCCTGCTGAATTGGCTTTGGTGCTGTTAGGGCCATAGTGAACTGTATGAAAGAGGCTCCCTCTTTTTACACTAGGCTCTACTAAATAAGACCCTGTCCTGGTTTCGGCTGGGATAGAGTAAATTTTCTTCCTAGTAGCAGGCACAGTGCTGTGTTTTGGATTTAGGATGAGAATAATGTTGATAACACACCGATGTTTTAGTTGTTGCTAAGTACTGCTTATGCTAGTCAAGGACTTTTCAGCTTCCCATGCTCTGCCAGGTGCACAAGAAACTGGGATGGGGCACAGCCAGAATAGTTGATCCAAACTGACCAAAGGGCTATTCCATACCATATGACATCATGCTCAGTATAGAAACTGGGGGGGGTTGGCTGGGGAGCAGCGATCGCTGCTCGGGAACTGTCTGGGTATCGTTTGGCGGGTGGTGAGCAATTGCATTGTGCATCACTTGCTTTGTATATTATTATTATAGTTGTTATTTTTATTATTATTATATTGTTACTATTATCATTACTATTTTACTTTATTTAAATTATTAAACTGTTCTTATCTCAACCCAGGAGTGTTTCTCACGCTTACTCTTCTGATTCTCTCCCCCATCCCACCAGGGCAGGGGGAGTCAGCGAGCGGCTGCGTGGTGCTTAGTTGCTGGCTGGGGCTAAACCATGACAGACACATACACAGCCCATATGCAGCTCTGAAAGCTGTATGGCTAGTGATTAATGGACATCTTCCCCAAAATTACTTCTGTGTCTCTGATTGAGTTGTCTCCCAGTGCTGAAGCTTTTGGGTTGTTACGGAAGGAGGTTAGACATTCAAGAAAGTGTCCAAGGTGAGGCACGAGGCACTGGTTTCAGTGTTGCACAAGACACACATACAGCTTTTAGGAACAGCTCCCAAAGCATTTGATGAGCCATACATTGCCAGTGTGGGTGGCTCTGGACTCCACTAACCTTATTTTGCGAAGTCAGATTCTGAGGGTCTCCCTTAGATCATGCCACTGGGTGCAAGGAGAGAGCAATTGGTTCATCTTTTCATCTGTCTTCTTTTGTTTGTTTGCTTTTCCTCCTCTTCAGTGACATAAATTGATGGTCTCTGGCAGAAAGGTCATAGCATCAGGTAGTAGTAGTATCATCTGATGCTCCCAAATCCTTTGATTACCTGGCAGCAGTTTAAAGTGCAGGTCTGTGCTGAAAAATGATTCTAAAAATGGCATTGTGGGGTTCTGTGCCTATCATCTCTAAATTATTTGCATATCAAATGTATTCTCTGAGCAATGAAAAAGACACTTAAGTTTGTTCCTGTCTGTCAGCCCCCATGAACATAACCTGGACTTGAAGTTCACACTGGATTCTTTTCTTCTCCCATGTAATTACCAGTAATGGAGCACTCGATGGGCCAAACTAAGCCTTCAGTTATATTATAGCAAATCCACTGTCTTTGAACTGGACCTCACAGCCACCTGTAAAGCCCTGTGTTTTCTGCAGTTTTGCTCAGGTGACTGGAACCTATTAAACAGCTCTGTTGATGCATGAAAACAGGAAATACAAATTAGCTCCCTGTGTTTTTGCTGCTTTTGGTATGTGAACAGAGGTGGAAAGCAGAAATTTTAATTTTTTCCTCTCTAAAGCAGAATGCACAGGGTGCAGGTCTGAGGGGGAAAACATAATTTTTTGTGTAGTATTTTTCAGATCAAAATTGTACTCTGCAGAAGAAGAACACTTCCCATATGACACAGTCTTAATGAATTTGATTTGCTTTTTTCATATTTTGCATGTTATTCTTGCTCAATGTGAACTACTCGGTCTTGTTTTTCCTGTTATTCTTGTACTCTTTTTTGTACTCTTTTGTAGTCCCTTCTAATCTTGTCACAGAATATACACCCCATTTGATGAATACATCCTCCCATCTCTCTGTAGGTTGAAGAACATTTGCTCTGTATGAAGAACATTTGTATGTTCTGCACTTTGTTCCCTTACTTGAAGCACTAAAATATGTTTTATACATATATACATACAGAACACATATATTGTAGATGTAGCTAAAGTGTGCATGCTGCAACATCTTTTTCAAATAGCTGTTTTCACAAACCAAATCCCCAGTATTCAGCAATAGTAAAACTGGTAGCAGATCCCAGTAGTACTTCAGCAGTCAAAGACAGTGATATGACAGGAAGTGTATGCAATTCAAAATAGTCTTTCTTTATTGGTGGATAATTTGATGAGATCGTGGAGAAGAAAAAATACAAAACTCTTAAAAATCAAGTAAACCCAATTTTTGAAAAAAGGGTCTGGTAGACCTTGTCTGGCTGCTGACTTTCCCCATTCAGGATGGCCAGCTAGCCTAATACGTGCTGACTAGTTCTTTGCTAAATTGCCTGTACCTAAGGATGCATAGAAGAAACAACAAAACACTTCCTGAATTCTGACCCCCAGAGAAGCCCACCAGTATGCTTGCATGCAAGAGAGACAAATACAACATACAAGCATAAAAGAATAAATGAAGTAATTTCAGAAAAGCATGCTTGCTTTGAATTCGAGAGGTTTAGTTTTGTTAGCTTCAAATAATCAGCCAGCTGCAGACCATCCATGCTCCCCTCCAGACTGCTTAACTTCCCAAGCACTTCTCTGAAGGTGGGTCCAGGCTCCCTTTTAATGTGTGAGATGAATTCCTGGGTATATTTAGCAGCATTTCCTTTCACGTAGTTTTTTGAGGAAGTGGCTGTTGGATAACATTGCCCAGTGTAAGGTGGGGAAGGGGACAGAGATTAATTGCCTTCTATTAATGTCACTGTGTAGCTATGGGGCCCAAATTTGTACAGGGGCAATTTTATCATAGGGACTGTGCTGTATATTGGCTAGGTAACTTGATATGCAGAAACCCCACAAAGCACAGAGCTTGTCAAAAGGAATGCAGAGGCATGGTTTAGGCTTCATTCTGCAATGTGTTCACAGAGATGCAGAGACTATGGGAGAAGAGGGATGTTAAGTCTGCCAGGACAGTGGCCACAGTTGTCTTCCTTGCTTCTCCCGTGCACATGCCCATCACATTCCTGGAATGCATAGGGGACTGCTTCCTCATACAAATGTTAGATGTCCAGCCAGGGATGAGGCACTGCTGGACCTGCTACTCACAAACCAAGAAAACCTGCTTTGTAATATCTCGGTCAGTGATGGCCTTGGCTGCAGTGATTACAATATTGTGGAGTTTGGGGTCCTGCTGAGCATGCTGAAGGTTAATACTAAGGCGAAGGTTTTAGATTTTAGAAGAGCAAACTTCAGCTCACTCAGAGCTCAGTTGGGAGGGATTCGGTGGGAAGCTTCCATGGAGAATAAAGGAGCTAACGAATGCTGGGAGTTTTTCAAGGGAGCTCTCCTGGGAGCACAAAAACAGTTCATCCCTTTTAAAGATAAGGGAAGTAGGCAGAGCAAGACACCCCTTTGGCTTAACTGCGAGCTTCTGCATCTGCTGAAAACCAAAAGAGAAGCGTACCAGAGATGGAAAAGCAGACAAATACAAGGGCATTGCTAGGGTGTGCAGAGATGCAGTTAGAGAAGCAAAAGCTCAGTTCAAATTTAAATTAGCCAGACATGTCAAAAACTACAAGAAAGTGTTCTTCAGGTAAGTAAACAACAAGCAGAAACAGAATGAAAATATTGGCCCCAGAAGAGGTGAATTAGTCACCAACAATGCTGAAAAAGCAGAGGTTCTCAACACTTTTTTCACATCTGTCTTTACCAGCACTGTTGGGCCCCAGGCCTTGCGAACAAATATCCAGATTGATGCAAACACAGACCCATCAGTGAAGGAAGAGTTGGTATGTGAACTATTACAGGAGCTTGACCCCTAGAAATTGATGGGCCCTGAACACTATCTGCCTGAGGGTGTTAAGAGACCTGGGTGACATTGTTGCAAGGCTGCTCTCCATAATCTTTGAGAAGTCATGGAGATTGGGGGATGTCCCAGAAGACTGGAAGAGAGCTAACATCAACCCCATCTACAAGAAGGGCTTAAAGGAGGATCGAGGGAATTATAGGCCCATCAGTCCCTGGGAAAGTTGTGGAACAAATCCTCCTGGGGGCTATCACAAGTCAAATGAAGCACATGATTGGGAAAAGCCAGCACAGATTCACCAAAGGCAAACTGTGCTTGACAAACCTAATTGCTTTCTATGACAAAGTAATCTGTTCAGTTGATGTGAGGCGAGTGGTGGACATTGTCTACTTGGATTTCTCCAAGGCTTTCGATACGGTTCCCCACAGTCTTCTCCTAAAGAAACTGATGTGTTACAGTCTAGACAAGTGGTCTGTGCGGTGGGTGGAGAACTGGCTGACAGGCCGCACCCAGAGGGTGATGGTAAATAGCTCCTTTTCAAACTGGCAACCTGTCACAAGTGGGGTCCCCCAGGGATCGATATTGGGCCCCGTGCTGTTTAATATCTTCTTAAGTGATCTGGATGATGGGATCAAGTGTACCCTGATGAATTTTGCTGATGACATCAAACTGAGTGGGGAAGTGGACACTTTGGAAGGGAGAGCAACCCTGCAGGAAGACCTGGATAAGCTGGAAGAATGGGCTAACAAAAGAACCTTATGAGGTTCAACAAGGACAAGTGTAAGGTCTTGCACCTGGGAAAACATAATCCAGGAGTGCAGCACAGGCTGGGGTCTACCTGGCTGGGGAGCAGCTCTGTGGAAAGGGACCTGGGGGTCCTGGCAGACAACAAACTCAGTATGAGCAAACAGTATGCTGTTGCAGCAAAGAAAGCCAACAGGATCCTAGGTTGCATCAACAAGGGCATCACCAGCAGAGATAAAGAAGCCACTATCCCTCTCTACTCAGTGCTTGTCAGGCCACACCTGGAATACTGTGTTCAGTTTTGGTCCCCACTATGCAATAAAGATGTAGACAGGCTGGAGACGGTCCAGAGAAGGGCTACAAAGATGATCAAAGGACTGGGAAGCCTGCCATATGAGGAAAGGATGAGAGAACTGGGTTTGTTCAGCCTTGAGAAAAGAAGGTTTAGGGGAGACCTTATCACCATGTTCCAGTATTTAAAGGGTGGCTACAAAGAAGATGGAGACTCTCTTTTTACAAGGAGTGACATGGAAAAGACTACGGGTAATGGGTACAAGTTACTCCTGGGGACATTCTGACTGGACACAAAAGGAAAATTTTTCACAATGAGAACAATTAGCCATTGGAATAATCTCCCCCGGGAAGTGGTGGATTCTCCAACATTGGACACTTTTAAGATTCAGCTGGACAGGGTGCTGGGCCATCTTGTCTAGACAATGCTTTTGCCAGGAAAGATTGTACCAGATGATCCTTGAGGTCCCTTCCAATCTAGTATTCTATGAGTCTATGATTCTGTGATCGATGATGATGGCAATAGCATCAGCATCTGTAAGTCACATTTCAACTGTGCAAACTGAATTGACAGAACTTCATTATATAAATGGCTGCTGAAGGGTGTTGTTGATGGAAATGAATTCTGCCACTCCATGTATAACATTGCTTCTAATCACTGCTATTCCAACAGGGACCAAAAAAAAAAAAAAAGTAAAAGGGAAACTGAAAGAGTCCATCCCCAATTTACTACATGAGGTGGTGTGGAGTGCTATAAAAATGTTTATGTTTTACACCACTCTTCTAGGAAAAACTTGCATAACTCACTGGTGGCTCCATCACTCATGAGCAAAGCACTCATCCCAAATGCATGGCCATAAAATCTTTATAGTGCCTTGCAAAGTGTGGTGTGCTATAAAGTTTTTATAACCATGCATTTGGGATGACCACATTACATCATCACATATTTTCCCCATAAAGATTTTGGCTTACCACTGCTCTAAGCCAACTAACCTTTACAGATGGTTCCTAGAATAGCTAAAAGATCCCTGCTTTGTTTTTTTGCTGTCAGCACGAATTTAATGTACTCCTTTTGTTTCATTAAGTCCCAGAGTTAGGCTGCAGGGGAAGTGGAATAGTGCAGTCAATACACGACTGGATTTGCTTTTTAGTTATATCAATCACATGTCTCACCCCATTATTAAACATTTATGCTGTAGTAATGTTTGCATAGTACAGCTGATATACAAGCCCAGGCACAGCAGCAGTGTGCATGGGGTGTGGATCATGGGATCTGGTTTATACGCTGTCAGCCCTTAGGGAATCTATATCTCTTGGAGGTTTCATTGTGTAAAGCACTAACATATACTAAAAAGATACTTCCTGTCTCAATTGTTATTTATTCTCGGTTCTTTCCTTGGCTACTTTTCAGCCAGATGAGTTAGTCATTGTGCCTCTGTGTGACTCTCAGCCCAGGAATACACAACCTGGAGTGAAGAAAGAAATGAAGCAGCCCTCTGTTCATGGGCAGCACGAATTTGCTTTGGCTTATCCAGTTATGACACTGCACCCTCTGACCATGTTTCACTATCTATAAAAGGCGAATAACAGTGCTGAGTCATTTTAAAAATTGGGTTGAGATAAGTTGCAAAAGGGCTTCTTACTATATTGAATGCAGGGGTACATATACAAGTTTAAGCTCGGGCGTGTTGTTTGAACAGCAAGATAGTGTAGGATATATGAAGAGGTTAAGAACTATATAAAGAACTTTTAGTAAGCATGACATACTTAGAAGTTCTCATAGTGTCTGAAACACTTTGAAAAATATGAGTGAGGTGTTGTGCTGAACATGACATTTTTTAAACCAGTAGATTGGATTAAGATTTGAAACCTTGAAATATAACCACTTTTAAAGAATATCTCTGTGTTTAAAATCAAAATTACTTTAGAAGTAAATTAGGGTTAGTATTTTTTTTAACAAATAACACAGTTCCAGAATAAGAATAAGTACAATGGTGAAATTAAGAGAGGGAGGCACTGCAAATTTAAAACAAAACCGATGAAAAATGTTTTCAGATTCAACACAGGTTATGTCAGGAGACAAAACAATCTCTGTATGAAAAATATTTGAACCAGTTGCCCGGTCCAAATAATGACCATTCTTCAGCTTTTACCCATAGTTTAACGAATTATATTAGTTTAAATATTAGTGCTGACTAAGGACACAGGACTATAAATCAGTGGCAAAATGCATTAACTAAACAGGGTAGAATAATGTTCCAATCCAGAGTTCTACTTTTTTCTTAGATTTTTAAAAAATTCTTATTCATTGTAAACATTTTTTTCTTGCTTATTTATCCCCAGTTTTTGTCCCTTGTTATTAGGCAATTGAGTCCACAAACAGTCCTTTAAAGCAGGTTTCATCAGACTTTTAGAAGTCCCAGATTAACCAAGACTTGTGATTTTATGCTTGATGATCATCAGTATGCAAGAAAAGGAAAATAATGTCATCCCTTGTCACCCATTCATTCATTGTCATCTGTTTCTGACAAGAGGCAGTATCTGAACTACTGCCATACGTTCAGCTGCTGAACAAATGGGAAAACTTTGACACTCTGCAGTGCTAACTTACATATGCAAATGGTGTCGGTGTAGTCCACAGGGTGGAATGCAGAGCAATGTATTTGTCCATGATATATTAAATGATCATCACTTTCTCATGAGGGATAGGTCCAGTCATTAAGTAGGTAACATTTGGTTGTAACTGAATGAGTTATAGAAGTGAAAATTTGAGACTTAACTGATTTTAGGCAGGAGACTTGCAAACTTTCACAGGATTAATAAAATGGAAGAGAAAGTCATCCTTTGCTGTATGTCTAGTGCTGTCTGGTGCCGAGGACTATCTGTAATCGATGCTTGAGTCTTAATGAGTAGCCCCTCTGTATGTTTATTTATACTTTCAAGCTACTGTTTATATGTGTCTGGTAATGGTGAAAAATGTCTTCCAGGTGCAGCATAATGTAAATGTGGAAGACAAAGCCCTGAGGGACAGAACTGAGTTTTGCAGCTGACAGCTGCACATGTGATGTCCCTTGCCGGAGTAGTTTAATACAGTCCACAATCAATTAATTACGTTTATAGTTTGTGGAGAACACTGCAAAGACTGTCAGGTGCAGTAAGAAAAGTAGTTTTGGAAAGGCATAGATAGAAATGTGTATAATCCATTCTTAAAATAGCTGCTACCTATATCTTTAGTATCTTAAATTATCAGAATGAAAAAAATTTTATGACCTCATGTGTTCTTTTGCATCTTCCTTCTTTTGACATTTATGTTGGCCCAAACAGTGAAAATAATTTGAGTACAGTTCTCCTCTGAACAATGTCTGGATGAAAAGAGCATTTTAGAGTTCACTGCTTGTGTCAGTGAATTCCAGATCAAATCTGATTCAATTTACACAGACAATTTAAAGACCATTTAATCTGATGTAGGTTTATATTATTGATTTTTAGATGGACATGACTTTACACATCATTGTAAATTGAAGGACCTGAATTCTGAGCCTTGAAAAAAATAATTCATATATGGAGTAATATTATTCCTTTTTCCACCATATTATTTTTTGCTTATTCATCAACATCCTTTAATAAGGAATTTTGCAGATGAAATGCACTGATCATTCTGCTTTGACTTAGCTAACTGTGTTGGCCGTGTTGAAAGGAAGAGGACACTCATTCTCCCACAGAGAGCTGGTTCTAATGTGATAAAAGAAGTTTAAATCAGTACAAACAGCACCCAATTTGCAGGCTTTGCAAGCATCCAGCTGAGCAACTAAATCTCTAAACACATGTAGATTTACGCCTCCTTTTTAAACAATTTCCAGCTATGCAGCTTGATCTAAGAATAGATGTTATCTCTCAGATCATTCCAATGTCAACCTATATATAAGAATTATGGGTTTGAGATTCACTCTAGGCTTCCCAATACACTGAAAACAACCCCCAGCGTGCTACATTTCCAGAATCAGCTGGTTTGTGTGCCGGGAGCGCAGGGATGCAGCATGGGGAACCACTGCACCACTTAGGGACCTCGGATTTCCCTATTTGAGCCCGAGCAAGGCAGAGAGCAGGGTGTGCCAGAGGCTGGCTCAAGCAGCAGATTCAGATATTGGCTGCTTTGTCAACAGTTGTTTTGGCCAAACTGTCTCCAGTAGAGATCTGGCCTTGAACAGCTATTGTGGAACCACTTCTTTCAATTAGCTCTCCAAAGGGATGCTTCATCGCACACTGAGAGCCCATTTGTGTGGTTTTACAGCAGTCTAAACTGTCACTCCCCCAACACTGTCAGTGTAGGAAAAGCCCAGAAATAGCCTAGAGAAGCTGTTGTGCCTATAATTCAACCCCAAACTTATTTCACTCTAACTTCCAGCCTTGACAATCTTCCAGCTTAATCAGACAAAAGATGGGACAAAGAAAATCCACTGTTCAAGTGTTTATACCGTTCTTATGGATTTAGAAGGTTCCATATGAAATACAGTTTGAATCAATATCAAAACAATGAACAAATAAATAAATCTCCAATCTTGGAAACCCATCTGAATCTCTGTTTGGCACTAACTCGTGCAGTCTCCACACTTCTTGTGGGCTATAGGGTCTAAGTCCTCTTGGTTTAAGCCAATCAAGCATTCCTATTTTACATTTTCTCCATTCATGCTCCTTCCTGTGCCATGGCTTCTACTTCTGTTTTTTAAGGTATTAGTCTTGGTACTCAGTTATAGTCAGGGAAATACCAACACTTTTCATCCACTCAGATCTATGACAAACAGGAATGAAAATGTGCCTGCTAGCAACTAGCTGCAGTTTCCCCATTTACTGGGCACTGCAGTGCTGCATTCCTGCCACTGTGTAGCATTCTGCAAGACTCTAAATTAAACTAATTAATGTGATTTAGGGTGATGTCTGTTTATCAAGCAGCAGTCACAGTTTGCTTCCCTCATCTGTCTCCAGGAGTCTTCCTTCCAGGTAAGAGCCTCCCTGTTGCACAGAAGGCTCTTCTCTGTGCTTTTTGTAGCTGGTCTTTGGCAAGAGAAAGGCAGTTTATTGCTGTTAGTGCATCTGATGTAAACCTGCCTTAAAAATCTGGGAGGCCCTGGGCGCAAAAGCAGTGTGTAAGCAAAGACCCTCTCAGTGGCTGCTGGTTGCTAGGGCCTCATAAAAATTGGTTTCTTGGGGTTAATAGCCTAATAAATTAGACGGGCCAGTTCAGTGTCTTGAGAGCTATTGAACTGAGTGCCCTCCAGGCACATGTTTTATTTGCACCTGTTTAGCTGTGGGTTTTTTTCAGGTATTTTTGGAAGAACCAGGAGCTAAAAGTTCCCTTTCAGTTTTCGCCCATGTCCCCAAATGAAAGCTATGTTTCCATTAACAGTTATGTTTCCTTGACCCAGCCCTGTTGATAACAATTCCTCCTGATTCTTCCCTGGAGCTCTTTGTTACCTTTCTTGGGGTGCCTTGGATATTCTTTTTGCTTAACCTTTTAACACTCTCCCCATTTTGGTTATGCTTTCCTCCGTGGGAGCTCACTCTATTTATATCTGCAGTTTGGGATATACAACAAAAGTGTCCTGGGAAGTCACAAGGCATTGCCAAGCACTAGGTTATTCTGTCTCATGTGAAGTCTTCCTTGCCTACATTCTGATCTAAGATCTGCAGGATGAGGAATTATCCTATCTGCAAAGTACTGTACTCTCCAATGCTTCCTCATAAACAGTAGCAACCTGACTAATCCGTTTGGTTTCTTGAGGTTGTTGCATTAAGTAGAAGCTTGTTATATATGGATTTCTGAGCATCCTACAAATGAATATTTCCATTGGAAACCACTCTGGTGTTACTACACAGGCAACAAACCAAGAAACTGCTTTCTGTAACCCTTTAAAAATGGAAATGGATGCAAGAACTGCCTTAGTTTGAGCAGCAAGGTGCAGGGAAGTGTGTAAGGGAAGAGCAAGCACAATGTGATAGTTCCCTAGATTATGCTCTAACATATTGCAGCTCACAGACTTCCTGAACCACATCATGTCTTTGGTATTTTCTTCTTTGTCCAATCCCTCTCTAAACCCATGTGAACTTACTAGCTTTGTGCATTCTGCTGCAAGGAATTCCCCATCTTTCCTCCTCTTTCACAGGGAGTGTTTCTGCCATGCTTACTTTTAACCTGCCACTGGTTCACCAATTTGAGCTGGTGAACTCTGAGCATTTGTTCCTTCTTCAGAGTTTCATAGATCTCTGTTGCAATGCACCCTCAGCTGGACTCTGGATATAAGACTAGTAATTTCAGCTGTTCCTTGTAAAAGGAACCATTCTGAAACTGGCTTCAATCAGCTTCTGTAATTGGCTTCATTGCTGTTTTGCTTCTCTGCTATCTTTTCTCAGCTCCTTTTGGATATGGGGAGGGGGATGAGAACAGCACACAGTATTCATGAAGAGATATCACATGTGGTGATGTACCAGAGTTAACCCTGGGAGGCAGCTCAGCCCCACACAGCTGCCTGCTCACTTCCCCCACGTTGGGGTGGAGAAAAGAATCAGAAGGGTCAAAATGAGAAAACTTGTGGGTTGAGATAAAGAGTGTTTAATAGGTAAAGCAGGACCTACACGCAGAAGCAAAGCAAAGTAAGGAATTCATCCACTGCTTCCCATCTGCAGGCAGGTGTTCAGCCATCTCCAGGAAAGCAGGGCTCCATCATGCATACCGGTTACTTGGGAAGACAAGTGCCGTAACTCTGAATGTCCCCAATTCTTCCCCCACCTTTTATTGCTGGGCGCAATGTCATATGGTTATGGGATATCCCTTAGGTCAGCTGAGGTCAGCTGTCCCGCTGTGTCCCCTCCCAGCCTCTTGCCCACCCCCAGCCTACTCACTGGCGCAGCAGCAGCATGAGAAGCAGAAAAGGGCTTGGTGCTGTGTAAGCACTGTTCAGCTATAGCTAAAACAACTGTGTTATCAACACTGTTTTGCTCACAAATTCAAAACATAGCATGATACAAGCTATTATGAAGAAAACTACTCGAGCCACAACCAGTACAGTTTGTTTATTTGGCTCCTGCTCAGTGTCACGCTGATGTTTTCTTTAAATGATTTATTGTAAGCTGAAGATCTCAATCTGGTTGGGAGTCAGCTCTGAGCCCTCTCCTGCAGCTGTAAAACTTAGATTGTTTTTCCCTACTTGCATCCTTCTACATTTATCTATATTGAATTTCATTGTCAGTGTTTACTAGAAGTTGTATTAAAACAACATGAACAGCTGTTAACTATTAAACCTGTATGTGTGTGCACCTTTCCATATCAGAACCTATCTTTCATGGTGGAACCTGCTTAATATCAGATTGAATAAAGAGACCTGAAAACTGGAGAGTACTTAGATGAATTGTTCTGAGTTGCATAATGATAATAGTGGCCTACATGAGGGATTAAGGTGGGAGAAACTGTGGAAAAGAAGAATACAGGTACAAGAGCCATTACAGGAGCGTTGTGTAGCTAGCAATATGCGCATGCCATAGGAGTATGTAGTATATGGCCATGCAGTTTTCTGGAGATCTGGATGCCTTATTAGGCATCTTCTTCTACCTTATTAGAAGAAAACAGAGCACTGTTTTTGTGTTGTGGTTTTTTTTTTTCTCTTATTAAATCCTGTCTGTTCATACTCCTTCGTTCTGTGACTCAGTGTAGACATGAGGATGCCTTGTTGCCCGTAGACAGCGTGTATTGCCATGGGGTGTTGAGGTTCTGTGACCAGCACACCTGAATGCATGGTAGGCACATTTTCAGGCTCTGCTAGTTAAGCCAAGCAAACTCTTCAGAAGCATGCACACCTGAGGGATTAGTGGCCTCCCACTTCATTGGACAGTAGCTCCTATAAATATTAAGATGTTAGAAACTGTGCCTATGTGGCTCAGCTTTCCTGTATGCCTGAGAATACATCTGATCATAGCAGAGTGGTATTTGGCCTTGGAAATGTGCACAATAAAATGGAGTTTGTATTACTGACATGGTACCAGCTTGACACTGTACAGACTGATATGATTTGCTGGTAAGTTCTCAGAAGGAGCTGCTGCAGATATTGTGCTCAGACCTACCTGTTAACCCCTGTCTCTCACTGGCATGATACATAAGCAGTTAGCATCTCATCTTGGTGCCTCTGACGCTGTGTGGTCTTTCATTCTCGGTCCACAGAGTTGCGATTTGGGAGTGCATGTGGGTGAAATGAAATCTGCAGTGCTGTGGTGGATCTTCAAGCACAAGAACATGCAGTAGATTAGTGAGTCAGAACAGAGGGGGAATGTGGTGTTAGAGCACACATCTGACTTGTGTATAGTGCTGCCAATATGCCTGCTTTCATATGACTATTCAGATAAAAATGTCAAAAATTTGGGTTTAAAATGTTAGATTGCCTTAAACCGACAAAAGAGAAACAATCACAGCTGTCAGTATAGTCTCTAATACTCTAGTGTCTAGTCACTACTGCACAAGAAAAATCATAAAAGTATGTAATAAAGAGAATAAAAACTGGCCACCTGTGGGTGCCATCTGGTGGTGAGTACTCTGATCCTGATCCAGCAAAGCTTTTGCATGCGTACTTCTTTCTAAAGCATGAATGCCCCTCCTAAGTGTGTGGGTGTGTTACTAAGTCCCACACAGTGGGGTGGACATGTCAGAAGAATGAATCCTCATGTAGGTCCTCCAATGGAGATTCTATGAATATTTGCCCTTCAAATGCTTGTAACAACCCTGAAGAGCACTTCTTGCTCATGGGAAGACCAAAGAACAAGGCAAGGAGCCCCATTGTAAAGTCCCAGCACACACGGAAAGGCAATGAAGCACTGCGAATATCAGCACTCAGTTTTTTCATTCTGGTACCTTTGCCACAAATACAAATTTCTGTTCTTGTGAAAACTCAAAATATAATTTTAAAGCGTTGGGTTGTAATTACACAGATGTGTGCAGAGGGGGCCATGCTCAGAGCTGCATTAGCACAGCACTGTGCCTGGGCTCGTACGTCCTTCTGCAGCCTGTGAGCTCAGGCAGGCACTAGCAGGGACTCCTGGTTTCACTCATAGGTAGCAGAGCTCAGGGCTCTCCTCACCTGTCTGTGGAGACCTGAAAGTCTAAAGAAATACCTAAATGCCTACAGATAGCCCTCTCCCACCTGTGCTCAGCTGGTAAGTAATGGGGCTGATGGGAGATGCTGCTGCCTCTTGTTTCTCATCAACATCCAGCTGAGCAGGGGCCTTGCTTTCATAAAGCTGCTCATGGAGGAGGCAAGACACTATCCACAGCTGTTTAAGATAACTTAGCAGCTTTGCCTGAAGCTACCATACCATCCCTTCTGCTGGAAAACTTTAGGGACAGTAACCTCTGGCAGAGGGGCAGTAGCCCAGAGGCTGGGGAGGAGGGAAGGGTATGGCAAGGGGCCATGCCCACAGTTGGCACAGCAGTCTGGGCAGTGACCACAGTGGTCTGCAGTCTGCTTGCCACCTCCCTTACCCATTGCCTGCAAGCTGAAAGGCTGCTGTAAAGTGGCTCTAAGGGAGGCTTTACAGCAAGGCGTGAGATTTCTTACCTTCTATAAACCAAAGAGAAAACGGTGCGATAAGATTAAAGTTGAGGAAAAGACTCAGAATTTCCTTTCTTTCTCTACCAATAAAACAAAGTTTTATCTTAATTTCAGCCCTATATGCATGAGTTTAGTATTCAGGTGAATAGTTCTCCTGAACTATGTTATCCTGGTGCTGTTCAAAATCCCGTAAACCAGAAAGTACTAGATATCATTCCCTCCCAGAAAGCACAGTGGGGAATAAGCAAATAAACTTGAAACAGATAAAGATCCAAGTATTGATCTCTGCTTGTGTTGCCTAATAGAGCGTAACTCCAAAGGAATATTGTAGTCACTGATGGAGGAGAAATCGAAATAATCTGGCTATCACTTTACATGTCTGTATTAGAAGGGTCACGTAGGCTAAAGAGTGCTAGGGATTTACCCAAAATAACAACAGATTTTCATGAGGAGTATAGATTTACAGCAGCCTCCAGGAACGTGCTATAAGAAGCACTTCTAGTCCCCTTAGCAGTGACTTCAAATGCGCTAGCACAGCTGTGGGTTTGTTGTGAAGGCACGGCAGCTCCCCCACGCTTCTCTGCCCTCTGTTATCTCACAGCTGCCAGGTGTGTTGTGTCCCCCCAGATGATCACTCTGAACTTAACACCAGGATTTTTCTGGTTATTTTTAGTGAGAAATTAGTACCAGAGGCCACATGTGAAAGGCAATATTTTTCTAACATGACCATTTCACTGTATTTTCAAAAGTTTGTTTGAAATTTCTTGAGAAGACATTCATTATGCAATTAATTCATGGTAGTCCCTGGAGTTGCAGCTATATCTGAGAACTGACTAGAAATGACATTTTCTGACTCAGCAGTGATGATTATCACTCTTGTGGATAACAGGGTTTTGTTACAGCTTTACTTCTGCTCAAATCACAGAACATGTAGTTATAGGAAGGCAAAATGGATTCCACCTGGCTCATACATTATCAACAATTGTTAATGGAGCTTCAGTTACAAGGACAAATTGCTAAGGCAGAAATTAAGACCTTGAGGACAAATGCAGTTTCATACCTGTAATTTAGAGTGCAGTATGGCTCACAAAATCTTTGCAATGTGCAATAAAATGGGAGTCTTGCCTGACTTTCAGAACAACTTTCAGTTGAAGTTTTCAGTGCCAGCAGCTAGGAAAAAAAAACATTTTGTGCTTGTAAACTGAAAAAATTCTTATCTGAAAGCCCTCTGGACATTTTGAGTACATGGTAGCATGATGCAGTTACTTTTCACCCTCATGGTTTACATTATTCATGCAAACAAGATGCTGTAAATATTGTCTCCTCTAGAGCCTCTTAGAGAGGAGGCTTCAGCTGTGCCTTGGAAACCCTGCAGGCTCTCTTCCTGGATTTGATTTGCAAGAAAATACTAAGAGGTTGCCTTGGTGTTTCAACGAGTGAAGAGGTATTCCTACAGCCACTTGTATGAGCCCTGTTGAAGGCATGGGAAATCTGTGTGGGCATGGAGTACTACCTACATGTATTGGAACAGCATTGCAGGACCTAAAAATATGTTCAACCTTACAGCCACAGAGGCTGTCTGCAGAACAGTGATGAATGCTTTCTCACCTTGAGAGGCTTATGAGAAAAACTCACATGTTTTATAAACTGAAACACATAACAAGTGCAGGTTGAAGGCATACGTGGTCAGTGTGCTACAAGCTGATCATACTGAATTCACTTAGAGCACTGGAGTGACATCCCCATTCTGAAAACTGCACTAAGTTGACTGTGTGGTGGAAGGGCAGGTGGGGAAGGAGATAGAGAAAACAGGCAAAGGTTAAGGATGATTAAGTGGGAAGACAGGAATAAATTCCAATACCAAATCTCAGGCAAAGTCCTTTATCCTTCTTTACTGTCTTCTCACTTTTTTTTTTTTTTGCTACTAGCGACACTATATTCCTGTCATTTGCTGTAGAGTTTAGCAGTCCTGTAATCCCTGAAGCATCTTCATAACAAGAACTGTGGGTGTGGTACCTCTCTCTTAGTGTTTTTCTGAATGAGAGAAAGCAGTGGGCCTTAAAGATGAAGTGATTACTGAACAAATATTAGTGCTACTGACTGACCAGGGACCTGAGGAAACACTTTACCAAAAACTTAACTGTAAATTTCTGCTTAAACCCCATTGTTTTAACATGCTTTAAACTAGGAGTGCACTGAGTGTTTCCCTGCTTCTGGCCCTACAGAACAGCCTGTTGCTCCAGTAGCCCTTTCCTCGCTTTTCACAGATGATGTGCACTGTGAGAAAGTGAAGTCTATTTTTTCCTAAACTGATATTGAAACATAGGTTATGGAATAACCAACTTTTAAATTGTATTTCATACACCATTGACCAGAAATTCTCATGGCATCATTGCAATCCAGATCTCTTTTATTAAAAGGCATCTTTCAGTCCCAGTGTGAGATCCTTCCATATTGTGAGTTATGATACACTAAATATGTGTGCTAATCCAAATGAAACTAACTTCCCTTGAGTATTTTTATAGCCTACAGTCAGTTGAATCTGGGCAGAAGCTACAGATCTTGGATTAATGTACCACTCTGTTTTGACTGACATAAATAATTTACTTACTCTGCTTAAAAAAAAAAATATCCTTAAAGATGGGCTGGAAAGGATTACTTTTAATGAAGCTGCTAGTTTTTTTTCTAGTTTCCATTTAAGAAAATGATGATTGAATTTTTGCAAACATTCACTTATGTTCTGTGAAGTGGTGATACACTTTGTCCCTTACACAGTGTAGTGAGATTTCTGTACCTAATCGAAACCACTAAAATGTTATGGGCATTAAATTTGTGTTAATGAGGTGTTCATGAATGCAAGGAAGAACAATAGCCTGTCACTTCTTCATGAACTGATCTGACAATTTTGCTGTGCTTGGGGTATGAAACAAAAAAGATGTAGAGTTGTTGTCATTAGTAAGATTTATAGCAGCAAAGGCTCTGGTGACATAGGCCTGTTAGGATTACAATTAGATGTAAAAGATCATCCAAAAGAGTACAATTGCAGGCAATTTATCTAATCAAATATATGAAAGTGACACTGTTCAGAGGCACACTGAGGAAAAGAAATCCTATTCTCCTGTGGTGTAATTTACATATGGTGCTAGTGGTCTTGGTGCTGCTTCCATAGCTACAGATATATTTTGTTTCTCTGTAGCCTATTATTTCCCCCCCACATTTTTTTTCACCTTTAGCCTAGAAATAAAATGACTGTGTATATGTTAAGTGGGTGAGAATTAGTTTATGTTGTCACTTACATTTCAGGCTGTTCTAGTCTCATGCTTGCCTAGAGTCCTTGACCAAATAAGAGGATTCTTACTCAAAAAAATATTTGTTAAGAGTAGTTCTGCAGAGTGTTTCTTATCTTGCTTTTGTTCGTAAAGGATGCTTTATGACGAAAATTGTAGATTCTAGCATGCTGAGTGACAGTCCATTTCCCTGAGAGCTTTTCAGAAAGCAAATACATTTTACGTCTTAGATGTAGCCCAATCTGGGGATCTGATTGTCTCTGAATATTGAATATCAAAACAGTTATTGTAATCCAAGAAGATTAATTGCTTCTGTGAGTAAACAACTAAAGTAACTAAACTCATGTTAGAAAAAAATCATGGGCATTATCTTCTTTGCACTTCAGGGCGTACCCTAATCAGTTGAGGGAAAAAATGCAATTCAGTGACATACTGATTCATAATTAGTCCCACTTTGGGTAGTTTACTTTTTTCCTTGGAAACACTCAATAATGGCCAATAGTGGAAATAATAGTCTAGTTAAACTACTGATTTATTCTGATTTATTTATGTATGTTTTTATACGAACTCAATTTAAGAGGACAACTTTTCATCACAATGATGTTGCATGAGGACTGTTTTTGTGTCGTCTTGTGCAAGGAATGCATATTCTTAACTGCATGTATATCTGAAAGCTAGGGATTTACAAATATTGTTTTTGAAATAGCTTTTCTAATAAATAGTTCTATGGCTTTATGTTCTTTTTAGATGAAAATAGAAGGGAAAAAATGCAGGCATTCTCTACCAAAATCCAAAGACTGTGTAGTAAGTGACTGGAAAGCATAACCCTGGATCATGATCTAATACAGCTTTAATTGTAGTGAGTAAAAGTTTTTCATTGTCTCATTGCCATTACCTTCTGTGGTAAAGAAGGAGTAAGCAGGTACTGAAGATATATCTGAGTGAAGTACTGCAGCCTGTGTTAAATGGGACACCAGACTCCTTTTGCATTTTTAAACTATGAAAGTGTGAAAAATTATTTCACATTCCACTCCAAACTGGGAAAATGAAGACATGCAGGTCTGTTTTTTCACCCAGCAATAAAATTTTGGGGACACCATCTATATCCTTTTGTCAAAGTGCTGTATAAGACTGTGCATAAAACTGCATCCCTTGAGGGTATAGATTACCCATAATGAAGAAGCCTCTTGAGGCATCTACTAGGAGTTTTAGTCTCTGAGAGCTTAAAGTTATCTTAGAAAATGAGTGCAAATGTGATAAACTGTCATTCATCTCATTTGAGTTGCTCTATAATTCCTCCCATCTTTTCTTCAGACCTATTTTTTTCCAAAGAGTTATGCCAATATCTTTTGATTCCTTGTGTGGATTCCCATGCTTTTTTATAAAAGTGTCTTCTTTATCCGTTTCATTTAACCCCCTTTCCAAGTTATGTAAGTTGTGAATAAAATCCGTTGGTTTTATTTTTTGAAAAATTGCCTATAAAGTGTCATATTGCTATAAATGTTTGGCCTACATTCACCTCTTGGTTCTTCTGGTTTATGAATAAACTTGCCAAAATAAGAAAAACATTGGAAACTTTGGCTGTTAGGAAATCTTTTAATCACAGAAGATCATATTTCAGAATTAAAGTCATACCTGTAAATCTGTGGACCCCACAGATAATAAGGGTATTTTTTTTTTCTCATCCGCTATTAGCCATTTAAATGTTTGGAGGAGAATTATTCTTTTTTTAACGTTAACTATGCAGAGGTTGGATGTGTTTTCTTTCTTGAGGATGATTTTTGTAAGCAGTGGAGAAAGACTGGTCACTTTCAGAGGGATGTTTATCCCACTTATTTTCTGACGAAATGAATCACCCTCGGGAACAGACCAGCTTTCCCCTTTCTAAATTTTAAAGGGACCATTAGTGTCAACCATATGCCTACATTTTAGATTACAAAAGCCAGATGAGAAGAATCTCACACACAGAGTCTATGTACTTCCTAATGCACTCAGTAGGCATACTGACTAGATATTATTCACCTTAGGGTTAACACTACTTCAAGACTGTAATTTTAAACCAGGGTTTTGGATTGCCTAAAAGCAAAGTCAGTGCAGTTAAAATTGTTCTCTTAAGGTATAACCTGCCCTCAGTGGAAATGTATGGGAATCACAGGCAACATAAACTAATACAAAGCCTAGTATTTAATCTCAAAAGCTAACTTGGACATCTTGGTTTTACGTCCTGTGTAGTGACATCCTTTTGAAAAATGACTTTCTATTATGTGCAAGTACCTCTTTTGACAGTGATGATAGAGGGTGACTACCAACCTAAATATCTTTCCTCTGTCTACATTATTTTATGCTTCATGTTTTTGCGTATAATATTTAAGAGTGCTACATTGAAGTGATGAGAAAGGGATTCTTCCCCATTTTCTGGCACCCCCTCCCTTTGTTTTGTTATTTAGTCCATGTTTCCGTTGCCTGTATCATGGCTGCTGTCATGGTCAGTTGTATCCTAAATCTCTAGAGAATTCCCTGCAGTCCTATGATTTTCTCTGTGTAAAGGTCTATTTGCAGGATAGGATGTTTAGGGCTCAAACTGCTGGGTTCTCTTTGATTTAGAAGGCAATGACGGAACCCACTGTTATTAAATGTGACAGAGCCTTAATCAGTTTCCCCTCTTGTCTTTTTCCACAATGATCAGTAAAAAAGAAAAAAATAAATTGAAAACTGTGGTCATAAAACTCATGGAAAGTGGCAAGATGAAATATAGACCATGAGCAGTACATTACATTTGTTTTAATTCCTGTTTTTATGTGTAGGAATGATCAAACTTCAGGTCAACAATGGTCCTTTAGCATTATTTCCACTGCATGAGTGACAAATAATATCAAAGTGATGGCCTTTAAATGTTCTGTATTATGAAATACAACCCTGTTCATATAATGATAATTCAATAAATAATGTATCTACATAAAAATGTTGTGCTTTGTAATACAGTTTTTCATCTGTCCAAGTTATTTACCTTGTGAAACAAAGTGTTTGAATTTGGTAATAAATATTTTCTGTAAGAAACTTATCAATAGTTTCCAGCCTGACTACATTGGTTAGGCACATGTGAGAATTATGACTGGTAGGTAGGATTTTTTTAAACATAAACGTATATGTAAGGGACATAGATTGTATATTTGTAAAGTGCCTAGCAATGGGACCAAGTGATGAAACATCATCCCATGTAAAGTTTGTATGAGAGTCAGCAGAGACTGATTTTCTTATCTTTGGCCAGCGTGCAGGTCAGGGTTGCTTCCTGATAGACTAACTCGTGAACTTGTATGCTTTTCTTCTAGGGGGGCACTCGGTAATCCCTAGCTGTGCATTGGAAAAGGAAGCTTATACCTCCCAGGAAAGGTTTCTGGCTTTCTCTGATAGCCTTTCCTGCACAAATCTGTTCCAGACACAGGTTATTCTTTTCTGTTCCAGGCACAGGTTATTCTTTTTCTGTCTGGAGTATCCTAATTTATGTTCTTGCATTCTTTGTTGTTTACAGTTCCTTCTTGGAGTACCTGAGTTGTAGACAGAGAATGGTCTGAGGAGATGATCTTACTGGCATTTGGTTATATGTGTAGTATATGAATGGGATAGTGATATTTATGTACTTAATCTTAATTCTCATTCTACATTTGACTTGTGCCTCTCTGCCCACAAATGCTTCCCTGCCAGATTTATCGGCACACTCCCTGAGCAGCTTCCAGCACCTGTGGTAGGACAACCCATTAACAATACTGTGGTTGGGGTGTTTGGCCATGAGCTGGCAATCCTGCACCTCAAGAATGAATTCAACTGCAAGATAACTGCTTAAAATAGACAGTAACACTTGTCACAGGAACGGGCAATTTTATAAGTGATATAAACCCACTTTTGCATAGTGTTTCAAACTTATCTGGGCCAGAAGATCATTAGGTAGGTGAGATTCCCAGCAGGAGTTACTTCCAGAAATGAATGGTACTTGGCTTGAGCTAGGTTCTATTTTAGAAGGTACAATTTCATTTTTTCTTCTGAGTCTCTGTTAGACCTGTGACACTAAGAAATGCAGCAATACAGGTGGAGAGATGCAAAAGGTATTGGTGTCTTGGGGCATGGCATTGTAATTGACACTTAGGGTGACCTGTAAAATTCTCTTGAGGTTTTGTCACTTGTGAGTAATGTAAGCCATTTTGAAACCAAGCCTCCCAGTTCTTTTATATGCATCATGAGTCTTTATTTTTTATGCTTAGCTTCTGTCATTTCACTGAGCAATTATCCTCTTCTTCTCCTAGAAAGGTTTTGATGCTGCTCATTGAGCAGTTGTTTGTAAGATAACTGAAAATAAGCATTTGTAATATAAACTTTTAAAGATCTTGGTCTTGGTTGTCTTTGCTCATTCTAAGCTAACAAGTTTTTATCAAAAACACAATATCAAATTCATTTCTTTTCTGAAGTGCAGCATGTCAGCAAGTATAGCTGATTTCTGTAGTCGGCGTATTTTAATATCTCCCCCAGGTGTAACTCAGATATTTAGTATCCTTTGAGTGTTTCTGTCAGATTGTCTTAGCAGCAGCATCTCATCTCACCTCAAATTGGAAAGGCTCCTCCATAGAAATGTGAAAAGGCTGGAAGGCTGATGCTTAAAATAAAGAAGATAGAGCAATCTTTTTGTAATGATTGCAGTGCCCATCAGTGCTGTGTGAATGAGAGCAGCATTACTAACAGCAGCACTGAAGGTTTGCTCTAAGGACACAGTTCATGGCAGGCAGCTGAGCGACTCTGCAGATGGATAATGCAAGGTTAGGCACACTTGTTGGTTGCTTCTCCCCCTGCCTCTTTTTTTGACCATACATCATCTTGTCCATAGCTTTCGTGAGAATAATTCAGCTAAACTTGTGCCATGACCAGAGCAGAAAGAAGCTCCAGTAAAGCATGAGTAATGCAATGGTGAAATCAAGTAATTTCTCTTTTTTGCCATAATAGAAGTTAGGCTTCTGGGCAGGAAACAGGCAAAGAAACTTTACTGGTAATTATGGCTATTTTTTACAGCTTTAATTTTGGGGAGGGGGTTGGCTGATGTTTGTGACTCAGCAGTGAAAACATTCCTGTCTGTAGTGATAATAGCTGCTAACTGTAACAAACACAGCAGGAAGATGCCCCTCTTTGGCTGCAATACCTCAGCAAACTTGCTTATCTGTAGCTGGGCTATATTATAAAGCATCAGTGTCAGGTCTCAAAAAGGGAGTGTCTCTCATCTCCTTTGAAAAGTCTTTTGTTTTCATTGTTTGAGGAAGTTGATAGCAGAGTTGTGTGTCAGCAGTTCAGCTTTTGTGTAGAGCCTAGCTGTACAAAACAAAGCTTATGTCAGGTAGAGCCTCTGTGACAGAAGATTATGATGATGTCCCTAATTAAGCTTTATAAATATTAGCCTTAAAAGACTTAGTAATAATAATAATGTCCCTAGCTAACATTGAAGAAAAAAACCATGTCTGTGCACTTTCAAATAGAGTAAAACTAAGCTACTTCAGCAGTTACTTAAAGAAAAACAACGTCTGAAATATTCAGTCAGTTTTTACGTAGTAACTCATGCTTTCTCATGATTTTGTTTTGCGTTATCTAGCCTCTATACGTATGCACTAATCCGTGGTAGAAGGAGACTGAGTGTCAGCTAGAGATTGGAGAGTGGTGAAGGACACACACACATGATTAAAACTACCTCTGCCTTGACAATCTCATGTGTAAGCATTTCAGGGTTCATAAGCACAGTGAATGTCTGGTCTGTACTGTTCAGATGGCCTTGGCAGGCTTGCTCAAAATTTGTTCTCAGCTCACCTGAGTGCCCATGGACTAGTCACTGACAGGAGCGAGTGCAGGATGAAGTGCAGGAGCCATAGATATTTCATTTAAAAATGTAGCAGCTAAGAAGAAAGAGTAGTGGTGCTCTTCTAGATAAAACCTTTTATTTCTGGAAGTGGGAGATATGGGTCAATTCCTTCCTCAGCCTGGCAGCGTCTAGACATCTCCCAGGAGTGTGCCATGAGCAGTTGGATGAGATGGTCCCCAAAAGTTGATTTGCTCTTAGAGGTTTCTATCTCTTCTATTTGAGTGCAAAATGAAGCCCGACTTGGCTGGCAGTTGTGTCTGGATTTGTGCAGCCATGTTTGCAAGATCCATGAGGCAAGAGAGAGCAAGCCCAGGGAGCATGCCTCAGCCCAGGGCTAAGGGTGCTAAAGGAGGGGAGAGGAATACGAGCAGATCCTGATCCCGCTGTTGCTTCACACTTTACCAGTGACTAGTGCATGGGCTGACCTGGGCTGTGACATACAGGTGCACAGCATGGCTGCCTTACCGCTGTTACTCCTTTTTCTCTGTCCAAAAAAGTGAAGAGTGACGCAGTGATCACGTGCAACAGAATTGGCTCAGAGCAGGAAGCTGGTCCTGGGCAGAGGTGCCCTGAGCCTCCAGTGCCGGGGCATGAGCAGCTTGGCAGGGATGCGAGCATGGCAAATGGCCATGGCGGTTGTCGGGGTGCTAGTGGTCAGACTTGTCCTGAGTCTCAGTCCTCCAAATGATTTCTGGTACCACAAGAGCTTTTGAACCATTTTGTAGCAGGAATCATATTTCAAGAAGGAAACAGTCTCAGAGTATGTGTCCTTCTCTTCCTGGCCATGTAGCTCATGCCTCTCTCTTTGGATTAACATAGCTTTTTTTGTGATAGTTATAACAATTGCTTACAAAGAAAACAAACATTAGGAAGACAAGAGCGATAACACGAGCGATCTGTGCTCACATATTTGTGTGCCTACAGATATGGCCCAGGATTTAGGATTTTAGTTCTTTGATCTAATGAGTATAGCTTTTAAGAACACAGTTAATACTATGATGTATCCAAGCAATGGGAACACAGTTTTGGCTGATCACATTTGTCATGTTATGTAATGAAATTTCCTGTTCTTCTAAAGACCTTATTATCTGCATCAGCATTAAGCATGTGGAACATTATTACTTAATGCTTGTAATGTTTGCTGCCCAGGGGCCCCAATCAAGATGGGGACCCCCACTGTGCTAAGTGCTGTATAAACATGCACAATTTAAGGAAAGATGTGACCTGAAAAGAGAGACAAAGGAGACAATAAAATAAATCTGTTTTGAGATGATACACATTTGCACTGTTTAACTGTTTTCATAAGTTGGTAGATGGCCTCATTTGTGCCTCAAGCCATCATTAATTATCTGACTCTTGTTTTTATAGGCAAAACAGCAAAGATAGATTTTGAGCAGTGATTTGGATTAAAAAAGGATCTATGTGTTTATCTTGATTAGGGAATTCAGTGTTGAAGTAGCTTCTGGGCAGGAAGCTCAGAGACTTCTGGAGCATCTGGGAGCATGGTCTGGTGGTAGAACAGGAAAGCAAGGGAGAAGCATAGCAGGATGCAAGAGTCAGGCATCCAGTGGAAATGCTGATTTGATTTACTGAAACATTCGGACTCAGTGGAAGTTTTAAGGGATAAATTCCAGTGTGTTGTAATTAGAATCATAGAATCATAGAATGGTTTGGGTTGGAAGGGACCTTTAAAGGTCATCTAGTCCAACACCCCTGCAATGAGCAGGAACATCTTCAACTAGATCAGGTTGCTCAGAGCCCCGTCCAACCTGACCTTCAATGTTTCCAGGGATGGGGCAGCTACAAGATCAATTGGGAAGATGGGTTAGAAAAATGACTTTGAAAGATGATATTTTCCCTTGGTTGGAGAGATACTGCACAAATACATAGAGATGTCTCCCAGATGAGTGGATGACAGAGAAGGGCTCACAAGTCTTCTATCACTGTGTTACTCAGTGTGTGTCTGGTAGGAGTGAAGACCCAGTGATGCAGCCTGCAGCAGCAGCAGTGAGAGTGACAGGGAGTGTTGCTTGAATTTTTAGTGGTGTCAGATAATGTCGGGGGTGCTGAGGTTTCTGCTTTGGCTGCTTGTAGCTGATGATAAGTCATCCAAGGGAAAGCGTGCAGCAAGTAGGAAGATGCAAAATGGCAAGGAATAGCGATGGTCAGAAACACAGCCATTGCAGTGCTTGAGAGCTCGTATTGTATCGAAAGGGAAAATGAAAATAACTGACAGTTGAAATGCAGACAAACCCACCAGATTATCGATACCATTTAAGAGTAATTCTGTTTTGTCTCCTAATACTCCAAGTGCAAGCAAGCTAGTTAAGTCTGGGAGGTTATTTTGTTACTTGATTTCAGAACTTTTAAATGCTTTATTTAGTTAGATTCTGGATATGAAAGTACTTGCAGACCTATACTGACTGAAAGCAGGGACTAAAAGCTTGAGTGCAGAATTTGGAAAGTTTTTGCAAGAGTGTTTGTCACTGCAATAACTGTACTATCACAAAAAGACAGTGGTTGTTTTGTCAGTGCGACTTGATTTTCAGTGCTAACACATCCCACAATTTTATTTCAGTTTTCCACCAGCAACAGAGACTAGTTAATTTTTTATGTTCCATCTTTCTTTCTGGCTACAAATACATCTCAGAGGGGCTGCCAAGGTTTAAATGATCATGGTGTTGGTTGGTGAGTTCTTATTTATGGGTGTTTTTTCTTTTCCATTTGTCTATTCATTTCATTTAACAAAGTTATTTTTGTGACTCATTTGTTCATTTGCCTCAGAGACAGAAGCATAAATAAGGGGACAAAACAAAACTTAGCTCTTTGAAACAGAAATCCATAGAGTGTCTTTCTGGAAATGTGGGAGAGAGGCTGAGATATAAGGACACCAAATCTCATCAGTCTCTATTAGTTGTTCCAACTAAAAAATAAGGCTGACATACAGAACTTTTACAGAAGACACTCTTCTGTTCATTTCAACATTTAATAAGGATGCATCAGCCTGAGATAGGAAAAAGAAGAATTTTGCTGTAAAATCTACAATATGACTGAAAACCAAGACTAGAAGTAGTGATGCAGAGAGCTACTGGTGGTACAAGAGTTCTGCTATGACTAAACTACTAATTCTTCCTTTATCGGATCTGCGGCACTTGGCAGAGTCTATAATTGGTGTTCTATAAAGAAATAATAACGTTTTCTGGAAAATATTAGGAATGTCATCTTCTGTTATTTTAGATGAGGAAGCAAAGAACATTTCTCTAACAGTGATGGTGTGTGAGGAGTCAACAGTATGTTAGAAATATTAATAATGAAAACTGTACAAGTGTAGTACTCTATCAGTATCAGTTCATACAGATATCACCCAGTTACCTTTAGGAGTTTAATGTATGGGAATGGAGTTGAAAAGACAACAATTTTTTTGTATTTTAAAAACATTATTTGAAGTGTTATCTGAAATTTTCTTATGAAAATTAAATTCATAAAGATGTGTCTTCCTTTTTTAAAATGTCAAGGAGATTTAACTCTTCTTGAGCCCTGGAGGTTAATATAAAGGATTTATTTGGACTTTCAAAGGCCTTTGACATAGTGTCTCATAAAGTTGTTAAAAAGCCACTTACCTGAAGTGCCATCATGGATCACAAATTAAAGACAAATGAATATTAAAAGATTGATTTTCAACATGACAAAATGTAATCAATTGTTTGTCCAGGGTGCCTCTGAGGACAAATCAGAAGTCACCAAAAATAAAGTATAAAACACGGTTTTGTGAAAAGAGTAGAGTAGTACGAAGAATGCAAGTGATAGTAATGCATTATCTTTCATTGCTGGTCATACTGTGTTTGGCTCTGGTAGTCTCATTTTTATAAAGAAATAGGAATGTGAGAAGGTAAAGAGGTGACAAAAGGTAGGTGATAAGCTTTATGACAGAAGACTGCATTTTCTTCTTGTGGTTTAGACATCTAAAACAAGTAAGAGGTGTTACTCTCTTAGTTTAGAAAGGAAATGAACAATGTGGTAGGAATAGCATGGTAGAAGCATACCCTGTAATTGATGCTACAGGGAAGATAAATTTGTAGCTCAAAATGAAAATCCAGGTGGGATTCACTATTGTAAGTCATCACTGAACAAAATTAACAAAATCCTTGTCTTCCTGGATATGTCTGTGAATAGCAGTGCTGTGAAACATTTCTCTTTTATTTCCTCTACAAGGAGGGAGCTCTTTCCAAACCTGATATTGCTGAAATATATTTCAAGGCTGGGTGAAGTTTTGGACCTTGTTTTCAGAAGAATCATTTAATCTGCTTTTAGCTGTAGGTTTTGTCCATCTGATCACAGCAAATTCTGGCATATTTACCCATACAGGGTGTCTTGTTTATCTGAAGCATCTGGTATTTGCCACAGCTGGAGGTGAGATCAATGTTTCTCAGACTCGGCTGTGATGCTTTTGAGCTCAAAGTGGTGGCAGATCGGGGAGCTTGTGGTGTCTTATGAGTCAATAGTCAGCAAGAAATCAGTTGTCCCTGGCTTGGCAGCATGTCAGCTCCTCCAGGTTACAGGACCAACTGCAGTGACTGGCTGCATGTGTGCAGACTAGCCAGCAATTGCAAAATTGCCAAGCGCTGGTGGACACGGACAGTGACCTAGTTTTACAGGAGGATCAAAATATGGGGAGTCAGGCAGAGAACTGAAGAAGAGGATTCATGGTGAGGAGGGAAAAACCAAGAAAAAGGGGTAGTGTCCTGGTTTCGGCTTGGATACAGTTAATTTTTTTCCTAGTAGCAGGCATAGTTCTGTGGTTTGGATTTAGGATAAGAAGAATGCCAATAACACACTGATGTTTTAGTTGTTGCTAAGTACTGCTTATGCTAGTCAAGGACTTTTCAGCTTCCCATGCTCTGCCAGGTGCACAAGAAACTGGGAGGGGGCACAGCCAGAAGAGTTGATCCAAACTGACCAAAGGGCTATTCCATACCATATGACGTCATGCTCAGTATAGAAACTGGGGGGGGAGTTGGCTGGGGAGCAGTGATCGCTGCTTGGGAACTGTCTGGGTATCGTTTGGCAGGTGGTGAGCAATTGCATTGTGCATCACTTTGTATATTATTATTATTATCATCGTTATTGTATTGTTATTATTATGATTAGTTTTACTTTATTTCAATTATTAAACTGTTCTTATGTCAACCCAGGAGTGTTTCTCACTCTTACTCCTCCGATTCTCTTCCCCATCCCATTGGGGTAGGGGGAGTGAGTGAGCGGCTGCGTGGTGCTTAGTTGCTGGCTGGGGCTAAACCACGGCAGGTAGACAGAGTAAAACCCAGAGGGAAAAGCTTTAGAGAAAAAGAGAAAGAGAACCACAGAACTGAGGGAATAAGCTAAGGAAAGCAGCACAGGGAGGCAGGAAGACAGACAAGCAGAGCATCAGGCACTTTTGTGGTAAGCTATTCACTTTCAGTGAATCTCTTGTTTCCTCAAACGCTCTCCAATTTCCTAGGACTTACTGGCTGAGTGCTTTGAACACATGTTTGTGTAAGATGAAGAGATGAAACATAACCTAAGCTTCTTTTCAGATATACTTTAAAAATGTTTAAAGCACTCAGTCAGTTGGGTCTTAATTGATTCATCAATAGCTTGTGGCTCATGCTTAGTTCAGTAACAACCAGTAGGTCAAGGTATAAATTTCAGATGGACTGCTCCTGAGATTAGTTTATGAACTATTGTCCTGTATTTTGTCTATTACTCATGAAGCCCCAAGTTCCAGCTTTTCTGAAGAGAGTCCTCAATGTCACAAGCCTGTTTTTGAAATTACATAGGAATGTCTTACCTGCCTACTTGTATGGTGGGGCTTTCAGATACTTGTTCATCTTGTAGGAGTAAGTGAATCAAATGAATAGCTGAACTGGTATATACTGTCTCTGAAAAGTGTGTCTTGCACTATTATCCATTTTGCAGTGATGGCAACTTATGGTGTCCAAAACGTGCAGACTGCTGCATCATACACACCTTTTCAGTTGGCAAAGAACAGCAGCAGTACTTAATACATACAGATGTCATGGGGGACAATTGGACTGTAATACTCATTCTGTTTCTCACATTGACCACTCAGTCATAACTTTGAGGGAGCACTTCCTGTTTAACCTGGTGCCTACAAGCACTTAAGATGTAGTTGTTGATATTTTTTTGGTGTTGGTTGGTAGATATATCTGCATAGGAAGGTCTGTAGTTAGGGGGAGGGGGAGGGAGAAGGAGAGGGAGAGGAACAAACTCTCTGAATAGCTGATGCGTTGACAGGTGAACAGCCGCTTAGTGTCTTCTTTCCATTTCTTCAGCATGATGCTGAATCTTCCTGTAAAAGACTGTAGAACAAAAACCTGCTAAGCCATCATTGCAGATTAAAAGTTTACACTTGCAAAAATACAGAAGACTATAAAACTCACGGAGACTGTGGAAATCTTTTCCCATTTGCATTAAACTTCATATAATCCCCAATTTCCTGAGCAAGGGCTTAATCTCTTTGTTTTGACATTTGTTATAGGAAAAAAAATAGAGGGAAAGAAATTTCACTGCTATAAAACCTATAAAAATGCAGGCAGATGCATTGACTCCTGCAGTTGGAATGGAGTGATAGCAGAAGCTGGTATCCCCATGTGTGGAGGAACAGGGAGGGGTATAAACTGGCTGCCTCATTAAGTGCAGCAAGTCCCTTGTGGTGCCTACAGCTCACGAGCAGTTAGCTCACTGCCATAGCAGTGCTAGCTTGATTTTAAAGCTAACATGGATTATATGTGCTGGATAATCATAGCTCTGATTGTAGGGTAAACCTCTGGTTTATCAAGACAACTTCTAACTCATGTAATTGCTCTTGGAAATTCTTCTTTTCGCATTGATGGTGTCCTTCCAAATGATCAACCTCATTTCAGAATACTGTTTTTTGTGGCTTGATGAACTGCACCTATTTGATTCAAATGTTTTCCTCATAAACTCTATGCTATATGTTAATACTTATCTTTTGATGTATGAAAATGTGCCCTTTTCATTGCTTTCCTCACAGTCATTAAGAATAGCTTTGTATTGTTTTACATTATAATAAAGGGTGTTAAAAGTTTAAAGAGTCTGTATTTCTGCAGCATTAGTAAAAAGAAGGTCTTGAGAAAGTTTCATCAACAGACTCTGACCAAGTACAGTCTGCTGCTGGTTGCATGTCCCAATTAGCTCTGGGTGTTCAAGACACCAGTGGCTTACTTGTGAGAAGTTTTATGTATTTTCACCTGACCGAGTTGTCATTTACAAATTTGTACCTGAGGCATGTTTTCTGTTGACTAGCATTCCCTACGTTGTTGTTTCTCCTGGTGCATAAATGATGTGTAACACAGGCCACCAATCACAACTTTAAATGAAAAATAGGCAATAGTGAATAGTTTTCTGACTGACCAGTAGGTTGAAATCTGTATTTGAATTTGTCAAAGAACTCACTGATAGATCTGTAGTAATCACGACCAATTTGCAAATGCTTTGTGAACAAAACCTGGGCTTTCTTCATCAGGTATCTTATTCATGATGAATAAGTCAATCAGCTCTAGTATTGTGAGGCAACTTGTACTGACTATTATAGTGTGTAAGAAGTTCTCACTGGTTTGAATGACTTTTTGCCTGCTCAAATCTGTGTGAAAGAATATTGTCTACGTAGCTGTAGTTATATTCATACTTTACAAGAACAATTTAAAAGAGCGGAGGGAGAAGCTTAAATAGGAATAATAGGCTAAAACTGAGCAAAAGAAAACCAGTGATGAATATCTGCAAGTAATTCCCAACACTAATTTCTGAAGGTTACAGATAGCTCCAAGAGAAGTAACTTGCATAGCTTGAATTAGACTGGACAAGTAATTAATGAGAAGAAAAAGAGAAGCAGAACAATAGGCAAGATAGACCATTATCATCTTTATTCAGGGCAATCTTAAGCATATATTGCTGGTCTAAACATCATATGCATTTTCTGGTTTTGAATTACCTTTTCTGTATAGGCATTTGTTTCTTGTTTAGGTGACTTAATTAAAGTTAAAGGCTAGAAGTATTACGTATGGCAAGAAGGCAAAACCAAGTATCTAAGTGCTAGAACTGTTCAAAGGAGTTATCTGTTATTACGCTATCATATAGGAATCGTTTGTCAAGTCTTGATTTGTTAAAAGTAGAGGATAACTTGTATATTTTATTACTAATTGTTTGTTGCCATAGCACTTAGGTGAAATGCTATTCTTTGAGCTAATGAGTTACTATAGGAAGGGGTGAGATCATTTTAGAGCACATTAGATACTGTAATAAGAAGAAACTCTTTGGAATATTTTTATGGGTCACTACAAGAATTGTCCTTGCAAAAGGCAATGTGACTCCTTTTGAAAAGAAAGTGTTTCTTCAAAGGTTAAAATTGTATTGACAGCTTCTATGATTCAATAAGATTTTTTTTCAAGATAAGGCCTATGTAATTTCAGATACTGCATGATTTCCTCTGGATAAATGAGTGTCAGAAAATGAAAAAGGCTCATTTTCTAAGCCTGAGTGGCAATTTTCTTATTATGCTGTCATATGGATAAAGTACTTGCCATTCTGAATTGTGCTGGCTCTTAGGAAGCAAAATTTGGGCCAAGATTAATGAAATCAACCAAAATAATGTTTGTTTTCTTGGACATTCTATTGACATTCCTAAATGGCCTGTCAGATCTCTTTCCTAAGACCATTAGCTTGATGATATTGTTTGAGCTCTCATTCGAAGAGTCCAACCTTCAAAGCTGCCCTCCTGCTGGCTGTAACTTGCAGCACCTTCTGAAGGATCAGAGCCTCATCATCGAGGCCCACTCTCTCAGTAGCACTCCTTTCAGACAATGAACAGCCCCAGACACACTAAAACATTTTGGAGAAGTCAGCAAACTGTATTCATAACTTCAAGAGTTGTAGTAGATCTGGTTGCTCAGGTTGGGGCTCCAGCCAGGGATAAGCTGAGATTAAATTGGCCTAGAGTGTCTGCTTGGATTTCACTGTGTTTCTTCACTCTGCCACTGAAAGTAACATGGATGTTGTTAAGGTGAACCACATGCATCTCTATACCCTGAGTCTAGTTTGAGTACATGAGGACTAACGTTGAGAACATAATATCCATAGGAGCTGGAGGGCAGGGTCATTGAGATGTAGGACAGCAAGAAGGAGTATGACTGCAGTGTCAAAGTGACTCTTGCTGGTGCTGTTAAAAATGTCAGGGTGGTCGTAAGGATAAAAGTATCAGAGCATCAACTTGTTGTTAGAGGTAGAAATATGTTAGAATATTGATGACAAATAAGCCAACATGCAGTTGCATGTGTGCACCTATGTACATGCAAGTGCTTGTTGTAGAGGCTACATATATATGCATATATTTTTTTTTTCAGGAATACTAATGTCTGTGTGCACATACAAGGCAAAACCACTTACCTACAGGGGCTTACATGATGCATCCAGGACAGGCATAGGGACAGAAAAGCCAGTACTGGGTATGGATTCTTGCTCATATTGTCAAGAAGGCTTTTGAGGTCAAGACAGGGCTGGGCTTGGAAGTAAACTGTACGCTGAAACCAGAAAGTATGCATGACTATAATTTGAAATAAGAGCTCCTAAAATAAAATTTGTCCTTTGACGTTTACAGCAAGTATTTTTAAAGGTATCTCATACTTGTCTTACCATAGTTCCCATGTAGAGCTATGGCATAACGTGATATGAACCTTTTAGTGTGCTGTACCAAAGCAGACCATGATCCAGTATAGCAGGACATCTTCAGATGGAAAACCAGATGTCCTGGTGGAACAGTATGGCTGACAGAAACTGTGGCATGGCATAAAAAAGTGAATCCAGCAATTTCTAGTTTTCCATTATGCCCTAATATAGTGCCAAAGGACACAGGAAACCATGCATCTCTTTGTGTTTGCACTGGCCTAAAGGCTTCAGTGACAGTCTAATAAAGGCTAAGGGGAGGTTTCTTATTAGAAAACCTCTTCCTTTTCTTTTTTATTTTAAAGATTTTTGCACAACGCAAATGTTTTTTCTAATTTTCTATTCAAGTTTAGAAGCATCTTTCCCCTGTGTTTTTATTCTTTGCACTTTTTTGTATCCTCTGAACTTCTTGATATCTACTGCAATTTCTCCAGAGTTTGGCTAGCCTTCCAGCAGCAGATGTGAGTCCAGCAGCTGCTTTATTATCAAAGTTGAAGACATAATTCTTCAAACAAATTACGTAACTTCAGTTACTTAGCTACTCTGATAAAAGTGGTTTTTTTTACAGTAAAGCAGAGGGACAAGAAAAGTTAAACCTCTTTCAGGTGCTGCTGAAAAGAGTCTAGGGGAAGCAGACTTTACTTGCTCTCTCTATTTGTTTTCCCCTACTAAGTTACATTTGTAGGTGAAGCTTAGGTATTTGCATTAAAAAGCTGCTACTTTAGAAGGAGGAGAAAGCTCATTCTTTTCTGTCTTTGTGTCACAGTACTAAGTCTCTGCCAGCCAGAAGAGGTGTGTAGTCATACATACATATAGGACACATGCATGACACAGTTCTATATGGGGAGTAAGAGCATTCATGGCAGATATAAATGACTATCTTCTGACAAGCAAGTGGGAAGCTCGAGATGGCCAGGTCATATGGCATTTATTTACAGAAGGCGGCGGAACAACAGGCAAACCAAACTTTCAGCTTGTTTGAAATGGCAAGGCTCTGTGCACACAAGGATCCCTGGTGGAGTGGTGACGCTCTGTAGCGTGATGCAGGTCCTGGCTTCTTACATTTGAGTTTAGTAAATAGAGGGTTGGACTTGGTAATGTTAGGTTAATGGTTGGACTGGATGATCTTAAAGGTCTTTTCCAACCTAAACGATTCTGTGACTCTATGATTCTATGATTGTGCTAGGCTTCCCAGTGTGTGTGTGACTGGTCTCACTGCTGCTGTGATTGGCATCCCCTCCCACTTTATGACATTTTTTATAAAGCTTTATTATTTTACCAGTAACTGGAACATCTATGGACAACCTGGCTGTAGTGCAAATAATGTAACAACCAGACTTGGCTAGTAACAGCCAAGGTTTAGTTAATCATTAACTACAGCCCATGTGGGTCTTGGTACTGCCAGACCTTATCAAATGTTTGCTGTGTTTTAAGAAGATAAGAACAGTCGTACTAGGTGAGAGCAGAGATCCACCTAGTTCGGTATCCTGACTCCAGCACTGTCCAGAAGAAGATCTGTGGGGAAGTGTGTAAGAACAGAGGAGATTTATTTTCCCTAGTATTCTCCCCAGCATCTTGTGCTCTGCAGTTTAGGATTTTCTTGTGCCAGGGATAATATCTTTGTGTATATCAGTACATCTTCTATGCCTTTTTCTAATTACTTTCAGTATGGTTCATGAATAAAAAAGATAATTATGCCATTATTTCTGAATTTTTGAGGTATGTTTCATTTCCCTCAAAGCAAAATTTGAAGTTCAGAGCATTGGAATAAAAAAACCCAAATCCAAACCCCACAATTTGTAAGTTTTGGCTGAAACCTAAGCTTGTTTAACCTAAATAAGACAGGCAAATAATTTGGCTAGACTGCTCTGATTTTTTTTATTGAGACCAGAAATATCTTCTAGAAAGCTATTTCCTATATGCACTGACAACAAGACAAAACATCAGTGTGTTGATTTATCCAGGTTCCCAAGCTGCACCTGCAGCAGTCTGAGGTGTTACCCATCACTGTCGCTTCATGGGGACTAGAGGAAGTAGCTACCTTTTGGAAAGGGAAAATGATGCAGAGAGAAATGTGTGGTTTGAAAAGGATGAAAGGAAGGAACCAGGCAATGGTCTGAGAGGAAAACCTCCTCTTCTAAGTGCATAGGACTGGTCCTTGTTCTGATCTAACTTATCTGAAGAGTAATAGCCTGCCAATATACTCCAAAAAGAGTGGTTTGGTGGAGCAAATGCATGCAGAAACAAGCTGTTGGCCAAGAAAAACAGTGAGGAAATGTAAAAAAAAATTAAAATAATGGAAACACTGCAGAGTAGCTTCTTTCTTCTTTGTCACATGATATTTTCTGTGTAAGAAAAGTTTATCTTCTCCCTTTCCCCATTCTTTTGTGGGATAAATGGGGAGGGATGAGGACAAACTCAGGCATGGCTGCTGATTTTCCTGAGGGCAGCCTAGTGCTGCTCCTGGTGATAGCAACTTATCCAGCTCTTGCACTGTTACCTTCATGGCCTTCACTCTTTCTCCTCCTTTCTCTTTCTCCCTGGATAGGT
Organism: Pelecanus crispus; assembly: GCF_030463565.1. Classification (NCBI taxonomy): domain Eukaryota; kingdom Metazoa; phylum Chordata; class Aves; order Pelecaniformes; family Pelecanidae; genus Pelecanus; species Pelecanus crispus. The sequence continues at coordinate 75,219,698 of NC_134645.1, read as the reverse complement.
GTCCCTTTCCCCTTCAGGCAGCAATCTCCTGCCCTCCCCACAGGCTTGGGCATCTCACCTGAATTTGTGCCCCAGCCCTGAGCCAAGATTGCAAAGATAGCTTGGAAGGTGGCAAGAGGTCATGCTTCCCAAAGCTCTGGGCAAGCTGGCAGGAGGGGAGCTTCTGGCTCCATCTTAATCTCTTTACACGTGCCATGCTCTTCTCCTTCCTGCCCCATCCCTCCCTAGGCATCACTTTTGTCACTGCGTACTGTCATCAGTAACTGAAACTGTTGTTTTATTCAATGCAATCTTTGACTAATGAAGAGCTACGGAAGAAAATTAAAATGCATTAATTTTTTTTTGAATTTTTTTAAGTGTTCAGGTGTTAATATGGTGAGCTTCAGCTGAGGATTTGCTGTTCAATTAAAAAAAAACCCAACAGTCTGCATTACTCAACACTGGAGCATTTCTCCAGTTTCTTCTCTGGCTGCAAGCCCCAGGCATGTCTTAACTTCATATTAAGACGAGGTGTTTGTCTAGCAAGGTTCCTCTCTATATTCCTCTCTTTCCTTATCTTCTTTCCTTTCTTGCCTCCTCTCACTTGTTTTTTTTCTGACAGAAAATTCAGTGCGTGCCCTGGATGGGAGCTCTTGCTCTCTCTAGGTAGTTGTCATTTGGAGTGGCCAGGGAAACAGAGCTGCTGGATGCACTGGACATCAAAAGAAGCATCTGGATGCATTAAAAAGCAACTTCCTAAAAAGCCCACCAAGGTTAATGCATTTTCCTCTGGCAATTGCAAATTCATTTTGCCCTCCTCTTCCCCCTCCTCCCAACTTGTGTAATTTTAATCAAGTTTCTGTAAAATACCATTCTAAATTCCTATATGCTGTGAGACTGATTATTGGTTACATGTAGAACGTGAGAAAGGAGAAGGGAAGCTGATTTTTGCTATTGCCACGGGAGACTATATCCACTTTGTCTTAATCCTTGGCACATAAGGTCGCTAAGCAGAGTGTTATCATTTGATAGGCAAAGTAGTTACAATATTACCTTTGAAATGGCTAAGTGATTTGGAAGCTAAAGCACAGCCATCTCATAACAAGACTGGCCTCAGAGATGCAGTGTTTAAGGGGAGGGGGCAAGCCCTGTTTTGTACTGGTCTGGGCATAAATTTTGTTTTTACTTAAAATGCACAATTTTTGAATGCCAGAATGTCTTACTGAGTACATTCATTAAAGCTGTGTTGCTACCTCAGTCAACCTCTAAATATCCTCAAACATCCTAGCAATCATACTATATAGTGCCTCTGCTTGCTGATGTGCTAATATAAGACTTTAGCTGTCATTTTGATATGCTAATGTTAGTCACCACACAGCTCACAAATATTTAGAGAAAATCCTTAATGTCGAACCTTCCTCCCACATAACAAAGATAATTTAATATTTCTCATTATATATTTGTTGTTCACTGCTTTAGCTCTCTATAAATCCTTATCCTGATTTTAAAATCATCTTATCATGCATTTGTAACAAATTTCTATTGATGTCACTTCTGAGAAATTTCTTTCACAATGGCAAGGGTAATAATCACACTCATTTTGACACATATATTCAGTATTTACCTTCCCTGTTGGGTAAACACATAGAGAGCTGGTATTAGAAAGATCCTGGTTTTCCTGTGTACGTGCCTGAAAAATATCAGGTCATAACCAGTTGAAACACCATTAAGAGTGTTTACTAAACTAATTGACAGAGACAGAAATTCTCCCTGCAGGGTGCAAGCATGCAGGTCTGATACAAAATACACCCCTCCACCCACCCTCCCTCCCCACCACCCAAATGGCAGAACCCATCAGCAGTTTGCCTTCTACGTTTTCTTGCCCCAGTTCAGAGAAAGGTCGTGAAAAGCTGTGACCCACAGTCTGGCAGTATGCACAGACCCTCCAAACTCCCTAATGAGAGGATTGCCTGCCAAAGGTTTCTCTTCAGAGCACCGGGGTTTGGTGCAGGGCTGCCCAGCGACCCTGAGCAGCAGCCACTTTGGATCTCTTGAATCTTAATTAAGAGGGTTCAGACTACAAGCGAGAGCTTGAGGAGATGAACTTGCTAATGCAGCAAAACCCATGAGTTTTCAGTTTGCGCAGTTTTGCAGGGAAATGTATGTGTTGATGGCAAGACAGTCCAGGTTTTTAAGAACTGGGCAAGGAGACAAGAAAGTCCTAACTTTAAATTCAGTCTCTGGTATTTTCTCTGTAGATACAGGCAGCCCATTTAGCCTTTTCTATGTTACTCACCCTACATACAGCATGGGGATAGTACCTGGTTGGTATCGTTACAGGGTGTGTTGGTTAGCATGGGTGGAGATGAGAAAAGCCAAGTAATAGTAGCTTAATTGTATTAAGCTGGCCTGCTTCCTTCTCTATCCACCTGAGATTTGTTTCAGGTGCACCTACCTAGATGCTTTTTTATGCATGCAAACAATTTATACAACAGAAATTTACAGTTTGTTAAAGAAAATTTACAGTCTATTAAAGAACAAAGAGAAACATCTTGGTGTAAATTTTCCATGCTGTTGTAGCAGCATATTTGTTTGCACAGATATACATCAGAAAAAAAGCTTTGTTTTTTTGTATAGTGTTTTATAGTGTTCTAAGAAACAACTGGAGCCAAACACCTATAATTTAATTAAAATCTTTTGTTGCTAATTCATAATATAATTTTTATTTTTCTATCTGAGTGGAATAATCTATTCATAAATTTTCCTCATGACGTCAATTTTTATCTTGTACTATTATTATTTACCAGCATGTGTGCCTGACTCCCACCTTGGTTCCTAGTCACTACTATCTGACATCTCTGTAGCATCACTGCTGCCCTTGTGAACAGCATACTGGCTCTTTTTTTTTCACTCGCAATACTGTCACTCCCTTATGACTTCTAGTAAATAGCTTCTCGTGCTAAGCCTTCCAACACCCTTACCAGCTGTTGCTTTGCTGGTTTTGTTCCTACCACAGATCTAGTTCTGAACAACCTTATTTTCTGCCCCACTGCAACCAGGTCAAATCCTGCTGAAATGCCCAGTGCAGCAATAAGAATGGTGATGTTCATTATAAGCACTAGGACAATAAAGTTGCTTTAAAATATTAGATAATACTGAATTTCAAACCTCTGTGGAATGCCAACTTGATTAAAATTTGTTTGATAAGACTTTAGTTTACTTTGGTTACTTCTTTCTAAAGGTTTGAGCCATAGCTCATTGGAATAAATCTTTCCTTTTACTCCAGCATACTTTGGAAACTGGCCCTAAGTGAGATACAGAGTTTGACTTAGCCAGGGGAAGTGATGGTGTTTTTGAGCTTTAGTGGAAAGAGAGGAAACTCCATAGTGGAATTTCCTATATAGTATTAGCAACAGAAAAAAGTTTTCAGACTTGCTGTGCATTAACTCATCCTCTTGCGAGGCTAATAGGCAGGTCAGTAAGGCTGAAGTCCTGGTTCCACTGAGTAGTTGTGGATTGAAAACAGGTTTCAAAGCAGAGACTGCAAAGCCAAGTATTTTGCCACCTGGTATTTTCTGGAAGAAGAATTATTTTTGGGCTTCCACAATTTCACAACACTGTGACTTTCTTGCATGTGATTCCTTGACTTCAATTACTGTTTTCCATATAGATGGGGGCATGTTATCAGTTGTAAATTCTTTCAAGCTATTTTAAATCTATTTTGGTTTGTAATAATCTTGGATGAATTTCACTATATGTTTTCTTGTTTGTATATGTTAGATTGTAAATTATAGATGAAGGATGACATAACTTACTGGAAAGTATTTCTATCCCAGCCAAAAATTCTCTGCAGCTACCTGTAATAATTGGAAGAATTTACCTTATAAGAAAAGTCTGAGATGGGTGAATAACTGAGGGCAGATAAAAGCATGCCTTTTTTTTTTTATATATAAGATGATATGAGAGACATGTTATGTTAGACACAAATAGTTCTGAAAAATACTGTTTAGAGTTCTTTATCATTTGGTAGTGTAATAACACAATATGTAGAGGTGATATTGCTGTGATAAAAAGGTGAAGGAACAAATTCTGCAAGTTATTCTGATGAAAAAACAACTACACATTTCATCCAAGTATTCATCCTAGTATCCACTTAGATGGGGTTAAAATATATAATTTGAGTCTTGGATTAAAAGTGAAAATAAAATAAACTAAAATATTTAGGAGTGAGGGAAATACATACAGGACAAAGTCTGAGTATATGGATTTGAAAAACCAGACCTCAAGAAAAACATCACTCTCTTCCTTAGGATTTATATCCTGGATGAAGCTAGAAAATCCATTGTTTTCTTATATTTCAAGAGCAAAAGGACAAACTTCCAGGGTAAGTTCTGCATGTGCATCAACTTCTTAACTGAAATTTTACAGGTTTTCCTTGTAAGCAGAGTTGGGATTCCCAAGTGGGTGTAAGAAGGCAAAAAGGTACCAGCATGCTTAATAGCCCAAATGGCAGAGACCAAAATTTGTGGTATTCAACATGAGATGCTCTGAAAGAATGGTGAATCCATGTTATCTGCCCAGTCAGTTGTGTAGTGCCCATCCTTCTTGTTAACTTCTGCAGGCAACCAGTTCATACTTTGAAGCCTGAGATTCAATTAGCTGTCATCTTTTTTACTGCTCAAGTTAAAATGTTGTGATGTCTTCATAAGAGCCACAGTACTTGACTCTTTGTCCTTCAATTAATACTACATTAAAAATTAAATATAGTTGTTCAAACAACATTAGGTATATAGCACACATGACCATGTTTTTTGCAAGTATATAATGCAAGTGACACAAAGGATTAAAGATGAAAGCTGCTTTGACAATTACTGATAACAATGTTCTAGTGTTTCTACACTTCTAAGTGACCTCTGTAAGGTGAGAACTGGTATTTCATTTCTTGTTTTCCTTGTTAGGGTGTGTGTGTGTATGCATGGTGGTGACGGTGTGGGTGCTGTGGGATGGTGTGATTAGACTGCATCTAACTGACCTTGGAGCCTGCTTTTCCAATGGGCTGAATTCCTTGGAAGAGGCACTCAGCATCCCCACTACCACCTGTAGTTCAAGATCTTCAGTTCTCCGAAGGAAATAGTGTTGAATTTTCTCTTTCTGTGGAGCAGTTTCCTTGGATAATGTGTGGAAGTGTGGGCCTCAGAGGAGACTCAGAAGATTAACAGCCCATTTGCCTACCATGAGGCAGGATCAGCTACCTGTATGTTAAGAATGTTTTGCAAGTTTTTTTCTGAGGTCTAATCTGAATCCTTCTTGTTGCAATTTGCATATCATTATTGCTTGCTCCATCTACCATAAACACAGAGAACAGATTTTTCTCTTCCTCTTCACAGAAACTTTCTACATATTTGAGGCTACTCAGTCATTTTTTCTTTAGCTTAGGCAATGCTAGTTCTTTCACGCTTTCCAGCCTTCTGGTTACTTTTGTGGCTATTCCTTAGACTCAGTTATTCAACCTCTTTCCTCTGGTATGACCCCTGAAACTGGTTACAGTGTTCCAGTGGTAGCTTTTGCCGCATTAAACAGAGGAACACAACTACTTCATACATCTTCCGGGCTACATTTTCATGATCTCATCCCAGGATGGTATCGGGTTCTTTCACAGCAGCATGATGCTGTTGGCACATTTTCCATCTGCAATCCAAAATCACCAAGGCTAGAAGAAGTTAGATAAGACAGCAGTGGTGCAAGTAATAGAGAGAGCAGAAACTATCTGGAGCATCACACCGGAAGCACAACATTCTGAGATCCAGAGCTAGGTGTGTGGGCAAGCTGGGTCCAGGTAGAGAAGAAAAAGCATAGGCATTCCTGAATGGAGATTCACAAGTGCCATTCCTGAAAGGAAATGGGTCCTTTCTGCAGCTGAAAAAGAGACCCATGTGACAATGACACCTGACAATGTGTCAGAAGCCAAAATCCAAATGTTAATAAAATTTTACTGAGAATGAGATGTTGAGTAAAAGTCTCTACTGTTTTCCCACAAACCGCAAACTTAGCTATGAGATGGGGTGCTGTGGTGACATCTGTGTTTTGTGCAAAGGAAGTGTGTGAGCCATGCTCAGGGTATAATGAGCCCAGGTCAAATAAGCAATCAGGGCACCGCTCTTCAGGTCTAGGTCTCCCAAATTCTAACCCTATTCGTTAGCATAGAGCAGAGCTCCGAGAAATTAAGAGTAATGCATTTGATTGTACCAGTAACATTCATTACTGTGTGTGGTTGTTTGTTTTGGAGGTGTTTTGCTTTGCGTTATTTCCTGCTTAGCAGGCTTAGGGAGCTGATGTTTCATAAGCCTCCCTTAGCTCCCTCTTTAACTCACTAGTTTCAGCACTTCTGAGATGGACCAGTCCAGCTGCAAGAGAGGCAATGACTTGGCATTTCCCTCTAAAAAAGCATAAGGAAGCTCAAAGCAGTCCCTAGCCAGATTGATACTGATGAAGTTGTGAAGCCAAAGTTAGATTTTGACAGCCACTATTTCAGATTATTCCTTCAAGTGAAATTTGGACAGTTATCCTTCAGATAAGACTTGAGCTATCTTTAAATTAGCAGTAGCAGCATCATTATGGCAATATAAAACTTAGTGAGGGCTGCTAAACCTGTTCAAATGTATGCTAAGTTTCCCAGACAAGTTTTATAACTTGCACTGAGAAACACAGTGCTGTATATCTGCTGCTGGCAGTTATGTGACCAAGTAATGCAGGATATCCTGGTTATACTGGACGGTAACTGCAGTATAGACATATCCTCAGGTCCCATAGGAAAGTGATGTCTCCTACTGTAGATCCCTAACTAGGGGGAGAAATATCTCTTTTTTCTTTATGTGTCTTGGACAGGAATCTCTGTTTGAAAATATCCAATAAATTTCTCTGTTCTTCTATGGAGGAGTGACTGGAAAGGAACTGGTTTTTAAGCTCTGCTGAATTCACTGCTGCTGGTGCCTGGAGATGATAATGTCTCAGTTCACGTCTCAACAGATTGAGCTCACCCAGGCAGGCCTAATATCTGACAGCTTGCTTGGGCTTGTCAGTGCTGTTCCATATTTTCCGTTACTTTTTGTGAGAACACTGATTAATGCTGTAAAAAAGACTTAGGCTGTCCTCAAGGAACTTCTCCATAATCGATGTCATCATTGCTGATCATGCTAGTGCAGAGAGCTGCAGACCACGGCACGCTTGATGGTGAGATCCCACCTCTCAGGCACAGTGATTTGCAATTAGTTTCTGAGCATGCCAGGTGAGGTGGCTGGCCCTCAAGGGCTGTTTCTCCTCGACAGCAAAAAGTTATTCAGAAAATTAGTGCAATACATTGATTTTTTTTTTTTTTCCCAGTGAGGTGTTAGGCATGAAATAAATGTCTTTCATTTCACCTATGTAGGATGGTCATTACAGCTCTAGATAAAAACAATATTAATAAAAAGAGACAGTTATTGCCAGCCCAACTGCCAAAAGCGAGAAGGGGTCAATATGGTCCTTTTTATATCACCATAGGCTGCTTTCTCAAGGGTGTCAGTACGAAGAAAAATGTGATTCTAAATAAAATATCAAAATGTTTTTCCTTTTATATATGATGTCATGCACTATCAATGAAAAGCCACTGCACATATGTGAACGTCTATCTATGACTATCTAACTGTACAGTCTTTCCGTCATGATTGTCTATGCTATTGTACCCCACATTGTGTATCTAAAACCCCACACTGTGTTAGTTTTCTCTTGTTTATATTGGTTGGTCTGTACCAGCTGCTCAAGTAGTATATATGTTTTTCCTCTTGCCCTTATGCTGTTAAGGGTGCTAAAAAGCACTGTGTGGGCTGTCACGATCCAAACTGGGTTGCCTAGGGGGGGATCACAGAGGTTCTGTGATTCCCTTGGGCTAAATTAAGGTGAAACAACACCAAATGATCGATTAAACACTTTATTGATGGTAAAAAACAACATGAACTCGGAAAGCATAACGGTAGGCAACCTGAACTAGGAAAGCTTAATGGTAGGCAATGTGAGTTCTAACTGGAATACTTCTAAGAGGAAAGAAAAAAGAGGAAAGGGGCGGGGTGGGGGGAGAGAGAGGGAGAAGAGAGTTATCACCAACCTTGGATGCTGTGATGTTGATGGTAGGCATGGCAATCCTCCAGTAGTGGGCATGCACGTGGCTCCTTGGAATTGTGTCTTTTATAGGCCAGTCCCCGTCTCTAGTCTCACCCCCTTGAGGACTTAACATGGTTCTTGTTCAGAATGTTCTTCATCTTCTGTGCAGGCGCCATTGTGGGGGGTGGTTGCGAGGGGTCTTTCGGGTGGTCATGAGCCCCTTCCTCAAGTGAACTCTGTAGGACCTCTGGCCATATATGATGAGTTGTAAGGCACATCAGAAGGCAGAACTGGGCATCCTCCTACATGCCTTCCCGGCTCTGTGGCAATCGGCTTCTCACCTGTGGTTTAGTGGTGCTATGCAGACCCTAATTTGTCGCTATGGACACCTTAACTTGTCTCTATGCAGACCTTAACTTGTCTGCCACAATGTTTGAGATATCAATATACATTAACTCTTTCAGTCTCTTACATGGGGATTTTCACAGTAGCATGGGGAGTTGGACAAACAAGTATTAATGTGATCTGAAGACAAAAGTAATTTTGTTAAAATTGTCACTGTCAACTTTCATGATGAAAGCATCGAAGAAGTAAAGTACAACTTCTAAACTGCTGCGGTGGTCACTCCTTGTGTGTACAAAAAATAAGGGGAAAACCTATAATACATACTGGTGGTGGCTTTCTCCTCTTTAAATCCAGTTTTCCCAGTTTTGTCAAGTGTTCAGCATTATAAGTAATTCTGTTAGAGGAACAGATGTGCTAGAGAGTAAGTATTGAAAAACAGAGGGTTTCACTTTAGGTTATTGGACTGAGTATGTTTCATCTCGATAGTCAGGATAGGTTATCATCTGATGAATATTTGTCTGCCTCTTTGAAAACAGATGGGAGATATAGCCCTGTTCATAGGAGAAAAGTGTTACTTACCACTGCAGAAACTTCATTTGGCACTTTGTATGGAAATAAAGGAGTCATTCTAGATGGTATCAGAAAAATAAGCTACAGCACTGGCCTGCTGAGGCTGGAGGGTCTGAGCCAGGGGAAAATTATGAGGAAAACCTTGCAGGATCAGAGAGATTTACTTGTTTCCATTTGTTAACATTAGCCAAAAGCTTTGCCAAATGCATCTTGCTTGTGAGAGGAGTGGAAATATCCACAGGTGTCAGCATCTCATCCTATCCACCCCTCACCAGGACTTTCTTTTAATGAGAAAATTTGCCTTGGAATCTGCGTTCACAGCTGCAAGTGTACGTTTTCATGTGGACTGCCCTTTGCTAATAGGACAGCTGAGAGCCTTGGGTGTCTTACCAGTAAAAGTTAAAGTTTTCACAGTAACTTCTAGCCCAAATTTTATTTCATTTGTTTTTACTTTGCTGCAGATCTCCTAGAATCCTTGAGCAGAGTAGAGACTTTAACACAATACTTGACAATTCGTGTTCTCTCACAAAGCCCTATCATGACAGAGCTCAAGCCATTTACCATATAATCAATAAGCCATGCTTCTAAATGCTTTTATACAATAGCACATGGCTACTTTGATATCCTTTCCTTCGCAAAATTACACTGCAAGGATTGTTCCTCTACTGAGAGTGACTGTGCTCAGTCTAACATAGCAAATAATTTTGCCTGCAGTTGTTTTCTGTGTGCGCACAGAGGTCTAGTTATAAGCTGTATATATAATGCTTTATGAGTTTTTATTCCATAGCTACTGAAATTTTTCTTGTAAATGTTGACTCTCATGGGAGACTTAGAAAGAATGGTGATTCCTGTGTTATACAGACCAGTCTATTGCATTGTGAAATGTCAGATCTCCTAATCTCTTTCATATGTGTGGCAAAATCCACGTTAAAGTTGTTAGGTTTTCTTCTTCTGTGTTCCTATGGGGAAACTGCTCTTGAACCTCAGCTCTTTAATGAATGGGAAACCTTCATCTAACTTCCAGCCTAAACCTATTCCTGGCTAACTCATATTTTTTTCGTAGCAGTTGGCCTTCATCTTATGTGGCTCTTTTGCACTTATCCTCTTACAATAGCTCTGAGATTTCTGTAGAAGACAGAAATGACCTGTTACACTCAGGAGTAAAGATGGGCATGAACACAGTTTTTCAGAGACTGAATCGAAAACATGGGAAGTATTTTCTATAATTTCTTGTTTGACACCCCACCCTCCCTTAAAAGTTTAATTTGACCGAGAATTAAATGCTTTTTTTGTTGTTGTTTTTTCAGTTAAAACTATTTTAACAAAACTTTCAGTTTTTTAAAGCAAAAAGTAAAAATTTTGGTGGTTTTGAAAACATCAAAAGAAAATATTCCAAAACTTCAGAAACAATGCATTTTAAAAGTGGCATGATATTACATTTTTTACAGAGAGGTCAAATCTACAATTACTTAATTTAGTACAAGTTATAAAATGCCCATCTATGCTTAGAAGTCTACCATAGCCAGAAGCTCCCTCTTCAGTGTGTGGTGCCAGTGAGACTGAGAGTTAATTGACTGGTGTTTCACAAGACATTTGTAGATACTCCACCATTACCTGCAAATGCTACATTAGCAGCTGAGAAATTCCATTTGCATCAGCCAGCTCCATATGTTTTTTGAGCTATGTTTTGGTAGATTTTACTGAACAGAGAACTACAGAAAATGTAAAGTCTTGAAAAAATTTTTTGAGTAAGCAGCTCTTGGTATCTTTCTGGTACATAGGGGGACCTTCAGGCTGAAGGGATGAAAGGAGGTAAAACAGCTAAATGTACTGTACCCTGCTGCAGGTTCTGAGGCAGAATAAGAGTGTCATGTGCTAGGGGAGATAGTGCTGTGCAAGCCTCTGTCAAAGTACCATACACTTCAGGGAATTTTATATATGCATATGAATAAAAGGATGACTTTGGAGCTTTGCTTCAGAAAATGGCTTTGTAGTGCTTGATGATGTTTGATAATGTCCCATTTTTTTCTTAACATCTGCAGACTCCAGTTTACTCTGGCAGAGTCCTAATGTGAAGAGTTTTGCACATTTGTAAAGAAGGCATGGAATAGATTTACTCTGGGCAGGTCTACGGTGGAGTTTAATGGTGTTATCTGTCACAGCAGTGCTTGTGGCAGCTACTTTTGGGTTATGTGTTATCAGAGGTGACACTGAAATAATATGAGAAATTCCTTTGTGTAGAGAAGACTTTGGCGATTACAAAAAAAAGAGGGAGGAAAAAAAATTCAGTATCTTGAAAACAACACAGCTGATTTGGAAAATAAGGACTTAGGGAGCTTCACGTTTTCCTTTGGAAATGCTTGTTACTGCAAAGCGTGTGTGTATAGAGACTAACATGACAATTAACCTTGCTTGGGTCAAGTGCAATCTGCAGGAGTGGTGTGATCACTCCTGAGTACTTGCTGGTAATTTGTTTCATTGGAATGTGCTGTATTGTAGGGGCACTGGGGAAACCTCACTGTGATTGTAAGACTCTCCAGCCCAGTGTAGGCAAGACCTTGGCCGTTGGTGCAGTGCCAGGTAACTTGCTCCTACTCCCTGAACTGAAGAAACAGGACTGAGTACAAGAAATGAATATGCATCTGGTACGTGACTAGATCCACTTGTCCGCTGCCAGAAGCCTGGCTTTTGTATTCTATAATACTTGTGACAGCAGGAAGATCAAACTTGCAGAAGAGATATTTGTTAGGACTGGTGAGAAGCAGCCATTTAGCACTGACTGAAAGGCAGTACAGATAAAGATGCTGAATTTGAAAAACTCTGATAAGAACCCCACTGAACAGTAGGAAGCATTTAACAATCATTGTGCTTAACTGCCCTGTCATCATTTACATAGAGAGTTGTTCAAAAGAGAGGATAGAATTACAATGGGGGAACCTGGCAAAATCCTGAAAGCTGCTCTTCTTTTAGCTTCCAAGCAGAAATGCATCTGGAATGTATATTTCAACATTGTTCTCTATAAGGCTTTAATTCTGAATTCACATATGGTACTTAATTTGCATTTTTCATACAGTCATTAATGCTTGGTGAACTTGAAAGGTCTAGAAAAGTATTCAAAGGCTTGGATACTTCCCAGAAATGTGTTCATGTTGTACTGGCCTGGAAATCTGGCATGAAATCTGCAGCTCGAATGCTGACCTGGGATTTCAATTCTTTCTTTGTGAGGTATTTTAATAACAGAAGGCTTCTTCTCAGGCTTGTTGCATGTTTTGGGCTAGTTCTTATACATGTGAATCATTTTGCTATTGGTACCATTTTTTGATCACATTTCTAGTGGAGGCCAAATACAAGGAAATGTCAGAAGAACAGGCAGCTGCAGGGAACCAGAGATCAATGTACGTTGAAGGAAATGCAGCTGATTTAGGGCTTGAAACTGCCCCGGAGAAAAGCTGCTCTCTTGATTCTTAATCTAAACCAGAAGAAGCAGGTCCTGGCCATGATAAGGTTGACAGCAGGTTCCCATCCACAAGCAGGAACCGCAGTGGCGGCCACAAGACTTGCAAGGAAGAAGGTACAAGAGCTAAAATACTCAAATGAAAGATGCTGGATTATTTTCAGAGGAATGCATGAGATCACCGGGTTTTATTCTCTTATTGTGGGATTTTTTCTCAACTGGACAGCCTTCTGGTACTAGGCACAGCTCAACAACCTTGACCAGCAGCAGGAAACTGCTACATAATGTGGCAAGCTGCCTCTGCCAGGGGGAAGACGATCAGCTGCTAGGAAGATGCGACTGGCTGAAAGCAAGTCTTACGGTGTGATAGCTCTTAGAGACAGGGTGTCATCTTAGTTTCAGAGACCAAAACAAGTCACAAAATACCATGAGGAAACTCATTCTTTTTCTTCTCCTCTTTCATGAAACAATAAATTATTTCAGATGAGAGGAGCAGTGTGATAGCTGAAGGGAGATGCAGTAAGACTTCCTCCCCTCCCCATCATACCCCCCATCCAGGGGCATTGAAGTGCAGAGAGTCTGTTGTTCTGCTGCTTCTCTTTCCTTTTATCTGTGCAGCTGTGTTCTCCATCAGATACCAACATGTTGCCAGAGCTACTCTTCAGGGTAGGGGCAGGTGATTTGTTAACTGCTTGTCTCGGAGTAAACTACTTGGCCATGCAAGTTAGTCTGACAAAAGAACAAAAGAAAGAAAGAAATTGGTAATTATTCCCTCTACGCCTTCCCTCCTCTCAATTTTAAAAAAGGGATACTTCTACAGCAGTGTTGTGTACCTATTTAATCACTTACACCAGCTGATGAAAGAAAAGCTCTTGTCCCTTGGCCCCTTGCAAATTATTCTTGTTAATTATTTTTTAATTATCCTTCCATCATTGCTCCTGGTGCCACTTTCATAATTTCTACATCAGTGGGTGCAGACATGACAAATCTAAAAACTTATCACAGAGAAGTATTGCTGCTGCTGTGCCGGCTCCAGAGGAGGAACAAAAGGTGGAACGTGACCAAGGGGGGCTTCCTCCCGGCTCCCTCCCTCCCTGCTTTGCTGTAGGCGAGGATCCTTTGGTGGCACACGCATGTGCACATGCATATCGGCTCGTGCGTATGGACACACTTGCACGAGTGTGTACATGCACTCATTAATTAGCTCAAGTTTCACATTAGCGAGTTAATCTCTGAGTGTTTTCAGGGTGGCTGACAGCATATTAATCAGAACCACATTTAAACAGATGGGTATATTGTCTCTCTCCCTAATCCAGACAGGGAAGAAAAGATCCCCAGTGTGGAAAAAAAGATTGCAGATTGCAATGCTCTGCAGTTGATTTCTAAAGGGTAAAAAGGATGGATTAATTTTTGCCGTTGGAAGGGTGCAGTGAAGATGTCAACATTTTGCTGTGCTATATACCTGCAAGTACAGAACCTGTGTTCCCAGAATATAGGTCCTGGCACAGTTTCTCTGTCCCCCACACCTTCCCATTTTAAAAAATAGTGACAGAACTTGCTGGAAGATGAAGCAGAAGTGAAACCCTAAATGTACAATTGAGGGAAAGGGAAGGAAATGGAAAATAATAAGTGTCTTTCCCCAGGGGCTAGAGATATTAAAAACGAAGTATTTTCAGCATGTGAGACAAAAGCAAGTCATGAGGCAAAGAAATAACTAGGCACAGTATTTGCATCAGAGGACGTGTTTATTCCCAGTACTGCATTTTTCCCCCCCCAGGCAAATTATTCACAAACAGATGTTATATTTCACTAGTGTTCCTCAGAATTAGTTGGCAGGTAGCTTATGCAAGGAAGTTCAACCCCTGGTCTGCCTGCAGTGTTTCACCACCACTGTTTACCTGAGGACTGGGCTTGCTGTATGTGAGCCATACTTTATACAGAGTTTGATGGTTTTGCTCTTTGATAAGCACTTCCACAATTTAGCTCATGATGACCACGAGGTGCTATCCCCCTTCTATTTGCATGGAGATTGCCTAAACCTGTAAATTTTACATCAGTATATATCCTTCTGTTGTCCTTTAGCAAATAGTCCTGCAGAGGATGCTTTGCCTTCTGTGTTTTCCCAGCTCCAGACTCTAGAGGACACTTTGCAGGACATTTTTCATAACCACAATAATTACTTTCCTTGGCACCTTGTAAACACAAACTGGCGTAAACCAAAATACTCTTACAGCTGACATTTTTGTGCTGGGTTTTCATGGAGGTCACAGGCTATTTACGTTGCCCTACAGTGCCTTTGGAGACCACAAAAGCATCATGTCAGCTGTTTGTAGCCGGTAGAGTAAACTCACAGGAGCAACTGTTAGAAGTGAGCAGAGCTCCCTGCTGCCAGCTCACCATCACATGGTGCACATCTGTGAAGGTCTGACTAACTTATGGTTAGAAAAAAGGACATTTACATAGCATGATATGAGGTGGATTGGGTGCTGCAGGACTGCAATCCAGCACGACACTGATTTTTCTTGTGGCCTTGGTCATCTCAGGTTATTTTCCTGGTTAAGTTCTTCCATTAGTAAGGTTTCTCACTATTTAAATAGCTGATGCCCACATAAAATGTGATGTATGGCCTTAAATTTATCCATACTAGCTCCAAAGTGCCTGTACTTAGGAGTTCTGTACCTAGATCTGCCTATTAAATGGATAAAATATTCTTAATATTGGCAACCAGAGTTTACAACTGCTTGGGTTTTCTTGCTGCTATGAAGGATAAGGGGTTCTCTTTGTCCTTTCAAATTCGTCCTCTCACAGCTCACATTTGTCAGAAAACTTATGGAGTCATTTCTCTCAGGAAGATCCCAGGGGCGTTAAGTAACACAATGAATAGGAATTGGCAATGTTTAGACTTTCAGGTGGAAACCAGTTTGAAGATTCAAAGTTGGGCAGGGTCATAGCTAGTTTCCAGAAAGGAAAAGAGAACAGTGATTATGAAGAGCAGGCAGGAGATGATAAAAAGGTTAGGAGGTGAACAGAACACACGAGTTCGAGGAAAACCTATTACTTAATTCTGAAATGGTGTAATAAACCAAGCTCTCATGGATTGGAGGTAATAAGGGGAGGTGGTAAGAGAGCATGCAGTGGAAAATAACCAGAAAAGTGAAATGTGTGATAAGGTAGGTACAGAAAGAAAGACAGTAATTATAAGTGACTTTCTTATGATTTTTGTTGCCTTTGGAACAATAGGTAATGAATGAAATGCAGATAAGGGATGTAGCTAACAAATGTTTCTTGAATAGCTGCTATGCCAGCAATTCAACCTGCCTGTGATTCAAAACCAGGTCTGATCTAGAGTCATGATCAGAATATTTTAAATCCAACTCACTCACTCACAGATCCTAATGTAAATACTGTTGATATGTCCTGATACTAAAGGATGTGTACAGGACCAAGATGCATGACTCAATATAGACCTTAACTCTCTAGAGGAGAAACAAAAGATATGGAAGCAATTGAGTAATTTTGGAATTCATTATTTATTGTGAATGTACACAGTCAAATTTTTCTTGGGATAAAGCCACTGCTGTCAGTTTAATTACATCCGGAGTAAATGTGACACACACACACACACACACACACACCCCCTCCAAGCTTTCTGTAAGTGAACAGTTTCTAATAAAGTTGTAACAGATCAATCATGAAAAGGTTTTGGCAGAAAAATCGGTAGGTAATAAAAAAGATAAAGGACACTGAAATGAATAGAGAGACATACTGTGGGATATTAGCTTTATGAAGACAACTTTGTCCAATAAGAAAAGTTAGGTAGTGGCATGAGACAGGAACAAGTGGAGTTCTACCACTGCCAAAAATGCTTGATGCTCTTTCTGAGTACAAAATGTTGTGGTGGGAATGGCAAATGCTTTCAGTGAGAGACGTTCTTTGAGCATTAGAGGTACTTAAACCAAATTAAATGGACATGTCGATTATGCAAAATTTAAGGATTATCCATCCATCAAAAAGGTGATAGCTGGACTTGCATTTAAAGTGCTGAGCTGGGCCCCACATAACACATTTCCAGTTGGGAGCTACAGCATAGACCAGTCAGTGCTCTGTGCTATGCGCAGCAGACCCTACTTGCCTTACGCCTGCTGTTGCGCAGTGAGCAGTGTTGCGCTGTGATTTGAATATGCTGAGTGCCATGGAAATGCTAAATAAAGTCAAGATCAGCTTAATTGTATGAACTGCTAAGTTTGCTTTGAAAGCACTTGTTCTGCAGGAATTTGTGTGCATTCGTTGCTGGCTGTGGAAGAGCATGATGTCCTTGTGACGCCACACACTCCATTTTACTCTAGCTGGGCTGTGTGTGTGGGCAGGGGGGAATACATACCATTTTCCTGGAGGAGAGCTGAGCAAGTTTTTCTTACAGCAGTACTCACTTGGTTTGCTTGCTTGTGCTTGTCTGCAACTCACCACATCTGTGCTGTCCCCTTCATCTCCCTGCTCCTTTCCCCTCTAGCTCCATCTTTTTCTTCCTGTGGCTTCCCTTTCCCTCTCACCGCTGCTGCCATCGCTGTCCTCTTGCACTGCCTTCCTTTGCCTTGTGCCCATCTGGTTTCCTTCTCTTGCATTCTCCGGAAGTTCCCTCACTCTTATTCTAAACAAATAGGTCAATTCCTTCCATCACCTCCTGTCTGCTATTTTGTGGGTCTGAGATCTGAACTCTGGTGTTTAGAAGGTTACCTGATTACTTTTACACCTCTTTTCTTAGTTTTCCCACTGTATTGGACCATGACAGGGGATGGTGGGCTTACTCCCTCCCAGTCTTCACTCTGAAGTACTGCTTCCTCCTTTTCCTACTCCGTTGTTTCTTCTGAGCAGCACTGGTTAGGATTTTTCCTCATTACTCCCTTCTACCTGGTGCTACCGACAGTTCACCCAGCTCCTCCAAATCGGTTTTCCATCCTAAATTTGGTTTTGGTCTCTCCCTCTCCACACTGTACTGACTATTGTTATAACTAACCTCCAGACACTGGTAAGGCTGGGTTTCTGATGAAACTCCTGTCTCCCTGTGTTTGCCTTTCAAGTTTGGTTCAAAGCTGTTTCTAAGTTATCAGAAAGGATGCATAATACATATGAAGACCTATTTAATTCCTTTTCTATGGAATAACTGCAGGATGAAGCTTTAAAAAAAACAGTAGAGAACAGTATCCTAAAAACCCTGCATACGGAAAGTGGAAAATCTGGTAAGTGATAGTTATATTTCTATTGTTTTGGACATAATCCTAAGTGTTGTGGTTATTATTATTATATTTTTTAAATTTTGTACTGTTGGATCTGCCTTGCCAAGGTGTCCAGACTGTTATTATTACTGTAATCTGAAATACAGCCAGGTTACTGTGATGGTGGCACTTTTTGCTTCAAACAATGCATTCTGACACAGTACACTCTGCCCATTGTGCTGCTGCTGTTTGATAATTTGAAAGTGGTCTTCCTGGAATTATGATGAGGGAATGTGGGAAATGACAGGAGGACCATTGTTTTGTTCTCAAGGGAATTAACTTGCTTTTAGGAAAAGTGGGTGTACCACCTAATAGTAAAAGTCATCTTTAGGAAACAGACAAACAAAAAAATTTCCTTCTTCCTTTTGAACACCCAAACCTCAACTTTTAAAAAAGTATTTTCCTTGCCCAAACCTTTGCTTCTCCCTAAATTCCTAATTCAGTAAAATGGATGAGATACCCAAATACGTGCAACGGGTCATTACTAATACCTAGGAAAAATAAATGGAAACATAAAAGCTAAATTTTGACCTTCCTGGCACTGATGTAAATTGAGAATAGCCCTATTGAATTCAAACTAAATGGTTCTGTATTGCATTGCAATAAATGAGTTATATTTGAATCCTTATTTGTTGAAGAGAAAAGGGAGATACCCAGGACTTCCAGTTGTCCAATTGTTTGTTTGTTTGTTTGTTTGTTTGTTTGTTTGTTTTTTAATAGGAGTTTTCTTCTCTCCATAGCTCATTTTTATTGTTGTTGCTCCTTCAGTGTATTCTTACTTAATGATGATTTTGTAACATTTATGTTCATTTGCATGGCAGGGAGCTGAACTGCCACAAGAAAGCATTATATTTTTGGAGGAGGATTAACAGGAGAAGAAGCTGGGTCATAGGAAAGGAAATCACTTGTTCAAACTGTCTCAAATATCATAAAATGAGATTAAAAAAATTGTGGTGAACACATTACTCTTTGTACAAATGTTCTCTTCCCACACCTTGGGTCTGCTTCTCCTGTCAGTCTCTTTTTTATTTCAGAATAATGCAATGAAGCCTTTGCAGATTTATATACTGACTTAACCCTTCAGAAGTGAATTGCCAACACACAAATAGAACTTGATTTTAAAGAAAGCCTATTTAAGTCCTGATTTAACAATGAATTTTAATATGGGCCTACTACCTTGTCTGAGACCTTAAAAAACCCAGATTGCTGACAGATAAATAGAACTTTTGTGAGGCTAAGACATATTTCCAAGCCCATTTTCACCCATTACATGATGATTGAGTGAAAAACGTAACTATAGGTCTAATTTTAAATGTATGTTTGAATTCAGTTAAACTAATCATGATCTTAATAACATGGATGAATTGGGGTTAAATACAGAGCTCCTGTTTTCCTTAAAATCATGTGTTTGACTTCTAAGACAAATGGAGAGCTTTGCACCAATGTCAGCTTTGCAGCCAGGTGCCCATTTTCCTCTTTATTATGCAATTTCTTTTGACTCACTGCTTTGGCTGTATTTGGCCTCTTGAACATTGTTTTTGTTTGTAAGGGGAAGGGAAAGTCAGGTGATTTCTTGATAGAACCATAGTTTACAAAACCCTGATCCTCCTGGCACATTAGAACTGGATAACAGAAAGTAGCTTCCTTGCTTAATAATCCAAGCTTTCCTTTTTCCTTTTCTACTTCTTATTGTCTCTCTCTGTCTCTTTTATAGCCTGCTTTCTGTTAAAAAATCCTCTTCATTTTGTTTGCAGACCCCATAAGTGCTTCTCTGCCTGTCAGACCTCCTGCCACCCTCTGTGTTTATGCATCTGGCATTTTAGGCTTTGGTTGTGTAATGACAGCTTCTGCAAACAGCAATCAGATCTCTGAATTTGCAGTATGTCCACAGTGAATATGCCTATTTCTTCCTCCACATAGCTCACTTTCTGACTAGTGTTATGTGTAGCTGGCTTTATGGGCAGTAGCAACCACTGCTTCCACTCACTTCAAGAGAAGCTTAATTGCCTCTCACATTTCTCCCAAATAATGGCTAATCTTTCCAAGAACAGAGGTACATGATCCATCCCTAGGTATAACAATTACATATCTTCAATGTACCTATTACATTACAAATGTGAAAGCTTTGTACCCAAACTGTAAAATGATATAAACATGGTAAATATGGGTAGAAGGGTCCCTGAGAGGTCATATGGTCCATCCTTCTCTTGTGACACATTCAGTTGTACTGAGAGCCTTTCTCATAGATGTTTGCATACTCTGTTCTTAAAAGCATCCGAGTCAAGTGGGTCTATCGCCTTCCTAAGTGCTCTTCTATTCTATTGCTTAATTATCCTTCTAATTATAGAGATTCTTAACTTAAACCCACTTATTTTCCTTTCACCAGTGAACACAAAGAACATTTTATTCCTTTCTATTTTACATATCTGAAAATTGTTAGCATGTCTTTATTAATCCCTGATTCAGTAAACTGAACTTCAGCTTTTCCCATTTTTCTTCAAGGGGTCTATTCTCTCCACCTTTGTTTTGTTTTGTTTTGTTTTTTGTTTTGCTTTGGACACCTTCTGGTTAGTTTCTTTCTTGAAGATTGGTACCCAAAAGGACACAATATGTTGGCTGAGCTTTAGCCCTTCTGAAGTGTATGGGAGGTTTGCATGAAAGAAGCTCCATTTTACAAATAAGTGGCCTGACAGAGTAGTGGAATGATAATGATGGCTCAGGGCAGTTCCTGAACCTTTAATTCTGTGGGCCTTTTTTGGCAGTGTTTCCATTTAGATGACCATTCTCTATTTCATAATTATGTACCTAATTGTTCCTATGTAAGAGTAACAGTTTGCATGTGTCTTTATTGAATTGCATGCTTTATAAGTTTTTACTCCAATGGCTTTTAATGACTTAACATTTGGAAGTATTCACAGTTTCCCACTACTCCACTGTTTTTCTACGCAAGAATGTGGACTCAAAAGCACAGGATGAACTGAGCAAGAGGCTTGAATGATTATAAGTTTTATATGAGATGAGTCTATTAAATTACCAATGCAGAGCCATAATTTCCTTGGGATGACTTGTACTTGTTATTGGAAAAAAACTTGGCTTGTGCAAGTATTCAGCTAGATGCAGACCAAAATCTTATTCAGCACACCAAGGCACCTGGCCATTAGTCAGGGATGGAATGAACCATGATTTAGTGTATGAGTTGAGTTTCTTAATCTCACAGAAAGTCATCTTTCAGGTCTGTCCCTTGCCTAAATTCATCAGTCTTCACCTCTAAGGAAGCAAAGATCCCTTTTCATGTCCCTGGCTTCTTTTTCTCTTAAATGGCAGTGAAGTTACATCTCCCAGCAAGGTGGAGCTGTAAGTACAGCTTTCCTGGTAGGTGGTTCACTTGGGGCATTGGCTGATGTTGGCCATTTTGACACAAACCACCCATTATTACCTAGCAGATGCTACTGCACTCTTCAGAAACCTGCTACTGTGCATGGCAGCATCACCCACCTGTGATCAGAACCTGGCCTTTTATCTCTGTTTACTGGAAAGCTGCAGTATCATTTTGTTTTCTAGGACCACTTTGTATCAGTTCTTTGTTCAACCCTACTGTTATGAAGTGGAAAATTCCATCTTGGGGCTGTCGGTGGTGTAGAAGAATTAATAAAAGACTTAGTTTCCATGTGCTCAGTGGGAAAGTATTTTATTATTTTGGCTATGGATTTCATGTGTGGCTAGAAAACAGCTTTTATTCCATTTCCTTTGTACCGGAGGATTTTCCGTGCATATTTCAACTCCTGTTCTGGACACAAAGATTCTAGTAGTTCCTATAGGGGTACCTACAATTTTTGGAGATCATTTTCAGTGATGACAGGTATATTTAAACATCTGTGGAATCTTGGAATCTCAGCTGCTATGTATTTTGCTTCCACAGTTTGGCTTTTCTATTAGCAAAAACAACAGACTTGTCAGAGATCAAAGTTCTTGAGACTATTTACTGGAACAGGTTCAGAAACAAATGCAGTAAATCTTGAATTTTTTATTTTGCTACGTAAGTTGATCATGTGTTTCAGCAGAAAAATTGTTTTTGTTGTTGAAGGTTGAAGGAACTGGTTATAAAACAAAACCCCAAAGAGCTTTCTGTAACAACAAAAAAGCTTTCTGTAACAACAAAAGAGCTTAATATAACAACATAAAGCAACCAAATCAGGAAACCTTGCTCCCTTTCAGAGATTCAGTGTAGATGTTGACACCTCAGTCCCCAAACAGGGGTCATAATGAATTGAACTTATATTGCAAATCAGATACTGCTGATCGGATTCTCTTTTCAATGCCTACACAGCACTACTCTGTATGTGTATCATGAGTGTGTAATTTATATCTTGGAATAGTACCTGTCTGATTGACATGACTTTGTGTATTTATACTACACTGTATTTTAAGATCAACAATGCCAGAGTGGAAGATGTTTCCCCTGGAGTAGCATCACTACTTCTACTGCTCAGAACAAGTAACATCAAGCACCTGGAGACAACATTACATCTCTTCTAATAAATAAAAAGTTTGAATCTAAAAAGTTGGGTAACATTTTGCCTTGAAGCCTTTTCATAGATGGATTTTTCTTCCTGCTTAAAAGACAAGTCAGTAAAGATTTATTACAGCTTCTCTCAAGAGACCTCATACTTCTGTAACTCACCTCCTTAAAGAAATATTCACAGGAATAATAACTGTATTCTGCACAGGAGGTTTGGAAAATGATTGCCAATTTCTGAATTATTATCATGCATTGGATTTGAATGTATCTTTAGATACTAACCCCTTTACTGCCACATTACCTTTTATGCCAGAGGTCACCTCTCGCACTTTCAGTAAGCTAATGATTTTTTCTTAAGTAAAATCTTTGGGGGTTTTATAGTCACTTTCTAAATTCAACTGCTCATAGCAGTGTATTTATGTAAAGCAGAGCTTTAGGAGGAGATGATACAGGGCATACAGAGGGAGACGGCAATGAGAATTTTGTAGATATGAGATTGAATGGGCACTTTCTGGGGTGAACAGAACCACATTCCTGGTATATGCAGTCCAAGATGTCCTGTCAGGTAGAGCTTGGTAAAAAAGGCAGAAAGAACTGGCTGCTCCCTGCTATGGGGTAGTGAGTGGATGCTACCTCATTCGACCTTTTTATTTGAGCAAGGTGCTTGAATATACGGAAAAGTTTCATCTTTTCCTTCCCTAGTTTTCTGCAAGGGACACACAAGCGGTCACCTGCAAGGAGAAGAGCTGCATCTCCATTCTCTCTAGGCTATAGAAAGAGCATGAAGACACTCCTCATGCATTGCATGAAGGCTTGCACACCATTCATATGTCTTGGGACTACTGATTTTTTTGAGCAAGGTTTACAGTATGCAAGAGTTTCTACAGGACAGTATCAGTGTAGAGAGCAGTGCAGTGGCTGCAGTGGTCAAAGTCCAGGTGAATGAAATCATCCTATGTTCCTCCTCCTCTTTGGGCACATTCTGTATTCAAACCTATTTGTCATGGATAGTTCATCTTGGATCTTTGGTGTTCTTGCTTCATCCTATGACCTTCTAGTCTTTACTGGCATCTACCTACATGACTGCATCTTTAGAATAAAGAAATCAGTCTTACTTTTTTTTAATTTTTGTGGTAGATTTTTTGTAGATGGGGACAACAATGGTTTTATTGTCAAGAATTAAAATGGCATAATTGAATGGTGACTCATTGGTGCACCAGAAACCTGCTCTATATTTCATTAATATTCTCTTCCCTTCTGTTTTCTATTGCATAGTCTTTATTCTTCTGGTTTCCTCCCAGAGCTCTGGTTTCCTGCCAGAATTGTTTCTATTCATCTCTTGTGATGCCTTGCCCCTTGCCATAACCAATGTCCAGACGAAACCTCTGAGGAGCTGCAGGCCATCCATAGAGACTCTAACTGGGATCTTCGCAGAGGAAAGACTGCTGGTGGTTTGCTTCTCCCTCTGTCTGTTCCTCAGCTCAGTATGGACAGGCAATGTCATGCTCTGCTGAGTGGCCAAGAGTCAGGTGCAGGAGCTGGTGAGGCACTGTGAGGAACATGGAGCTGGGGCTGGTGGGAGTCCCAGCACTTTATTTTAAAAGGGCATTCAACAGGAGCTTGTGTCAGGATGGCTAGGGCACCAGCATCTCCCTTGTAAACTGGTAAATGGGAGGGGCTAGTGGCCATAATAGTCAAGGGGAGAGAGTTGGAGCTTAAGATGGTTGTCAGATTTTCTTAGCTATTAATGAAATGGACTAAGATAGTGTTGCTTAAATGGTAGTTCACATTTCTATGAATTATTTTTATC
Organism: Pelecanus crispus; assembly: GCF_030463565.1. Taxonomy (NCBI): domain Eukaryota; kingdom Metazoa; phylum Chordata; class Aves; order Pelecaniformes; family Pelecanidae; genus Pelecanus; species Pelecanus crispus. The sequence continues at coordinate 75,195,612 of NC_134645.1, read as the reverse complement.
CTAAATGTTGTTAGCTCTCACGCTCTCTTTCTTTCTTTCTGTAGTATGCCTGTGCATGTAATGCATATTTACTAACTGTGTTTATAGTTAACAGGCTTTTCTAGAGGAAATAAGCATGACGTATTCACAAAAAAGTTGCAAAGTAGCCAGCCCTAAATGTGCGAAACACTGGCTCTGGTGAATAATTATGGTCACATCCAACCCTGTTGCTTGAAAGATATAAAGTGAGGAAGGAGCATTTTGAGCAAGCCATATACTCTGTCGTGGCAACATGACTCGGAGCTGAGATGCTAAGGAAGGTGGGGAGGGGAAAAGGCTTTCTTAAGCAGAACCTGTGTTGCAGCATTATGAGTATTCACTTATGTCTCCTTCTGACTTACCTCCTACTCACCCTGTGCTGACAGCCATGAAGTTTGGCTTGCAGGCAGTGTTGGCAGCATCTGTTGCCTGGAGATTGTACTGGTGCCTTGTCTGAACAGACTGACTCTGACTAAGATATATGCTTCCATACAGAGATCATCTTAGAACAATGGTCTGTCTTGCTCCAAATTGCTCCTAAGGAGTGTGTAAGGCTCCCTAAGGGGGACGACATTGGTCAACGTGTGGGTTGCAAAGAAGAACAGAACCTCATCTAGACCAACTGCTGTTCTCTAGACACAAATCTATGAAAGATATCTATGCGTGTTCTGCTTCCTAATATCTAAGTGACAGCATTATCTTTACTACATTTATCCTTCCACAAGCCTTTTGGGGTACTAGTGTCTTGCAGTCCCCAAGGGATGGAGAACTACAGCTCAGAGATGATTTATCAAATGTTACACAAGGTATGTCTATGTAGCAGAGTGCAATGCTCTATAGGAAGAAACACACACAGCTCTGATATGTCTTTGGCTTGCATCCCCACAGGAGGGCTACTGAGCTTGAAAGTGACTTTTAATGGTGTCCTCTGTGTGTGCGGCTCTTTCCAACAGTGCCAGTATATGTTCCCAGGGGTCATGGCTCTTACAAAGCTTCCTAGCATGGATGTCCACAAACTCTTGAGTCCTTTGAACTGAAAGTGTTTAAATTAGCATTAATGTGTGCTGCTTGTTTTTGCATTTTCCAAATGAGTTCCCACTAACTAGTGTGATTACTGTTTTGTACTGTCTTTCCTGTACCAGTCTTCACTGTTTTCCCACCTCCCACTAGTGCAGTGGAAAATATTAACCTTCAATACATTTTGCTACATTTATCTATTAATTTAATTAAAATAAAACTTTTACTACTCTAGCTGTCGACATTTGACTGTAGCACACCCAGCATCAGCAGACATGCTATCCAGTAGGGTGTCCTGGTTTCGGCTAAACCATGACATACAGTAAATCATGTTTTACCCTTTACAGCTGGCTGGAGTCTCCAAGACTCTTTGTACCTCTTGCAGAAACTCTTTTCTAATCAACTGTACTTGAGGTTTGCTTCTGACATTTCTTAAACAAGTAGGAACGAAATGGGCCAGCAATAGTAATTTCTATATGCCCAGCAATGGATATACTTACAATGTGAACAATGAAATATTTCTAAGAGAGAAGGATATTGTTCATCAGGAAAGTTCACTGAGAAAGGTGTTGAGTGATGGGCTGAGTGGTGAATGTACTGGAAGTATTGCATGTAGGCAAATGTTATGACAGTGACTTAAATCTGGGAAAATATGGCATGGTGTAGCATAACCTAGGTCTTGGAATCCAGCATTATGGATTGGCTCCAAAAAAGCTGACTCATTCTTGCGCCTCTGGCAGATTCATGCTGCTTGACTGTGTGTACCTATTGCTCATGAGGCAGGATTTGGTCTGTGGGCTGGTGAGTAAAATTTACAGCATTTCCAGAAACCTGAACAGAGGAATTAATCTTTAAACTGGCATACGTTGCACATCTTGCCAACAGCAACCATTTGCTAAGGCTACAAAACCAGTGCATTGCAGATGTTTCTCAGTCTCACCTGATAAACCTGGCAAACTGCAGAAATATTTGTGCTTGTGCACCAAAAGAACAAATGGAGCCTGTCTTGCAAACTCGTAGGCTATGCTGCAGTTTAAAATGAAGTTGGATCACTGCACAGTAATACCACTTTAATTACAAAAGTCATGTTACTTTAGAGTCTATAAGATCATTGCTACATTTTATAATCTCTACTTTCACCTAACCCCCGGCAGTTGAAATTAAGTGAGGGTTACAATAAAGGTTAAAGCTACTGGATTTCCCTCATCACTTTAACTTTAAAACAACACTCAACTAAATTGGTACAGCATTCTCCTGGGACATAAATAACATAACATTGAACTGCTAGCAAGATAGCTTATAAAAAAAAAAAAAAAACAAACCCAATCATTGAAGGGTTCATTCTTAGATCAGCAGAGGCATGCACAAAACCTATTTGAGCTAATAGGTTTGCAGGCACAAAGCTGATTCCTTACACTGAATAGTGTGTAAGCATGATCAGATTTCTTTATACTGAATATCTGAAAGTTTTCTCAAAGTCAGTAGAAGATGTGTTTTACATGCATGGTACGTATTACACATATACATACATAGATTCAGGAAGAATCAGGCCCCCTGCCCCCCTCCTGGAGGTGCTGAATACCAATATCCTTTGTCTGCAATGGAAACTGAGGGTGCTTGGGTTTTAGCTAAATGGCGTTAATAAGCAATGAAAGGAGATATTTTTAGCTCTGTGAGCTTTGCTCATTAAATGCAGAGATGGGTACCATGAACTGAGGTATAAAATGTTAACCTTGCAGAAAGTGAATTGCTTTGGACTTTACAGACAGAATTTAATACAAGATGATAAAGAGAGAATACATATATATCTGTCTCTATATACATATATAGGTATAAAGAAAAAATTGTATGCCTGTATGTACAATGAGAAATAATTCTCATTTAAATTGTTTTGTTTCATGAGCAACTTATATAGCTGTCATTTTTTCTTTCCTTTTTATTACCTATTATTTGTGCTGTAGAGTCCATTAATAGGTAGCTTTCTTGCACCGGTAGCTCCTCAGATGTATAGTAAGAAACAATTTCTGTCTTCCAGAAGCTTACTGTGTGTGCATCCTGCTGAATTCTCCAGGATTTACTGTAGGCAGGTGAGTTGTGTTTGTTTTTAGAGAAACTAGTTCGATAAAAATCTAAGTCTCTGTTGAGGCAGCAACTGTTTTATGATATAATCAAGCACCAAATTCAGAGCAACAGAAACTAGTGCCTTCTTGTAACACCTGTTAATTCTGTGCTGACTAATTATGATTCAAATCCTTTTTTCTTGTTAAAAGTAATCCAGATATACTGTACTGAAGTATACAATATGTACTAGATGAGCAAGTTGTCGTTATGTGGACTGGAATATGTAGCATTATCTTCCTGGCCTGCAACCAATGATGCATATAAGTAAATTTACATTCCTGAGTAGCTCTATTAACTTCACACATGAATTTGTATTTCCAGCAAATTCTATGGCATACTCTTGCATATAGAATTACTCATACATACAAATTTCTGCAAGGCTCCTAACATTTGTAGCACTGGGGATATTGATCACAGCCCTTCTAAAGAGTAAGTGTGTCAATTCTTAGTAGAATTTTTAGGTCAAATCTAGTTTAAATAATAAATAATAATTCTTATTTTCATCTTTTGCTGACTCACATTTAGATCTATAAACTTGTTGCTACATGGAGTGTAGGGTGTTTTTCATTTTTCAGGGGAAGGAAATTGATTTTAGGGCTAAAAGGACCTAAGAAAAAAATAGTACTGCTTAGAAAAGCAGTAGTCAAATATGTAATACAAGCCAATAAAAATGTAATTGGCACAGAACACCAATCAGAACTGTTTTTTCCAACCCAACACACATGATGTAAATTGAGTATCAACAGATACAAAAATGAATTTAGGAAGCAATTTTTCAAACTGAGAATAACAAAAGTATGAAATATCCCACTAGGCACTCAGCTCAAGCAAAAAACATTGGGATCATCCAAAGGAGCGATAGATACCTTCCTGTGTGGCAAAGCAGCACTAAAAAAATGGGCCCCAGTAGATTGCAGACACCTTGTCTATTGCCTTGAAATTCTCCATTTTGCAGACATTGTGATTTATGTCACGATATGGTGATTTCTTTAGGCAATTATATTTTAGATGCAAGACATAGTGATCTTTTTTCTTTTCAGAGGACAAATATGAAGTTTCATAATGGTCCAGTCCCTATAAAACCAACAATTTTCACAAGCAGTTAAAACATCATCCAAAGCCAGAGTCTGAGCATAAACTATAAGGTGTCTAATAGGGGATCATTGAGCATATGTTTTTATGAGCAATTAAGTATTAGCTTGGGATGAAAAGTTTTCTGAAAACACCTTCATTTCCTCAAAGCAGAAAGAGTCCTCACAATTATCTTGTCTCAAGTTTAGAAAACAGATACTTCAAAGTGTGCTATTTCTCTACAACTCCTGCAGCTGAAACTTTCTCAGTTGCTTTAGTTTGTCCTGTATGTGTGACTGGCTGAGACAAACTCATGAATGATGAGCATATTAACACTGTTCATAAGTAAGAAGCCCTTTCAGTTTAAGAGTTAAGTAGGCCCTTTAGATGGGGTGGACTCTAAGTCCTATCAGAAGCTTTTAGTATCCAGGGATTTTTTTATTAATTGAAGGCAACTTGGGGTCGGCAGTGGGAATGACTCTAAAATGCATCCTGCTCTTGGAAGGACAGAAGGACCCCAGACACAGGTTATTTGAGTATTTGGTGGGAAGAGCTTTAGCCCACATGCAGGCACACTTAATCGCAAAGGGTTTCTCTCCTGGTATGGGTTATGCACTCTGGCTTTTCGCACCTCTCCACTTCTAGTTACCAGCTTTCCCTGTGTCTAGATATAGTTGGTGAGAGGCAGCCAGTCAGAAGAAGATTAATTATTTATTAATCTTGATGCCTAGTGTAATAACATTAAGCCAGTACTCAGGCATTTCTGAATGTGGGCCATTTGAATCTGGACCTGGAAAGCAGGCATCATTTCATCACAGGACCATTTCTGAGGAACTGCATTTTCAGAAATGTTTTTCCCTGGGATCACACATAATTTGTGAGTTATTCAGCTAATCAAAATAGTTTTTCTAAGACTGTAACTATTTGCATCCAGCAATGGTAATTTGTTCTTCCCCAGTTGATTGGATCTGTAGTCTTACAGTGCTTGTGCTCACCCTCATTCATTTGTGTTGCATTATAGGCCTGTTCCTGAAGGATGCTGAGTACCTGTGGTTTGATTGAAAGTTATTGCATCTCTCAGGAGTAAATTTAATTTGAGTGATACCCCCTATAATCCAGTGTGATATGATGCATTAAAAAATAAAGCAATAATGGAGTATCTACAAGCCACTTTTTCAATCTTATTTGAGGAAAAGAAATCTTAGCAGAGAAAGCCATAGAAACAAACTGGTTTTTATTCTTTAACTAATACAGAAGTTCCTTGAATCTTGCAGGAAAAAAAAAAAAAAAGAAAAAAAAATGAGGCATTGATCATAAACAGCCTTCTGTCAGCTGTTAACATCTGGGATTGGTGGTTAGGTACCAACATTATTTCAGGTAAATGAGAAGGCAGAATTGTAAACAAAGGAAAATGTTCGATCCCCCAAGTGAAACGTGGGCTGATGCCTAGTATTTATAGCTTAGTACATCCTCATTAATCCATTCTGTTAATTTTTTTTTCTTTAACACTGACTAAGGAAGAATACTAATACAACATTTGTCTGCTGTTTCTAAGTGTTCTGTTATATTTGAGAGTTTACTTGCTAAGATATATTTTTCTTTCCAAAGAGCTCACACAGTTTTCACTTGAATCATGCAATGGAAAAGAATCACTGCATTTCTTAAACTATTAACAAATACTTTAAATGATGAAAACCTACTGAAGCCAGCAGGAAACACAATCCAGCAATTACACAGCAGCAGCAACCTGGATTTTTTCTGATTTGGATTCAGTGGAAGAATGGTGGTTATTGTAATTATGTCTTTAAAGAAATACTTAATAATGTTTGCCTGTTTCTGACATACCTGAAGACTAGTCCATAGAGTTAATCACCTGATACTAAAAAACCCTGGTGTACTCCAATCATATTTATTCTCAGCCTCAGATTCATATCAAAACATTTTAAATGATGTACTGGGGTTGTTTTGGCCACAGAGTCTGTAGCAAAAAAAGTCATATTAGCTACAAAAAGAGAACTATTTAGAGCTTAGTGTAAAGATGCAGTAGAAAGACTTATAGTGGTGTCCATAATTTTGGAGATTTATGACTCAACTCAGTCAAGTTGAAGCACTGACAGAAATTCCTTTGTTTTCAACATGGTCCAGCCCATGTGTCTCTTTTCAGTTTATGTCTGGACTGGTAAAAAATTATTATTATGAAATTTTTATTGTAAAGCTGTTGTATACATGATGTTTACTGCAAAATCTGAGTCTTGTAAGACAATCTGATTTAAAAGGTTCAAAGCTCGGTTTCCAACTGTTATCTCAGGGTCACATCTTCAGAAGAGTTCAAAAGTCAACACTGCAGAATTTGTGTGGAAATAAGGCCTTAGTTTGGCACACTAAGGTCTTTGGTACTGGACTGAAAATCAACAGTAATAAGATGTTATGTGGGTTGTATCACTAGCAATGATGTATTCTGCCACCTACTGAAAGAGCTGAATTTCATACTTTACAGTAATGCAATGACTGTGTAAAATTTTTGATGAGATGTTGCTGAAAATAACTTTTATTTTGTAGCCATTTATGTTTTGAGAAATTAAAATTATAATGAACTAGTTTGGCCACTTAACTGATACATTTGGACACTTGAACTTGCTCAGAGCTTTTTGTTCAGGTAATCTCAGCATTGACCTGTGTTTGGTTCAATGCTATAAAAGCTGAATTTCAGGACCTTCAAGCTTTTGCTTCCTTCTCAGAGCCGTGTTCCATCATAGGACTGCATTTATTATGACTGTTCTCCTTTACTGGCTGTCACCACCCACTGCAGGAGTTGCACAGCTGCTGAAGGTAGCTGACAGAAAAGCACCAGTTAGAGGGTCGGTCTGTCTGCAGGGTGGACATATCCAGCACCACGGTTGTTCCCCAGGATATGTTTAACATTGAACTGAGCCTTAATGAAACACCACAGAAAGCTGCTTCTTCATTTCAGAGTGCAAGGTTTTCTTAGCGTTTTTGGGAACAGGGACACCTTTAACAAATTTTCTCTTTAGATGAAAACTTCATTCTTAGTTGAAATGCATTTTTGCTGGAAAACTTTCACCTACCCTTAGTAGAGACCCCAGTGGACACTTCTGGAATACTGTTGGCTGTGCCTGTAAGATAAGGTAAACTCCCTTTTGAAACCAAAACCTCAAGATGTCTTATGTCCCTAGGGAAATCTCTGGCTTCCTTAAGTGTTCTGCAAATACCACAAATCCACAACAATTAAACCCATATTCTGTAAGACTATTTAAAATATTTTTCCTAAGACACAATATTTTACTGTGATATCTATGTTTCTTCTATTCTTTGAAGACCATCAGGAAGACTTGTTGGTGATTTACTTCATAAGTAGAGGACAGTTAAAGCAGGATTTTTGCCCGAAACTCCTGAGCTAGGAGGTAGAGCTGCAAATCTGTCATTATCAGGACTGTGCAATGTTACATCTAGAGGTGCATTACTTAAAAGTATGTTATCACATAATTGCTGATGGTTAGTAAAAGGAGTTATCAACTGCCTCACATAACAACAACAACAACAATAATAACAATAATAATTGTTATTATTACTATTATTAATATTAATTTTGGGAAGGTTGAGCCAGTAACTGAAAAAGAACAGCTCTTCCAAAACTCAGAAAGTTTCAGAAAATTTAGAAGATTGATTTTGTGCTGTGGCATGGCTAGGTCAAAAATACATGATAAGGTACAGGAGTTTGAAAGATAACCTTTCTTTTAGATTGTTTTAGTCAGGATGCATAGTTAGATAGCTGTAATGTAAGTTTTGTTAGGCTTTTTTTTTTTTTTTTTAATTGCTAACAACCAGTAAAGGTTGAAATAAGACTGTGGAAAGCACTTTCTAATTTGGATTCACTTACATCAGCCTGTAAAAAACTCCTATTTCTGTTAACTGTATGAAGAAAACAAATGAGACCTGAAGTCTAATCCAGGTAGACAAAGGTGAGAAGGCCAAAGCTGATCTCAGGGAAGGGTCTGCTTCTCCTCTTCCCCAGTATAGGATTTGGTCTGGAGTAAGGGTTAAAATAAAATTGTGTGGCAATACCTACTATTTTTGCATCCAGTGAGAAGTTTTACTGATATTTTTAGGTTCACGGAGCCCATCTGTATATTACAGTGAAATACTGAAAATATTCCCCCTCTGGTTAGGAGACATCAATGTTGAAGGTAAGGATGCTAAAATTTTGGTTGCAGTCCTTGCAGACCAATAGAGGAGCAAAGCCTTTCTAAAATAGAGTCTGCTGTTTTCTCAGTAAATATTCATGGTCTACCTGTTATCATTGCTCATAATCCATGTCCTGAGAAGGCTCTCAATGTCATACAAGGTGCATACTGTTCACAAGTGGGTAAAAGCAAACAGAGAGCTGGGGAGAGTTCCTGAGAAGGTGAACATGACCTGAGGAGTTGGCATGAAGTGGTCAGTTTTTGCCTGCCTACAGAAAACTTTGCTGGAATGCTGGTTTCTGAAGAGTTACTTGAGTTATTTAAAATGACTAGTAGCTAAAATCTAGAAAAATGGCTCTCAATTGTGTCTGTGAGCTATAAACTGTAATACCACTCATTAGCTACCTTCTGTGATGATGAAGGGACTTAATAGAAGTATTGAGAAACAGCAGAACAAAGAGCGATTGCACAAAATGCTCAGCATGATCAGGCTGTCTGTTCCATCAGGAAAGCTTAAAAGTTTAAAGAGCTTTAAAATATATATATATTTAAAAGATAATTTGGAAGATCAACAAGAGAGAAAAGCAGCAAATATTAAAAACCCATGCTTTCTGCACAAGCTACATTCTTGGTGTCATCTGGATTATTGCTACCAGGCATGGCAAAATTTTGAATGAAGTGTTTTCTCCTGGAAACTTTAGGGTCTTCAAGTTCTGCTCAAATTCCCCTTGAGAATATTGGGTGAGTTAGGGAGAAACCCAAAGAGACCTAATACAGGGAAATGTGGCTTTAAGGAGAGGAAAAAAAAAAAGAGGGTGGAAAGTCATTAGAATTTATGCCAAGAAATTTACCATTAGATTTTTTTTTTTTTTCATTTTTTCCTTTTTTCCATGTTTTCCCTTATTTTGGTAAGCAGCCTTAGTTAGCTGGCTGTTTCACAGTTCAGTATGTGATATTTGTTTTTGCTTTGAATACAGACATCCCTGAGAGTTACTGTTCATGCTCTAATTGTCTATTTAGCAACTGCATATCACATTTTAGTATGGAGGCTCTGATCACAGCTCTGAGAGTTCAGTTTGTTTCTGGATCTTTCTTTAACAGTATCTTTGCAATTATATAATTGTTTGAGTTAAATATTCAGTAACAAGCCTTATTTGTCTATATTCTATTTTTCATGTTTCTGAAAGCTTTGCTTCTCTGCAACAGGTGCAAAACTTTTATTCCCCCTGCACTTGCAGTCACACTTTCACATGTTCAAGATGTTATATGTAATTGGTAGCAGACAGCCTGTCTGAGTAAAATACGAGACAGGGGCCAGCCTGAAATACACTTGTTGGAGCAGACAGAGCAATCACCTCGTTGCTGTGTTGGATGAGTTTTGTGCTGTGAACTAGAAGGGCTCCAAGGTGGGTAGCAGGCCTGATGCTGTGCTGGGGGAGCCCCAGTGGAAACAAAGGGCTGGGGCACCCCCTGCACAATTGGCACTGCTCTCTCATTCAGTTAATTCAGCCTCACCTGCTCAGCTCTTTTTGCTGGGGTACCCACTTGGGCTGGCCCATCCCCTTTCAGTAGCGTAAGACTCCAACAAAAGAAGCAATGCAAGCCAGGAGCCAGAATTTCCTACTGGAGCTGCTGGTGCTTCTGCCATTCTGCAAGTGCCCCTTGAGCACATGGAGTGTTACTGGGATTTAGCAAGGGACAGGCAGCTCAGGTTTTCAGCATTTTCCTTTTCCAAGGCCTTACGCTCCTTCCAAGTGGGAGGGTCAGTGAGTGAGGAGACATGGAGCTGTCTGTAGCTGGCAGATTTAGCAGGGACATTGTGATGGCTGTTTGTGCTATGAGCAGAACAGGAATCTCAATTTCAGTGCTGGCTGAGGCATAATACATGGCGAGTGGTGGCAGAGAACAGGGCTATGAAAGATTAAGGTAATTGGGTGATGCTCAGTGTGACAGAAAAGGAGGGAGGATCAAAGAAGAGGGGTGATAGGATTGGAGAGGTCAAACAGTGAAGTCCTGTACGTAAGATTAGGCAGAAAATTGTTGCACAGTTGAGGCAGTAGAGGTTATATTTTTGGTGGGGTAAAATGAGAAGCATTTTTTGAAATGGAAAAAACCCAGAAGTTAGATACGTTATGCAGAAAACTATGGTACTTACACATAGTTGGGAGCTGGAGAGACACATTCAAACATTGTTAGAAGTGAAGACCTACTAGGATACCTGGATAGAAAGCGGTCTTGAGGTGAAAGCTTTTCTGCCAGGCAGGAAGCATTATACTCTGCACAGAAAAAGGAGATAGTGTGGGTAGCTTGGGGAAAGATTATTTTATCCATATTGAGCTTGGGTTATGCTGTTAATTTAGGCTGAATATCCGTGTTCAGTTCAGATGGTCTAAAGCTGAGCACCATTATTGCTAATTTTCCCCAGAACCTACACTTTCCTGCCAAAACACAAATCCAGATGTGCTGACAGAGCAAGTTTCCATGCTTTGGGCTGGAGCCACCCGCTATAATACATTTGGTGCCTGCAAGGACAGCCAATTTGTTACTGGCAGGTAGCAGTTTTCAAATTTCCACAGGGTTTCATGAAAGACCCTCTAGCAGAGGCAGCTTGGAAATGGCCCTGTGTCGGTTTTCCTTGCTCCAGGGCTTTTGTGCACCAGCCTGACACCCCCACAAAGGAAATGATTAAAGGCGGCTTGTTCCAGCAGACTTTCTATTGCTACAGCTAATTATCTGGTTTGAGCCAAGGGTGACTCTGTTGCATATCATAGAATCATAGAATCATAGAATCGTCTAGGTTGGAAAAGACCTTTAAGATCATCCAGTCCAACCATTAACCTACACTACCAAGCCCACCTAAACCAATCAAGGGCAGGCTAGACTAAACCATATCCCGAAGTGCCACATCTACCCGTTTTTTTGAACACTTCCAGGGATGGTGACTCCACCACCTCTCTGGGCAGCCTGTTCCAATGCTTGACCACCCTTTCCGTAAAGAAATTTTTCCTAATTTCCAGTCTAAACCTCCCCTGGCGCAGCTTGAGCCCAATATCAGAGACTAGCTTCGAGGGCAGGGTGCTCCGTATCACCAGGAGATTTCACATATTGAACTTTGCATGGGCTCAAACTGCACACTGGGGAGAAATATGTGTGATTATTCCTGTTGCCCTTTGGTGCTCTGCTGCATTGCATGCCATGCTAGCTCATTTTCCTGCCTGTTGAAGAACAGGGTGAGGCGGAAAGGTGAGTGTCGGACTGTGGGCAGTAACAAAGGAGATAGATCTGGCTGGGTCAGGAAGTGCTGCAAACACTGCCAAGCACCTCAAAAATATATTAAAACCAGAATTATATTGGAGCTGCCTAGTTGGTTGCCAGATTTCAAAGTACATTGGTTCCTTCTGCCTACCTGAGGGAACGGTGATATAAGCCACTGGAAGGGAGGGCTAATGGTTATAGTGGCTGTTGTGCTTTTAGCGGGTCGTGATCCATTTTCCTGCAGCATGGTGCCATTTGGCACGAAATGCAGTAGCAGCCTGATGGTGGTTATTTAGAAAGGGAAAGCTGCTCAGAGCTGTGGTGGAGCTTGGCTCTGCCAGAATTGCCCCTAAGCTCCACGAGGGTTATGCTGAAACTTGAACTGCATGAAATATTGATGCGGGAGGGCAGGATGTCACTATGCTTGCCAGTAACCCCACCTGTGGTTAACACGGGCAGCTGGAGAGATCTGCTGAGGGATGTGTTCCGCAGAGTTGAACTGCCTTCCTCACGCTCGACTGTTTCCCCTCAAACGCTTGCTTTGAACGGCTTTTTAGCCTGGCAGGTGCTGCCATCACTGACAAGCCTGTGACCCCCCTCTTCCCCTCCCGGGGGAAATGCACAGAGGCTGGCAATCACCAAAATGAACAAATACTTGTTTCTGTGCAGCTACTGAAAGTGAAAGCACATGGCTCCTAGTAGCAGCAGGGCAGAACAGGACACAGGGGACCCCGGGTGCTAATAATATGCATTTCATAATGTGCTGCATATGGAAAACAAAAACAAATCAGCAGTGACAACAGAGCCATCCAACAACTGTCTTCTGCAGTGAGCTGCTTCTCACTTGGCTTCTGAAGATTATTTCATTTTGGTTGAGTTAGTAATGGAGAGCCTCTGACAACTGTACGAAAGAAGAGAACAGCCTTGGTTTTGGGACATAAGCAGCATAAAAGACAATCTTGCATCAAGTTTTTCTTTCTTTCTCTTTTCTCCTGTTTTGTTTGCTGTGAATATGAAACAGTAGTGTTTTAAGTATCTCTTTACGCAAAGAACTAGGTCTGACTGTTTCCACTGTTGATGCTGTTTTACATATCACAACCCACAGTCATCTTCTCTTTTGAGGAGAACTGCTTTGCCTGGTAGGATAATTCTGGATGTTAGATTGTGATGGGTAGTAGGAGCTGGCAGAGCACAACGGGGCTCCAGCACCTCTCAGTGTGGTCAGACATTCTGTATCTGAGATCTGAGATACTGATGGCATCTTTAGCACAGCACTGCCTTGCAGCACCAGTCCACCATCAGTTCTCAGGGGTTACTTAGGACACGCCACATAGGACAATTAAAAGGGCGAGCAGGGGAATGCTTGTAGGCATGATCTGCTCGATTGCGGCAGTGCGCTACATCCCCCTGACATTGGCAGCATTCCTGTTAAAACGGCCTGTGTAGAGGAATGACTGGGATATATGTTGTGGGAGGTGACGGTGTGTTGTCCTATTCACAGTCTGCCGAGGACTAAATTCAGTAATTTGAAGGTTACAGATCTATCAGCTCCAGCGCAGCCCTGGCACAGCTCTGGCTGCTCAGCCACCTGGCACTCCCAGAGATCCAGAGTTGAATTCTGAGCTGGTTGTAGTTTGGAAGTGTTGTGGGTGCCAGGCACTGGGCTTTTATCCTCATGCATCTCACGAGTTTACTCTTCCCTTGCTTCCTGTGCTTAAATTCTAGTTAATCTCACCCTGCCTTTCATTTAACTAAAAAATAAGACTCTTTTTTTCATACAATCCTTTTCATATGCTTTTTATCCCTAAAATCTAATTCCCAATTCAATACATTTCATGCAGACAGGGAAGAATTCTGTACCTAAATTGGTGCAATCATGGGCTAATAACACATAGGTAAACTCAAAAAATATCAGTGTAGGTGTGTTGTGGCTGCATGAATGTTGACAGGCTAATAAACAGGAAAGGCTGTGGACTGAGCTTTATACATAAGTGTGAAGGTGGTATTCATCCTGCCCTGCTCTTAGGAGATTCCATTCCCATTCTGCCTTTTACAGTACTGATAGTTCATCTTTAATAAATCAAAGGCAGCTTTTTCTTGCTTGCATGCTCTCTGAAGGAGAGGATATCAAGTCATACCCTAAACAGTTTTGACACACAGATAATGTCTGGTGAAAAGTGCTAATGGTAGTCTTTTATTTACAGATGTGTTGAGAAATATGTGAGGTAATGAGTTTATCTTCCCTCTTCCTCACAGGAGGAGAATAAGACGAGAGGTGCATTCTCCTTTCTTCCTCTAGCTCCAAAGGAGGCTGGTTTCCTGTCATCCCTCAAAGAAACTCTTTTACACTTGTCCAGCCAGGACAATTTCTAACATGCCTCTTTTGTTATGCCTGGGCACCCTGGTGACTTGGGTGACATTGATATGAATGTTTCTCTTTCCAGTCCGCCCCTGAATGCCTGCTGTATGGGCTGACGCCTGTCAGCTGCCCAGAGTGCTGCTGCTAGAGCACCTCCTGGATCAGTGGGCTCCTCGTCATGCAGCAAGGGCTCAGCAGGAGCTGCAGGCTGTTGGCACTCTCCTGGTCTTGCTCTGAAATTAATTGACAGAACTTGGCTCTTTGGAGATGATGCCGGAAGGAAGAATGGAAGACCTGTGGGATAGCAAAGAGCAAATATGATGCAAAACTGTCCACTGGTGTTCTTCAAATGGAGAGGCTGATTTTTCTTTTACAGTTTGCTTGCTTCATCTGCAGCCATATAAGCTTCCATTTACAGCTTTTGAGAGTTAATGTTGTCTCAACAGCTCTGTGGGTTTCTTAAGCCAGGAGAGGTTTGGTACTGTATGTGATGATAAAAGGCTCTTCGTAGTGCTGTACAGCCTCGTCTGTAAGACTGGCAAAACAGCATTGTCACAACTGTGAAAACTACTGAGAGTGGCGCAGGGTTTTGGAAAAGGAGCAAAAGAGAAGGAGTTTTTTTCTGAATTTCTTTGAAGGAGACTTTGTAATGGAACTATTATGTAAATACTGTACCTTTTGTAAGGGCATATTTGTGTAAGATGCCCTCATCTACAAAACTGTAACTTGTTTCAGAGATCAAAATAATTCATACATCTCTTGCCCCCCCCCCCCCCCCCCTTTCATATATGAAAACAATTCTGTAAAGCTCCTTTTTTTCTTGTTCTTGGTGCTGTCTTCTGCAAGTCACACTAACTAAATTACTCTAAATTGTTCCAAAAATCTCTGGGGTTTTCTGTTCTGTGCCTCACTGAAAACTTTACAAATGAAGACAGCTAAAGACATAAATAGTGTCTAAAGAGCGCATGTTTGAGACTTGCATACGTTCAGAAATTTGCCAGTCTTGTTTCCAAGAAAAGTGGGGATGAATCACCCTCCAGAGGGGCCTTTTTCTCTCCACTGACTGTAGAGGAATCTTAGCTGGTGTCAGGGGGCTGAAGTTGTAGGCAGCACTCATCTGACCCAAGAAAGAAAAATCCTGTTCTGAAGGAGATATCAAGCTGGTACTCAAACACAGAGTAGTGGGAAAGTGATACAGGCAGATACCATGTGAAGTGCAGAGTTAGGGACTAAGAGCCTGCCATACCAAGTAGCATGGGGAGGTATGGTAACATTTCACAGGGGTATGAAACCAGTCAACTGGCAAGAGGATGATGTCTTTTTTATCACAGATAATGTCTGAAAGTAGAAGTGATGGGTTATATCTCTTAATCAAGAACATAATAATTCTATAATTGATACTTTGTTCCCTGCAGACTATGTCTATGCAGGCAGGTGCACATAGCTACCTGCTAGCTTTACCCATTTTCTGGGCATCTGGGACTCTCTAGCCAACTGATGAGATGTGTGCCAGCTCCAGTCCAGAAGCCATTTAAACTCATTTACACAACTGTGGCAAAGTGACTGAGTCCTCTTTGGTGCATATACAAATGCAGCATGCACCCGTCTGCACTTCATAGACTCACAGAGCAGTCTAAGTTGGAAGGGATTTCTGGGGATCATCTGGTCAACCCCCTGGGCCAAGCAGGGCCAGCTAAATCAGGTTGCTCAAGTTTATGTCCAGTCAAGTTCTGAATATCTTCAGAGATGGAGATTCCTTAATTTCTCTAAGCAGCAAGCTCCAGTGTTTGATCACCCTTGGTGGTGGTGAAAAATAGAAATATTCTGCTATCTAGTTGGAATTTCCTTGTTCCAGCTTGTGTTGCTCATGCCAGTGCTGTGCAGCTTCCAGAGCAGTCTGAGTTTGTCTTGTCTTCATCTTCCTATTTAGTAATTGTAGATGGCAATAAGATCCCACCCTGAAGCGTTCTCTTCTTAATGCTGAACAAGCCCATCTCCCTCAGCCTCTCCTTGGCTGTCCTGTGTTCCAGCTCTCTGTCCAGCTTGGTGTCCTTTGCTGGACTTGCTCTGGTATGCTGATGTCTGTCTTGTATTGATGAACCCAAAACAGGACACAACAGTCCAGAAGTGGTCTCACATGTACTGAATAGAGGGGAAGGATCACTTCCCTGGACCTGTTGGCTAATGCAACCCAGTATGCAGCAAGCTTTTGCTGCAAGGATACCCTGCTCCCTGCTGATGTATTTAAGTTGCAAATGTTTGTCCTGTAGATATCCCCTCTATTCACCTAGTTAGAATAGAAGAAACATAGGGAAAAGACATACTAGTATACTTACTGAGCTGGAATTAAACACACAATCTTAATGAACAAATCTCTGATGAATTATAACTACACTATATGAAAAAGTCTGAGTAGGTTGCCATCACACAACTTGCATTTCTCAGTGCTTATTTAGAAGTACCTTTTCTGTGGTCAGCTTTGAAAAGTAATTTCTCATGTTCATTCCAAATTCACCACAAATAAAGATGAATGGTAGGTGACTGTTTGAACAGCATCCCTTAGCTATGGGTGCTAGAAACAGAGTAGGAGGAATTAGTGCCTTTATCTTTAGCTTATGTTATTTTTGTTTGCAAACAGCAATTTAAATAACATTAAGCATAAGAAAGAGGTTAATCAGTAAGAAGAGAGATGATACTAAAAAGACATAGGGCAACTTTTATGCAGTTTGCCCTTTATAATTTTTATACATGTCCTCTACCTGTGAAAGACCTTGGCCCCAAAGCAGGCATTTTGGAAATGCCACCATATAGTGCAAAGGGAAAAAGTATTACTTTCATAGATAACTGCCTAGTAATGAAAGAGCTCTAATTTTGTTCAGCAAAATAGTATCTGAAGTGATGAAAGCTAAAGATTCCTCAGTCAGTTTTAAATGATGCCCTCAGAAAATGTTGAGAAACATTATAATTTAAGCATTTAACAATTTCTTGAGTATCTTCAAGAAAACAAGGCTATTCTTATCCCTAAAACTGAAGGTTTCCAATTGCAAATATATAACTACCTGCTCTATTAAGAGAGGGTTGTACGTTAAAATTTTGGCTACCCTTCTTGCAAGTGGTGATCAAAATATTTCATAGCAGTTCCAGGTTGCAAGAGAGGCAATATCCTTCCATTATTAATAATAAAGTGGTAATGATAAATTGGCTGTAATAGCTATAGGCCTGGACAAAGCTTTTGATTTACTGAGGCATGATCACGTTATATATGCTGATAAAAATACTGAATTAGGGGCTATTCTTATAGAAAAATTTCAAGTTTTATATCAGAATTATTCTCATTTAGAAACCAAACTGGAATTGATAGTGGCAATTATCCTGGTTTTTAATAGTTTTATATAGGGCTATCCAGAAGTCCAGATTTCATTTAATATCACCTTCTATCTTCTCCTTTGTTAATTGAGGAATGGAATAATCAACTTTATAATAATTGGTGTGCAAATAATAGCTTTGGTTTTTGCAAATACATCTGTTATTGGCAGGAATTAGTATCCTGATATGATTACAAATGTAGAGTTGCAGAAATTATTTTGTTCTTGTAGTAGGTTTAAAATAAATACAAAGAATATACATAAGCATTACCTAGTATAAAATATATTGTTATCCTAAATTAGTACTGAAAAACCAAGTGAAGTGAAACTGGTAACATAGGGGAAGGTTCATTTGAAATATATTTGGGAGTCCAAATTGATTCTTGGGAGAGTATAATATATTTGTCACCTTCAATTAAACTAATTTGACGGTTCAGTAAACTAAATGAAGCAGCAATCAAAGCACCAGAAATAGAAAGTTCTTAATGTTTATCCTCTTTCTGGATTATTTTACAGTTTAACACACTTTGTGTCTTTGGTATCTATGCTGTTATACAGATTTACTTGTGAGAAAAACACCCAAAGCATCATTCACCTATCACAATGGACCTCTGACAAGCTAATAATACAGCAGAGAGGAAACAGTCTAGGAGGTTCCTGGAGTGTGTGAAAGATAACTTCCTGACACAGTTGGTGAGTCAGCCAACTAGGGAAGGCACCCCGATGGACCTGTTTTTTGTGAACAGAGAAGGACTTGTGGGTGATGTGATGGTTGGAAGCTGTCTTGGGCATAGATATCACAAAACGATAGAGTTTTTGATCCTTGGAGAAGTAAGGAGGAGGATTAGCAGAACTGTTACCCTGGACTTCTGGAAGGCAGACTTTGGCCTGTTTAAGAGTCTGGTTGACAGAGTCCCTTGGGAGGCAGTCCTGAAGGACAAAGGAGTCCAAGAAGGCTGGACATTCTTCAACAAAGAAATCTTAAAGGGGTAGGAGCAGGCCACCCCCACGTGCTGAAAGATGAACCAGCAGGGAATATGACTGGCCTGGCTGAACAGAGAACTTTGGCTGGAACTCAGGAAAAAAAAGGAGAGTTTATGACCTTTGGAAGAAAGGGCAGGCAGCTCACGAGGACTACAAGGATGTCGTGAGGTTATGCAGGGAGAAAATTAGAAGGGCCAAAGCCCAACTAGAACTTAATCTGGCTACTGCTGTAAAAGACAACAAAAAATGTTTCTATAAATACATTAGCAATAAAAGGAGGGCTAAGGAGATTCTCCATCCTTTATTGGATGCGGGGGGGAAACATAGTGGAAAAGCATGAGGAAAAGGCTGAACTACTTTATGCCCTCTTTGCCTCAGTCTTTAATAGTCAGACCAGTTGTTCTTGGGGTACCCCACCCCCTGAGCTGGAAGACAGGGATGGGGAGTGGAATGAAGCCCCGACAATCCAAGGGGAAATGGTTAGCAACTTGCTACACCACCTAGACACACAGAAGTCTATGGGGCCAGATGGGTTACCCTCAAGGGTACTGAGGGAGCTGCCAGAAGTGCTCACCAAGCCACTTTCAATCATTTATCAGCAGTCCTGGCTAAACAGGGAGGTCCCAGTTGACTGGAGGTTAGCAAATGTGATGTCCATCTACAAGAAGGGCCAGAAGGGGGATCCGGGGAACTACAGGCCTGTCAGTGTGACCTTGGTGCCAGGGAAGGTTATGGAGCAGCTCATCTTGAGCGCCATCACGTGGCACATACAGGACAACCAGGCGATCAGGCCCAGTCAGCATGGGTTTATGAAAGGCAGGTCCTGCTTGACTAACCTGGTCTCCTTCTATGACAGGGTGACCTACTCAGTGTATGAGGGAAAGGCTGGGGATGTCATCTACCTACACTTTAGTAAAGCCTTTGACACTGTTTCCCTCAGCATTCTCCTGCAGAAACTGGCTGCTCATGGCTTGGACAGGTGTACTCTTTGCTGGGTAGAAAAACTGGCTGGATGGCTGAGCCCAAGGAGTGGTGAATGGAGTCAAATCCAATTGGTGGCTGGTCACAAGTAGTGTTCCTCATGGCTCAGTATTGGGGCCAGTTGTGTTTAATATGATGATCTGGACAAGGGGATTGAGCGCACCCTCAGTAAGTTTGCAGACGACACCAAGTTGGGAAGGAGTGTTGATCTGCTTGAGAGTAGAAAGGCTCTACAAAGGGATCTGAACAGGCTGGATCAATGGGCCAATTGTATGAGATTCAACAAGGCTAAGTGCTGGGTCCTACACTTGGGTCACAACAACCCCATGCAACACCACAGGCTTGGGGTAGAGTGGCTGGAAAGCTGCCCTGTGGAAAAGGGGTGTTGGTCAACAGCTGGGGGTGTTGGTCAACAGCTGGCTGAACATGAGCCAGCAGTGTGCCCAGGTGGCCAAGAAGGCCAACAGCATCCTGGCTTGTATCAGGAATAGTGTGGCCAACAGGACTAGGGAAATGAGTGCCTCTCTCAGTGCCCTGCACTTGGCACTGATGAGGCTGCACCTCGAATACTCTGTTCAGTTTTGGGCCCCTCAGAAAGACATTGAGGTGCTGGAGCGTGTCCAGGGAAGGGCAACGAAGCTGGTGAAGGGTCTGGAGCACAGGCCTTATGAGGAGCGGCTGAGGGAACTGGGGTTGTTTAGTCTGGAGAAGAGGAGGCTGAGGGGAGACCTTCTCACTCTCTACAACTACCTGAAAGGAGGTTGCAGCAGGGTGGGTATCAGTCTCTTCTCCCAAGTAACTAGTGCTAGGACAAGAGGAAATGGGCTCAAACTGCACCAGGGGAGGTTTAGATTGGATATTAGGAAAAATTTCTTCAACAAAAGGATTGTCAAGCATTGGAACAGGCTGCCCAGGGAAGTGGTTCAGTCACCATCCCTGGAGGTATTTAAAAGACGTGTAAATGTGGTGCTTAGGGACATGGTTTAGTGGTGGACTTGGCAGTGTTAGATTAATGGCTGGACTCAACAACCTTAAAGGTCTTTTCCAACCTAAACAATTCTATGGTTCTATGATTCTAATATATTCTGGATTTAGAATATGTATCTCTTGTCCTTTCTCAGTTTGCAATGTAGCCACGCATAAATTGGTTAGAAATAGAGAAGATATGCTGTTTCAAGGGGTGTGTGACTTAAAACCTCTGCCATTTACGTTGGTGAGCACTCACTGCAGCAAATCATCTGAAGTGTTTTTCTTATCCTTCAACTTTCATTCAAAAACAAACATAGAAGGTAGTCCTTCTGTCAGTGTCAAGGGATAGGAATAAATTATTTAAGAAAAATAGTGATAGAAAATCATGGCTAACCCCCCCCCCCAAAGTCTTTCTCTAGACCACCATCAGTTATTTCAGTTTTTTAGATAAAGGTTTTCTATAGGGGCAACCTGATGTCTTTTAACTTATTTTTTACTTAGTCTTGCAGATGAAAACACTGTCCATGTCTGTGGTCAAAGCTACAAAACAGAAAATATCAAAATACAGGGGCGCTCTAGGGTATGAGAAAACTTCAGAGTAATGGACGAAGGTTGTTCTGAAACTGTCCAATAACACCAGCAGATTCTGCAAAACAGTGGGTGGACTCAGAGGAGATGAGAAGGCAGTTGTTATGACACAGGAAGATGGGATAACGGCATCTGTAATACGGAGAAGAGCCCTTGTTTGAAGTTGGAGTGCTGGAACAGAAGAGAAGCATTTCTTTTTTTAAGTCTTCCTCTTCTTCAGATCTTTGTTATTGAGTCTTGTAAAAAATGGACTGATGTCAGTTGTACAGTTATGTTTTTTTCCTGGTCTCATGGTGGATCTTTTGTTTTAGAGGATATGAGGGAAGACAGTAGCAAACAGCAGGTCTTATGCTTACACAGAAATAATCCAAAAGAATTAAAAAGAATTTATAAGAAGGTATAATTTATAGGGCTTCATGAAGGGCTTTGCAGGTTAATCAGTATATTTGATTCTGTCTGAGTCTGGCTCCATCTTTTCTATAACACCCTCTTCAGGCAGAGTAAGAACTCCAGCAGGTTTACAAGGCATGAATTCCTTTTACAAGAAGGTGCCTCTCTTGGATTTTCATGGCAGCCCGTTAAAGCAGGAGATCATAATTGTTGATCTGGAGCTTTGTCTGAGTAGGTCAGCACTCAGAGCTGTGGCCAAGGTGCTGACCCAACCCAGAAAAGTCTGGGGTAATCCAGTAGTTTAGGCAAGGATTTGGGGTTATTTGTTAAGCCCAGACTCCTCAAAGCTAGCCAGACCGAACTTGTGATCCTCCCTTGGAAGAGGAAGCCAAACTAGTCTGTAGCACTTAGTACCCTGATCATTGCGAATCACTGGTATGAATTATGGATTGCTGTACCTCTGAGAGAGAGGAGTACCAGAATGGCTTTGGAGGGATTTGCAGTCCCCATAGCTACTGCATCTGGATTTTCATTGATCAGGGCATGTCTTATGAGTTTGAAGGGCAAAGCAACTCAGACCTGTGACAGATAAGCACTCGTATTTGATGATAAGAATAAAATTCTTTAAGGGATGGATGTTTCAGAGCAGTCTTGGAGTAGAGGGAGGGCTTTAAGTAAATATTTCTTGTGCCAGAATGTAGGGCAGATTAGGAACCTCACAACAGAATACAAAGAATTGAGGAAAAGAATTTTTTTTGAAAGCATATACTGTTATTTTGACTTCTACTGTGAGGATGTTAATTCATATTTATTTTTGTAAAGGATGTTATACTGGCTCACAAAAAGTTAGACTTTCTAGCTGTTCCTGGGGAATATGTGGTCTACTGAAGGCCTAATATATATCTAAGTTCTTACAGATAATTACCTTCTCTATTTCCATTTTTTGTTATGTATTACATGCATTTTTCTGAAAAGATGTCTTACATCTTCTTCACATGTGGATAGCCTTTGGCTTTTGCATTCGTTTGATTTATGTTATTCCATGGACACAGCGTTGTATCTTTTTCCCTTGCAAGTAACTTCTTGTCTGTGGGAATATATCTCATGTTTACTTAGCATCTCTTCCTGTGAAGGAACGCAATGTTATGCAAGTAATAGGCCTCAGGATCTTTTTAGTACATAAAGGATGTGTCTTAGCCTGATTCTTGAGACATTCTTACCTTTCTCATACAGGGCTTTTAGCTCCATGTACAGACTGTGGGTGGTTGAAAAGACATTAAGATCTCAACAAACATTTTAGATGCCTAAGTTTTATTGTTTTCCGTTGGAATTGGGCATGCAAAAAATCAGTGAATTGGACTCTGAAATTCACAAGGATCTTGGCCAAAATGATCTATGGCAGCAAATTACCAGCAGAGGTGGGGTCCCCACTGCTCAATCTCTCTAGGCTTATGACTCCTAGCTATCTCCAGGCCCTCCAAAATACTCTCAGGTGTTCAGTTTAAGAAAACATGGACAACTTGCCTTCCCAGTCCCTTGAAAACCTTGCACATATTTGATATAAGATGATGAGCTGCATAAGGACAGGTCCAGGGGCTGATGAGCTGTGTCCCTCCACAGTCTCCCTTAGCCACTGTCATTCTAGGATTCCTTGGGCATATCAGCTACCTCAAGGAGGAGGTGAGACTGTCTAAACAAACCTATACTAAGTAAATCCCCCTATAACATTTAGTAACAACTGAGTCTTCCTTTATGCCAATGAGAATGATTATTTATTGTGTTTTAGTTCTCATTATTATTTATGCGTTTCTCTGACTAAAGGCAACTTTTTCTCTAAGTAGACTGTGAGTTTCCTGATAAAAACCAGCTAAACTTGGTTCTTTAATATTCCTGCATGTCTTTGTGGCTGGTCCTATCTCTTTAGGCTCAGAAATGATGATTAATTATTCTACTTGATCTTCACTTATCATGGGAGTACTATGTAAATTATTTAAAAAATGTCCTGTTTTAGATTTCATTATTTATCTTCAGTATAACCTGGGTATTATGAAATATGAGAAGTGCATTCCTTTTGGCCTGGTTTCGGCTGGGATAGAGTTAATTTTCTTCCTAGTAGCTGGCATAGTGCTGTGTTTTGGATTTAGTATGAGAATAATGTTGATAACACACTGATGGTTTAGTTTTTCCTAAGTAGTGTTTATACTAAGTCAAGGACTTTTCAGCTTCCGATGCTCTTCCAGGTGCAGAAGAAGCTGGGAGGGGGCACAGCCAGGACAGCTGACCCAGACTGGCTGAAAGGCTATTCCATACCATAAGATGTCATGCTCAGTATATAAACTGGGGGCAGTTGGCTGGGGGGCAGCGATCGCTGCTTGGGGATGGGCTGGGCATCAGTCATCAGGTGGTGAGCAATTGCATTGTGCATCACTTGTTTTGTGTATTCTTTTATCATTATTATTATCATTATTATTTTCTCTTCCTTTGCTGTCCTATTAAGCTGTCTTTATCTCAACCCATGGGTTGTACATTTTTTCCCCTGGTTCTCTCCCCATGCCACTGCGTGTGTGTGGGTGTGAGTAAGCCGCTGTGTGGTACTTAGTTGCTGATGGGTTAAACCATGACAGTCCTTTCAGGCGCACTTCTTAGATTTGAAAATTTAGCATGTATTTTTGTTGCAGGTCTTGTGACCGGTTTAGTTCGTCTGTTGGCAATATACTTCTGTGCTTTCTAAATTAATTACCCTGGCGTCTAACTAGCAGCTTACTATTGTTAGTGTTTGAAAATGTATTCCTTAGCAATTTAAAACATGCATATTACTCAGCAATTTAAAACATGCATTTAGAATTCAATAGGCAGAAATATGAAAGATCCTTTCTATCTTGTACGTAGTATGCATATACTTTTTTTGTTTTTCCAAGTGTGGAGCAAAACTCTTTGATGAGATTTGTGGGCCGCATGTATTTGTTTTAGTCTTATTTGTGAGAAACTTCAGTGATGTGAATAGAATTTTGGCTCACAGAAAAGAATGTACAGCATAATGGAGAGCTCCAGTATACCTTGGAGGGGCATGACTTTGCTGTTGAAAGCTCATGTCGAGCAGCCTCTGATGTTTTCCTAACTTTTTGTCTATGAATGTGCCCTAGCTTATTCTGTTCCCCAGAGGGTTGTTTCAAGTTGGTCACATTGCACCACTTTAATATAATGTCTTCTGTCATTGCTGTACTAATAGTGTGTATTGCTTTTTGCAGACAGTTACATTTTCTTTTTTGCCCCAATGAAGAATGCATCAAATGTTTATTAATTTATATATCAAGTTGAAGTTACAGGAATAAAATCAGAGAATTTGAAAGATATTTGCATTCCTTTATTCTTCAGCTTTCAACTTGAAATATTACAAAATTATGCATTCCAGTGAGGATTTGTAGGAGCTGAATAGCATGCCTAAGAATTTCTCAAAAATTTTTAAGTTTTCAAATTTCTCTTACTGTAATTTTATAAAGATTTTTGTTAAATTTGGTTACAGAAAGTTTCTGAAAAATAATGTTTGTCTCAACAGTATCCACCTTTTGTTTTCTGCACTTGTTTTACTTTATTAAAGAATCTTTAATAAATACAAAATATAACATAAATACACTGCCTGTTGTTTGTTCCTTCTTAGAAGGAGATCTTCTGAATTCACAACAAATGCACATTTAGAACTGTTACTTTTACTACTTCCTTCATTATCTAATGCTGCAGAAGTTATGAGAGTAATTCTATGTTTAGGACCTTTTCATCTGTTTTCTTAGGAATGTTTATGCATTTTAAATTACATATGCACTGGATAAAATCAATATGCTGGAAGAGAGCCAGGAGACCTGGTCTGTCCTCTCCAACTTGTAAATCCTTGGGCAGATTTATACTCCATTTAATTTGTTCATTATCTGGTCCTGTGAATCTCATATTCCTGGCCACTCAATGATTATGTTTCAAAACCTCCTTCTTCAGTATCCTTCTCACCTGGGAAGTGCTGCTGTGGGATTAGATCTCCCATTTTTTTGGTAGGTGTTTTAACCATTAGGCTACCACACAAAAGATAACAAAAACGTCCTCTTCTTTTGACAGTATCTCTGAATGAACTCCAAGCAGGATGTCTTAGAGATGCTCTAAATACACTTTCCATATCGAATCTGTTCGGATCATAGGTTGGGGCCTACCTTTAGCTAATAAAAGGACTTCAGACTTACCAGGGAGGTTCCCTAAGGTGCAATGGAGCAGGCTATCTGGACTGACTTCAGGGACACAGGTAATTTAAGAAAGATGAGGAATTTCTCCTGGATGACTAGATAGGTCCATGATCAAAGACCAAGAATATTCTCCTACTCTCTTGAGATAGCTGAGGCTAGATATCTCTGGAGGGATGATCCTTCTCCTGCCTTCCAAAACCTTTTTGCAGAAGACAGAATCTCAGGTTTTCCCCTTAGCAGGATTTCGCTTTTCTGTAACTTTATACTTGTTTGGATAATAAATAAATAAGATTTCCTGCTATGAGATAATTACGCTGTCACAGTACCCATTAGTCAGGAATTTAGCTTGTCTTCTCTGGTGTGGCAATTGTCTGAGCATTTGAAGAAGTAGACAAGAGTCAGAGCATAACATGATGAGAAGAGCTGGAAGGAAGGAGAAGCCTCCATGCTCATAAGATGGAAGAATTCAGCACAACACGTCAGAACACCAGGTACCCCACCGTGGGCAAGGGAAAATGCTGGCACTCAACAAACTTGCTTGTACCACTTCAAAAACAGAATATAAACTGCAGCCTGATTGGAAGTCTGAGCAAGTGGAAAAATCAAGCTTAAATAGAAAATGGGAACTTTATGTTACAAATGTTTTACGCTATAGGTCATATCTCTTGGTGTTGTAGTGAACAATGCGTGGGGAGGGTCTGCTTGTATTCAGAGACACAGGTCTGCCTGTCTCTTCAGTAGGTTGGAGTACATCTGCACTATAGTCTGGAGAAACTCCTCTCCTATTCATATCTTTCTTTTAGAGTATTTTTTAATATATATACCACATTAAAAAAAAAAAAAAAAGTAAGTTAGCTATATTTTCCTGCACTGCTCTAGAAAAAAGAAAAAAAAAATGAAACATTTTGGATGGGGTCTTTACCCTGTAGGCTTGGGAATCCAGGCCCAGCAGCCATTCGGCTGCCTCTGAAACACTGTTCCAAGTCACTTTCTTTTTCTGCAGTAATGTTTTGTAAACCCTTGACATGCAAAACGAATTTGGATCAGGAAAATCCCTCTACGTGCAAAATGGACACAGATCAGGAAGCATCTTTAAAAGAAGTGATTGTAACTTCACAGAAGATTAGATATGAGGCAAGATTTCTTGACTTGCTTTGGGGGAGAAAAGTCGAACCAATAAACAGAAGAATGAAGGAAAGGAATGGCAGATTGATAAAGGCACTGCAACCCACTTCTGACTAATGCCGTTTAGCCCAGTAATTTCTCTAGCTCTGAAGAGGATAGCAAGAGAAAACAATGGCAAGCAACCACTATTACAATAGAAAAATAAATCTGGCAAGTGTTTCTATGAATTTGAAAAGTAAGAGCTGGTGTCTTTCTTCTCTTTCTCTCTTGTTAAACAGCTTGGCTAAGAAAACTTGTAGATCTTGTTACTCTCTCTTTACACTATCATCTAGTCTACATGTTAATTTTTAGGAAATTCTAGGGATTCTTCCTCCAATGTGTTTGTAACTGGAGCAGATGATAGGCACAGATGGCTGCAAATTCAGCTTTTCAGGCAGAATTTCCTGCTTGGGAGAATGAATGAGCCTCCAGGTGATGTTCATGGTGGTCTTCTACCTTCCTCCCCCAGAGGAGGACAGATATTGCTTAGACATCAGCAGCAGTGAGAAGCTCTTTGGTAGTAGGGAGGGAGTATGCAAGCACTCCAGTTGCCATGAAAATGATTCCTTGCTGGCATCTGAAGGACAGGGTAGGAGATCTGTGACTTAGATTTGTGTTTGAACTTGAGGTGTTTCCTACACATTCTGCAAGCCACGAGACCATGTGGTTGTATTATTACACTAAACAGTAACACAGTAATTGCACAGTGGGATCTGAACGAAGTCTGTCTCAGATGTTGGAATTCAAATGTATCTTTGGGGTAACATAGGTGCATGTTGCAAAAAATGTGACCTTCAGTCTCTGTGATGTAAACAGGGATCATGTGGAGGGAGAATCATACTCCTTTCTACAGACAGCCCAGGTTTATATGACTTGATGCATCATTGAATGTATCCAGCAAAACTTCAAGGGCCAAAGGCATATAAGTGTCTGACCAGTATATAAGCTTTAACAATCAGCCCTTACTTTTTATTTAAAGGTGACAGTCATCAGGGAAAAGCCGACACAACAATATAATTATGAAAACAACATGATTAGTGAGCAAACTTTTACTGTTTAATTCAAAGAAATGGAAGAATGAACAACCTAACAACAGCAGGAAAAAGAGACAGTGGTCCACCCCAGCACCCCAGCAGGTTGTCAGCTAATTTAGGAGGAAAATTAAGGAACTGAAACAAGAATCAGCCTCATCATTTGTTAAGCTTCTGAACTGAATCTCAGAAATAAAGCAAAGCATAATAAAAACAGATGAGGGGGCAGACTAACTGGAGCAGCAAATAGGAGAAAGAGAATGGAAAGGCATATTGATTCTTTTTTATTGAAGTAAGAGAGACAATTGTGCATAAAATGCTCTAACTTCTGAAGCTGATTAAGAATGAATAATACAAAGTTTTATGAGTAATCAGAAGAAGAAAATTATTAAATGCTAGAATTCATACCTTTATTTTTAAATGAAGTGCTAGAAGTAAATAAGAATTTTGATTACATGCCAGCACAAACCCAGAGGGCACTGATCTCAAGGAGACAAAATCTTTTTCAGGTGTTGTGTGGGTGGCAAAAGTTGTGAATTGAGTTCAGTCTCAATTAAGGTGTTGAGTTTCCTAGATGTTTTCTTTGATTGCTATACTTCGTTTTATACATTAAACCATTTTTAGTCATCTGTAAGTGAAAAATCAAACATGTTTCTTTACCATACCGCATGGCTATCTACAGATCTCAGCCAACATGCAGAAAAGGGGGAAGAGACATGGACAGATTGTAATTTGTGCTATAATTGAATAAATGTTTGTCTGGGAGTGTACATTGTTAATATGCCTACAAGAAGTGTTTTGGCACATTTTAAGATAGATGTAATAAACCTGCAATTTATGCTTGTGGTGCAGTTAGACGTGTGGCATACTTTCAAAAACTTTCTAGAAAAAAAGTCAATTTAAATAATACATTGATTCTTATGCATCTCCCAGGGTCCTGCTGTTAGTCATTTAGAGCTGAATGGAGGTGATATTCGGTTATGAATATTCTTTTTCCTAATGCATACAAGGTTGGTACTTGTAAGTGTTTTTTACAGCTCTAACCAGAAATATTGAATGTCACCAACAGATGTAAAAAAACATATTGCTGTTCCCTAATTCACTTTACAGAAAATATTATGAACTTGTGGTTCAACTGGCTATTCTTGGCTAGTTGTTTTATCTAAATATTATTTTTTCTAACCAATTTTTTCTTGAGTTATACATTTTCAAGATGCCTCAAAACATTTAAAAAATACTGCAGAGGTATGTCGTATAGCTTGTTATGTTTTTGTTTGTTTGTTTGTTTGTTTGTTTCTTTTTGTGGTGGTATATTCCTTTTCTGTTTTCTTCTTGTTTTTAGATAGGAAGAGTGGTCGTACAAACACAATAACAAAGGAATCCTAGAAACAAAAGGAGGAGGATTCCTGGTATTCTAACTGCCCTACAGTGCATAAGTAGGAAAACAGTAGGATACTGATGGGCATGCAGCATTACTGAAATTGCATTAAAAAGAAACCAAAGGAGCATATGTTCCCTCTCATACAAGGCCTCGGGAACCTCCTGGAGGAATGGTCAGGAATTAATGTATCCTTCTTAGGCCAAGCATCCAAGATATTGTTTCACGTATATTTAATACACCTTTTAAATGGTTGTCCTGGGATTTTGTTCAGTTTTATAATTTTTTCTCTCCTCTTTTAAAACACTCTTAAGTGTCTCAGACACATTTTAAAGATGTGGAATAGGTGTGATAAAGGTGAAGGTGAGGTGTTTGGCTTCCTTTTCCTTGGAGACCCAGAGGCAGCAAAACACTATAAAACATCCATGGAAGCAATTTTGTTAGGGTTAAAAAAGAAAACCACAAATTTTAATTGGCAGGAACAAGCAGGCTTTTCACTTGACTCCTGCTGCAGGCAGCAAGGATTTGGCTCTGGTGTTCTTTTCCAGTCTTGCAGGCCTTTTAAAACAAGGATGTTTGTTTCCAGCTCTGTCTCTCTCAAGCATTTTCTTCCGAAAGTGAAGGAAGCTGCGAAATGAAGGTAGATTCCCCCAACTCTTTGGGAAAGGGATTTTTTTTTTTTTAAACTCTTTCTGTCCAAGCCAATATTGCTTGTCTCCTGCATGTTTTCAGTTTCTACCAGGTGATAAGTGCTCCCCATTCAAACCCAGTCGCTGAAAGGGCTGCGATTTGTGCTGCTCCACAAAGACTAAAGTCCTCAAATGGATTTCCTCTTTTTATTGGTCTTGAGATGAAAATGTTTAACACTAGTAATAGAAAGAGGCCCTCACTGCTGTCCTAATCAGGGCAAAAAAAGATTCCTGGCAAAAAAAGGTTCATGTGAACACTTGGCAATCTCTGATGGTATGTGATTAGATCATCATGGCTGATTTGCCAGTGAAAGTAAATAGAAGCATGGAGTCCAACTTTTGGAAAAGTTGTCCATTGTTTTGTAAGTATAATCATCTCCCCTATTACTACTTCTCTCATAATATTTTGTAGATCCTGTGTTACATATAAGAACCAAAATTAGAGAGGTAAAGCAAAGGAAAAGACATTTCTGCTGTTAAGATTTGTAAGAAATAAAGTAGTAAATGCAGTGGAAATCCTTGGGGAGGGGGAAGTCAGTTGTTGATGCAGCAATGTTGATTGCTGGAAGTGAATGTGCATTGCTATTCCTCTACTGAATCTGGAATTGTGTTTATTTGTACATGCAGATTGGGCAATTTTCAGACAATTGTGCAGGCAAGCATCACTTTATGGAGGTAACTGATTTGTATGAGAAATTTTGGCAACCAGATACACCAGTTTTGAAAACCAGGCCCAGTATGCACAGGCCTTTGTGCAGGGCCGTCTTAGGTTTCAGTATTTCTAGGGCTTGATCAAATTAACAAACACAATTTGTACAGCCAGAGTGGGCTCAGTGTCCTCAGGAGTGACTGTCACTGGCCACTTTCCTAGATCTGTTCCTCAAGTATCTTTTTGTCATTCCCAGGAGTTTTGAATTCTTGCCCTTCACTGGAAGCATGAGGAGAAGCACAAACTTTCTTTCATGCCTAGATTATGCATTACACCATTACTTCACAAGCAGTTTAAGCCAGCATATTCTGCTCTTGTTACCAAAAAGAAGCCATATCTCCTTTTCATGCATCATGTTATTTCTAGTTGCCTACTGCTAGTCCAGCACTTTTCTCCTCTGCTCTATCTGGGCAGTGGGTACAAGACTTTGTGCAACCATGCAGGGAGCCACACCACAATGACCTCATCTGGATTGGAATGAACCTGGCAAAAATACCACCCTAGAGACTATGTTTAGCTTACCTCAATAGTCAGGATGGATTTGAGTGCTTGAGTGACGAAGATGATGTATGAACTGGGAGGAAGGAGAGAAACAAGAACCTGGCAGCATGGGGGAGGACAAGACTGCTCATTTTTTGCAGCAGAGCTGATTTAAGTCAGTTGAAATTTCTTATGAAACTACTGTGAGAAAACTTTGGAACCACTGAGAAACTGCTGAACAGCAGGTTCTGAACAGAAGCTATGGCTGTCTGAGTGCTGAGTGGGTTGGTGGTAATTGCTTTACCCAATGTGGTTCAGTGAGTTCAGCACATGAATAGTGTTTGCTTATAATTTAAGGAAATATTTACCAATGGCTATCAAATTATTAATTAAAAAGTCATCAGAACTTGTGACATGGTCAGAAGACTGTGGAAAAAACAGCTGACATAATAATCATACAGTGTGTACTGCTTTTAATGGAGATTTGTCTGAGTGCCATGCAGAACAAAAATACTGGAGTGAAGCAGAGAAGTAATGCAGAATAAGATACTAACATAATAATATAATAAAATCATAGCTATATTGTATTGCTATCCTTTGATGCTACATTAGGAAAAGGTAAAGTGGAATCCAGAAAATACTTCTCAAGCAAACTTTGATAGAATGTAACTGCATCTCTTGTTCTACGTAAGTAGAGGCTCTTGTTTTCGTGTACGAGGTGGAGTTGCATCTTCAGTCGGACTTAGCAATACTGTGTCTCAGCAGATTCCTAGATTTATAAAATGTTTTGATTGTAAATTCTATGTTTGTTAAAGAGTATGTTTGATAAAATGCACAGCTGCAGCCAGGCAGATGGTAAGAAAAAAATGTACGAATCTTCCCAGTTTGGCTCTACTGGGTACAGCAGTGGTCACTGGAAAGTACACCTTGTTCTGGAGGTGTCACAAAATGGTGAAAGTGTTGTCTCAATGCCACAGGGGCAGGGATTACCTTTTCCAGTTGTTTCCAACATATGCACCTCTGTTTCCCTGAAAATTGCTGCTTTAACCTCCCAATGTTACCCTTGCACAGAAAAACCTTGCTAGTTCAGTTTCCTGTTGTCATCTTAATATAGCTCCCTGTGACCTTTGCTGCTTTGTCCATAAGAGAACATAACTGATGTTTTTTGGTATCATAGGAAGGCTAAACTTGAGGTGGCTACTTTTATTTTTACTTCTCACTCAAGGCAGGGTGTGAATGAGGTTCTGCTGATATGCAAACCTAATGAGTTAATCCACTGTGTTGCTTCATTTAGCTTTGTTTCCCGCTTCTTTAGCCTGTGGCTGATTGTTGAAATGTGCTTGATGCCACCTCTTTTAATATTATTTACTGCTAAAAGGAAGTCTAAATTTTCCATTTGGTTTCTTTGTATGAGTTAAGCATCATGTTTTTCCTGCTCACAGTAATAATTCAGGCTGTGGGGGGACATGTTTTGACAAGACCATCATACATAATTTTAAAATTAAGAGTTGCAGAATTCATGACTTATATAGTGTGACAGTTTTAGGCCTTGTTGTTCTTAAAAGGCTGGGTAATATGAACAAGAGATTTCCTTTAATTAGCTTTATTTACTGTTCCCAGTAATGAAACATCCAAAGGACCTTTAGTCTGCAATTTTACATGGACTGAGGGAAGGTACTACAGGCTGTTCCTTCTGAGATAGTGCTGGTATTGCAGGATGCTGTAGTATTACATCACTGCCATCCTTGGGAAATCTGATGGCAGCTAAACTTGCCTGTTTTGTCAAAGTGCTGCCGTTACTTCTAATATTTTTTATTTGTCCCTTTTTAAATTAGGCTAGCACAGCAATTGCCAAGGTGATGAAGTGGCGAGCAGCACTTGAAAACTTCATCTGGTTGCTTCATAATAACAGGTGAGGAATTTAATTGTGTGCACTGCTTGGTTTTCTGTTTGCGTAATCCAGTAGTCATGCATATTTTCCAGCATTAAGCCTTTGTAAATACTAATAATAAACTGCAGAAAGCTCCAGAAATGAAACCAAAGTGAAGAAAATAAATAAATAGAATAAACAGGAAAGTTATCAAAATGATAGACAGGAAAATGTTTAAAGAACAAAGCATTCAAAGACAGCCTAGTATCTGACATCACAAAGAGTCAAAGCGTATACATTGGGGGAAAAAAAAACCTCCCCAGGGCAAAACCAATAGGTAGCCTCCTTAACAATCCTGTAAGAAGACATTTCCAAGTTAAATGTCAAGAAATTTGGAACTGATCTAATGCTAAACAGCATTTTTTAAAAAAAAAAACCCTCCCTCTTGAGAATTGGTATATGTGATCTTGGAATAAAATGAATCTTGCTTGTGAACTTCCAGAAGAATTTATTCAAGTACTTCAGTATTTCAGGTGCTGAGTCTTGATCTTCAAATTCTTCAGTCAGAAAATGGTGGTACCAGCTGCTATATATTTTCCTCTGGGAATAATTATGGCCTTTTTGGTGTGTAAAGGGCTTGTAAACTGACAAGCTACAATCTGGGAGTGAAGTTTCTGAAGGGATTGGAGGAATGTAGACATTTAACAACCCGAACCTATTTGGCATAGACCCTCCTTAGTGATTAAGGTATAATCAGAGAGAGGTGTAGAAAGAAAATCATCATCAGTAATATAGAAGCCTAAGGGAAAAAGAGGAAGGGAATAGTTTAAGCACAATAAAGACCTTATTTTACCAAAGATGGATGTAAATACAGCAGAAAAAAATCTTAGACATTGTCAAAATCAAAATTACTTTTGAGATCAAAAGTCCCACTGTGTGTGAAGGGAGTTGTTATGCTGGCACTGTTGATGCTGTTGTATGCAGGTATTGTTGGTTTTGCTTCTCTGATGTAAAGATTCTTTGTGCATTCTATTACAAAGAAAATTAAACTCACAAATAACTACAGGTTCATAATGCAATCAGTTCTAATCTAACAGAGAGACAAAGACTTTCCCAGGACCGATATTTCTTCATTTCCTCTACTTTTCTCTTCTTGGTCCTTTATGTTGCCTTTTTGCTGATTGTCATGGTACAGGGTCTTGAGTTTAAGTTTCCAAGACACTATAAAAGTGTCGTATTGTCCTGCTTATTTGGCTTCCTTCTTTCCCCTTTTGTATTATTAATTAAATATTCATTTAATGCTTCCCTCTTGTCCCACTCTGACAGAGACCTTAGAGTCAAGATTTTTTATTTCCTCCACATCCCTCCATGGTCATTTAATAAAAATCCAAGAAGGATTCAGGCTCATTCCAACGCACAGTGATTGCCTGTAATGGAAAAGAATAGTTTTCTTTTTTTTTTTTTTTTTTTTTAATAAGAAAAAGCTTACTAGTGTCAATGCTTACCTTCAAGATAGAGCTATGCTGGTGTTCTCTGAGCAGGGATACATGACACTCTCCTATTTGCAGTTAGGCTAACATATCCAGTGGGTCTGAGGCTCCATATACAACATTTTTAAAAACATTTTCTGTTGGATAAACAAAAGTTCCTTTTTCATAAGACCATGAGCCTGGCTTGACTGAGTCTACCTTAGTTTCCTGTCTCTGATGGTCGCCAATGATCCTACCACTGAAATGTACAGAAAGTACAAGAGACACACAAGCATATAGTGATATTTTATCCAAATATTCTCCAAGCAACCACTGCTCTGTGATCTCCCAAGTCAGAAACACTGCCTTATATTCAGTGCTGCTAAATAGGTTTTTTTTGTCTTTCATCCAAGAATTTTTTTCTGTCCCCTTTTGAATCCAGGTAGTCTTTATTATATCTACAACACAGCTGAACCACTCGTGTGAGGAACCATCTCTATCTGTTCTGAATCCATCATTTACTATTGCCATTCTTTGCCCTTTAATTCTTACATTAGGAAAGAAGAGGAAAGACTGAACTTTTCTCCATTGCACTCATTATTTATACACACCCATCATATTTCTCCTGATTCATGGCATCTCTTGGATGATCCTTGTTGCCCCTCTCTAGTCCTTTCCTAGTTCTGTTACATTCTTCTGTCACTTTTTGTGATGGGCAGCATTTGTGTTTTATCGCTGTGCACAGCTGTCCCTTTGAGAAGAGCATGGTGGAAGGAGCATCTGCAGCAGGAGGGGTGGCTGCCCCTGCCTGGACACCTCACTCAGATGAGGACAGGATGGACTTGACATTGGCAGCAGCCATAGCTGGGGCTAGGGTCTGCTCTCTGAAAGAAGAGCAAGGGCTCGAGGGCATGCATAGACCTTCTGGAGAGGGCAGAAAGGATTTCCTGGGGATCAGGCGGAGTGGGCAGAGCTGCCTGCAACTCAGATCATAGAATCATAGAATCATAGAATGCTTTGGGTTGGAAGGGACCTTTAGAGGTCATCTAGCCCAACCCCCCTGCAGTGAGCAGGGACAGCTTTAACCAGATCAGGTTGCTCAGGGCCCCATCCAACTAATCCTAAACTTATATGAAGGCAAGGACTTGCCTGCAGGGGAATGGTGGGCAGGGAGAGCATTGCATATAAACTGCTTTTATTTCTGTTCTGCCTCCCATTGCTGCTTTTTTCTTTTTCCTTTTTTTAAAAAAGCTAATTATGCTAATTTGCATTCAAATTAAGTATGCCATTTTAGTCACCTTTGTTGAACTCACTATAGAGGAAGGTGTCTCTTTCTAAACTGTGACTGTGTTGGGATCCTGCCATCCTTTTCAAAACTAAAGGATCCTGTCCCATTTTCAAGAGTCTGGCTTCCTCCTGGAAGCACCTGGACACTCCAGTTGTGATGGGAGGAGGCTCTGCTGGTAGTAGGGCTACCTGGAGTTGTAAATATTTACTGCTGAAAATTGCTGTGACTACATCTGTTTGTTAATCTGGCCCCTTGTCTTCTCCGTCATGTAACTGCCATGACCTGCACAGTGAAGAACCATCTCAATCACAGCAATTTTTGTCAGGCACTGTCATGTCATTGCAATGTGTGACTGTGGGCACTGTTTTGACATTGTGCTGTGCCTCCCAGCTCCCCTGCATTAAAAGAAACAGTTTTTCTGTGACATCTCATAGCTGTGAATTTATCCTTGTGACATTGATGGAAGCAGTTCAAGCCTTAGTGGCAACACAAAAGTGAAAATCAGCGGTGTTCAGATGAACACACTGCAAGCATAGGTTAGGTGGTCACATCTTTCTCCAAGTCCCCTTCTCCCAAGCTGGTTTGGGTTTTGCCTTTGACAAAGAAGAGTTTGCTCCTTCTGCCACCCTTTTTGTGTCTTCCCATGCAATTAACAGGTACCCACCTTCCACCTCACTCTTGAGTTGGTGACCTGCTGTCTCCCTTCCCTTTTTCTCCCCCCAGAGACTCCAACAGAAAGGCAGCCATATATTTTGTGTGTGAGAAGTACCATTTGTCTTAGTTATGCTGTCTTTCTTGACACACCCACTGCAATTAATAAGCATGTTGAACACACCACAACAATTATTCTGCCCTCACAGGGCAGGCAGATTGTGGGTAGATATGCCAGCAGAGTAGAAGGCTTGCATTGTGCCAGTGGATTTTGTGGTGATGCAATTTAGAAAAGTTTTCATTGGGGTTGGTTTTAAATTGTGACACATATCGTATTCTTCCTGAAACAAATAATAGTAATGCTGTCTCAAATTACAAAAGTGACCCCCAATTGCACAAGAAACCCTTTCAGATATCACGAGGTGTTAGAAGCAGAATTATCACTTTGTTATAGGTGTAAAGGTGTAGGCTGAAGTGTGTTTTCTGTAAAGCTCATCTTAAAACTTACAAGATCTTTCTCTAGAATTTTTTTTACAGAGAATTAATTGGTATTACTTATATGTAGTTTGGCTTGTGCCAGTTTATATCAGAACTATGGTTTGAGAGGTGCAATTAGCTGAAGTCTGCACAGTAATTTTTGTACCAACTTGCAGCAGAAGCTTTATGTTATGCAGTAAAGCTCTGAAATGAGATATATTTTAATTAGGTGATAATAGCAATAATGCAAAGCTTTGTTTATTAAGTAGTCAGAAGGTTCTAATGAGCTGTGAATTTCGAAGAAGTCTTTGGCAGGAGATGAAAAACAAGATAGCATGATAACATAGTTCAGAATTCCTTTTAGTCTGGGTGTAATCTCATGAGTGCTATACAAAAGTTCAAAATAAAAGAAGGCCTGGAGATTCTGTAGATGTTTACATTTGACATTTCTATTCTGGGAATGTCTTAAAAAAAATAAGCATTTGTGTTTTTTAAAACAGATGTTGAACTCTGTAAAAACATCCAGTTGGGGAGGCATGTAAGGGGCTAGAAACCAGGAAGGAACAAATGTATTTCTTGTTTGCTAATCACTATGGGGACATTGTGTTTGAGTTCTCTACATTATTTCATCAGTTTATTTGGCTCCCAAATCTTGAATGCAGAAGTGATCTAGAAAAGCTACATCCCTTTTGCTGTCTCACTATTGCTCTATGTCTCCTCTCTTATCACTGCATTTTTCCTTCTCTCTAATATGATGTTAAGTTTGTATCTCCAGAGTGTCTACAGAGAAATAGCTGTATCTAAGGAGGGATGAATACCTATGAAGTATTTAAATTACCTGTTAAATTACCAGGACAACTCCTTCTCCCTCTAAAATATCCTCAATGACAAAATGAATGACTAGAATCTCCCAGGTCTTTTGTTGAGTGGCAATGAGAGCAATAGGTAAGAGCAAATAATCCAAGAGGAAGACCTGTCTGTCCTGTGGCAGCCTGCCTGCACGTTTGCAGCCTTCCTCCTCTTCCTACTCCTCAGATGATTCAATCCTGGTCCTTCCCTTCCTAGCTCAACTCTGCAACTCACCCTGCTCCTCAGGTTTCCTGCAGGCTGTATGAAGATCTGCTTTAGTCCATGACAGCTTTTCAAACACCTGGTCTTCTGCATGGATGTGAGCTATCTGAAATACAGTACGAAAATACAGTAGGTGCATATTTCCAGCCAGTCAGCAACAAGTTTTATGCCCTTTCCTAAGAAACGACAGACTTGTAATGATAAGTGGCTTTGTTATATTTCCTTGCTTGGGATTCCATTCATAGGCAATGACATGTCACTATTAGTAAGCTTGAGAGAGAAACAACCTTACTTAGAAAAAGTGGTATTGTTTCAAAATTAGCTATTGCTCCTCAGAAAATAGATCCTGGAATCACCATGGGTAGGTCCATCGACTGTCAGCTTGCTGCTCTGCTGTGGAATGGTAGGGAATACATGGGAAAGGAATAGAGATCACTTAAAAGTCATCAATATGGAGCTGAATAGGTCCAGGATGCACCTATAACTATTGAGAATTGGTGTTCACTCTTCTTTTTCACTGTAAAAGGTTCAGGGGGAATCAAACAGCGGCTAGTTTGCAGCAAACAAAGAAAACCCTTACTGAAACAGGTTTTAAATCACTGGATAAATTAATGGCATAAAACCAAAAAATCCATCACAAGTTATTAAACTCAAAGATCTAAACAGTGGCTTACTAAGACCGTAAGCCATAAATTTCTGGAAACTGAGAGTATTAATGTTTATTGCCCTCTGTTTCTGACACATCTGTTACTGTCCACTCTCAGACAGAATGCTGGATAAAGTTGACTTTGTTCTTTTGTTTTGTTTTGTTTTGTTTTGTTTTGTTTTTTTATAAAGAGTATCTGCCTTCCTGCCCTCTCTTTTCCCTGCCTCCAGGCATTTGTAGCCTGATAGTTGTCTCTTTACACTACTCTATATTGGAAATAACAATGCTGAAATAATTTAAAACAAGTCTATGAGAAGGCAGTATGAATAAAGAAATCCTTTCAGTTTATCTACTTTGGGGACAAGTTTTTCTCTCTAGCACAGCAGATAAGTTTTGCAACCTCTTTTTGCTTATATAAAACTCGTTTCCCCCCCTTTTTTTTTCTTGATTGCATTAATACAAACAGGCGATCCCTAGGTAGCTCTCCAATGCAACTGTACACTTGCTGAATACAGGTTAACCTTTTGCAGCTACATTTTGCAGCTACAAAACAGTGGCTTTTTCAAATGTCCTGAAAGGAAAATAATGGGATTAGTTACAACCACTATAGGCAGCAAATAACTCAGAAGCCACCTAGGAAAAGTGTCTGTTCTGAGACAGTGTCTAGTAAACAACTAATAAATATTTTGGAACTCTCTGAGAAGTGTAAGCATGATTGACTTGCAGAAAAGATGGATAAGAATGAACCTTATGTCCTCCAAAGGCATCACAAGAACAATTAACCAAGCAACGGGAGGTCCAGACTGTCCATCTTTAAGCTGGTCTTTTACCTACAGATGAGGACATTTATAGTGACCCTGTGGCATCTATACTTTTGGTTTATATTGGCAATATGCATTCTTGAATAGTTTGCTATGAAACCTTTCTGTTTTGTGGGAAATTTAATGTCAGCCACTTTCCCTTCTTCCCAGATGACTTTAACACATCCCGAAATGTGCTTTCTGCATCCCTTAGATTAAAGTATTCACTAAATACCAGTAAAACTGCCAAAAGATGGGGATTGAATAAACATAAATGCTCCTTTGAAACTAGTCCCATCTGGCAAATAAAAGAATAGACATGTCAGCAAGGCAAGTTTAACTTAGTTCAAAAAGAAAAAGTATGTTGCTACCAAACCCAAACAAAACTAGAAACTTCAAGCTTGATTTAAATGAGGAATAATGAAATGAAGAATAAAATTGCTCACAGACTGTGGAAGCCAGGTTTTCCTTGCTCCCTTAATTTTTCTGTTTTAGCTTTGCGGTGCTCTCTAAGGTAGCCTGGGAGTGCTTTCTTCCCTCTTCTACTACAAAGCCATAGGTCAAAGAAGTGTCAGCCTTCAACCTGGAAGACAAAAGTAGTGTGAAGTATGTGTGCTTGGAAGACTCTGTGTAGGTAAGGGAGGAGGAATGTAATTCTCTCCTCATACATATGCCTGGGTATACTAATCCTGTTTATCAGAGCCACTTTTCTGGGGCCTGCCTTCTGCATACCTTTTCCCTTTCTGACTGCCCTGGCCATTTTGATGGCAACTTTATTGGTTTATTGGAATAACTGGTGTTATTCCTGGAGAATAAAAAAAAACAACTTCTGCTGTTTTCAAGCCAGATCTCTGTTTCCTGTGTCTCTGTCTAACTTGTGACAAGTTCTAGGAAGCTGATAACTTCAGAGCTTGACTTCTTTTGATTTTTCCCCAAAGCCACTTTAGTGTAATTTCCAGGCTTTGTAGTCAAAGAGAGAGAAGAAATCATAACACCATATGAAAGTATCATGTTTATTAAATAATGGGGCTCTCACAGCCAGCTTCTTGGTTGCAGTGTTATAAATCATGTTTTCCTAATAAGGCATAAGTAACACTGTTTCAGGTACAATCCTTCTCTTATTGTCAAGATTAGGACAATTATAAAATCTATATGGAGCTCCAAATTGAATATTCACTCTGCTTACAATTTTTTATTACATTCAAAATTCTAATCCAGGTTTAGCTGTAAACCTGAATACTGTATGCTAAACAGCACAGCAAAGAAAAAGCCTTTTTACAGAAATCATTAAGCCCCAGAAAGAGAGGTCATATCTGTTTATGTGCAATACACTGAAAATATACAGTTATACCACTTTCATAATGATAAATTCTATTGCATTTTATATGGGTGAGAAACTTTTCAGATATTTCTTGAAACTAATCATCCATAAATGTGTATCTCACTTGCCACTTCCCTTTCAGCAATAGGATGTTTAGATAGCTCTTATTCACCTTACAGCTTAAATGCTAACAATTGTGAAGAGAGATATTGGTCACTGGGTGTATTATATATGTATCCATCCTTTTTTCTGTCCTTAAATACAACTTTTCTTATTGCTGTCTGTATACCAACCTAGTTGAAATTCAGCTATAGCCGTATGTGTGCTGCCAAATCTAGACTGTAACCCACAGGGGACTTCATTAGTAGATATCTTTTTTTCAGTTCAAAGATTGCACTTGAGAGTTTTAAAACTCTCTAGTTTACTAATTAGCTTACCTCCAAGGACTGTGTTTAACAATGTACAAACCTT
Source organism: Pelecanus crispus (assembly GCF_030463565.1). Taxonomy (NCBI): domain Eukaryota; kingdom Metazoa; phylum Chordata; class Aves; order Pelecaniformes; family Pelecanidae; genus Pelecanus; species Pelecanus crispus. The sequence continues at coordinate 75,154,551 of NC_134645.1, read as the reverse complement.
TTTTATTGATGTGGGCATTTGCACACAACTCCATTCAACTTAGAGCATCACCATCCCCTGTTGCATTCAAGGACAAATGCTTTTAAACTTGGAGTGTGATAGAAAGGCTTTCCCTGGTCTATCAGCTCTGCTTTTGCAAAATGCCTCTTTTCTACTTATGTACATGAGGATAAATAATCCAGTTTTCAATAAATTAGTGTCATGTATTGAATGTGTTAAGAATGAGAGTTACTGTGGCAGTGCAAGGGATATCCCACATGGTTTCATTTTTTTCAAAGTCTATGCGTAAGTTAATTCTTATAATTGGAATAATCAAATCAGTTCCTAACAGAATACTAATCACAAGCCTTGACACAAGACCTTATTCACAAGATGTTATTCTGTGGATTGTGCAGTTTCCAGGCTGAATAACTTTGCTGATCAGGTCTGCATAATCAATTCCAGTCTGCAGCAACCCTAATTGTATGGAAATGCAAAAGACTTCTTTTGTTCCATCAGGACTCATTATGTGGTGGTCCCAGGCTGCCCCTCCATTACAGTGTTTCAGCTTCTCAATGTCTCCTGCGCAGGCTCTGGGTGGTTTATGTTCCTAGCCCTGTCACCTCACCTCATTTTCCTATTTAGTGATGGGACAGACTCCATTAGTCAAACAGTGCTGGAGGACAGTTTTTGTATTTTTGGTGGGATACTCCAACAAGCTGCATTCCTCAGGAGTCACCAATCTTCCTCTAGGTTGGTATTATGCAGTCAGTAATGTTGTTTGAATTTTTGAATCCTTTGCTTCATGTTTCAAAGAAAAGACAGAGTCCTGGAGTGGCCTTACAGTGAAAGTGTCAGTTGTTATATAGAATCACACACAGAGTAAAACAGTATATACATGTTAATTGGAAGGCAGCTTACTGTATTGCTGTTTTACAAGGTCATTTGTTCTAGTTTCTGTTCCTGTGAATGTAGAACCAATTCTTAGCGCACATCTATATGTCTCTGCTGTCCACTTCCAATGGACTTGACCGATAGAGTTTTCATAATTTTTTTCTCAAAAACTATTTCCTAGCTTACTCAGTCTTGTTCAGGAAGCATACCTGCATACCCAAATTCTCAGTCCCTGTACTGCATCCCAATATTCATCTTCGCACTGCCTGGGTAACATGTATTTAGATGGAACTGTTAGATATATCCCAATGCAAGTGCTATCAAAAAATAGAATTTCTTCATGCATTGCTTTTCTTCTGTAGAGATGGGGGAGGGAGTAGGCTCTTTCTGCTTTTTAGATTGGGTAAGCACTACTGATCTGACTTCAGTAAAATAGACTATTATGTCTCGGTTGCCCATCTGTTTTTCTTACAGATTGCATCTGGGACAGCTGGCATCTTTAAATGCTCTGAATTTTGGATCCAGAGCAGTGGCTAAAATATTTTTATTAGTTTCTAGCATTAAGAGTAATTTTACTACAAATCTCCAATTCCGGTCCTCATCCCTGTATTAAATTCTTAATATGTATATGGACCTTTAAGCTCACCTTAATTCATAGGTGCTGTGCCAGCTGGCTTTATGTCATGAGCTGCTGGAGCACTGGCACACTGGGAAGTTGAAAGTATGCTCTTTTGAACGGTCAGGGAATCACCATGCACACTACAGGGGTCCTTCTTGTCAGCTGAAGTAAACTTTTCTCCATTAGCCCTCATCTGGAACCGTGAAACAGCAGTTATCAACAGTGAACATAATGTACAAAGTTTGACGACGTTCATTGTTTGATGTGGTTTGAAACCTGCATGGATTTTATATACTATGTACAGAAATGTACCAAATGCTTAAGGGATACAAAATATTTTTTATTATATAAAATTTCATAGAATCATAGAATCATAGAATCGTCTAGGTTGGAAAAGACCTTTAAGATCATCCAGTCCAACCATTAACCCACACTACCAAGTCTACTCTAAGCCAATCAAGGCTAGACTAGACTAAACCATGTCCCAAAGTGCCACATCTACCCATTTTTTGAACACTTCCAGGGATGGGGACTCCACCAGCTCTCTGGGCAGCCTGTTCCAATTCTTGACCACCCTTTCCGTAAAGAAATTTTTCCTAATTTCCAACCTAAACCTCCCCTGGCGCAGCTTAAGCCCATTTCCTCTTGTCGTATCGCTAACTACGTGGGAGAAGAGACCAACACCCACCTCGCTACAACCTCCTTTCAGGTAGTTGTAGAGAGTGATAAGGTCTCCCCTCAGCCTTCTCTTCTCTAGGGTAAACAACCCTGGTTCCCTCAGCCGCTCCTCATAAGGCCTGTGCTCCAGACCCTTCACCACCTTCATTGCCCTTCTCTGGACACGCTCCAGCACCTCAATGTCTTTCTTGTATTGAAGGGCCCAAAACTGGACACAGTATTCCAGGTGTGGCCTCACCAGCGCTGAGTACAGGGGAACAATCACCTCCCTGCTCCTGCTGGCCACACTATTCCTGATACAGGCCAGGATGCTGTTGGCCTTCTTGGCCACCTGGGCACACTGCTAGCTCAAATTTGTTTTTATTATATAAAATAAGCGTACATATTATGCTCAGATTACCTATAAGTGGTCCTCCCTGAAAAAAACAGAATAAAGTAATAATCTAATAAGGTCTGAAACTTGAAATTCAGAGGTAGTATTCACACTGCTTCTCAGTACTTGTTTCTCCCACCTGTTAGATTACTATTATGCCCCAGTGATTCAGTGGGGTTATGTGTGAAAAACTAACCCAGCAGAGTGGGAAACTGGGCTTGTTACAATGAGCATAATGTTCTGTGCACTTTGATTTGAATTTTCGTTGCTCCTTTTTTGTATCACATGTGAAGATCTTTGCTTAGAAACCTTTTTGCATTGGAAGAGAAACTTGAGCCCATGCGGGAAATATAAAGCAAAGAGGTTATTTTTGGAAAATGCAGGGGTGCTTTCTTGTACTACCCATGGTTTGGGGTATCCTGAGGTAGGATTGCAGATTAGGGCTGGATTTGGCAAACCTTGATTTCAGAAATTAAACGGGAAATCTACACCTTTCTGAACACTTTTCCCCCTTTCCACATTGTTTCTCTATGAGTAGCTCCTTTCTGTTGCTGTCTTCATGCTTTCTGTCACACCGCCCTTTGATCAAACAGATGGGACATTTTTCTCATCTTGAATAGCAACTGAAATTCTTTGTTTCACTAAAATCACTCATAAACAGATATTTCTGCATTGACACCAGACTAGTTTATCTGCTAGAATTTATCACTAGAATACCGTAACGAGCCATCTTCCTCGCCATTTTTTCATCTTTTCTTCAATATAACTATTCTAAAAGTCAGTGCCTGGGCAGACATGCTCATGTATTACAACAAAGGACATAGTAGAAAGCCCTAAATAGAACAAGATGTTGTGTTTGCCACAATTTACAGACTAACTGCAACATTGACAAGTAAATAGGCATTTAATTATATCACTTTTACTTCCACTCTGTCAAGGGTCAAGAGAAGGAAGGTTAAACTTAATGGTCCATAAATTTTTAGGATTTTGTTCAAAAACTCAGTTTTCAATGATAGGACAAACTCTAGGTAATCCTCTTTGTTACTGGATTTGCTTGTTTGCACGAGGAAAGTGTAAGATTTGTATACAGTAATTATTGTAAGCAAGCAGAGGAAAAAAGTATTCCAGAATCTGTCCTTATTACAGCTGTGGCATTTGTTCTTGAACATCCAAAAGAGTAACTCACTTAATGGAATCTCTTTAGCATGTGAAAGTACCTTCTTTTGTCTTTTTTTTTTATAATATAGTAATGCAGAAAAGTGCATTAAAAAATTATTAATATTGGGTGTTCAGTAGACAAATCTGTCATTGTTATTTTGTCTGTTTGGAGAAGTTTGGCTTTATTGAGATCAGTTTTGTTTACGTATGCGTCTCTATTGTTTTAGATTATGGCTTTTGTCACGGATTACGTATTGAATCTTAGTCAATTGTATGACACCCCATTCAGGGTTGGTGTCTTTATGCCTCCTCCTAGGTAATGATAGGCTCTAGAAGGTAAGGCCTAGTGGCTTGAGAATCACTGCATTTGATGATAGGTCTATGCATGAAAAGTAAGGATTTCTTTTGTGGGCTTTTTCCTCCTTCTTTTTGCAGGATATAAATGATACAAGCAAATTCATTTGTCGTTGTTCTACAGATGTCTAAGATCCAAGGCCAAATTTAGTGAGCTGTGTCTTTCATGCATTTTATAGTGCTATAATTTCTTCTGCTCTTGAAGAGGAATACTTTAAGAGCTAGAAAAGAGGTGCAAGGTAAAATGAACACTTTTTCACTGAAGCATTCTCCTTATGCTTTAATCTGATATGACTTTCTAAACCTGAGAAGAAAACCAACATAAATCAATAGGATTTATTTCAAGGTTGCTATTGAGAAAAGATCATGTTGACCCCTAGTTCTGATCACAAGTACTGTGGCATGGTCTCTTGTTGCCTTATTTGCTAAGAAAACAAGGAACACACAGGAAAATCAGCTCAGAAAAATATAGAGACAGAGAAGTTAATACCTTGTTATGCACAGTTACTTTTTTCTGCAATATTTTAAAAATTTCCTTGAAGGTATTCTTTATTTGTATTATTTTATGATCAGGTTTTCATTTATGATTGTAGAACAGACTTTGCAATTAACTTTCCACTGAACTTGTAGATAAAGCCTTGCTGCTCAGGAGTTTATAGAAAGGAAATACAGGTGGCAATGTGAATTACCTAAAGAATTTAAACAAATATTTGAGTGAAATTCTTTATGTTATTTGAGTAGTATTAATTGTATTAGACTTGGATAAATCACCACTGCTTACTGAAGAATTATTTTCTTTGGATTTGTTCTTATTTGTGGATTTACTTTCATTAAGTGGTTCATCTGTCTCCTAATTTAATCTCTACTGAAATAGAACTGAAAGGCAGCATTTTAGAGGATTTGTGATTAGACATTTCAAACAATATTAACTACCAGTTTAATCCATTTCTGGTGACTGAATTGTGCAAACTCATCATGTTTTTTGTGAGTATATTAATTACTAGAAGGCATTCCCTAAAGCAGTTTGGATAAACAATCTTCAGAATGGGAATAATTTGAGAAGAGTTTTTCATCTGCAGCTCAGACTTCCTCCTGCATGCCTACTCTTGCTAGAACATGCGAGCCTGTGGGATTAACAAACTGTCATGAGTTGGTATGTATTTGTAGAAATTCTTTAATGTGAATCAGAAAAGTACCATCTGAAAAAGCTCTTTTAATTTGTGAAAATACTAGTGGAGAATATTAGCAATGTAAGTTCTTTTATCTTGTAGAACAGAATCCCTGGCCAGCTGTCCTGTTTGAACTAAATGAAAGAGCAACCACTATAGTAAATGTTGACAAATTTCTCCTACTGCTAGGACCAGTCTCTGTTCAGATACAGATGCAAAATTTCTGTCCCAGACATGCAGTCCTGATGCACGTATATGGTAGTCTGTTCTATAAATCTTTTCTGGTACAATCTTCTGTGATGTTGCATTGCTACATACAGGAAAAGTGCCTTCACCTGTTTTCCCTACCTGCTTGCCAAATCTTCTCATTGGAGACAGTAGGGCTTTTCTTCAATGAGATTTTACCACACAGGTGTTGAAAAAAAACTTTGTGTTCAATAATCTGGAAGATGTGAATCTTCTTCCTAGATGCCCTGGGCCACCCAAGTCAAACTCACTGTGTGACCCTGTCAATTACTAATGTGCCTGAGGGGTATTTCTAGGGAACAACTACTGCAAAATGTAAAAAGAAGTCCAAAATGTTATACGAAATGCAAGTTCCTACATTCTGAATGCTACTGTGCTGTGAGGTTGACATGCCGTTGTCTAGGAGTTGACTGTGCCTGTTAGATGATCTTTTTTCGCTGTCATTTACACCTGTTTCCCAGCAATGGTAAAAGACAAAAGCAAATGTGAAACAATGTTTCTAGGTATTTTTTAAGTATTACACTCTATGCCTTAATCCTCATTGAATTACTCAGTTGTAGTTCTGTATATTCTGTATATTCCTCTGGGCCATTTTGTACATTAAGTTTGCATGATTAGCCAAGACTGTGCTTCTTGAGTAAGTGTTTCTTTTACTCAGGCAGCCCCGTTTCCTACAATCAATGAGAGCGGTCAACTGATAGCTTCCTTTTCTTTTCTGGCAAACACATTCAAACAGCTTTGATCAAGTGTAAGGAGGCATGTGGTGCCAGTGCTTGACTGCTGGTGCAGCAGGAGAGGCATCCCGCATCAGAAAAGGCATTTTCAGTATTGTGCAGGCTGCTCATCTAAACCTGCCACGTGTACCCTAGAGCAACGATCTAACTGACTTGTGGGCAGACTCCACGCCATCTGAACAGATGGGCATGAGCGTAAGCTGACAAGGGAGCCCATATGTTCCTAAATTATGAATGTTGAGGAGGGGATTCTTAGCCAAGAATGTGCAGATGACAGTCCAAGTCTTACGTGGTTGTCATTAAGAAGAGATGACACTGCCAAGCAGAGCTTACTCCTTGGAGTTAGCTTTTGCAACAGTGCATGCGCAACATTTTGGAGTGAGTTTCTGGACAGCCTTTTATCCCGTGTGAACATCAGGTGTCCTCAGACTTGAATATTGCTTAGAGACCTTAGTGAATTTTCCACAACACTTTCAAGTCTAACCTTTGCTTGTGAACTGTCAGGAAAGTACAAACATCTGTTCTTCACCCATCATTTTTTCTCTAGAGGAGAGAGGATATGACTGTTGGGATACGAAGTTAGGCCAAGAAAGATCTCAACATTTTTTTCTGTTGCATGATCCTCAAGTGGTCATGACAAAACACAGATTAAAATAAGCAGTGTAAGTGCCTGGTATAATTCATTACTCAACGTAGATGTTCGAGTACTTGGAGACAGTTAATATTCGTAATAACTCTAATCTGATTATGGATGACAAATTTTACCATACTTGACTGTATAATCAGTAATCAAAGGAACAAGAAGCAGAAAAAAAATCTTTACAAATTCTATCATATCTGTTTTTTTTTTTTTTTAATAGTTCCACTGGGAGATAGGTAACTATAATCTGTAAAACATTGTAGAGATGATAACGAAAGACTGACTAACAAGGAGTAAGGCTTTTGAGGAAAAATTTCTCCACTTTCAGGAGAAATAATATGGCTTAGCTTAATAACAGATATTCTTCTTTTAAAGTTGCATGAACTGGAATAATTCATGCTCATCTAAAAAGAATGTTTATTTAACTGCACATAATTTTGCCTGCTGCCATAGTAACTTATGACAATAAGCTAAAACTGCATGAAAGTGGATTTCTATTTTGATAACTCCAGTATTTTCAGTCAAATTAACAATGGTGGTCCTCTTACCATTCAATGTTTCTATTGCTTAACTGCAAAAAGAAAAAAGATGTAAAATGAGACCAATATAACAAGATTTGTTACAGAATGTAGAAGTAGTCTGTGAGACAAATGTAAAAATATTGTACATGACAGCAAATCTCCTGCAAGTTTCCTGTCAACAGAAGATAGGCTAGTATGTCTCTTTGTCAATACATTTGGAAAAAAACCCCACCTCACTTGTGAGGAATAAAACCTTCACCATGGGAGAAAAAAGTGACAATCTGAGTTACAGTTGAGTGACTTGGCAATTAGTCATTAGTGGCAGAAGTCTCTAATACATTTGCATACAAATATCACGTATGAGCACCAGTACAGAACACCACATTTCTTTGAAAAATCACGTTTTGATTTCATGATTGGCCAAGTACCATCTGGTGTCTCAGCAATGCCAGTAGGGTCCCATGTAAATCAGCACACTCCCAAGTTCCTTGATTGGAGCTATAGTAAAGCAAATGGTAATCTCCCAGGCTGAGTGCCTGCATTTGAAAAAGCATTTCTGTCCCTGATTTGTAGTTTTTCATTAATAGCCTGTATCGGGGGCTGAAACTGAAGTTCTGAAGGCTTTGCCAAGATCCCTGTGCTTGCTCAGATCTAACACTGACGTGTGAGTAATTGCTAGTTAGCAGCATGAGCATTTCCAGGCTGCTGACACTGCGAGGTTGACAACTGACAAGTTTCACTCCCATGCCATAATAACCCACAATGAAATGCAAAGCAGACAGCAAAGATTGCAACTTAAAAAAAAGACAAAAGAAACCTTAGCAAATCTTTATTCTGTGCTGCTGGAATATCATTAGTTTAAGGAAGATGATTATGGGCAAGAGGGAGACTGCTGCTAAAATAAGCATAGGCATACCTATGAGTGCAGCTTTGTTGATGTTTCATTTGATGAATACTTTTGTATTGCAAAGGGGTTGAAGGATTTAACTTTGTCTCTCTTTACAGCTGTAGTAGAAATACAGCACCTTTATGAAGAGTTTGTTTTAATAACTTGATAAAAGTTATTGTAGTGGATAATAGACTTTAGGAAGTTTTAAATCTGACATTCTTCATTCACTTTCCAGTAAAGCTTTGTGGATGAAAGGAGGGAAGAAACAAGTGTTTTCTGAAGGGAATTAGCATCCTTTTTTCCAAATACAAGACTTAACTTATTGTTGTTTTACTGAACCAGGTGGTTGCAGGTCCTCTGTCCCAGAAGGGCACCTTGCCAGGTGCTGCACTGCCATAGCATAGTAAACACATTTCAGCTTTCTTTTAATATTAAAACAGTAAACCTGTAATCTCTGTCTCTTTGGAGGATTCACCACACCCATCTTTAGAGCTCCCCAGTGAGAGCTCATGTTCTCTTCCCGCTCCCCAGTCTGCATTGCAGCAATATCTGATGCAGAGATTGAGCTGAATTTCTTTGGGAGACCATTAACACATTTCCTAGATCACTCAGAGTTGCTGTAGTGTATGCTTCTTCCTCTAACAAGACTATCAGTCCCATGATTGTTGGCCCAGGGAGAAAGAAATAACTACCTAACTTTCTATCCTTCTGTTATTTTTGTGTTTGTAATATAGACAAATTTTCATTTTTTAGCTCGAAATTGCTGTTTTCCTTTAAAGAATCAGCAAAAATTATTTATAAGAATTCATTTCCACTGCAAAGACATTGTTTTTTCTGTCTTGCAAACAATCAATTGAATCAGTTGAATTAATTTCAAATCAGTCAATTCATTTCAAACTGGTCGTTCAAAAAAAGGAATTGCAACATTTTAAGTTTCTCACTGAATTTGAATATCTTGCAGAATGGATGTTGAGGAATACTTTTAGACTCTTGTTTTGCCGGAGAGGCGTGTGAAAATAAATGTCTTTTTTCTAATGCTGGGAGCAAGGTGACCATGAGAGTCTCATGGGATGTTGACTCATCAAAAATACTATGGCTATTCACACTATACTAGTGTGAATGAGTTGTTGCAGGTCTCAGTAACCCACTTATGATGAAGACATCTGGAATCTCTCTCAGTAGCTGCCCCAGGGGGAGGAACGTCTGCCCCCTCCTCCTAATGGGCCTGTGTGATCTCTTTGCAAAGAAATACCCTGTGTAACTGAGGGCTAGCAAAGCTCAGCGTGTGCAGCACTGATCCTGTTTGCTGCAGGTACAAAGAGGTGTGCTCTGGGTGCAGCCATGGTAATGGCTGCTGCCTGATAATGCAACTTGGAGCTTTGCTTAGCCTTTCTTGTGCCTTGCAGGCTTTAGTATAGATTGTTATTTCACTTCTTATCGCTTGATTTTCTCTTTCTTAACTTTAACTTATTTTCATTATCCTTCAGTTTTCTTATATAGAACATAGTAAACATACAGATTTATTTTCACATATTATGTAATGCATAAAGGCCTTATTTGTTTGGATATTTTTCCTAATTTCAGAACAATTCTTTATGGTCTCCTATGTAATACATAAAAGCAATTGAAGCAAAGCTCATTTGCATCTTTAGAATGATTGAGATGTATTGAAGGCCTGTTTGTAAGGTCATTAATTCAAAGATCTAGTTCAACTGTTGAATTTCATAGTTAGTGTTTTTGGAACTTCTCTAAGCTGTTAGGGTAAGGTTTCCCTTGATTCATATCACAACAGTCAGTTTTTCATAGCAGCTTGCTGCCTAATTATGCTAGGATCTTGAAAATTCAAACATTTAAGGATAAATGTGTCTACAGTAACTGTTATTTCTCTCTATAATCTCATACATTTCAGAATTGAGACATTTTCATGAATTCACTTCTGAGACAAGCTGATGTTGTATCACAAAAAGATGTTATTGCCAAATGAAGTTAGAGCTTCCAAAATTTATGGTTGTTTTGAAGGGTGAAATCAATAGAACTACCTGAGTTTTTAGGTCTTGGTTATGAAGGAATGTGCTGAGTTATTACATCTTTAAAAGAAAGTTTTCAGCTTGTATCAAAGATGTCATTTGCCTGTAAAGCTCAGCATTATTTTTTTCAAACTCCAGAATGGGAAGTTTAAATAGGTGCAACTGCGATGTGAGACAGTTTGGATCATGATAATTACAATGGGAATAGTGATACAGCTTGCAGAGTGATCTTTATTTTTCCAGGAGATGTTAGGTCCAAATATAGATTACAAAAGGAGAAATTGCAATCTGGAACAGGGCTCCTAAAGAGGATATAGAGGTCATAGACTATGGAGGAAATCAAAACGAGCTTCTCTGTTACGATGCGGCAGAGAGGGACAGACGTGCAAGTGTGTATAACAAGAGCAGTGAGGTGATTTGACTACCTTATGCAGTCCTGGTGAAGTACATGCTAAAATGCTGCAAACAACTGATGCCAGAGTTTGGATATCAGCTTGAATTGATTTAACTGAAATTCAGCCTTCTGAAAGCTGGGTGTGCAGTCCAGCTGGGTGGTCTAGGTTCCTGCAGTAGTCTGTGGAGAGAGACTTATGTCCAAACCATCATTATCTGATCCTGAGAGAGGTGTCTAAGAGATAAGGACGAATTGCTCTCTGGAGTTTCCTTATGTCCTCTGTGGACTATAGAGGGACCTTGCAGACTTGCCTAGGCTAGATGCCCAGCTTCTAGACAGCTAAAATGAGATGAGATGAATTAATATTTAAAGAAGCAGGCTGAAAGATTGAGAACACAGAAGAAACCAACAGAAACAGCATGAGGGCTGAGGATAATGTCAGAATGAAAGACAGAGAGAGCACAATATCATTTATTTTATCCAAAAGATGATTTACATGTAATGAGATCAGTATGGATAAGTGTTTTCATGGGAAGAAGTTACTGGGTACTATAGAGCTCTTTAATCTAGCAGGGAGCTGCATAACAAGAATCAACAGCTGGAAGCCCAAACAAGAGACATGCTAGCTGAAAATAAAGTGTGAATCATTAGGAGTAAGGACGATTAAACTGTGAAATATGATCTGGGAAGTGTTGGACTGTCTGTTCTGCAGGCTTAAAGTCAAGACTGGGCACTAAAATATTTAAATGATAACTGACATTTTACTTGCAGTATAAACTGCTAAGTGTAAGATACCTGGTTTATAATACCAGCAGGTCAGATTAGGCTTTACACACTTTCAATTTAATGACTAATCACACCTCCTTCTTTGTCATATTTCTGTTTGATATAACATGTAGCAGAACTCTTTACTGTGTTGTTCTTTGGCTACTGTGATTTATTCTTGGTTTAGCTGTTCAAACAAGCTTTGATGCAGGATTTCATTAGTGTTTGTGCTCTTTCTTTTTATTCTTACAGAAGATATAGCTAGGAACTCATAAGAGTGTGTTTCCTGTATGCTGCCAGATAATACTGATATACTTGCTTCAAAAAAAGCTTCAATTCTTAATTTTAGGAGTAATACAAATAAACTTTTCAAAGCCAGAATGACTTTGTCCTAGGCTTGTGAGCTACAAAACTCCACCAGTCTAAGAAAGTCAGTTAGGCAAACTAAAGTTAAGCACAAATGTAACATATGGCTTTGTTTTTTCTATTTCAACCTGGATGCCGACTCAGATCCTGTGAAGGTCAAAAGGGCTCTGCTGTATTTTGAATTTGGGTTTGTGTGTTGGTCAAATAAGTAAACATTTGTTGTGGTTTAACCCGACAGGCAGCTAAATGCCACACAGCCATTTGCTCACTCTCCCCCTCCCCAGTGGGATGGGGGAGAGAATCGGAAAAAAAAAAAAAAAATCATGGGTTGAGATAAAGATAATTTAATAGGACAGAAAAGGAAGAGAAAATAATAATAATAATAATAATAATAATAATAATAATAATAATAATAATAATAATATACAAAATAAGTGATGCACAATGCAATTGCTCACTACCTGATGACCAATACCCAGACAGTTCCCGAGCAGCCTCCCGACCGACTCCCCCAGTTTCTATACTGAGCATGACGTCATATGGTATGGAATAGCCCTCTGGTCAGTTTGGATCAACTATTCTGGCTGTGCCCCATCCCAGTTTCTTGTGCACCTGGCAGAGCATGGGAAGCTGAAAAGTCCTTGACTAGCATAAGCAGTACTTAGCAACAACTAAAACATCAGCGTGTTATCAACATTCTTCTCCTACTAAATCCAAAACACAGCACTATGCCTGCTACTAGGAAGAAAATTAACTCTATCCCAGCTGAAACCAGGACAACATTACTCTTCTTGTTAGGGGTTCCCTGACTGTCTGAACTATTAAGCATTAAAAATATATAAATGTATATTATGTCATCAACCCTAACATGATATTTGTGCTAACAATTTCTTTAGGAAGATGGTATAGAGGCTTTTTATTACTGTCTCTTGCCTTCACAACCTCACAAATCTCTTTCAGTGTGTTGGTTACTATTGCTATCCTAACCACCCAATCAGTATAGCCCCATTAATGAACTCCTCCTAATTAGGTGTAAAATGTCAGTCCCTAGGTGTTCTACAATATTGTAGATACAAATCTTCCAGTAACTTGTACTTCATATTAATGCTTTATAATGTAAATTATCCAGTAGTTTTTTCCCCCGTACTTCACATCCCAATGGAATAATGTTCCACTGATTGTTTTTCCTCTAAGTTTCCAATGCGACTACTGGCTCAAGTTAGGTATTCTGGCTCTACCATCTTGTTTCTTACTTTATCTGTGTAGAAGCATGTGTAAGTTTGTTGTAGCTTTTTTTTTTTTTTTTTTTTTTGAATGATCTAACTATTCACCAACATTTCCTATTTAAGTTTTCCCAGTTTTTCTTTTACTCTTCTCTTAGGGATATAAAGCTCTTGTGACTCTGTCTGAGAAGATGCATCACCACAAACTACATGCTTTTTGGCAATTCCCTGGTTGAAAAGTCCTCCTAACCTTTCACATTTCAGCTTAGCCCTTTCCTTGTAGAAATCTTTAATTGCAGATGTTTCCTCAGGTCCTAAAGGATGTAACTTCTCTTCTTTACAAAGTTTCCATGTATAGCTATTGTACCTCTCACCCTGCATGTCATAACAGTCTTGCAGTTGGTCGTGCTATCAGGGGATCCTAGTCTTCTGTTTCCTCTTTGGTGGTTCGAATTCTGCCCCCAGAGCATTTCTCCATGCTTTTCCCCGTGTTACCCATACAGACTACTTTGTAATTCTGGTGGACTACTGCTATCAGTTTTTGCATGTCTGTTCAGACTCCCAGGAGCATCAAACCACTATTGCATCTCGTAGGTAAACAACTGCTTGGTCCACTCTGATACTGCTACACCATATTCTCACAGCAGCGAAAATCCCCTTTCGCATCTGAAACTTTCCTCACAAGGATAAGAGGCTTTTTCTGTGATTTCCCTTAGCTTTTTACAGGAATGGCTGGATCTGTCTTTCAGTCAGAGCCTTTACCTCATTGACTAATTGTGCAGTTAAGTCCTTTTTAATTCCCCCCACCCCATTTGAATCATGGCTTATGTTTTATCCTAATCAACCTTTCCTGTTTCTCCACTACCTGCTGAGTCTTATGGTATTTGCTTGCATGTACTTTATAAAATCCTAGTGTCTCCATTTGCTTTTATATGCAGACTCGAGGCACTTGTGTCTCTCCTGACTTTATGCCTCCCTTTTCTGATTATATCATATTAAGTATTTTGCCTTGCTGACTCTACTACTTCCTTCAGCACATATCTTTTTCTCTTGTCTTGTTTTCTCCCTTCTTCTGCTCCCAGGCATTAATTAACCCATAGTGTTTCCATGTCTGTTATGCTTTCCTCTTCTTATGTGTTGTCAGATGGCATGGATTTCAGAGCTCTCTCTTAAAAGTTCTCCCCAGTTTATTTACTTTAAATCACATGAAACTTGATCCTGGTATGTAAGTTAGCCAGGTATTGCGGTTGATGAGGAAATCCCTGTGTCAAGAGACTGTTTCCCATCAATTCCTCCCAAGGATTATACATCTGAAATCTTCCTCAGATGCAAATGACATATTCCATTAATTCATCTGTTAATCCTCACTTTCTTGTTGATCCCATGTCTTCTCCCCATTGGGGATAGAGACTGTTATCATATAGATCATCTTGCTTTGAGCCTCATTTCTAGTGGGCAGAGCTATTCTGCATTTTGTTTCAGCAGGAATCTGGCAGGATCATTTGTTCTAATGTGAAGGGCAACTAGGGGAGTTTTTTCTGTGCTTTCCTCTCCCCCACTTCCTATTGGTATTCATTCTTGCCTCAGGCATATATCTCATACCTTTTGCTCATGGCAGATATCACACATCTTCCTTGGCTGCAATAGTTCGAGTGACAGACTTGTCAATTCTTACAACAAAGGCCTTAGTCACTACCTTTTCCTACTTCTGGTGTAAATCTTAGGCTTTGTGCTGTCAGAAGATCTTTCTGTTCTCCTTCAGAGACTAGCAACAAGTTATCCTTATCCCACTTGGGTTACGGTCCCTTGCTATCTCAATCTTCTCCCTGCTCTTTTCCTTGTCACTTCTGTGTTCCCTTATTGCTCTCCTATGCAGCATGTCTCAGTTTCTCTTTCTCAGGCATGCAATGTGGATTTGACACCTAAGGGGGTATAAACAGTCTCACTTTCCACTCTCCTTAGTCTCAAATTTTAAAGTTAGACAGGCAAAAATCATCCAGACTCACACATAAGCATACTTTGTTCTTTGCTTTTATCTCTGACTGCTGGTGGTTTTTGCCGAGGTCAGTCCTCTCTCCTTGTTAAAACTTGGTGGTTCTCAGTCTGTGGAAGTGATCAAATCAAGGACATAAGCTACAGAACTCATTTGGGAGACCTATCTCCTAGTCCCTGTCTGGTTACCACAAGCACTACTGAGTAACAGGGAGCAAGATGCATTCATTTAAAGTGAATGATCAAGTAGCTTCTCCTTCCTCATCAAGGAGTTAAGTTTGTATATTGTTGCTGCCTGAATCATTTATGATGAGAACCGCAATCCCTTTGAGGATGTAGCTGAATGAGTAGCAGTTAATCTGCAAGATTGATACCATCTCCAAGAGGGAGAATGGCACAGAATCACACTGAGAGAATGTACATATTTTGTGAAATTTCTTCTCAAGATGTATCCTTTCAGAATCTGCAGTCCTGCACCAGTGTGTGTAGACTGTAATTGCAATCTCTCTCAATTTTGATATTTTCTAGGAGTTGTTTTTCTACTATTATTTCTCCCATACAAAATGGCAATAAAAAAGAAAGAATTAAGGTTGAAAGGCCAACCACTGAAAAATCCAGGAGAGCCAGAAGTAAAATTACAAGCCTGGGTCATCCCATTTGGGTGTTCACACTGCAATAATCTTTACCTAGATGCCTTTCTCCCCACCACGCCCTGAACATTGTATTTTCAGTGCACAGATGCAGTGTACGCCCTTAAATGATCTGTTCTGCTGTCACTGATCCATGAGTGACCATAAGCCTTGTTTACTTATTGTCCACAGTTTCCACAGAGGAGTCATGAAGTTGTGCCAGGACAAGTGGGATTATCAGCCTGACCCTTCCCACTGTTATAACACATGGGCTTCACAGCCTGACAGAAGAGGAGCAACTAGAAATGGGGTCACAGCCAAAAAAGAAAAGCAAGGTGTTTGTACTTTGCAATATTAAAATAGAATTTTGAGGACAGAGCCTGGCACAGTGTGGAGATTTTGCCAGCTTGAAGACAGGCCTGGGAAAACTTGCTCTGTTGAGCAGGACCATGAGATGGTCCCTGCTGGCCGGCCTCCAGAGGGTTGCTGCTCCTCCATGTCCTCCCCAGCCTCAGTCAGACATGGAAACAGGCAGAGCTGAATAGGCAGCAGCTTCTTTTCTATACCAGCAGAAGTAGCTATAGCTGCAAGAATGCTAAGTCTGGCACTTGTGCCTAAGCATCTCTGGGTGGAACCGACAACCATTGTCTTAACTGCAGGGATGGGCTGCCTCCCGGCTTTCTACCCCAGCAACTGGTAGGAATGGAGGGCACTGAGGATCTCATAAAGGTCCCTTGATTTCCATAAGAAGACTTTCAACCTTCTTAGTTGAGCTGATGAATTCTGACAATAATGACACCATCTTTGAGGGTGGAGTATACACTACTGCCTTATACATCCTTGTTAAGAGTAGAATCTGTATTATTGGTGTATTGTGTTTGGTCTCTGCAAGAAGCCAATGGAGTATAATAACAGCTGCC
The DNA here is from genome assembly GCF_030463565.1 of Pelecanus crispus. Taxonomy (NCBI): domain Eukaryota; kingdom Metazoa; phylum Chordata; class Aves; order Pelecaniformes; family Pelecanidae; genus Pelecanus; species Pelecanus crispus. The sequence continues at coordinate 75,137,981 of NC_134645.1, read as the reverse complement.
AGTCTATACCTTTTATGACATTTTTTCCTGTTGCAAAGGAGTTTTATTATAAGGAACATTACCTTGTCTGGCTAGCCAGACATCTAGCCAACTTACTTCCTAGTCAGAACAAGGGGAAAAAATGGGAAATTGGCAGCCTAATGAACTATGATTATGCAGAAAGTGATGCTGTCACCAGTGAGCCTAGACTGAAAGTTGTTTCTGTATTCATGGGCCCAAGGAGCTGTAGTCTAGTTCTCCTCCTACGGAAGGCTAGATGGGAAAAGCAGCCAGTCTTGCAAGAAAAGCTTCAAAACTTTAAAGAGGAAGCATTGTTGGGGGTATGAATTGGGTTCAGTTACGTGTAGTGGCACTTGGAAGACAGAATGTGAGTAGGTGGTGGAGAGATATCTTAGATTGCCTCATGGGGAGTTACCTGGCTAGCTAAGGAGGAATTGCATTGGTCAAGTTTAACCCAAGAACTGCACTGTACTAGTTCTTATCTTTTGCTATCCTGTTTCTGACCTTGTAATCCAGATCTTGATCTTTTGCTTTGATAGAATGAATTTGCAGTGTTTTTCATTCCCAAGTGCCCCTGGTAGATTCAAATCCAAATGAACCTGATCAATTCTTTGTACAAGATTCTTCAGAGGAGACAAATGTAATCTAACTGGTGAAAGCAGATGGCCACAGGGAATCATGTATAACCATTTACCGAGGCATATGGAGAGGATTTAAAAGTTAGAGGGTGCCACTTGTCATGTTATAGAGGCAATACAGAGGATATTGTGGCCAGATCCTTGATTGCCTCAGATCTTTTCTTGCAGAGGGAAAGGATCTCAAGGCAGAGACATAACTTACAGCTCTCTGAGTCATCATATAGACCCCGGGTCATTTGGACACTATTCAGTAAAGAGAGAGAAGGAAGAGTGGTTTTTTCCCCTTGAAGACTGTGAGAAGGGCCACTTAAGAAAAGGAAGACCTTAGCTTAAACTCCTTTGGAAAACGGAGAAGCACTAGCTGCTATAGTATATGTATGAATATATCCCAGAGTCGAGTTTAATTTGTTCTTTTAAATTATATCACCAGAACAAATGACTAAATAAAAGTTTGTTCTTCACAGGCATGGAGTGCACCTTGCTGTATAATCTCTAGCACTTCTTTTGCCAGTAAGTGGCATGGTGGGTCAGCATAAAGAAGGTCAAGCCACAGATATGTGGTGAGCCCTCTAGGCACAGCAACAAACACATGTACACCCACTGATGAGCAACCACCTTCTTATTCCTTAGAAAAAACATAAGTCAAATTTAAAGGTTAGAAATTCAAATACATTCACATATAAATATGCCAAACCTACAGGATAGACTATTTACAATGTAGTAACTCCTGTACAAATACATTTGGGGTCTCTGATTTCCTCAGATGAGCTGTAGTTGTAAATCGCTCTTTATGCTTCCTGGGGATGGACAGAGTCTTCACCATGCTTTTAAAAAATTAAAAAGATATTTGGTCCCCTTCACCTCTGTTGCTGTTGTTAACTAAGCCACATCTTACTGAAATGATGTTTTCTGGACTGTTTTTCCTGGTTTCCTCTACAGGTTTTCATGCCTCATCATTTTCAGGTTTCTTTCCAAAACAGGTGGCTCAGGAGATGAAAGGGAAAACACAAGGGCTTTTTTCTTCCCTCTGTTTCCTTCTCCTCTTTCTTCCCTTTCCTCCTCGACTTACCTCCACCTTATATCTATGCACTAAGTTATATTCAACTGGATGACACTGTGGAAGCTAAATGAAGCTGTCTTTAGTGACTGCTGTCTAGGAGGACAAAATGTATGCAAAATGTGAACAGACCCTTCAGAGACAGTCAAACCTAGGCAGTTAAATCATCAGTCATCAAAATTCAGATAGCTATGGACAAGTCAAAACAAGCAAACCTCTCTCCCACACTCCCACCAAGGCCTCCCTGTTCTTTAGCTGTTATGTGCTTCTTCCTGCTCTCATGAGTAACACTAACAGAAGTGAGCAATCTTGTTGGAAATTGCATTGTTTAATATCTTTTTTTATACCATATGATGTCAATACCAGGGATAATATTGGTTTCAGGTAGGTGAGCTAAACTTTAGGCATGGAAATCTGCTAAATGGACCCCTGTTCAGGTAAAAAAAACTTGTGGAAAATAATTGAATATTTTTCAGCGATGATGAAAAATCAAGTTGAAGTCCTTGCTAATGCTGTCAGAATGGATAATGGTAAGTTGTATCTGTGCCTGAAGTCACCTGAAAGTCACACTTTACCTGAGATAGCTGGAAGTGTAAGGACCTGTCTTTACCTGTTAGTTACCAGAATCTGTATTTTCTGTGCTTTTCTTGGACTGGACTATTAAGAGCCTGCACCTAGACAAAAAAATTTGGAATAAACACTGTGGGACTCAGAGTTACTGGTCTGCCATTAGAAGTCACTAACTTGTTGGCAGGACTATTTCCCCTGCATTGGTCCTCAAGGGAGAATATGTAATAGGCTTCATTTTAGATGTCCATATTTAGCGGGTGATCTTGCTCTTTTGCCCAGAGGCATGTGTCTAGAAAACTTGACCTTGATGTGCTAGTGGACTGCAGCGCAGCTAATCACACCATCAGATGAGAAAAACTGGTTGACGTCCAAAGATTTGTTGCAGTTTGAGGAGATTTTGCATGTTCTCCTGTGGGAGAAATCATCCCTTTTCTCTCCTCTCCTTGATGAATATTTTAATGCTACCTGTAGAGTAGGAAAGCAGAACTGAATTATTCTGGCTATGGCGATTTGTTTTACCTTGGGAATTGCTCAGGGCGGTCATTTTGTTGCTGCCTGTGACTGACAAATGTGATTTTTGCCCTCCAGCTGCAAAGAGGCACAAGTACCTACTATGATGGATTTGTGGATTTGAGGTGATGGTGTTTCAAGTAAGTGCAGATACATGTTACCATTTGCACAAGCAGATGCTATGGCATGAGACCTTAGGAGAGTGTAAAGGAATCTCTGCTATGGTGACAACATTCCAGTTCTCCTTGGCTTCTACTTTATTTAAATTGCCTTGCTTTCCTTGTCCTCTGAGGTATGCATTGCAGATATCCCACAATAACTGACCTTGGCCTTCTGAGTTCAAGAAGATTATTACTATTTTGATGTCAGTTAAATATTTGCATTGGCTGTGATTAGGGTAAGATTGAGCTGGTAGATGAATGCTGTGAAGTTAGGTATGAAAAAAAGTGTATGCATGTGAAAGCTAAATCATACTGATTTCCCAAAGTGAAACAGTGAAGATTTTAGGGCTGATTTCTGGACTGGTGTTATTTGGGAGGAATATGTCTTTGCATTTTCTAATGCAAAAGTTTGCTGCCTTTATGTTTTGCTGCAGAATTTTCCTGATTTTTTCCAAAGTAATTTTCTGCAAGATGGTTTAACCTGTGGGTGTGGTGTAGATTTTTTTGTGTGTTTCGTTTTGTTTTGGGTTTTTTTTGTTTTTTTTTTTTTAATTGTCACCATGTGATGGTTTACTAGCTGTTTGGAAATATACCATTATTTTCCCAATTTTGCCACTGGTTGGTCTTTTTTTATGAATGACTATGGAAAAAATTTCCGGTATTTCTGTAGAACGTTGATGGAAAATGATAGGGATTTTGTTGATGGTTCTAACTTACAGATGGTATATATTTATAAATCTTGACGCACATACTGTAAGTTTTGTCAGATAGTGCTCTGATAATACTTTTTAAGTAATTTGTTGTACTACCAAAATCCAACATTTTTTTGTCTGTTATTACTTTAATTTTGCATCTCAAGATTACCACACAGCGGAAAAAGCAGTTTCCCTTTTTTGTCCCTCTCACACGGAAGGTAAGCACTGTGATCCACTCAGCTGTCAGTTAGATTGATTAATCTTAATAAATTCTTCAATTTCTGTTGATTCCTCTATGGTCTGGTTGATACTTTGAAATTTATTGTCCACTATTCTATTTCTTTTTGGCAGCTCTTATCTACAGTTTTTGCCAGCTATCTTGAACCCTCTGGGAGGCCCTGTCTGCTGAAGCAACACCACTTTTCTGCCAACATGTTTTCAGATGGATGGGAAACAATTTTTGTAGTTGTTGTTTTTATATTTCTCTTACTTTATAGTCGAATCCATTGCTCTGTTGCTGAAGGCTAGCTCTGATATAGACTCAAAGGGAGCAGTAAGGAATACATACTGCTCACAGGAAAGGAAGGCACTACAAAATTGACATCTCACCTCAGTCACATCCATGTGCTGGAGCTGAATCATGCTGCCTCTTTTGGCCACTGTTACAGGTGTCTGCTGTAAAAGAGACCTGTAACACACAGAAAATAAACCCACCTTTGCTGGACAGTTTTAGAATTTGCTGCATGCTCTAATACTTTCTTCTCAAAGACATCTCTCTAATTGCATGAACATGCACAGTGTTAAGGAGAACTAAACCAGTTGTGACACCACTTTTGTCCTGGGAGTCTCCCAGAGAATGCTAGTAATTGAACATCGATAGCCTGGCGACTTCTGGTGTTGCTTTACAAGGCTGGGAAAAGAAGCCAACCAAGTGTGCATATGCAATTATCAATAGCCCTCTGTCAAATTTGGAATGCAAAAGACTATTTCTGCCTCCTGTTACCCTCCTGTATGCTCTGCCACTAGTGTTATACAAAAATATACAAAGATGGGTGTGGATTTCTTGATTTATTTATTGTGAATATAAATGTAGCTTATCTTTGTCACTTTATTATCTTTGCAGAATACCAGGGATGCCAAGTAAAGCTGAAATTAATCACCACACACGAGTGTTATTCAGCATGATAGATTGTGGTTTTAGTGCATCAACAGCCTAGTGACACATCAAAGGAAAGACTTTAGGAGCAATCTGGAGGAGAATAATGAAGGAGTTTCTTGCATGATTCAGTAAATTCTTACTAAGAGGGAAAAGCATAACAGGAGAAAAACAGTATTTGAAAATGGAAGCTATCCAATAGGCTGATTGGAGTTAACTTCTTGAAACAGAATATGAGATAATTGTGAGGATTGAACTAAGTTGTGAAGAGCCTGTAAAGAGACAGTAAATACCTGATGTACAATGCAGTAGATGGCAGAGCTAAGAAAGTGATTCAGAGAGATGTGAGAATCAGGAAAAATAATGACTAAGCATGATTACTAACTAGATATAGGATAAAAGCTGCAGGAAAAGTCTGCAGTATTTGAACTTTGGCGGGAGCTTGGAGATGGAAGGGTTGCCTCTCCATAGTTAAATATGTTATGCAGAGAGAAGCTGTAACATGTAACAATGATGTCAATGTCAGGACTAAAGAGGTTCACTGTGAAGATGATGCTCTATTTATACCCAACATAAGATAGAGTAGGATGACAGTACCCATGGCTGTTGAGAGATAACGTTGTGATGAAGGTTTGCAGAAAAATGTTGATGGATCTTTTATAGCCGCGTTAAGCTTGATATGAAACCAGTTATTAGATCAGATAGACAAGATTATATTTAGAATTGTGTAACATAGGCCTACAGAATTAAGGTAGATCTTTGAACAGTCTGCAGGAGGATGATAGTTACATTTATGATTATAGATGAGATAAACTGTATCTAAGGTAAAAGGGAAAATGGAAGAGAACCCTCAAAATCTGGAAAAGACAGCTGAGATCTTCTAAAGGAAATAATGAATGTGTGGGATATGAGGCTGTATGAATAAATGAATTTTGGAGTCTCTGAAAGAATAAAAAAGGGAATAGGACTTCTTATGAGTTCAAAAAGAAAAGTTTTCAGTTTTACTGGTTTACTTTTTACACTTTATTTTGTGTTTGTTCCTTGTGATCCAAAAGAATATTTTCTTTGGATAAATTTTTGACAGTTTAAAAAATGAAATATATTTACAAATGGAGCCAGTTCAATGTGAAAGACTGACTGTTTCATGCTGAAATTATTTTAATAAATAATGTTGATCCTTTCCAGAAAATATCAGCCAAAAAAAAGCTTGATACAAACTTACAAAAATTTTTCCCTGCTCTAATTGAAGGCAAATTAAGGAAAACAGGGTCATATTAGGAGACCATGCTGTGGCATCAAGGAAGATAAAGCTGTAGAACTGGTGCTGCAAACTGGATAATTTCTCCTCTTCACTAGTAGGTGCATATATGAAAACATTCACACAAACACCTGTTTGTCATTGAATACATTGCTCTTTTGATGCTGTGAGGATTAACCATATTGACTGGTTAGAGATAGGCAAGGGTTTTTCAAAGGCAAGTTAGACTTTTATGGTCAGAAAGGACTGATAAATTAAGAATGATTTTTATTTGCAAGTGCCTACCATGTTTGACAAAACCATTATGTTCTGGTTGGAATTTCTCCTTGAACCAATGACTAACCAACCTCCAAAGTATCAGCTGCTTCATGGCCCAAACGCTGATCTGCAACATGTGTCGCCCAAATTAAAATTCCTTCTCAAACTTAAGAAAAAAGTCGTGGGGAGGGGTGTAGCGGTGGAATTGGAACCTCCTTTCATAAACCAGGTTGTTTTCACTGCCAAGCTGTCTGGATCCTTTTGGGGTCTTAATATCTAATTTCTATTTTTAAGAAAGCTCAGAAAGGCTTTTTTTTCTATGGCAGATTATTTTAGTCCATTTTAATCTAAATGCTGTTTCTGCCAACTTGATATATAGAGTTAAACCTGCAAGCTGCAGAGCACTGGAAGCTAAGTATCCTAGGTATTTATAGCATAGGATGTTTTATTTACATGGTTTTGTACGCTAAATATTATCTACTTTACACTTTACTGTAAAGAACATGTGGTGAGCAAGACACTGAAAGGAGGAGTTTTTGGAATACAAACTAATGACTGCATCTGAAAATTTATCAGCTTATATCAGCATACTGTATATGTTGGAAGAAAACCAGCTGTATGCAAATTTCTGGGTTGTTTCCATTTTCTTGTTCAAATTGGCTTGTGAACTTTGGTTTTATTTGCAGTGTTCATGGAAGAATGTAAATGTTGCAGTACTACAAGGATCCCGTGGCATTGTATTCAATCAGTAACTGCTATGGTGATTGTGCCAACATGCTTTTTACCCATGCGTTTCCACATACTTTACAAAGAACCTGTTATTTCTGCTTTATAGATGAAGGAACTGAAGGGCAGAGAGGTTAAGGGACTTGTCTGAAATCTCAGAGTGAGGCAGAGGCAGAGACTGGAAGAGAGTCTAGGCTTATTTCTTGTTTATCCCTTTAGTCACTGGACCATAGTCTTGCTCTCAAATTCCTAGTCCCTTTGTAAGGAACTGATGAGGTGGCTGTTTTGCTGGTTTGGACAGCTGGCTGGCATGCGTTATTTGAGTGAAACTACATTTTCCATACTCAGGTGGTTAATAATGTAACACGTCTTACTGGGTGGGCGTTTAAAGTTCCTATAACCAACAAAAGTGAGAAGAGAGCCAAGAAAACAACTAAATCCTTACACTGAGACAGTGAAAATTCCAATTCTTAATATCTCTCCCTCAAATCCTTTTTTAATTTAACTTTTATTGAAATATTTCAGTAGGAGAGATTAAAAACTCACAGGGGAAATAATTAATGGAAACAAAAAAGTACACATCCCCATAGAAAGGAACAGCACTAGAGGAATTTTATACCTAGCTCCTGTGTCCACCCCCTCTTTTGTGAAAGTGCATCCTATACACATTTATTTAACCTGTTGAAAACTGCCATTGTTAACTTGTCTCAGCGTCATTCTCTGGACAGCCAATAGTTTAAGAATCTTTAAAATGAGTTAATCCAATATGTTTGGTTAAGACATGCATGGTAAATCTCTGGTTAGTTGTGATAAAATTCCTTTGATTTACTAGCAATGTCGCTGCTCATAAATTGAAAAGGGTACAAATCTGGGCATGAGACTTACCTGTAAAACAGATAGATGGTCCCTCACAGCTTTTGGCCCTGGCTGAGCGCCACTGGTCAGACCAGCTCCAGGGCAGAGCTTTCATTCAGCACTTTCAATGCTGCTACACGTTTGGAAACTGCAAGTGTAATAACTTTGACTTTGGCAGTCTCAGCTTTTGGTCCTCTGGGCCAGGGACTGAGTCCTGGCACTGCTGTTTGCTGTTATCGACGTAGCCATATATTGCATTACCCTCAGGACAATCAGAGCTCAACAAGGATGTAAACAAGGGAACTAGCCTGGAAAGAGCCTGCGGGAAATCATACAGAAAGCCACCATCTTTGAGGAATTTGAATTTTGGTTACTTAATGAATTGTTGATAATGTCTAAACAGAAAAAAAGCAGTGAGTTTTGAACACTAAACTCTCACTGAACTGATTGCTCTAAAGGTAGTCAACTGGTTAACGCAAGCTTTAAACGAAGTGAAAGACAAAACCCCGTTACCAAGGAAAAGTTTATGTGGTAACTGACAACAGTTGATGGGAAATATGTTATCAGTGCAATCTGTTTATGTATTATCTTTCACAAGAAGTGCAGTAGGCCAAGAACCTGGAGCTGATTTTATTGATAATACATGTAGTGACATCAACAGAAGATTCAGAAAGGCAGCGTGTTCAGACTCAGCATCACAAAACATTGCAAAACTGCTGCCTTTGCAGTGTTCACAGTAAAACAGGAAATAAATGAATTTAAAATTACATGAGAAGCAGAAAATAAGTTTGAAAATAAAGGGATTATGTAAGATGCAGAAAGATATAGAATGCTGCTTTAGAGGCAGGAGCTGGAGGGGACCAGCTTTTCAGCCTAGTTGTGAGATGGTTTACAGGCTGGAGAAAGATCTGAGGAAGTGGTCCCTAGAGGAGCTGGTCAGATAATAATGAAAATTCATGGACATTTTTGAAAGTCAAGCTTCTTTTTAATTTGTATTCAGAATTTCTCAATGATAAACACAAGCATACTTATATAGATTATACTAAAACTGTGGTATGCTGTTAGTTACCAAAAGTTGTATATTAGCATTCTTGGAGTATAAAGACTTGGGACATAAATGTACATTTACTTTTTTTATTGTCTTTTTTCCTTCTTTTCCTTCAAGCCTGGAAGAATCAGTAACCCTGGAATTTACTGGGTTTAGTAAATTTAAGGTTTAGAATTTAAGACCTGGAGGTCTTAAAAGACCTCCAAATGACCTAATTACTAACAAAGTCTTTCTCCTATTTTGGGCCAAATGGTGTGAATCAACATAACACCACTGAAGTCATCTTTCTGTACACACTGCTGATAACAAATAAGTGGTTAATAAGGAACAGAGACTTCAGAAGGGACTTCTAGGGACATTAAACCCTAGCCGCCTCCATTACAGGCACTTTCAGAGTAGAAATTTGGTCCAAAGAGCTCCCCATAATGTTTACTCTGGACATCTCACTCCACTAAACTACTCTCTCTTCTCAAACTGGAAACTTGGCATTCATAGTAAAATGCTCAGTGTTTCAGAGAGGTGTCAAAGAGAGAAATCACGGCTGTACTCAGAATTGCAGGATGCTTTGATATCAAGAGATTTGGAAGGTGAAATTTCCAGCTGTTCACAGAAAGCAGGTAATACCCTTCGATGCCATGTTGGCTCTCCCTTTTTCCAGAAGGAATGCCTTTTGCTCACCTTTCCAAACAAAGATTAACTTTGTAGGCAACCAGGGTCTGGACCTTTTTAACTCCTTCCCTTCCCTCTTGCCCTCTAAAGATCCCCCTCCCCCAAAAGAGAAAACATATCAGTTCTTGAAAGTTAGTAATGAGACCTGAATGTTTTTTGCAGAAGTAGCAGCCACCATTATTCCTGTTACATCAATATCCATCTTGCTGCATCACTGTAATATTGTTTTCACTATTCCCACTTATCCTTTTAATCAAGATGAAACTACAGAACTGATAGCTGAACTTCTTTAAAAGCAAAGCAAACACCCAAACCAAGCCAGTGAAATGTTTCAAACACTGCTGCTGAAGCCTTTGAAGGAAAATTTTCTTCATGCCTTGGAATAAACATTCCTGTTCTCCAATCCTGACAGATCATTTTGTAATTTTTTTCCCCATCTGTGTATATTTGCAAAATTAGTGGCTCTTGTTTTTCTTTTCCAAATGATGATAGAACAAATCTAAAAGCTATCCTTTTCAGAGTAGGCTCACCCCTCTAAGTCCTTCAGAAAGGATATATTTAGTGTATTTTCTTGCTTTTTACTCATTTCTAAACTGAAGTTAAGGATATACCTTTCCCACTGAATACTTGTTATCTCCAGGTGTCTTACTTAAATCTGCCTTTCTAATTGGATGTATAAATAGCCCCTGGTTACCTAAAGATTATCAGCGATTCACTGATGTTGGAACATGTTTTAACCAACCTTAGCAGTGCAGCATTTAAAAACAAATACGTGAAATCAAATGAAAGAATGGATTATTGACCAGCTGCACATTCATCCTCCAAGGCTGAATCAAACAGGAATCATTTATCACTTCAATTTGAAGAGTTTAGCTGTGCCTTTAGATGATAGTACAAAAAATAACTTCAAGAGCTAAAACTGTACAGTCCCTCAGAAATGCCCCCCTTTGCATTAAGCTGGGAATTAACCTGGGGCTTAATCTGGGAATACTTGAATTACAGTAATTGCCTAGATTTTGTAGTTTGCATCATGATTTCTTTTGAAGGCAATGTGAATTACTGCTCTCATAGGAGTGAAAAAAAGTTGTATACATTGGAGGCTTACCCTAATTCTTGTTTAACTTATGTGCAGGTATCTACAAATATTCTCATCTTATATCCTGAAAAAAGAGGATGTAGAACAGAAGGGACTGTGTCATTTAATCAAACTTGATGCTATTACTGGACAAATCTATTGAGCTCCATCTTACTCTTAATTAAGGTGTTTTCCCTCTCTGCTTTCACTGAAAGAGCCTTCCTAAGCTCTGTTCCTTTGATGTTTAGACACCTTCTTCTCACCTCTGGTTGAAAGTTATTCATGGTCACTTTATAACCATTTGCTTTTTCATCAACATTGTCTCTATGTTTGAATAGTCCCTTTTCCCTCCCTTCTGTTTACCTTTTGATGTATTAATAGAGAGCTTTAATATCCACTCTCAGCCTTCATTTCTCTGGGTGTATGAGCTAGCCTTCTTTTAGTCTTCTTTACTAAAATCAGCTCTCCGCTTCCTTGATCATCTTAGAAATCCTTCCCTGTATCTATTCCAGAGTGAATTAGTTTTTATTGCCCCTAGAAGATGAGGGTTGTGCACAGTATTATGAATAAGGTTTTACTGGGGCCTTATAAAGGAGTTTGACACTTAAAAACATTTCTGTTTCTGCATTATCTGCCTTTGTCTAGTTAATGTCCTCTTTTAAAATATGAATGTATTGGCTGATACTACTTTTCAAAAATATGAGCCCAAATACTCACAATATATGTGTCTGTGGTGGTTAGAAGGGCAGGAGGGGTTTAAATCATCTTTTATTAAAAACAGCAGTGTAGTCCTCTTTAGTTATTTGATTTCATGGGTGCAGGAATATATTTAGCAACAGGAATTTATTCTGGATACATGGAAAATTCTGTAAGTGAAATTAAGATTCTGGCTTTTTGTCATTACAGAGTCTGTTGTAATAAGAGAAGCATCCACAACCCAGGCTGTTGAGTTCTGGACTATTAGTTTTAGTTTAATATATGGCAGGAAAAGAAAGAAAGCAAAAACTCTTGAGTTCTCCAAATTGTAGTGGCATATGTGTCAGTAGAAAGAAGAAGTAATGCATAAATAAATGAATACTATCAGCATATGGTGACAGCTCCTAGATCTGTTTTGGCATGGGAGTTAAAGTAGAGGAAGCTGAAGAAATGTTCAAGCTAATGGATAATTCTGGTTCAAACAAGCTCAGCAGGGATTGTTTCACGACTTTCCGGGGTTTGTGGAAGCTGTTTTCCTTGTATCTAGAGTGAGGACCATCGGGTGAGGCTCCTGGTTATTATTATCACGCTATTACCTTCTCACTCTTTTGAAAAATGTTTTCGTTGTATAGGAGAGAGTGGCCTGTGACCTACCTCTCGTGCAGGCTGCCCTCCCTTACGGACCTGCAGGAAGCAGTTAAAATATATGTTGGAAGGGTTTAATTCATCTGCCCATAAATCCGAGCACTCCTTGGTTAGAGCTAAGGCTTTCTCTGCAAAGAGGATTTCCTAGGCAGTTCAACAGAACCCAGTTCCAGTAACCTTCAGGGCATGGAAGTAAAGATTAAAAAACAGCTTTTCCCAGCTGAATGAAATCCCTGCAAAGCTCTGGGTCAGGAGAGTATGCATAAGTAGCCCATCTTTTACAGCAGGGTTATTACCTATATGCCAGATATTGCCTTTCTCTTCAAGATCTCCTGGTTTTGTGTTGATAACATCCCTTTGAGGCATATTTTTAGCCCGTAGCCTGCCAGGCGCTGATTTATAGTCTGCATCTGGAAAAAGTCCTGGCATCATTGCTGCTGCCTGGAGCCTTGCTGAACCTCATTTAAACAAATGCCTTGATCCCCTTTCATGTTCTGTCTCTTCAGACTTCCTCTTGGGTCTGTCTTTCCTGGGCAGGCCCTCCTTCCTCTGGGCAGCACAAGCAGTAAGCAATCCTTGTCTGTAGCTGCTTTTTGTGCTGTCTCCCCATTATATGCTCTCTTCCAGCAGCAGGCAGAAACACAGGCACATCTGACCTTCTGCTTGCCTCTTACCTCACCAACCTCCTGGCTCCAAAGTGGAGCTGCTACTTCATCAATGATTAACTGACTTAGCTGATTTTTATTTTCACGGTAGATCTGGTGAATGCTGAACAGAGGCAAAATTTTATAAGCTTTCTTTCCTTTCTACCCTCAGAATGCCTGGGCAGAAATCTATAAAGACCCTGTAATTGGATAAGTGTCAAAGGTCCGCTCTGAATCTTTTTTGAGGTTCCAAAGGCAATTCTGAGATTAAGCAAAAGTTAACCAACTCTTATGGCAGTTTACATTCAAACAAGTGCTTCCTACATTCCCTGTAGTAATTCATCATTTCAAACAAGAGTTGGGGTATTTTTAGGCTCCCAGTGCCTCAGGGTAGGAGCTTGTCTGGTGGGAGATCTATCAAGGTGGTCAGGTACTAATAATTTTTATAGGAAACCCTAGGTCTTAGGCTGGCCCAGCTGCCTTGCAGTGCTTTTTTGCTGAGGTGTTTTATTCTTTCTGTTATGGGAATGCATTTCTGAGAAATGAAAAATCAAACAAAAATCAAACTGTGCCCTGAGATAACATGATGGGAGGAGAAAAGGAAGCAAATTCATGCTGCCAAACTTCAGAAATAGAAATGAAGTGCTGGAGATAGGTTCATCACACCAGGATCCCTGTACAGTCCATGCAGAGTAGAGGTGCTAGCCTGTCTCCTCTGAATGTAGTGGTACTGAAGATTAGACTCCCCAGTTTGGCACTTAAAATTAGGATGGCCCCTTTGCACCCCTTCCCCTCCTACCAGACAGATATGTTTTCCAGAGGCAGGGGGTGTGCCTTCGGTGCAAAACTGCATTAGCTTTGCCTGAGAGAGGGTGACCACAACGGGAACCAAGTTTTAAGCTGCAGATGGATCACAGTAGGAGCAGAGGAGTTATTTTAATGAAAACTACAATATATGTTGTTTAGTAGGCCAGCCAACTCAAGGCTAAAGATTAGAAGTGTCACTGTAGGTAGGAGATACCTGTTTATACACGGACAAAAAAAGCAATAATAACAAGATACACAACTGTAAACTGTGTACACATTATACAAGCAAAACTTCCATAGTTTTTCTTGTTCTATTAATTTTCAATTTAGTTTATGCATTCAATTGTAAGACACACAAGATACGCTCTCTTAACAGTTTCTCCAGGTCACTCATAATGCTTAGGGGTTGAATCACGCTTGTGGTTTGAACATGGACCTTGGAATTAGGTGCCTGGATCTCTTTGATGCTTGAGATGTACATAGTGCATCCTTCCCAAAGGCTTTGATGCTTTGTATAGCCACTTATGCTTGTACAAAATAGGTGTAGCAGACCAGATCATAATGATTGTTTGCACTCATTTTGCTCTGATGTAGGTAACTAATGTGAGGTGCGAGGCAGCAGGGAAAAATCAAAGCAGCAGCATGCTAACAGTAGGGTCAGAGGTTTATTAAATGGGTGGTGAGACATAAGCATCCTGAGTATCTTCTATTAATGTATTTCTAGCTTCTGAAAGACTTTCAAGGTTTACTCTTCTCTTGTGCACTGACTGACAGGTTGGAGTTCAGGTGAGGAAGCAGTCATGCACTTCAGGAACCATTCTGAAATATTTTCCTTGCTGATTTTAAGATTACTGTAACTCATAATAGTTTGCAAGATGGTTTGAAATTTATTGCTGATCTGGAAGGAGCTGGGTGTATTTCTTTCTTAAGGGCAGTAGAATTTAAGGGCTTATTAACAAAGCTGAGTCAATGTCACAGAGCTGTACAATGGAGAGAAATAATTTATCCTAAAACACTAATGAGACTTGTGTATTACCATCGCCACCCAGAAAATATGCATTTTTCATTATATATAAATGTGATAAAGATGTCATAGATTGCCACCTAAAAACATGAAAACTAAGAAACACGTGGTATTTTGCAATTCAGTAGTTACTGAGTCTACCATCTGACGTGTAACCAGGGTAGGGAGCTCCTCTAGAGAATTCACTGTTAGCATACTTTTTTTTTATTTTTTATTGTTGTCTTTTGTATTGTACCTTTTGAAAGACTAGCTTCCACTGCTGTTTGTCTGGATTTGTTCTGCAGTTCCCGTGGTGTGTGAGGCACCTGTCTGGCTTAATTTAGTTGAAAAAAGACGTGTAAAATACTTAGATTTATACTCTGGCAGCTGTCACAAGAGAAAGAAAACAAATGTTATTTTTATTAGTAGGCAGCTTGCTCTTCCAGTGCAGCGGTTCACGCTTTCTGGTGTGGCTGCTGGCTGCTGTCAGCCCTCCCAGCAGTGATTCAGGATCTCTTAGTCACAGAGCAGGGGCAGGCTGGGGATTTCTGTTGGCTGGTTCATCAGAGCTAAAGGATTATATTTGGCTAAGGCCAAACCACTTTGAAATATCAGAAATGTAGAATGATGAAGGGAAGCTGAGCAGTGCATTTTGAATTAATCAGAATTCAGAAGCAAATATGGGACATATATGCATTCTGTGTGTAATATCTCAGTCAAAAGCTTGCACCAGGTGTAAGCCTGGGCAAAGTTTGACCTACTATGTTGTCAAAGCAGTATTTTCTTCTAGTTCATAAACAAACAAACAAAATCTTTGCTCTAAAAATACTGCAAGCTTGTTACAGTATAATGCATCCAGATGGTAAGGACAGTGTTAAATTAAAAAAAAATCATGTTGTTACTTAGCTGTGGCGAGAATGATTTGGAGCTGAAGAACTGATCTTTCATTTGGACTCAGTAAATCTCCAGTGAGAATTTGTCTGGTGGGTCTTGTCTTCTCTTAGGGGAGGCAGGAGGACTGTCAGCTTTGGAGAAAATGGAGAGAAATGGAGAGAAATGCCTGTCATTTAAATACTGGTTACATGAATGAAAGAGATGTAAAGGCTTTTACAACTACTAAGATGTTATGCTGCATAGTATCAAAAGAAAATAAATTCTGGAAAAAAATCCCTGGAGAAAATGAAGGTCCACGGGGCCCAATTTCTTTCCAAACTCAATCAATGCTTAAGAAAACTAAAAGTTCTGGAAAAATCTGAAGGTTATGTATAAGCTTGGCTGCTTGTGTCTGTATACTTACAAAGAATTGGAAAGACTCTCCTTCCAGCTGAGTGATTTATAAGTGTGGAACAATGGTAAGCGCAGGTGTTTCTGCAGTTTCAAGGGGCTGAGCATAATCCAGTGTGTGTCAGCTCTGAAATTCTGTTTGGCTTCATGGTCCACTATTTTGGATGTTTGAATCTAGAAATGCAGTATTTGATGATGGAATAACTTTTGCACTTAAGGCCAGCTTTTAAACTTTAGTATTTTATGTAGGATAGAGTATACCTGCTTCAGATTTACAGTAAATAGTTTATGAATCATCATTAAGTTGTGTAAGTATTTTCTAGTAAACGTCATTGATTTTAAGCATAAATAAAAATGATTGCTTTAAACAGAGTTCTGTGACTTCTCTAAAGTTTTATCTTCTTAAGCTAGCAAAAGCTGGATGAGTAGTTACTCTATGGATGTAGTTTGCCTTCCTGATCCTATAAACTGTTTTCTATTATGCATAATGGAATTAAAGATGTAGTAAGGTGACTATCAGATTATTAAAACTTTGTGATGTTTTATTAAAACTTTGTGATGTTTTTTAATCTCAATTATGTCCAAAAAGAAGGTTTCACATTCTGAAGTTTATGAATGAGGTTAAAAAAATCCAAAATGCCAAAGGAACCTCTAGAAACAGCATCAGCCTTAATAGTGACTTCCTGTTTTGCTTTACTTGTGCAGCTGTATCAAAAAATAGTGTCTTCTAATGTCGCTTCAATAGCAATTCAGGTTTTGTAATAAGTGGCAATAGATCTGTAGGCAGATGCTTTACAACATTTAGCAGATATTCAACAAGAGAGATCCTTGGAAAGAAATGGATTGAAGCCATTACTGAAATATGTGTTAGTACTATGATCTTAAGCCCAAGATGAATCCTGTGATTTCTATAACCTTGCTTTTAAGAATTTAAAATGGGATTGTGTCAAATATTTAACCAACCTTAGCTCCTTAAACATAAAACTAATACTTATTGGAAGATGAGTAGGACATTTTATCTCTAGTGAATTATTTTTATCATGATTTTACTATCTTTGTTATATATTTTTGTTTCCTTCTTTCTGTATTTATAAAGCAAACCATAAAGGGGAGCAAAATCTGTTTTTAAAAGACTGAGTTCATATTTGAGGGTTTCTAGATAGCAATCAGGAGGAGGTAAAAACTGCACCAGAGCACAGAAAGAAAACTTGTGAGGTATTTGTGTACAGCTTTTATTTATATGCTCAGAGAAAACTAATTAACATGCTCACCATAAAAAAAAAGGTAAATGGGTTGGATGTTATTTTAAAGGCTATCAGGAGTCTTCTAAATGAACTAATATTTTAAGTCTGCTCCTTCTAATTTTTAGCTAGTTAGCCTCCTACCCATAAATCCCAACCTAAGAATGTTTTAACGTGTCTTGCCTGATGAGACCAAAATGTCCACACTGTCTGAATCTGGAGCCACCAGCTTCAGGGATGTAATGAGACAGAGAAGTAGACCTTTAATTATACAGGCCTAGGAGCATTTTATTGCCATCATTAACAGTTACTTAAATATTGCTTGAGAAATAGTCTATGTACAATAAAGAATGAGTTCCCATGCATCTCACTTAAGTTTGTATATGACATTTCAAAAATACATGCAGTATCATGTAAGGTCTTAATGACCTCTAATGCTATCACTATGACATTTCGACTATCTCACTGCTAATTCCTCTGCATTGTCTACAGATAATGACTGTACTGTAGTCTTGCAATCATTATTTTAATTTTTCTTCTTGTAGTTTCTCTTGTATCACTAAAGAGCTAAGTCTGTTTTCTCTAACTATATTTTTATTATCCTTGTCTAAGATGATTTTATGATTATGAGTCTCCCTGGCGTCTGCTGGAAGTTCTTTGTTGCTTGCTTTCAACAGTCATAATGTCCCACAATACACAGGCGAATATATTGCTATGTAAATAGTAAACAAATTTATTTATTTTCCTCTCTAGATTTTAATCTGACATTTCTCCTTTAGAGGCTGATTCAGTGAAACAGAGCTAGATAGAGTAGATGGGAGAAAAAATGTGTTAAAACCCTGGAGTGGCTAGAATAATACTGATCCACAGTTCATCTGTACCAGAAAGGAATCCATTTCCTTCACTTATTTCCTACGAGTTGGTATGAAGATATACTTGACTGATATCTTAACATTCAATACACACTGTTGCTAAACTTGCATTTTATACTCCAAAGTTCTGTAATTTCCTTGGCTTTATTATGAATGATTTATGGAACATTCTGTTAAAGTAAACATTGATAGCATCAGGTAGTCCTTTCAGAACAAAAGAAAATTATCTTATTTCTGTTAAAAGTAGATGGAAATAATAATAAGACAATATTTGCACCAAATGCAAACCAAATTTTGTTCTTTATGCACAAAGTTTATCTGTGTCTAGAATATATTGAAATACAAATACTGTACGAAGTAATAATAATAATATGTTAGAAGTTACAGACTTTTTGCCTGTATTTCTAGAAGGCAATGTATCCTACAGATGCAGTTAGTATGCACCAGCTAACATTTTTAATAACACCTTTATGGGGAATCTGGAAGGGTGTTACCATGAAATAACTACAAGCTCAGAAAAGGATATAATCTCAGAATTACAGAGGTATTTATTACACTCCTCAATTACAAGTGGGCTTTCTGGAGTCTTCAAAGCAAATAAATTAATCAGTGTCAGTGAACAGAATATTAAAATAGGAGAATGCTGAATTTCATTTTTAAGTCTGCTTTAGAAGATGAAGATGGCCTTGGGTATGATTGTAGGCTGTGCTTGGAGCTTATATAATTTGCACATGATGCTGTTATGAGAATATGGATGGCAGACAGAAAAGGTTCTTCATATACTGTGGAAGCTACAAAACTGAATACTGAAATGATTAGGTGAATATTTCTTGGGAATAGAGGGAAATATACTCTGGAAAATACACTCCTGAAAACCTAGTACCCCTGGCCCCGAATCCACTTCCCAAGTGCAAGATCAGTACAATACATTGAGAAGAGTTCTCTTTCTGAAATTGGTGAACACAGAACATCGCCTAGTTTTCTAAGGAAACAAAACTTCTCTATTTTTGTGTGTATTTATATATATGGATATAATTATATACACGTGTGTGTGTGTCTCTACATGTGCATGTCTGTTATTTTCTTTAAAATTTTTAAACTCACTGGCTAAAGTCATTCACATTTGCCACGGGAGAGCCAAAGACATCATTATCCCTGAAGGTTCTGTGACAGCAGGTGACCAGGAAGAAGTGAGACATTATATATATATATAAGGCTCCTTAAAAGCACCTTAGATTTTTAAGAAGGAGACTGGATGATTTTTCATTTTAGGTAGGGTTTGGGGTTTTTTTATGTAGCTAGTAGGAAGGCTACTTCAGCATGGAGTCTTCATCTTTCTTTATTTACCCTTTTACCTTTTAATGTACAGAATACCATCTTAAAACTTTTTAGAAATGGACATCTGTGTTCAACGGTCATCCTTCAGGGTCATACAGATCACACATGTAAGTAAATGTAACATGAATACACTCACCTCCCCTTCATCTGTAGCTGTTCACTTGTATTCCTTCAGACTAACTCTGACCTTGGTTTACTAAATTCTAAATTTTTTAAGCCTTATCCTTTAATGGTTCGCTGCTTAGATTTCATATCCATTTCTAGCATAGTTGTTTCAAGATACATAAATCTAATGTAAATATTGTCCAAATTTCCCATCTCATTTTCACTAACATAGCTTATTTCAGATCCTTTTTCAGATATTGCCTATTGCCAACTGACACTTAATGAAATTAATTATGCTAGTTCAGAGCTTTTGCCTCTGATCCAACTTCGGATGACTCCTTTGAAAACATATCTGGCATGGGATCTTTTCAGTGTGGTGGAATTTGGAAGCCTCTGTGAGTCTGTGACAATTAAATTATGGATGCTGCTAACTGTCACAATTGTTTATTTTTTCCAAATTCAGCTTAAGCAGCATATAGTTGATAACAAGAACTGCAGTTTGGAATAGCAGTTTGAGGGCTTCTTGGCATGACTAGTAATAAAATAGGCCACTGCAAAGTGTAAACTACGTATCTATCAGGATAAAGATTGAATGCTGCTATTGTTTCATCCTGGGCCCCCTGACTTGCAGAGTACTTAGAACAAAAAGCCCACCTTTTGCCTTTCACACAGAAGTCTTCTCCTTGTGAGGCCCTTCCCTTCACCACCTTCACCTTCATCCCCCAGTTAATTACTTATTTTTGCTGCTGTGGTCCTCAGGTATGTGAACGAACCTTGCAACTTTTATTGCATAACTTGCATTTCTGCCAGAGTAGACCCACTCTGAATTGAGTATCTTCACTACACTTTGTGTGTAGTACTTGAATATACCAGACCTATGGTAATATCTCAGTGAAAAAGATAAGAAGATAATTTTTTACACTATACGGCAAATGCTGAGAAATCATATCTATATTATTTAATTCAAGTTACTTTAGACATGTGAGTTGGAGATCCTGCAAAGGACTAAAATCAGGAACTGAACTTTCCCAGATCAAGCATCTAAATTAGATGCTTAAAATAGTGCAAGTACCACTAATTAGGTAGTAGTCCTGTGCAAAAAGATTATCTGGGGATCATAAGCCAAAGAGGAGTTAACATCCTGCTGTTGCCAGACTTGGACATGGCAACATATGGCAACATAGCCTCAGAATGAGCTATGTAATCCTTTTAACTCTGCTCTGCAATTGTAAGGCATTACATAGAATACAGCATGTATTTGGATACTTGAAAGATGTGGACCAGCTGGAGAGAAACTGGTGGAGGGAATGAGAGTGGTCAGAGGTCAAAAGAACATGGTTTTGGGGAAAAAGACAGCATTGTTTGACTGGAAGAGAAGGCTAAGGAGACTAAGGTCACAAATGAAGACCTTTAAGAGGAAAATAATAAATTCCTTTCTGTATTGCTGATGGATTGTAATAATAATAAGCTTACACTGTGGCACTGGAAAATTCATTTCCCTAATATAATTGAATTACGTTGCCTTTGGGGCTCTGCGGTCTCTATTATTGCACATCTTTTATAATCAGTCTATAAAACAAAAATATGTCAGGATTGGCATAAGTAGTTTGGACAGGGAGCTAAACAGATGACTTCTTGAGTGCTAGTCCGATCCTATTAATTAATCTCTGAAAGCCACCCCTTTGTTTAAACAAAACGAAGAAATACTGAATTACAGACAAGAACTGTATGTGTGACAATGATTTTTCTTTGCTGTGTTCCTCACTCTTATACTTTTATTTTTTTACTTTTTATTTAGAAGATTTGTTTATTTGGCTACTTCTATTGCAGTTTTCCAGCAAGGACCGGGAAATGACAGTTGGGTCAAGAGCAGAGAAAGTTGGAACAAAATGTCTCTTTCACAGGATGTTTATTTGCAACTTTGAGGTTGGTGGTTCCTGGTTCCTCACAGTGAGCTGCTTTTGTGGTTATCACATGTAGCACCATTTCTGTAGTGTCAAAATGGGGAAAAGTCACCGGAACAAGCTACAGAATTAACTTGCTTCTGGGGAAAAAAAAAAAAAAAGAAGTCAGGAATATTAAAAAAGGGTTTCGCTCTAGAGCACTATAGAAATATTTTGTGCTTATTACAGCATTTGAGATGTTGGCTCAGACTACTAACAACGTAGCAGCCATCAGACCCAGTGACAGATTGTTTTCTAACCTGTCCTCTTTCTCACTGAGCACTTACAATGGACCAGGTGTTGCAATTGTAGTGAATTTTAGATTACTACTGAATATAGGCAGCTTTAAAAATATGTTGGTATGTGTATTGGATCTGGCTGAGGTGGAGTCAATTTTCCCCATAGCAGCCCTCACAGTGCTGTGCTGTGTTGGTAGCTAGAAAGGTGTTGATAACACACCAGGGTTTTGGCTGCTGCTGAGCAGTGCTCGCACAACATCACGGCTGCCTCTCCAACATTTCCCTCCTTCACAAGTAGGCTGGGGGTGGGCAGGATTTTGGGAGGGGACACAGCCAGGACAGTTGACCCAAACTGACCAAAGGGATATTCCATACCCTTTGCCTTCTGCTCAGCAAAATAAGCTGAGAGAAAGGAGGAGGAAGGGGGGGGCATTCATTATTTGTGATGTTTGTCTTGTGGAGCAACCACTACACATACTGAAGCCCTGCTTCCCAGGAAGTGGCTGGGCATTGCCTGCTGATGGGAAGTAGAGAATAAAATCTGTGTTTTCCTTTTGCTTTCATGCATGGCCTTTGTTTTTGCTTTTATTAATCTGCCTTCATCTTGACCCATGAGGGTTTTTTCCCATCTCATTTTCTCCCCCTGGCCCCGTCCTGCTGAGGGGCAAGTGATAGAGTGGCTTGGTGGCATCTGTCGTCCAGCCAAGCTCAACCCACCACACTACGGCATAAAATACACTAGTTGTTGATTATAAAATGAGTTTACTTGGGGGTATTTGTTCCTACCTTCTGTGAAGGGCTGGATTTCATCCCTTTTTCATAATGCTTATACCTCTGACAGTGGTTAGTTCAAATTAAGTCTTAGTTCATACATATTTTTCCTATTATCCTTATTAGATGCATACTCATATTGGTGATTATATCAACTTAAGTAGACATGGATCTTCTTACTTGTCTTGCTATGTAAATGTTAGCATATACCATTAGGAAAAAAAATCTGGTAACAGTGAGAAATATTTTTTTTTTTCCTAATAATGTCTTTGTGGGGAGGAAGAATGGGAAAGCAACTCCCTTAATTCAATTTTAAGCCTTAAAAAAACCATTCTAGTTTCTTTCATTAATCTCTTGTTGCTTTCCTTCCAGAGAACCTTGTTGCATGTATAGTTGTCTATGGCTTGGAAAAGAGATTTAGGGCTAGGTGTAAATTTTATTTATTTATTTAATTAATTTCCAGAGAGTTTGGTCTGCTGTAGTTAATCCAATCTCAAGCTGTATTGCTATGCTGGCTGAGCACTGTTCAGGAGGAATAAAAGAAAAATCCAGCATTTTCAGATGTGTTGCAGAGCAAGAGGGTAGAGATGAGACCATGGAAAAAAAGCAGAACTCTCTTTTTGCAGCTGCCACTGAATAATGAACTAGTAAATGGCATGATACCTGCAGTAAGGAGTTGCTGTTTGCATTCAGACAGGTGGCCACTCTTCTTGCTTTAACAGCTTATATACCAATATAACCTTTCTGGCTTATAGATGCAGACATATTGATTAATACATGAGAATTCAGGAAAAAGGTTGTTCCCTAGGTTGGTAATTTTACCCAAGTGTAGGAAATGACAGACTTCATTGGGCTGAGGATTGTCTTCCTCATGTCCTGCTGCTGTCAACAATAGCTAGCAGCTAGCTGTTTTGGAAAGCTTAAGAACTCCTTGTAGCCAGGATAGAATAACCTGTAGTCCTGTTCATCACTGGTCTGTGCTTTTTAGATGGATTCACTTAAGCCTGGGAACATTAAGCTTCATATCATTTGCAAAAACAAAGATGTTTTCCAACAGCTCTGACTATTTGGGTTACTCTTGTTGTCTCTACGAATATTCAGGTGTTCCTTGAATCTTTCTGAATTCTTGATGTCCGTAAATTCTTGTGTAAATTATTTTCAAAATGTTAGATTGTGAAAAAGTTTTAAATTGGTTTTGAATTAGCTTTATTTTTATTTTATTGGATATCCTATGTTACTGTCAGAGAAACGGCTAAACTATCTTCCCCATACTGCTCATTTTCATAATTACTGTTTCCTTCTTGTAATTTGTCCTAGAATAGAGACCTACCAATCTTTTTGGTTTGCCTTTGTCAGATTTTGTCCAGGTGGATAATTCTTAGTATCCTTCCTTAAATCCCACTTAATTCTGCATTGCCCTGTTTAGAATAGGCTAAGTGTTAATCCAGATGAAATTATACTTCTGATTTATAGAAAAATTATTGTAACATTTTCAAAGGTGTTTTTTTTTCCCTCAGTCCTTATACATCTTGTTTTGCTGACTTGAGTATAGTTGCACATTTACTAAAGAGCTTATCTTTTCATAGTGACAGTCAAGTCCCCTTTCTAAACCGATACTACTAATTCAGGATCTTTACAGTTTGTATGAATGTGAACAAACTTGGTTTTAAAAGGATTTGTCATTCTGAATAGCCAAGTTAGACTTTGATCCTTTAAAAAAAAAAAAAATTAAACAGGTCCTAAATTCTGCCATTACTGTTATATAAATCTTGCAATACTCTAGTGGATAATGACACAGCTATGCAAAATTCTATTATTTTGTTTGTTGCTTTCTTTATTTTACAGTTCAAAATTTAACTTCACAGTGAATGGTATGAGCTCTGCATTTCTGAAAATAATGCTCTTTTGCTTAGGAACACATTTCCCAATAACTTGGAACTACACTAGAAATTGAGCTTCCATTCCAGCCAGCTCTCACAGACACTGATATAAGAAAAACGTCTTGAAAATTGTACCAGACAGAATTTTTTGGTGATCCAGAAACACAGAGAAAGAGCTACAAGAACAACCAGATTTTTTTGTCCCCCCTGTGTAATGTAGGGCATTCTAAAACTAAAAAAATTGTAACATTTAACCATTTCTAAACATTCTGAAAAGTTGAGTTTGAAGAACAGATCCAGATCATGCCTGGGTTGTCATTTAATCTGACTTAACCTGGTTCCCTGATTAGATAGGCATAATTCAGCCATGTAAAAACCATGGTGTTGCTCCCTGTGGAATAATGTCCCTGAAAGAGACTGTAAGGGCCTTTGTTTTAAAAACACATGAACCCATGGGGACATTCGTGCATCATTAACAACGACAAGAAGATGAGGACAATCATCTGTTATTTCATGTTTCTCTAAATCTTATGTGCTCCTTTTCGAACGTTTCCAGGGTTGTCATTTTCCCTTGTTTCTATAGTAATTGTATTAGCACCCCGGAAACAATGCAGTAGGTTGCAAAGAGGACCTTCCCAAATTTTGTCATCTCTTTTTTGAAAGGAGTTAGAAAAAGTACATCAAGATCCTAATCTGCTGGATTTGCTTTTAAATGACTACTACTGTAGTCACTTCAAAGGAATGATTCAATATCATTATTATAAGAAATTAAAGAATTACTAATACAATTCTTTGTTTTTTTCAATTTTTCTTCTCCTTAACATCCTTTTCTACATTTGCCTTCTTTAATATTCACTGTGGAGGCCCAGTAATACCCACTAGTGGAAGCAAGGCTGAAAAGGTTATACTTGCTGAGGAAATATCAGCATATTTGCCCAAAAGTGTAATGGGCAATTACATGGGCTCAGGGTCATGTTTAAAAAAGAATTCTATTTGTGGTTTTTTTGGAGGAGGAACGATTTGTGTCTTAGAGCAATATTAATTACATCTTTTCTGGAAAGTGTCACAGAACGTGAAACCTGTTATTCATTTATTTAAAGAATGTGAAAGCTGAAGAGGTGACACTGTGATCATTCCGTGTCTGCCCTGGACATTTATATCTACTGTACAGTTGTGCCCTGGCTGTGCTCCCTGCTGGGGGATGTGACCATGCAGCTGCAGGGATGTGGCCTGCAGTGACCAGAGATGGCCCCGCCGCAGCTGGGAGGGATGGGAGGAGGCAGAGGCACACGCCTCAGCAGTGTTTTAGTGGAAAGCAGAAACCCTCCAGCATTTCAGAGCGCGCAGGTAACATGGTGCAAATGATAAGAGCAACAACTTCAGCCAAGTTGTAAAATACAATAAAATTATCCTGAAACCCTACAATTCACGTTGTCTCTGCCTAAGTGCTTTATACTGTCTTCAGCCATGCAAGTTACACTGTATTTGTGGGGACTGCGGCTACTAGAAGTGGCAGTAGTTGCCATTTGTTGTGAAATGGTCTGTAAAAATACAAAGGAGTTTTACTGAATAGAGGATAAGATGCAGAATTCAGTTAGAAGCCTTGCAGTTGCTGTGGCTTTCCTTCCTTTCTCCCCCGCCCTCTCCTCCCTCTTCCCTTGAGTTCATTCAGGAATGATTCAAGGCTATTTAAGTAATAAACTCTATTACAAGAACAAGGGAATAATAATAATAAAAGAAGTAGATGGAGAAGAGAATGAGAAAATGAAAAAGACCGGGGATGGGATAGCTTAAAACAGAACCAGAAGAAAGGAGGGAGGGACAGAAAAGACAATTGTGGCTTTAACTACTGCAGAATAGATGATCCCTTTCCACTTCCAGAAGAAAGAAAAGAAGCAAAGCTGGTAAAAGACTTTTCCTTCAACTGTTTAACCTGCTTGTTTTTTAAAAACTATTTTTTTAAAGTGTGTGTGTAAGTTTTAAACAAAAAATATTGAGGAAGCTGTGTATGTCACATTTTATTTCCTTTTTTTTTTTGTTTTGTAAAATAAAGCAACTAACACCAAGAATATAATAAAGCTCTTATTTTAGTAGTTAGATTTACATAAAATACATCATCACACTGAATTATTACTTAAGGGTTTTTCACAATTTCAAAATTCAAGTTAATTGGTAATTATTTGTATTCTATAGTTAAATAGTTTCTTTTATATGAAGTCCATGAATAACAGAAATTGTACTGCAAATTTAGATTAGAATGGAGCTAAATGGCTCTGAGTAGTTTAATTGCTTGAAATGATTTTTTAATTTGTTTTGAATTTAGCAAAAAATTTCCAACTAATGATGGTCCTCTTTTTGCCGAGTGGATTAGGGGTTTGAATCCTCCTCTCTATGAGAATTTTCCAAGCATCATGCTACAGACTATGCATGACTGAAGGGGTGGGTGCATTTATTTTATATTGGTGCTGTTTTGCTTCATATCAGATAGTTAAATATTCATTCAGCTAATGAGATATGCTATAGTTGGACCACTTTATAGAGAAGTGAGACATCTTGGTTTGAGTTCACCATTGCTGTTGCTGCTCCAGAGCACATCCTAAGCACCGTGTTGTAGTGCATTGATGGATGGGCAGCTCTCGGTAGTGTCTGTTAGTGTTCTGCTTCATAACGTGGTTCATATTCATGGAGCAGGGACTAGGAATAGGAGTGTACTGCATTGCTGCAGCCACTAGATTATAATGTCATTCCTTTCTATGGCTCAGTGAATATTTAAGTACCTTGTACAAAGGTGGAACATACTCAGCCGGAGACATTGGGAATTGTGCCTCCCCCACGCTTGATGACGTGGATTAAATCCTTTTGGGGAAGGGAAGAAACAAAACCCGGGTTTTCAGCAGAACAAGATGAGTGCCTAAATCAAGGGCTCTGTTGTCCATCACCAGCTCACGTCATTTTGTAGACGGTACCCAGGTCCTCCCCATTTCTGTTGCTTTCTTTTGCTATAGATACCTCAGTAAATAGTGAAGTTCTGTTCCCCATTTTCTCTGCCCACTTCCCATTTAGGATGCTAAATAAAAATATGAAGCATTTGCTGAGCTGTAATCTTGGACAACTACTTGCTACTGATGGTGTGGTTATTACAATTATTTGTTATTGTTATTATTGTTTGGGGAAAAATTATGAGTGACCTAAAGCTCCGATGTACTGGTTTTCTACAAGTGCATAAATGTGCTCAGGAATGCTGTAATGGGGAAGCTAATTTGTAAGGAAGTGGGTTTTGAATTCAAGTGCAGTTGAAGCAAATAGAGGGCAGGTGAACTGGAGGCTATGAATAAAATGAGATAAAAGGAGGGAACTGGCAAGAAATGGCTATTTATTTATGCAAATTACAGTTCTGCTATTTTGTACAGTACCTGGATCTGCTGGATTTCCTGTGGCAGGGAAAAAAGTTGTCTTTTTTCCTTCTGTTCTCAGTCCCATCTTCTCCCTCTCATTTTTGTATTTTACTTATAAAGTCTTATATGGCCATAGCTTGAAAGGCTTTAATATAATTCTGTTTACCTGTTGTGGAATAGGTTTCTGTGGGCTTATTTGAAAAGCCGGTTCCTTTTGTAACTACAATAGCATAGCAATAATCTCCTTTAGGTGGAATTTAAGGTATTCAAATACTCTTGTAATTTTTTTAACCAGCCTTTATAGCCAGATTATAGCAGAATTTCTGCTAATGCCTTTATATTAGCTGTTGAACTTGTTTCAGTCAGCTGTACTTTGTTTATGTCTGCAGTTGCAGCCTTTCTTTAATAACCTCATTATTTTGTAGCTTTGTCCTTGTGATAGTCTTACTCTTCTCTTGAATTTCTGAAATATTAATGACTGCTGTGTGTCTGAAGCAATTTGTGCAGGATGTCATGTTGTCACAAAGGCATTACTAAAGTTTAAATCCATTCATGCCACTGCTATTATATATGATCTTAACAATAGACTTAGGTTCTACTTTGGCTAGTTTGTAGGTGTGCCTGTGCAGACTTAGGTTCTACTTTGGCTAGTTTGTAGGTGTGCCTGTGCCATGCTCATTTAAAGTTACCTCCAGTAGCCAGCACTCAAGAGACTGGTAATTGAGGCCTTTCACTTAATTTTAGCTGGTTTTTATTTTGGCCAGGTTGGTAGGTAGTGGCTGAATACTCTCCTCTGACAGCAAGTCTGCCTTCTCATTATCTCCTGAAGCATTTATCTAACATGTTTTTTGTTCATGAAGGTGTTTCTAGAGAATTTCACCTGATGTAGAAACCTAAAAAAAAAGACGACCATGTGAATGGCCATGATGGGTTCAAGAATGAATTTGAGGAGCCGTAAAAAATGGTATTCAACATATCAATAGAATTTTTATTTAGTGTCTGTTGATTTCCACCAAGTTTTGTCTTTGCAAATTAAGTTATGCTATCAGATCTAGTTTCTCATATCTCTTTGTACGGAACATGCCAATACATGCATCACTACAAGAGATTCTTAATCTCAATTCCACTGAGTTCAAAAGTGGCTTTGTTTTGCTACTTTGGGCAAAAGCTGCATCTGAGTTTCTTTTTTCTTTCTGAAATGTAGATGCTAGCATGTGGTTTGTGTAGTATATATAGGCTGTGTATTAGCAACAAAGGTAATCTTGCTGTGGAAAGCTAACATCTTAAATTTCTTGCCTTTTGTGACACCTACCACCCCAGCTATAATATTCCATTAACATTCATTAATTTATCCCCTTGATGCTGTTGCTGATCATCACTCGTCAGGTCAAGTCTCTGAAAACCATTCAGGTCATGGCCCACATATTTTTATTTGTCCTGGAAAACATCTAACATACTTTTGGGAATTGTAAAAATAGTAGTCTTAAATTTTACACCTAATATGGATTAAGTTTAGCATCAGTAGCAGATCCACCATCTATTTCATCAAGGTCTGGTTGTTTTCATAGGTAGCTGCTACTCATTCCATGTCACAGACTTCTGCTATTCTATGCTATTTTATTCTACACAGACTTTTCACTACCTTCATCAATTTAGAGGCTGAGTATCTAGCATCTGTTATTTTTCATTCTTTCTTCCTCTATTTTTTCATGGGGTGAATAGCATGTGAGTGTTTTATTAATATATACATATTTATTTATAGATACATACATGTACACATACAGAAATTGTATAGTTCATTTTTCCTTCCTTGTTCATGGTAGTGCTGACAACTTATTCTTGAAACAACTGAGGGATCATCCCCCTCAAAGCTCCGTAGCATTAAGAGAAGGAAGACAGAAAAAGTCTAACAGGAGAATAAGATGTAGCTTTTTGATACCTATCAAAACTTTTGCTCTCTTCTAAATCTCTTCTTTACATACTACTGCATTTTTCGGTTTTAAAAAATGAAATTCAAGCTGTTTTATCCTCTAAAGTACATTCAACAATGAGGACTATGCATGAATCAGGGCTTTGAGAATTTTAGCAATGCCGTTCGAAGGTCACCCCTGCCTCCCTTTTTTATATAGTTGCATCAGTTAGTTAGGATGGAGACAGTACTGACGTGACTGTTTGGACTGAGTCACCAGATCTGTTGTCCCTCACTACTTCAAAGTCTTTGTGAT
Source organism: Pelecanus crispus (assembly GCF_030463565.1). NCBI lineage: Eukaryota > Metazoa > Chordata > Aves > Pelecaniformes > Pelecanidae > Pelecanus > Pelecanus crispus. The sequence goes on along the minus strand of NC_134645.1, from coordinate 75,108,217 downwards.
ACTTAAGTGGTTGAGACCTTAAACCTTGCAGAGGGTGCTGCAAAATGGTCTCCTGCCACCAATGCTGGTGAGGGACCTTTGTGGGGTCGCACGCTTGGCTCGTGCCTCTGTTCCTCTTGCTTTTAGGACCACCCTTCTCTTCAGTGTGAATAGGAGGAACAAATGGCTATTGTACAACAGATGGCTGATTTTTTGGCATTCTGTTTGCAGTTCTTAAATAATATAAATTCTTCTTCCAGGAAACCCCTGTATTGATAGAAATATTTATATCTGCTGCTGTTAGATACCTTTGAGAGGGTGTGATTCAGCCAGCATGTAGTCCAGGAAGGGTTACTGTGAAGTAGTCAGCAAGAAATATGAACATGAGGCTTTTGAACTGACAGTTGTCTACCAGAAGGGCATTAAATAAGTCTGATTCCCTTTGTTCGGGTATGTCTTCTCCCTGTGGCATGCCTGACCATCAGGGTGCTATTTAGCACTCTCACTCTTATTGACTGTGTTAGATAAAGCAGCCACAGCAGCAGCTTGGGAAGATTTAGATTTCAAAATGGGGAGAATGACAGGTGACTAGGGGTAGTAGGGCAGAAATCAAACACGTGACAATAAATATACAAAGTACTTGGAGCTGGTGCTGCAAGACAGCAATCAGCTTTGGACAAGCAAAGTGTTATCAAAGCTGTAGCAGTAGTAATCTTCACACTTTCACATGCAAAAGGACTTTTTTCTGTGACTGAGCTGCTGTTTTAATGCACATAATGAGAAGTAAGAGGGCAACCTGCAAGGGTCTGTCCATATAATAGATTTCAATTAGATCCCAGCATCAGGCTATCTGTGAGTCCATGAAGGCTATAATTAGGATTTATAAAAACGATTAATTTTGTGGTTTTGCTTTCTTTGGAATGTTTTGGACTGACATTTTGGCTCCATTTCTTCCACTGTATTTTATGCAGGTCTACACATTCTGAGACAATGATACAGATAGCCACCGTAGACTCTGCAATGTGTACATTGGTGATATATGTTACCATGGTAAATCATTGGTTCTTACAATAGGTTGCAATTTTCTGCAGTGGGAATTAGGAATTAAACCATGCCATTGCTCTTCTGAGAATCAGACTAGGTTATCAGTGCCAATTGCTGAATCAAGCCAACTAGCCAAGTGTTAGCAAATTATCCTTGGAAGTTATTTATTCTATCACTTTGTCAAGCCTGACAGAGAAGTCATTTATTTAGCTATGAGTATGATAGCAACTTCTATTTAATTTCTTTCCTGTGCTGTGCAGACCTCTTACAACCTAAATTCTCTGGTGATGTTCTCTAAAATGTGCAAAAGTAGCACAGACTCTTGATTAGATTCCACTGGCCTAAGGACAAAAAGAACCTATTGCTTTTCCCTGTAGCATGTTTCCCTCTTTATTCATGCATGGCTTTTGCTATTCCGCCAACCTTTGGGACATTAAATGTATTGCCACCATCTTGGCATTTCTTATTTCAAATGCTGTAGGTGTAGGATGTTTTTCATTTGTGGTTATGTCCTGTGAATAATTTTGTGGGGTGATTAAATACATATTTTTCTCTCCCAAATATACAGTCAGGTGAATGTGACACACCTGCAAAGCCCAGAAACAAACTGATAAAATTACTGTGGGTTTTATTATAGAATATTTCAATAATGGTAATGATTGCTAGGTGGTATATAATTTTGTAGATGTAACTGCCCTAGCATGTGTTTGCTCAAGTAAAACGTGAAGTAGCAAAGCAGGGAATGGGGACTTCCTCTGTAATGCTGTTAGCATTCAGAGTAACACAGGCCACATTCCTAGATGGATATTATTTGATACTGTGTTTAATGAGCATCTTGTTAAGTACGAGCATCTGCCTAAAGTAATATTAAAAGCCATCTGTAAGGCTGTTGTTATCAGTTTGCAGGATTTGCAGTTAAGCCTATTCCTTGCTAGCAAATTCATTGAGTAGTGGTGTCTTTGGTGACCATGTCAGAATTACCCCTTCCAAGCAAGTGTGGTCTATTTGTGTTGTCAGATTAGTCGATGGCACTTTTTAATGGAATGCTGACAACTTACATGTCACACAACAATGTACGTTCGTATTAAAAGTGTTTCATAAACTCAGCTTTTCATCCTTCCTTCCTTGCTTATTGAAAGGGCTGTAGCAGATCAGGGAGAGAGGCCAGGTTCTCTTTCACTGATGTCTCACTAAGTTGTTGTTACAGCATCTGAACAATAAAACTGCTTTATTTGTTGAATGTTTTCTAGAATAGTTTCAGTAAAATTGATGCAACAATTGCTTTATATGCTGTATGGTAAAAAGCCTAAGGAAAATAACTAAGCTGTTTTGCACCAGGCACATTGTCTTTTGCTTAGCTTTTAAAACATTTTAGAGCCTTTTCTCCCTAAAGCTATCTGTCTGTAAATGGATGCTTGGATAGCTGAATTCATTATGATTAAAAAGGTTATTCGGTTCTGCCTGTTTAGTTATTGTGAACTGAAAAATAAACACTCAGTATCAGGTGATTAAGAGGAGAAATCTTAGTAAAAGATAAACTTTCTTTTGTTTGCTGCTAAATTTTTCCTAGTTTCCATTGAGATGCTTGCTTGCATTTCTCAACTTTGTCAGCAAATGGGACGTTCAGACTTTAAGAGCCAGCTCCTCAAATATATTAAGTACCAGCTTGCCATTTGTTTTCACAGGAAACTGAGAATCTAAATAAATGTGAGGATCTAGTACTCCATAACTGAATGGAGGACTAGAGAGGGATAAAATGAAGCAGGCTGGGTTGGAGGGAGAAATGCTTGAGGGAAGTAGTACTGATTGATTCCCTCTAGAATAAATGAGACAATTGATAATGTAGTCCTTTGCTACCAGGTTGACTCACCAATTCCTTCTTTCTGGATCCTGCTCTGAGTAGAAGGAAAAAGCTGAAAGGCAGTTCTGGTTGCTGACATTTGCATGGTTTTAAAGAAATTCTGTTATCTGAAGATTCCCTCTGTTGCATGTAGTAGAGGCTATGTACCTGCAGTCATACAAAAACCTATGCACGAGTGGTTTAGTTTTGTGGAAAATTTTAGATTTAGTTTCACAGTTTTAGTACTGTGGTTACTCTGTCATTTTACTAGGCATAGGTTTGGTTGGCAAGGGAAGGACAGGATAGAGAAGGATAGCATTTGGGAGTTTGTGAGAGGCTGTAAAATTCACCTTGGGATTCTCCTGGTCACCTGGCTTGGAGCTGCAGATTGTACCTGACTCGGTGCCATACTTTCAAGGAGTTGGATACGAGCTGCAGTTACAGGGAGCTGTTAGCAGAATGGCAATGCAGAATTTATGTGAAAAGCTAAGCCATTCAGCTGATTATTGTGTTTTCCAAGACAGACTTGCCATGTCCGCAGGTCATTTGTTGAGCTGGATGAAGAGAAGGAAAAACAAGTCTCTTCAAAAAGTATACACATAACAAGATTTCAATTTTCCATGGAAAGAAATTTAAGTATGCCTCTAGACGGGAATTTCAGCTGAAGTTTGTGCTTCATTTAGAAGAAACCCTAGACAACCTGACAGACCCATCCCTTGCTACTTGCTATGATTGCCAGTGCTCCAGTGCAGCCAAATGTGTAAGTTGATGACAACTCTTCATTACAAGAAGCTACTCTGAAAGCCGATTTTGCCTGAACTCGGGAATGGATACAAGCACAGTGTACCTTATTCTGAATGTAGGTACTGATTTAAAAACAGGGGTTGCTGAAAAGTGGTGCTTCTGGTTCTATATTCAGTCCCAAGCCCTTCAGTGGCTAAATTCCAGAGTGCTTACTTGCCTCCCTTCCTTTCAGATATAGAAACAGGTGGCTGTCTTATTGTGAAATATAATGTTTCTGTTTGTGACATTTTTTCCTCAGCGGTAACTAGCAGAGCCTCAGCAGCATGTCTCAATGACCCCTAATACACTCCCACAAAGAATGCAATGCCATCAGAACAGCACCTTAATTGAGACTCTCTGGCTAAATGCTATTTCTATCAAATTCATACTAGCATTGCCTGCAAGACTGACTTTTCCTGGGGAAGAACAACCCAGTGCAGCAGTATGTGTGTGGGGCCACCCAGCTGGAAAGCAGCTTGGCAGAAAAGGACCTATGGGTCCTTGTTGGGACCTTGAGCACCCTGGTCAACAACAGTTTGAACATGAGTATCCTGGTTTCGGCTGGGATAGAGTTAATTTTCTTCCAAGTAGCTGGTATAGTGCTGTGTTTTGGCTTTAGTATGAGAATAATGTTGATAACACACTGATGGTTTAGTTGTTCCTAAGTAGTGTTTATACTAAGTCAAGGACTTTTCAGCTTCCCATGTTCTGCCAGTGAAGAGGTGCACTAGAAGCTGGGAAGGGGCACAGTGAGGATAGCTGACCCAAACTGGCCAAAGGGCTATTCCGCACCATAAAACGTCATGCTCAGTATATAAACTGGGGTGGGTTGGCTGGGGGGCAGCGATCGCTGCTTGGGGATGGGCTGGGCATCAGTCATCAGGTGGTGAGCAATTGCATTGTGCATCACTTTTTTTGTATATTCTTTTATCATTATTATTATTTTCTCTTCCTTTGCTGTCTTATTAATCCGTCTTTATCTCAACCCACGGGTTTTACTTTTTTTTTTTTCCAATTCTCTCCCCCATCCCACTGTGGGGGAGGGGGAGAGAGTGAAAGAGACGTTGTATGGTTGCTGACTGGGGTTAAACCACAACAACAAGCCAGCAATGTGCCATTGCAGCAAAGAAGATGAATGGTATCCTTGGCCACATTAAACAAACTACTGCCAGCAGGTTGAGGGAGGTGATCCTTCCCTTCTACTCAGCACTGGTGAGGCCATAGCTGGAGTACTGGGTCCAGTTCTGGACTCCCCAGTACAAGAGAGTCATGGACATACTGGAGAGTTCAATGAAAGGCCACAAGGATGATTAAGGGACAGGGGCACTTCACATATGAGCAGAGGTTGAGAGAACTGGGACTGTTCAGCCTAGAGAAGAGAAGGCTCAAGGAGAGCTTATCAATGTATACAAATACCTGAAGGGAAGGTGCAAAGAGGACAGAGCTAGGCTCTTTTCAGTGGTGCTCAGTGACAGGACCAGAGGCAATGGGCACACACTGAAACACAGGAGATTCCCTCTGAATGTCAGGAAACACTTTTTTTACTGTAAGGGTGACTGAGCACTGGAATAGGCTGTCCAGGGATGTTGTGGAGTCTCCATCCTTAGAGATACTAAAAAACTGCCTAGATACAGTCCTGGGCAACCATCTGTAGGTGGCCCTACTTGAGCAGGGGGGGGTTAGACCAGGTGACTTCCAGAGGTCCCTTCCAACCTCAACAATTCTATGATTCTATGATACATGTCTTCAGAAGAGCTGACCTTTGCATGCCACCTTGCCTTTCATTCAGACTGCAAGTATAGCGCCAGAAGCCTCCCTGTTTCAGTTAATATCAAACATGCATAATAGCTATTTTTGGTCATCAAAACAGCTACTGCCTAGAGGTTGCAGCTGCTAAAATTGTACAGAAGTGTTAATTTTGCTTCAAGGTTTTGTCAGGAACAGCTGGTATTTTTATAGTTTTTTGTATGGATTTATTACCAAGAAACATTTTGCCACTGAAATTTTTCTTTTTTGAAAATTACAAGTTAACTTGCCAGACTTCATAGAATATGCACTAGGATAACATTTGTGGGTTTTTTTTTTTTTTTAAATTTATTGGTAGGTTAGTATTTAAATAAATAAAAAGTTAGCTGTATCAGCCAATACCAAAACAAAAGTCCAGGGTATATGAACGTTTAGTTTGGTACAGGGAGCTGAAGAATATTATTCCTCTGGTCAGGATGTGCCCTAAAATCCACCAGAGATTGGGGGTGGGGTGGTGTGGGGGGTGATAAATGAAATAAAGCAATTAAGTTTGTTTGCTTGTTTGTGTGAAAAGTGGTTCTTTTTCATTCCAGTCTTCCTACATGCTCTGTTGGGAAAACTCTCAAAAAACTTTTCTCCTGGACATAAATACATGAGTCCGTGTTTTGAACAAGTACTACTTTTCATTTCACGTAAAATTCAGCATGTGCCAACTTGCTGTTCTTTCCTACTGATTTTGCCAGCAATGAGAATTCTCTTGTAAAAACCTACCATCAGCTGGGATAATTTTGACATATTCTTTCCTTTCTAAAATAGGCTCAATGCACTGCTCTCACTGGGACCACCAGCTGATGATATGTTCAGTTTTGCTTGTTAATTTTTATTGCAGTATTCTTTCAGTCTTCCATAGATTAAGATGTTATATAAATGTATATTAAACTGTTAGAAGAGTTGACTCAAGGCCTGTCAGCTTTTTAGGCAAAATAAAGTGATGGGAAAACATGAAATGAATAGATTTGAAATTTTTGCTAGGGAGGTAAGGCATGGCCAGGGAAAAAAAACCCCCTCTATTATTCCTTCTTTCTTTATGCCAGGTCATTGCTATCTCACAGTACTGTGTTGCAAAGGATGAGTTCATACAGGGACACATACCTCCTGTGACTCCCTCTTACAATTCTCCTAGTTCAACACTTAGACAACACCTAGGCAAAGATTACAGCAAAGTCAATTGTTTTCAGTACAAGGTAACTACCTACTTGGCTTATGCAGGAAGCTGGTGGTGCTTGTCAGCAGTTGTTTCTCTAGGTGGCTGGTGATGGTGGTGTAGGAGGAAAGGAGCAGGGCACCCAGGGATTACTCCCCCACCCCTGACCATGTCAAAGTCATAAAGCTACAAACAAATGGACTGCTTACAGCTAATGCGGTTAAATTCAGCTGAAAAGGGAGAGGGTAGCATCAGTGTTGCCAGCTGGAAGTGCTCAAGACCTGTCAAAAACCCGACAGTTTTTGAAACCATGATTTTTGTTTTATTTAAAAAAAGTCTTTTTAAAGTTAGAGCCTATGAAATTGTACTTTATGAGCCATTTCTGTGACTGTGTAAGCTAAAAAAAGTAGATCCTTGAGCTAGGTTTTTAAGACAGACACATAAAGTAATAAGACACTTTTATAGAGCTGAAGCAATCACTTAACAGGGACACGGCCACCCTCTTTTCATGGTTAGGAAAGCAGCCTGGGATCTGTTGCCCTTTAAACTGCAGTTTTGCTGTCAGAGGGTATTGGGAAATATTGTTCTGGATTGGAGTGTGACTTTTCCACTGTGACACGGAGTCACACAGCATCTCCTGTCAGTCACGGCTTAAGTGAAAGTCTACGTTGTAACGTTATTTTTCTGTGTACAAGCATGCTTGTTGACTCATTTATGTTTAAATCTGTAGTTTACATGAGACTTTTCATTCATCCATCGTCAGTTTAGCCTACGGAAGCAGCCAGGCAGCTCTTCTCATTGAGGTTTTAAAATCAGAGGGGCTTTAGCAAGCATTGCTTAACTGAAGCAATAAGATAAATGTGAAACCCTTCCCTATGGTTGAACTGTGAAGCTTTCCTAGGTGCAGCAATGTTGCTTTTGCTTTTAAAGGAGAGTGACAAAAGGCTTGTGCCTGCCCTCCCTCTAATGGGCACAAGACTTGAGACAAGGAGATTAAATATCCCCCTCACCCTCAAAACCATGCAGCTTTACCTTGCCACCTCCTTCCCCGTGGTTTAACTGTATTCTCTGTCTCCTGGCTGCAGAAGCAGTAATGACCCACGGAGAGTCTGAGTCCCCTTTGCCTGGTCCTCATGAAGCCATGCTCATATACACAGCAGACTTTCCTTCGCTCACTTACAGAGGGAGAAGTACTCAAGCCTTCATGAGGTCACATCTCCAGAAAGGCAAGATAAATGAAGGACTGGAAATTCTGGAATGGACATTCACTAGATCTGCACTGTGTCAGTACTGGGAATAGGATGCAAACTCTGTTTTGGAAGAAGGGGAGGCTGTCGGGGGAGCAAGAGAAATACTAATAAAGGGAAAAGGATACTTGTGTCTGAGATGGGGGAAGGAAGAGGCGGAATGTTTGTTGCAGTTATTAGTTCGTTCTTCTTTGCAGTGGAACAACATTTCTTGTTTTAACGTGTTGCCTTCAATGCTGTTGAATACTAATTGCTTTGCAGGCCTGGAAGTTGTTCTTCAGTGATCCCATGTCCCCTCCTGGTGTCCTCACACCAGATTGCTGTAGGTTGTATCTCTGCTTCCCAGAAGGTTTGACAGCTCTAGGACTTAAAAGAAAGTCAGAGTCACATGGCAAAGAAGCAATATTGTAAGATAATTGCTGGTGTGTGACTTGAGGCTTACAGCATGAAAATCAAGATGAAATATAGGTAGGATCTGAGCTGTGCAAAAGATGCTGAGGAACTTAAGTTTATCACAGGGAGTGAGAAGTCAGCATAGTTCACATAAAAGATAAGGAGTGACAGCACGCTGGGAAGACCTGAAGGATGAAGACTGAGAATCGGCCATGGAAAAAATTATTAATAGCTGTAGAGGTAGATGACTTCACAATTGTATTTTATTAATGGGACAATGGAAAAGTTAATGGAAAAACTGAGGCAGAAAAGTGGGCAGCTTGACTAAGATGTTACCACAGGCTAGCTTCAGAAGCAAAATCAGTTCCACATTGTGAAGATCCAGGAAGTAAAACAGAGGTCTCATTTCAATCTAGAGATGTTTGGGTTTAGCTAAATGCTTCAAAATTATATTTGGAACATGAGAGTTTAGTCCAGTGCTTGCGATGTCTCCTCTCATGAAAATTTGTCAGCACTCAGAACATGCCAATTGGAATAGCTGGCCTCTTTCTGTTATTTTGTTTGGCTGGAAAGCAGAAAAAGGATTGGGGCAGCAGAATGGATTTTTTAACACACATCGGCAAAATTCCACTTGCTCATTCATCCAAAATGAGTAGCTGTTTTGATAAGTCAAAATTTTAAATATTTTCCTCAATTATAACAGGAAGCACAGGCAAAGAGCTTTTATACAGAATATTCATGACAATTTTATGCCAACTTAATTCTTGTGCTTGAATGCAGTTATTTTGCTATCCTCAAAATAATTGGGGATTTTGTCCATCCTCTTTATAAGAGGCCAAGAGAGTGAAGTTCCTAGAACTGGAAGGGTAGAAACTTTTAAAGTTTTCTTTTAATTCTGCCTGAGCTGATTTCAGCACCTGTTTCTTAGGTAAGCCAAAAAAAAAAACCCAACTCTGCAACCCAACAACAGTCTACTGACTACTCCGTGAGTTGAAATCCACTGTTTTCTGTAGCCTTTGGCTAACAACCCTTAGTTACCTTTTCACTGTTCTTTCTGAGGCTAAGGCTTACGAGCATCAGTTCCTGCAAAGCTCATGGAAGAGTGTTTTTGGCAAACAGGTATTAAAGGCTGCCTTTCTGTGCAGTAGAAGACATGACACTTGTGCTGTCAAGAGAGATATCACTGGGGAGCCAAGTGGTATGATGGTGCTAATGTGTGTGATATATGGTGATTTTTCTTATGCCTTTTTCTATATGTGATTACATATTGTATTTCTTTTTCCTATGCAACATTAGTTCTCTTAGTGTCCTGGTTTTGGAGAAAAGCTTGCAACTCTATAACCAGAGTCCAGATTAAGAATCTGAATTTTGGGGGTGAAGATGAGGGATGACAGGCCCTTAGTGCAGGGTGAAACTGCATCTCTCTCTGTTTTGTTTCTTCTATACCTAGACAGAAGGACAGGAGAATGATATTTTCTCTCCATGAAATAATTTCTTAAAAAAAGGGAGTGTAGGGAAGAATGTTTTTTCTTAATTTTTCTAGTGATACCACGGTTAAGTTGGTTACAAGTAATATTGTAGTTAATTTAAGCTGAAATAATGTTTAAAATAAAATTTGTTTTTATAATTTGCGTTGCATTTTATGGTTGATCTGGTAGGAATATATGCATACATACATTATTATTACTGTTATTACTGTTTATTGTTATTATTACAGGTTGTTTTCAGCCAAACCTTGAACTGACTGATCATGTGGTCAGATGACCTCCAAGTGACTAATCAAAAGAAGGAGGTGGAAACATCCATCAGGGAATGAAAGAGCAGGCAAAACATAACTTCGTTTGGAAGAAGCTTTAGACCTGCAATTTGAGACAGTGGAGCAAATTGTGTAATTATTGTTTCCAAATGTGTAAAAAAGAGAATAGGTATTTATTCAAGCTGTTTTCACTGGTAAGATAGTGCTTTCTTCTGCAAACATGATTCTGAACCATTAAAGTCTGGGCCAGATTTCATAGTTCAGTGACAGACATAAAGAATGGAAAGCATGCAAGGAGAGCCAATGAAAACTGAATTAGTTAATCATGAGTTTCATACAAACTTAGTGAAAGCACAGCTTTTTTTCCCTTTTGCTTCTGCAGTTATAATAAGCTGCATTTACATTGAAAACACCAAGGGAAGAAAAATATATTGCTCAACAGTAAACTTTATCTGTTTACTAGAGATAATTGGCTGGAAAAAATTGTATGCAAAAATTTGATTGATTATCATGAGCTGATCTTTTAAATAAATACTTGACAAGAATCTAACTGTGAATCTCTGCTGAGAAATATAACTAACTGAGCTTCTTTAGAGTTCTGTGATGCACAGCAGGGACTCTTTCTTGCTGTCATCCCTTAGACATTATGTGAAGGACTGGTCAAGTCCTCAACATAATGCAAGTGGACAGATTTAAAGAATATAACATGATTTTATTTTAGTACCTTTCATTTCTCCATTGCATGAAAGCACTTTTGAAAGCAAGGAGATAAACTGTAGTCATTGAGTCTCTATGCGTCTTGAAATGAAACATCATTTTGCACTCAACAATATACTGAAGGGAAACTGGAGTATAAGAATAGAATTAGGGACAGAGAATCAGTCGGGAATTTAAACAGCTTTGTTCACTCTGTCTCATCTGTAGGTGTCCTTGCAAAAATGGCCCAATTTCCAGATGTGATACAGACTTTATGGAGGTTCTGAAATGTTTCAATGTATTTTCCCTTTCCCATTTTTATAGCCCTTGAATTTTTGGGAGCTGGCCAACACTGGAAGTGCCAAGATACCTTGAAAGATGTTGCTGCTGAGAAGTTTCCAGCTGGAATCAGAAGTGCTGGGAATCTTGAAAGACGGGCAGTTCTTGTGTTGAATCTACTCCCATTTGCAGACTTCAGAGGTCTGAATCTCATTTATTCCAACCAAAGTCAGAAGTAGTGCTACTGAATTCAGTAGGTGTGACGCAAGGTCAAGTCAGTGTAAGTGAGATCTAAATGTAGCCTTCAAAGGGCTGGGTAAATTTTTGTAAAGCTTATTTGAAAATCAGTGTGCTTATCTAAACTGAAAAAAAATACAAAACTTTTTTAAGTTTTCCTGTTAGGTAGAGAGCTCTGTTTCACAAGAGAGAAGAAAGCTGGCAGAAGTGTAAATGTTATCCACAATAATTTTAAAAATAGCTTGGGGAAATAATATTCTGTCTTTGATTTTTGAGTTGTCATTTCTGCCTGGAGAACTACAAAGTTGCTGAGACAAATTAATCTAATTTGTTCTCGGTTTTTGTTTGTGTGAGTAAGTTTTACAGCAATTTTCCAGAGGTGAATATGGACTCTGACCACTGTTAAGAAATACTCTACGTGTTTTCTCATTAACAAAACACCACAAAAATACAGCAACTGCAGTGTATCTGTGAGCTTGTAGGTGTTGTTACACCCTGTACAGGCGCTGGACATTGAGCAGTCTAGACATTAAGGATGGTGTATATCTCACTTAATCTTAGCTGCCAGTCAAAGCTAGCTGGGTAAACTCTAGCAGTCATGGTTGGAAATTAGGAAAGATTTCTTTATGGAAAGGGTGGTCAAGAATTGGAACAGGCTGCCCAGAGAGCTGGTGGAGTCACCATCCCTGGAAGTGTTCAAAAAATGGGTAGATGTGGCACTTTGGGACATGGTTTAGTCTAGTCTAGCCTTGATTGGCTTAGAGTAGACTTGGTAGTGTAGGTTAATGGTTGGACTGGATGATCTTAAAGGTCTTTTCCAACCTAAACGATTCTATGAGTCTATGATTCTATGAAAAGAGTGGCACTTTCACATGGTGATTAATCCCAGCCTATGTTCAGATGGGGCAGATCAGCTTTGGATGTGTCTGTCTCTCCACCCCTATGACAGAGGGAGCCCTCACACTCCAGTAAGAAAACACTTCTTGCAAGGGAAGCTTTGACCAGGAAAAGAAAGGAGAGAAATAGATACAATGGAGTTTCTTAGGATCTTAGTAATACTACTGAATTTCCAGTGGTGGGTCCTCACACCCATCCAAGCAGGTTAGTGGTACAATGTAGCAGACTTAAAGCTAGTAAAGATCAAACATATGATTTGTCATTTCTTCACAGATAATTCTAGGAAAGTGACAAACATGATCTCAAAGACAATGTTCCACTGTTGGAGAATATATATATACACACATATATACATATATATATATAAATGAGACTGGAAAGGACAAGAATAATGTTTTCTGTACCAAAATTCCAATTAGGTTACCTTAAGGTCTTTTATGGCTTACTGATTTTACTGATGCAGCAAAATTATGACAGATGAGGCTGGTTGTACTGCCATTAGTGTAGTTTCTTTGTGGGTGATTTTTCTAAATACCTAGAAAACTATATATTTGGAATATAACTAAAATTTAACATGGCACACAGCAAAAAGTAAAAATTATTCAGCTTCCCAGAAATTATGTTTCTCACCCATGAAAACTCTCAGATTATTAGGTTTTTTTAACTAATTGATGAATAGTTTAGACTGCCCTTGCACAATATATATCTTCCAGCCTTTTTCTTCTGCCTTCACATTCAGAAACCAGAACATACTCAGAACACAGCTACTAATAGTATATGTGACTTGGAAATATGTCTTCTAAATAGTCTAAAACCAAGGTTTTCTCCTTTCTTTCAATGTCTCAGTGTTTCTAATTTTGGAGTATTTTCAGGTTATATCAAACATTGGGACTGCTTTTTATTTGACCTGATAGAAGGATTTTCTATTGTAAGAGGTGGATTTTGTCAGAATCAATATATACATCTTGCAAGTGAGAGGAGTGAATGGTTTCTCCCACCAGACAGCCAAATGTAGAAAGACTATTTAGATTTCCAAAATCTTGGATTTCTCACTTTTAGCAGCTTTCCCAGCTCTCCCTAATGTTTTAACCAGTGATTTTTTGATTATATTTTAATACATTTGTAAAATACTGCTGCCTATTTTTAACTTGTAATTTCCCATCACAATATGTACAGTCCAACTATATGCTTTGGTAATTATATTTTATTTAACATACATGTTAATATGTGTTACACTGGGTTTTATTGAAGTTACATGGACAAAGTTCAATCAAAAATTTGTCACAACAAAGCAGTTAAATCACAAAATACTGTTTTTGTCTTTTTCTCTAAACAAAATATATGGATCTGATTTGATAAAAGGTGGAATAAACTGAAATAAAAACTCCTTAAATTCTAGTTTTTATAGGGCTGGATTTTTACATTCTAACAAGATCTTCCTCCAAAGCACAATACTTCAGAATTGCTTAGTCCTTCTACTGCGACTTCCTGTCATCATATCTCCTCAAATGCTGTGTGAGGATAGGAGTCTTCATGTTTTCTTTTAAAGTTTTTTTTCAGAGTGAGTAACACATAAAGCAGAAAGGTGTGTAGGAAGAGTTTGACAGTACAGCAACTGGACTTGCTTTTGTGTTGCATGTTATACAGACTCAGTATATTGACATACCTTTCAAAATACAGGAGGATGTAGTTGTAATGTTTTTGGGTTTTGGCAGTACAATTTCTCCCTGCTGGAAGACACACAAGACCTAGCAAGTAGTGCACGAGGCTGGGCTCACAGTCAGCCAGATCCCTCTTACTATTCCCTATTCTGTAAATTTCTCCTCAGAAAGGATACCTGATATTTTTAGGATGGGTGTCATGACCCAAACTGGGCCATCAGAGAGGATTGGGGGGGTTCTGTGATTCCCTTGGGCTAAATTAAAGTGAAATGACACCAAACGACCAATTAAACACTTCATTGACAGTAAACACCAACCTGAACTCGGAAAGCACCACGATATGCAGGGGATAAGGGGGACCCTCCCGTTGAGTTACAAGGTTCAGCATAGACCCCCTTTGCTTTCTAAACTCCTTTCCAGAGAGGAGTCCAGGTGCAGCTGGGTCTAATCTTAGACTTGGTCAACAGTTTATGTGACTAAAGAGGCAACCCGAACCAGGAAAGCACCACAATAAGCAACGTGGGTTCTAATCCAAATACTTTAAAAAGGAAAGGATAAGAGAGCAAGGAGAGCGAGGAGAGGGAGGAGGATACACCACCACCCTTGGATCCCGCGATGTCGATGCCAAAGGTGGCAGTCCTCCGGTGGCGGGTGGGGGAGGCCGGTCCGGAGCAGGGGTGGCAGCAGCATGGGATCCTCACATGGTGGGGGTGCGCCACGTGGCTCGTCGAAGTTGTCTTTTATGGGCCAGGCCCCGCCTCTAGTCTCCTCCCCCCCCAACTTGAGGCTTATTCCAGAATGTTCTCCATCTTCTGCGCAGGCGCCACTGGGGTGGTGGTGGTTGCAAGGGGTCTTTTGGGTGGTCGTGAGCCCCTTCCTCAAATTAACTCCGCGTGACCTTCGGCCATCAGAGGGCGGAACTGCGTGCCCTCCGGCACCCCTCCCGGCTCCGGGCCAACTCCGTGCCAGTCGGCTTCGCACCTGGGGTGCTACAGCAGACCCCAATTTATCACTTTGGAGACCTTAACTTGTCTCTTTGCAGGCCTTAACTTGCCTCACCACAATGGTTGAGGCAGTAATTCTTTCAGTCCCTGACAGATGGGTACACAAAAGAATCTGAAACTTAACGAATGAAGTAACAGGTCATTTGGGAAACTTTAAGTTGTGTTGCCTTTCAGTTTGATTTCTAGTCTATAATGCCCCTAAGTATTAGACAGACATTTCCTGGAGTATTCTTCCTTCCTGGGGGTAATCTTCTCTACACCAATGTGGGTATTTGAATTAGTAAGGAGATGCTCAGTGTTGGCAGCAGTAGCATCAGTCCGGCTAGAGAGAACAAGACGTTGAATGTGTTGTTTCTGGAAATGTTCTGTCACCAGTAGAATGGACTCTAGTAGGTATCTCAGTTACACAAGGACGTTTTAGAATAATATTTGCTTCTTTACTGGTGAAGGATGGCTCTTTTTGTGTTGATAGCATGTAATCTTTGGCAACAAAGGGGTCTGAACACTATGGTCTATATCTTAAACTAGTTTATCTAAATAGCTACCCTGCTTGTCCATCTCCACCAAGAAACTTTCATGGTCCATAGAAGACTATGAGAGAGTAACATGAAAGCATGAGATGTGTTAGGAAATTAAAAGTAATACTGTAAAAGCTATTTTTATATTATGTTATATTGTTACATTATTTACTTTCTACATATTTATTACCAGACTGAACAGCAGAGAACATATGATTATTGATGTGTAAATAAGAAACATTACTTTCATCTAATCAAAAAGTGAAGAAAAAAAAGAAAGGCAAGTTTTGCTTCAATTCATACATTATTCCTTCTTTAAGACTTTTTTTTGGTGACTAGCAACCTTTCACAACCAACATTATCCTCTTTCTCAATTGCCAAAATCAAGAATCTGATGCAGATATGGATGTCAGTTCGAGTGGATGGACGTATTGTGGGTAGTTCGAGATTGTCTGGGCTCTACCCAAAGCAGGTTAGGACACTGATTTGTTCAAGTGATGTTGTGCTGATATAAATATTCCATTATTACCAACTGCATCTCCCTTTGATAGTTTGAATATTCTATCTTTCAGTCTAACATACTGATCTAATCTTATCTATGTGAGCACTGAGACTGAGCTATCACAAATTGGTACATTTCTTTTTATCATTTCTATTTGTCATGGCATTTTAGCTATTTTTAATTCATATGACGTTATCACTATCCAAGTCCATATGAATCCACTTTTCAAGATATTGAAATAGATCAAATGCTCACTAGCTTCAAAACATATTGTTTCTTGTATGATTTCTCCAGTAACTGCTTTTGCACATCCTAAAGCAATCATGTTCATCTGCAAAAACTATTCTCTGAGCCTATGCACCTTATTTTTTTAACCTATCTAAATTTAATGATTCTTTTCAGTGAAGTGTCACTATGTGATTTCAGGATGGATGAAATTTCCATTTATGCCCTTTTGGAGGTAAGAATTGTAAATGAGTGCCCAAGTGCAGTAGCTGGACAGCTGTGTAGCGCTTGATGGCTGCTCACTGAACCCCTTTCAGTTTGTCAGTGCTCCACACCACTTTAACAAGTTCAGATATGCCATATTGCCATTTAGGAATTCCTAAGTCAGAGATTATATTTTTAAATACAGTTTCGGTGTTCTGCATGTGATCCTGTGTTCTACTTCTTCCCAGGTCTTTCTGAATACCTCATCTTACTACTCTACCCTTAATTGGTTTAGTGGTGGACTTGGTAGTGTTAGGTTAATGGTTGGACTGGATGATCTTAAAGGTCTTTTCCAACCTAAATGATTCTATGATTCTATGATCTGAATACTGGATTTGATGCTAGGAAAGTGTGAAAAAAAGGAGAAAATGTTCAGGTTTTACAAGTTTTTCATGCTTTTAACTTTATGTCATTATTATTTTTTTCTACTGTCTGCAAGTGGATCATGAGGGTGTTGTAAATTCTTCATACTGAATTGCAATATTTGCATTGACATGCTACTTCCCTGAGAGATTCTTAGAAGTACTTAATGCAGGTAAAGGCGTCCTTTTTCCAGGGTCTTCGTTTTGTACTTTCCAGGGTTGTTGTATTTCTGAAAGTGCAACGAAGCAACAATGATCTTCCAGCATTCTTGTTTTTGTTTGGTAAGTACAAGGACTGATAGAAACCTTCTATGCTAAACCTCTGATGTGTCAAAAGGATATGTCTTATAATGCTTTCATAGGGAATTATATTCATAAGCTGCACCTTAAACCTAGCTGCTGTAATTCCTTCTGCATGTCACAGGTGCACTTTTCTAAATGAGTAAAATTAAATAATTCCAATAACTACTGCTGTGCCACTGCTTCTGTTTCTGTCACCAATAATGGTGGCCCTAGGTGGCAGTGACAAAAATTGCTATAATCGCTTCAGTGTATATGACAAAGTTTAATATATGAGAACACTTTAGGAAGAATATGTATGTTCTTCAGCATTGTGCACCAATGGTCCTATTGCTCTAGCTTTGCAGAAATATGTAAAAAAGAGTTTAAGCTTAAAAAGTTTGCTTACTCTAGATTAATTATATTGTAGCTATGTTGATACATAGATGTTAACCCACTCACCTAAATGAGGAGTGATCTGATTTGTTAAGTAAAAAGGAAAATAAAGTCATAACAATTCAGATTGTTTACTCAAGTTGCTTTTCAGTAATAATGAAGTAGAATATTGAAGTAATAATAATGCAAGCATAGTAATATGATAGTAAGTATTGATATAAGGATGACAAAATACATATGTGTAGCTAAGAAAAAGCATATCTTAATGTTAATTGATATGGCTAAGCGATGACTAGGAAATTATGTGACAAGTAGATAAAATAGAGATGGGAAGGATGTTTCTTTAAAACTTTCTTCCAGGTGATGTCTGTTGTTGCAAGTGGGACTAATTTGAACAGACCAGGCTGTTAGTACAAGAGAAAAGCACTTCATTTAAGGAAACAAGGAGAAGTTACCCTGCAAAGTCTGAGCTACAGTGATATTCATATCTCACTGCGCGTGCAGCCCAATTTCCATTGATCCCTCTCAGCTGCGTGGTGAAGCAGAGTTTCTCCATAAACATCCTGTCACTCTGGGAGCCTGTCCTGGTTTCGGCTGGAATAGAGTTAATTTTCTTCCTAGTAGCAGGCATAGTGCTGTGTTTTGGATTTAGTAGGAGAAGAATGTTGATAACACACTGATGTTTTAGCTGTTGCTAAGTACTGCTTATGCTAGTCAAGGACTTCTCAGCTTCCTATGCTCTGCCAGGTGCACAAGAAACTGGAAGGGGGCACAGCCAGAATAATTGATCCAAACTGACCAAAGGGCTATTCCATACCACATGATGTCATGCTCAGTACATAAATTAGGGGAGTTGGCCAGGGAGCAGCGATTTCTGCTTGGGAACTGTCTGGGTATTAGTCGGTGGGTGGTGAGCAATTGCATTGTGCATCACTTGCTTTGTATATTACTACTACTGTTATTATTATATTGTTATTATTACTACTACTATTTTACTGTATTTCAATTATTAAACGGTTCTTATCTCAACCCAGGAGTGTTTCTCACTCTTACTCTTCCGATTCTCTCCCCCATCCCACAGGGCAGGTGGAGTGAGCAGGTGGCTGCGTGGTGCTTAGTTGCTGGCTGGGGTTAAACCACGACAGAGCCATTATATGAGTAAATACTGACTTGACACTCAAGCTGGGATGTGCTCCCCTTTTGCTTGCTCCTTTGCCTCCATAAATGGCTATCTGTCTCTCTACACATAATCTGGCTTTTTTGGGTGTTCAGATTTTTAATAACTGTAGGTTGGAAAACACATTTGAATTGTTGCACATGAAAATACACTTGCTATGAGCAATTTTACTTTATATAGATGGCATCAAGCCACTTGCATTAGAGGAGGAGATCACCTGGAGGCTGAAGTGTCAGAGGTACATTCTAGCGCAACACTACAGACTCATGCCATCCTGCTTCTGCCAGGCTGACTAATGGTAAACAAGAAAACAATTACTTCTACCAATAAAGTCAACTTCCTCTTGATTTCTGTAGGCCGACAGTTTTCTATAATTCCGTAACAGTAGTACAAGTTAATTGAATTTCACTTATCAAAACTGAAGGATGATAAGCATATGACAGATGAGAAGCCTCTAAAAAGGCCGTTCCAGATTTCACTACCTGACAGTCTAGAAACTAGAATTTTTCTGATCTCTTAATAACATTTTACATTTCATACTCTAAATTAAAGTATTCATTTTCCTCTGTTGCTTACCTCAGACTTATAGATAACAAATTCCTCCTGGTCTTCATTTTACTTGACTGAAAACAAGCCAATTTCATCTAACCTCACCTCCTATGATGGGCTAGTCATTGCTCAGAGCATACCAGTACTTATTCTCTACATCTGTTCTAGCCTGAGTTCCTTGTACCTAAATATGTCTCGTGAAAGCTGTATTTTAAATTAGACTTCACATCGTGATGCACACATGACATTTATAT
Source organism: Pelecanus crispus (assembly GCF_030463565.1). Classification (NCBI taxonomy): domain Eukaryota; kingdom Metazoa; phylum Chordata; class Aves; order Pelecaniformes; family Pelecanidae; genus Pelecanus; species Pelecanus crispus. The sequence goes on along the minus strand of NC_134645.1, from coordinate 75,088,925 downwards.
ATACCTAGTTCAACTAGAAACAGATTGACTGAAACACCTTTTAATCATATTTTCATAGCTGCTTCTCTTTGCCAGCTACTGGTCTTGCAGTGATTAGCTAAGGTACCTATGTTTCACTCCTCCTCTTTCAGTTCTAGCTGATGCACTTACAACTTCTCATAGAAATTCCTGTTTTTTCATCAGTTCAGGATCTTGTATTTTATTTTACTATTACATTTCTGTTTCTTCATGTTTCAAGGTAATCTGGTTCTTCCCACGTGTTATTCTAGTTATCTCTTTGAATGGATTATCCTCCCAGCTTTGTGGTGTTGGCCAGTTTCTTAATTTGGTCATATTTTTTGTGCTAAAGAAATTAGTGAAACAATGAAATAAAACAAATTCTAAAATATTGAGCAAATTTAGTCAATGAGAAAATTGTCGAAGGCTGCTTTTTCAAGGCAATGGCATGTAATATCCCCTCCATAACTTTCCATTCCTTTGCCTCTGTTCCCACTGGCTATTCTGTCTGTGGTCCTATCTTCTGCATCACTGTAATTTCTGAAAATGGGCAAAGCAATCTGCTCTGTGGCACAGTGGCTGAACTTCTTTCTGGTTGATCTTTTTGAGAAACATCATACCTCTGATAGGATATTAAGACTTACATATTAGATTTGTAACTTCAGCCTCCGTTTAAATAAAATAGAATATTTTCTGAGAGAATATAACTTTAGTAATTTCTGAACTTGATGGGTTACATTTACAACAGCAACCAGATCTTTCATTTTTATTTAATGCAGAGAAATTCAATTAGTTAGTAACACTTAATGTCTTTCCACTTTCATCCCATGACTAAATTCTGTCCTAAACTTGTCTTAGCTAATTCTGAAGTTTTCATGCTGAACAATTTTGTTCCTTTCTGCTTAATGTTTTGTTAAATGATATATCTCAGCAGGCAGTTCCTGAGTTGAAGTGGTTTTATTCTACAGTCTTCTGGGTAATACAGAGCCTGTCAGTCAGAATGAAATCAACACAATTCTCTGTGTTGCCATGCAAGTTCTGTATCCACTTAGCTGGGTTTTCTCTTTTCTGGTCATATGACCAAACTAAATGTACTAAATGCATAATTTGTTACAGGCCCTTCAACAGGCCAGTTCAGCCAGCAGGTATGCATTTAGAAGGTGATTCTGCTTTTTCCTGAACATAGATTATAGTTTAGCTTGAAGGTGAAAGATTGATGTAACATATCAGCTAGACATTAGGCTTGTATTGTGTCATGTTGTGGAGAGGATTTTAGGGTTTTTTTGAGAAGTTTATTTCATGATAATGACAAGCCATTTACATGTATTTTGAGCTATTTCTATGCCTTGCAAGTTAGCACCATATTGAATCTGTTCTTTAAAAGTAATGATGTATTTCTTAATATTATCAATAAAGATTTTTGGTAGGATTAACACCACTCATTATCTTAGTAGTTTCTATATACCTTGGCTTTTGTCTCTTTATTTTTTCAATTGCTTTCAAGGAAACTCAGGACACTTAATTTTCTTGTTTGAAGCCGTATGGTATCTGGTACGTGGGTAGCTGCATAAGGTAGGAAGGCCAGAAGAAGCCTCTGTTATCTATGGCGCACCTCTGTAGTACAGCCAGTTAAAACTCAGGTTCCTAAAGAAAGCTGGCATTGTGTATACCTGTGTTGTCCTATCTCTTCTCCCTTTTGGTGCTGAATGCTGAGGGAGAGAGGTGGCAGGGCCCTTCTTTGCCTCCAGCCTAAGCAGGCAACAGAACTGGCTGGCTGCAGAGGCAGAAGTTTAAAAGGAGCTCAGTGCATTCTGGGTGCAATATGATTGGAGACAAATAAAATACTCTGTGTTATTATTAGATCTTGATGTTACCGGGCTGAATATTTTTTTTGAGTGTTAGCTCAAGACAGATGAATAGATACAAGCAGCCTCATTTTTTCATTATTTTAGAGCTGGATCATTACTAGTAGTTTCAATTATTTAAATTTTTGAGTTCATGAAAAGCATATTACTTAATAACATTCATATTTAATTAACTTTGCTTTGAAAACCATTATCACTGACTCATTTTCCTGTAAATATATCTGAGTCTTGGATGTTGACAATGAGTAACAAAAACACACCAAACCTTATGATGTGAGCAAAAAATACAGAAGGTATGAGTAGGAGCCTGCTTCCTGTTTCCTCTTAGTAGAAATCAGAGACTGCTTCCATAATTTAGAAGAGAAATATTAGTTTAAAGCACCATGAATCGTACATGGCAGAAACAGCACTATCTGCAAAGTCAAACTTTGATACATCTGGTATGTTTGAATGATAAACAATAAAAATCTATTCTTTGGGGGCAGTCAGTCCTGTCGTTCCTGAATCATAAAACCTCATGGGTTATTTCAAATGTGCAGGACAGGGAATTGTTATTTCATATGAAAATATTATTAATACTCAGAAAAATGAATAATTCAGAGCTGTTAATTTATACAGGTTATTTTCTTCTTTCCCTCTGCCTTTTCCTGGGGGATAATTGTCTGTAGATGAAAAAAGGCAAAATATTTTTTACATTTGCATATGTTCTGCTAGGTGTTTATTAGAAGAGTGAACGTCAAGGAAGTTGGTTTTGGAGACAGAGAGTAAGGTTAGCAGGGCTTGCATTGGTTCTTAGGTCTTCCGAGAATGTTTTCAACAGTTTTAGACCAGCTCCGAGCAGTGTTTTCTCCAACAAAGAGCCTTTATTCAGCTAGCAACGTGCAGAATTTTGCTTGTTAACCATGGTGCTTTTTTAAGGAAAATCAGTTTTGTTATGGTTTTTTTTAAGGGATGCCTACCCTGAGAGGTGACCCAAGATCTTGATCATGGTGGGAAATTCTGCAGGGAGACTAAAAGGCAAAGCTGACTGACACTTAACAGTCCTTATGGTAAGTTACAAAGTTTTCTGTTGGATTTCAGCCTTGGCTGTAGTTTCTGGAGTTCTGTTTTGTTTCTATTTCCAAGACTGTGTTGTTGTAGTCCTAAATATATCCAAGGAACACAGAGTCAGGTTAAGGAAAAATATAATGGAGTGTCCTAGCCAAAATTAATTCCTTCTCCATGGATATTACTGTATGATGAAAAGGTCCCATCAGTGAGGAATCAAAAATTCTTAAGAAACTTGTATTAAGAATGGACTAGTCATGATTATACTTTATCAAATAGATGAGAACATGCCTTTTGTAAACTGTGTGTTTTCCTCTACCTCACAGTGTAATCTTAATTTTGATCTGATTAATTTTCAAATGGCTGTTCTTTATCCATGAACTCATCTTCATCAAAAAGTAGATTAATTTAGTGAGGGCAATATAGCTGTGTGATGTGAAGGGTAAACAGAACTATGTATCATTAGCAAACATATTCAAATTTGAGTCTGTAGTGTCTCATCAGTTCTCTAAATAGTCAAAGATGAATGATCTTTGTGAATCTCTGTGCATGAGGTGTCTAAAATTTGAATTTCTTACATTAGATATGCTTGCTTTGGAAGAATTAAGTGTGAATTCCCACCTCAAAAGAATAAGTCCTTACCCAAGCAACTGCAAACAAAATAGTATACAGTATACAGTAGCGCAGGCTATGAAAGCTAATGGAGCAGAATGTTGTACAAAATATGAAGTACCTCCTTGGATGGCACACTTCTGTCTCATGATGGAAACAATGAATGATGCAGAGGGATCCCAGCAATATAAGAATGAGCATTAACCTTCTATCTATGGGATAGTCAATAGCACATCTAATGTGGTTTTAGTTCTGGATGTGGTGTGTACAGCATCAAAATTACTGATAGTGGCTATGTAAGCTTTAAAAGTACTTCTCTGAAATTACTGAGGAATAGAAAGGGTAGTGGCTAGCCAAGCCACATGAATTTCAACAGGGATTTGTCAGAGCCAATATACTTCCTGTTGAAAGAGGAAATAAAGATTGCTTCAGCAAGTGAGAAGGGTCCATGAAAAGAACAATATGACTAATATTTTCTGCAACTTTCTTATATACTATCTTTATTATATTTTTGTTAAAAGTAATAATTACTTGGTTTGAAACTCCTGAGTGATTTGTCAGAACTGGTCTGATAAGCATCATTAAACATTTCTTCTCAGTGGATGGTAGAAGAACTGAGCAACACTATGACTTTGAATCCCTTGGGAGGAGTAGTAGTTTAAGAAGATGTAGAAGATAAGTAAACAAGGGAATTTTACATAGCTTTCATCCTTTCCCTTTCTTTGTGACAGTTGATTTGCCTGAGGCATCATTGTAAGAAAAATTAGGCTACTGCAAGATTTATAGGCTGTCTGCATGGTTTAATTTTTTTAGCATGCTTACTTGAGATATTGAAAGAGGGAAATGAGAAATGTTTTCATGTTTTTCCGTTCCTTAGAGCTTTGAGGCTTCTGTGTTGGATGCAACCAGAAAGGGAATACCAGCTATTGCAATGGGTAGGGTGCACAGTGGAAATGTGCATGGAAGTTTTCCTACAACCCTGAGAATCTTACCTCTGAGGTTACAACCAGCACATAAGCCCATCTTGCTGCTGGGAAAATTTCTCAACAAAGGAGATGTGTTTCTGAAAACAAGAAATTTTAGTTCTGACAAATTCGGGTGAAAACCCATTTTGTTGAAAAATTCTCACCCAGGCTGCTGTCTACAGTCTACAGGCTGCAGAGATGTGCTGTAAAAAGTGCAGGTTGATGCTTGTCTGTTTTATTTAATTGCCTCAGGGACTGATTTTTTACTAGGAGAGTGGGGAATACACGGTCCATTATTTTAAGAATATCTCATTAAGATATAATAAGCCAAGAACACTTATTTGATTAGCTGTCCTGTAGTCTCCTAAAATTGACAAAATGAAGCTGAATGCTTGCGGATGGCCTGAACTGGCATATGTGTGATCACATTCTTGCCTGGACATAAATGAGCTGAGCCCAGGACCAGAGGCTGATAAACTACCTTGGAGTTTTCTGATTGGAAAAATAGGAATTATTATAGGCATGAGCCACAGGACTCAAAGCCATCCTAGACTGAGACTAGTATTTTCCAAAGTCTACGTACAATGTCTGAATCTGATTATCATCCTGCATTTTGCTTTTATAGTGGGTAATAAGAAGACAAAGATAAATTTTAAAGTTTCTACCTTACCTTTCTATCAGTCTCCCTAAGTGTCATGGGATGGACAGTCATAAACTAAAGAGCCCGACTGGCACATGAAGAATTTGTGGATGTAATTGCAGAGATGCAGCTTGTGAATTGCTGCCAATGACTCATCTCTTTTTTTGGTGAGAATGGTTGTTTAACCCACAATATGATTCATAAATAGCCAGGAATGAAGTAAGCAATTTGTTTCTTTCTTTTGGGCATTTGTACACCAGAGAAGCCAATATAGACAATGAGCATGACTTGTGTGCTGTGTTGTGAAATTTTTGTTTTAAAAAGTACTTGCAAAGAATCTTATTTCCAGATGTATCCTCTACCATCAAAGTAGAGAGGAGTTTAAACTTGTGCTCTCAGACAGCTTTTCCACCATGTTTGCAGGATTCCATCTCTGACAAGAGTGGAGAAACCTGGAGGAAGTCTCCAGGTTTGATATATTTGAGATATATTTGGCAGTGTATCTAGGAATGGTTTGGATAAAAGAGAGAAGTAGTTCATCAGCACAACATGGAAAGCTATTATGAAGAGAAGCAGACAGACCTAGACATCGTTTAATGTTAATGGAAAGAAAAAAACCCTCAAAGTAAAAGTAATAATAAATTGTCAACAAGGAAAACCAAATATATATTGAAAGTCAGGCCTAGCAATCATAAACTATCAAAAAGAGATTAAAAGAAAGCTATTCTAAACCAGAAAGCCTCTGCTTGATTTTTTTTTTTTTTTTGCAGCTACAGTGTTACCAATAAAACATAAATACAGAATTTTCTTTCTTCTTTCCTCCCCATGAAAGTACAAGGCATAGGACATTTTCAATATGTTTTAGAGAGACCTCCACTTGATACGAAAGGTCAACTTTGATAAAAGAGGCTTTGGAGGAAAGAACTCAACCCAGATGTCCACAAACAAACCTACAAACTAAAACCTAAGGATAATATAAAATAACTGCAGAAATAATTGATGCACTGCCAAATGCCAGAGAAGGAATCTACCCCAGAACCATGGGAAGCCTAACTCAAAATTACCCCTGACGTGCCTGAGTGACTGGTCTGGAAATGTTCTGGTCTCAGATTCAAGGCACTAAGGAGGCCAACAAGTGCGGCTGTACACAGAAAGTGTCCCTTTTTTAGAGCATACCCATTTGAAAGACCTTTCTTCATCATTCTGTTCATGCTTACACCTGCAGCATAAAGCAGAGGTCACTTGTTATTATCTGAGCCAGTTAACAGTTAAAGTCTATCCTTCTTAAAAAAAAAAAAAAAAATTTCCTCATCCCTTTTTGAAAAATGGGTAGACTCCACAATGCTATTGACCTCAAACTGGGCTGATCTTAATTTCATCATGCTTATTCTTGCATTGTTCAATTTCTATTGTATGTAACAAAGGTGAAAAAAGAAATGAATGGCAGCTGTCACTCATCCTAAGCCTGGCAGACTATTCAAAGGTTTTTGTGGCAAGAGTAAAATATTTCTGTGGCAGACAACAGAAATACATCTATGCCCTTGTAAAATAACTTGGGTCATTTAGAAGCATTATTAACAAACCAAAGATGTCAAGAGTGGATTATTTGGGCTGGTCTTACCGAAGTTATATGAATATGAATGACACTTGCTTCCTGAAGGTTCTGAGATGTGAAATGCAACAACAAACTTTCTAACCAGAACTACTAAACAAGTAGGTCTTAAGATGTACAAGTCAAAACCAAATGTTATGAAAATCAGTGTGAAAACTCATTGTTCTAAACCAGATGCTTTGAGACTTGATGAGTTTCTTGACCTGGACAGTATCATTTGTATCCATACAATACTACTGTCCTAAGTATGTAAGGCAAGCACTATTTTCAGAGCCTTTTTTCACTTTAGCAATCTAACAGCATCAGCAACCACCTGGTTGTCTCTAGCAGCAATGCACTTCATGTACTTTTGCTGGGTTCAAACCATCACAAGTTCAGCTGATGCAGGTTCAGCAGTGAAAGGCAAACGGGAAGCTGGAAGAAGACAGGTCATTTCTGTGGGGACTCTATGTAGTGTGACAGTGGCTAAGGGATTGCGTAAAACTTTGCTTTATTTGCTATGATTCTATGATTTTGGACATCAGTTTCCAAGAATGGGTCTCCTCCTGGTTTGTAGAGCATACACCTACCCTATATAAATAATTCAGTCCTGGCAGAAACTGTGTGCTAAAGATTTTACTTGCTTTCCACAGGCACAGTCTTGGCAACTCAAATGTACAAATATGCAAGTGGACACAGGGGCTTGAAAGCAGCTTCCAATCTGAAATGTAAAGTTTGGCAGAATAGTCTCAGTCCTGCTGCTCTTCCATGGTGTCCCTGTTGTTTCCTTCTCTCTCACCGGGCCAAGGGGGCAGTTTGTTGGTTTATGCTGATGGAAGCTGGTATAAGTCAGTGCTAGATCAGCACGGCAACAGGCTGCTACACGTGCTGCTCCTGGGTGCTAGCTGTTTTGGCATCACCATGCTGAGTGATGTGCAATGTCAGTTCAACATGATGGGCCTGCAGATGGGAAAAAAGTAAAGCTCTGAGCATGGATCCCATGACGCACTAGTGGCATTTCAGTGCTCTGGCGTCCCTGACAGGGAGCTGACTGACTGAAAGGCCAGACAGGGCAGTAATTACATTATTGCCAAACTGTCTTTAAAAAAAAAAAAAGTAAGAGGGAGAAAAAGAGACATCTACATGGCACAAACCTGTTTCTGTTAGTGTGAACCTATTTTCTGTATGCTTTTTAGTTGTTCAGCTTTTAAAGAAAGTGTAAACCAAGATAATTAAGTGATTCATGAATTCTTCTTCTGATTTTACTTTTATTTATGTGTTCCTTCTCTTTTACCCTAGACTTTAATCTGTTCTTTAACTTGTAAAGCTTTGAAACTTGAGACTTCTTACCAAGTTGGCTTTCTACAAGATCCCAGAGAAAATATCTTGGGTTTTAGGCAGTTAGATTTAGTAAAGTATTTGATTCTATTGTATATTGTGAGTTACAGGCACGTATTTTTTAAATCATTGAATAACCTTGAACTTTACAGAAAGCTTTAAACTTTGTAATAAAAGCATTAATAAATTGATAGTTAAAGAAATACATTCCAGTTGTCATCATAACCATTTGAACTGAAGACTATAAGTTATTATCATGTCTAAAATTACCCTTTCATGGCCTGACTTAATCAGAAGTCTCTTCGGTAAATGTAAGTGAAGCGCTATATATATATATGTATGTATGTATGTATGTATGTATGTATGTATGTTTTTTTCTTTTGCATGGCCAAGAGCAGAACTAAAATATCAAAGTTAATGTACACAGGACAATGTGCTGTATTCTTTTTGAGCTGGATTTATGCATCTATGGCATGTGTAAAGGGACAGAACTGTGATAGGAAATGTGCCAATCTCTGAGGCTCATAAGTGAGCCAAATTGTTTGTTTGTTTATGTATGTATGTATGTATGTATGTGTTTGTCAATCCATCTATCTTCTATATATGTGTGCATTTCTGTCTGGATATAAAATAACTCAGAAAACTATCATATTATTATGTCATAGAATTTTCATAGTTCCTAATACATTCCATTAGCAGTGTCATATTTGTTCCACATAATAAGTCTGATACAATGCATTGAAGGGAATTAATTTTAATTACTTCACAGAAGTGTGATGACTTACTCCAATTCATTATAGGAATATATAGGAGAATCTTGAAACCTTTGTGGATTGAATGTACAAATATTTAGTACTTATTTCTTTTGTAGATGTATTATGTCAAAGGACTGCAAGCAGATCAAAGATATTAATTTACACTGTAAGACATTCTGGTATTTATAACTCAGTGAAAGGTGTCTTCGGGGATATTAGCTATGCTGTTTCCATTTATTATAAGGATGCTGATAATCGAATGCATGCACACTGAGTTGACACCGTGGTCCCTGTTTGGCTGATACATTGAAATGCCCTAGGGTAGATGAGACATCTGCATAGGACTGGCAGATATGATCTGGGTTCTGTGCGCTTCTGAAAGAAAAGCTGCAGGCTAGATCAGGCCAGGCAACGTGGCATTAGGTGACACCTGACATTAGGTGACTACAAGGTAGGATTAAGTTAGAGGTTCAATTATCCAAACACAGGTGTCTATGCATAAGCAAGGTGCCCAGACTCCTACTCTAGTCAATGGAGTGCTTGCCTGTAGAGTAACGGAAGCTAGAGGATGCTTAACATCAACCTTATGCATGGGCTGCATCAAAAGAAGTGTGGCCAGCAGGTCAAGGGAGGTGATACTGCCCCTATACTCTGCTCTTGTGAGACCCCACCTGGAGTACTGCATCCAGCTCTGGGGTCCTCAGAGCAAGACAGACATGGACCTGTTAGAGTGGATCCAGAGGAGGGCCATGAAAATGAACACCTCTCCTATGAAGAAAGGCTGAGAGAGCTGGGGTTGTTTAGCCTGAGGAAGAGAAGGCTCTGGGGAGACTGTATTGTGGCCTTTCATTATATAAAGCAAGCTTATAAGAAAGATGGAGAAAGACTTTTTACCAGCACCTGTAGTGACAGAACAAGAGACAACAGTTTTAAACTGAAAGAGATTATATTTAAATTGGATATAAGTATAAATTTTTTATGATGAGGGTGGTTGGACACTGAAAGAGGTTGCCCAAAAAAGTGTGGATACCCCATCACTGGAAGATTTCAAAGTGAGATCAGACAGGGCTTTGAGCAACCTGATCTAGTGAAAGATTTCCTTCCAGAGAACAGATTGCATGACAAGATGCATTGTATCTAGGTCTCTGATTATGTATTTGTGGCTGGATGTGCTACGGATTGCACTGCCATTTGGTTTAACAGTCGTGGGGATAGAAAGAAATGAACAAAGTAAACTTTTGTCTGTGTTTTGTCAATTTATATGCAGAAGAAATACTGGAAATACAGGACACAAAGAAAATGTAATGAAATATTCACACTCAAGAAATACAGTTTTGCTTTTTGTATGACCTATCTAGATTTGAGATTGATGATTTGTAAGTAGGTGGCAGAAGCTTCTAAAGGAATTTACCTTGAGCTTGAGATCAAATATGAAAATTTTAGCTTTGAAGAAATGTGCAGGAGAAAGCTAATCATCTGGCTATTTGGAGAGAAGCCTGTCTGTCTACGTACCCTCCCCATTTTTTTTTTTTCCAGGAAGAAGAGATTGTTTTTCCTTTCTATAGAATAGAATCATAGAATCATGGAATCATGGAATCATAGAACAGCCCATGTTGGAAGGGACCTTGAAAGATCATCTGGTCCAACCTTTTGTGGGAAGGTGATCCTAGATGAGATTATCTAGCACCCTGTCCAGTTGCATCTTGAAAACCTCCAGTGATGGAGTCTCCACCATGTCCCTGGGGAGGTTCTCCCAGTGAATGATTGTTCTTACTGTAAAAAATTCCTTTCTTATACCAAGATGAAACCTCTCCCAATACAACTTGTACCTATTGCCCCTTGTCTTCTCCATGTGGCTCCTTGTGAAAAGAGAGCCTCCATCCTCTTTGTAGCTGCCCTTTAAGTACTGGAAAACTGTGATGAGGTCCCTGCTGAACCTCCTCTTCTCCAGGGTGAAAAGACCTAACTCCTTCATAGGGCAGGTTCTCTAGCCCTTTGATTATCTTTGTGGGCCTCCTTTGGACCCTCTCCAGTCTGTCCATGTAATTTTTTAATTGTGGGGATCAAAACTGGACACAGTACTCCAGGCACGGCATGACAGGTGCTGAGTAGGGTGGGATGATCACATCTCTATCTCTGCTAGTAATGTCCTTGCGGATGCAGCCCAGGATCTGATTTGGCTTTGTTGTTGCAGCAACATAGAATCGTAGAATCATAGAATGCTTTGGGTTGGAAGGGACCTTGAGAGATCATCGAGCCCAACCCCCCTGCAGTAAGCAGGGATTGAACCTGTGAACTTGGCATTATTAGCACCATGCTCTAACCAACTGAGCTAACATACTGCTGACATGTTCAGCTTGTTGTCCACCAAAACCCCCAAGTCCCTTTCAGCAAGGCTGTTCCCCAGCTACACAGATCTAGCCTATACTGGGCTCTTTGGTTATTCTGTCCCAGGTGCAGGACCTTGCACTTGTCTTTGTTAAACTGCGTACAATTCTTGCTTGCCCACTCAAAGTTCTTTGTCTTATCCTGGTGTGAAACAGGGAAAATTTTAGAACCTCAGAAAGTTGTGTGGGAAGTGAAATGACTGTCTTTCCTGCCTTTCTTCCCACCTGCCTTCACCTTTATGACTCTGCATGTCTCATTTTCCCCTTTCCTGAAGCATGAACAGTACTGAACATGTCACACTTAGACAATCATAAGTTAAAATGGGAAAACAAGCTAAAAAAGTCAACAGACTAACCCTCCCCTCAACTCTCTACACATACCCTAAGTTTCTGGCTAGTATAGTTCTGTTCCTTCTAGAGAGGATATGTTGAGTCACTTTCTTGTCTACATGTGATAATGGAATATCCTCTCCCCTGGCATTTCAGTTGAATTCTCATTGTAGTTAAAATTGCATATGTGGAAAGGATCATTAAGAAAAATCTTTCTGTCTTTCTATCTCCCTATCTTTCTGTCTCTCTTTTTGCTGTTATTCCAAATGAGTAAGAAAACACAGGGAAGAAGGGCTTGCTCAGCCTGTTTGTGTAATTTACACATTGTGCTCCTCAGGTTTTTTAAGAAACCACTACTTGGTGAACTGTAATATAAGGTTGTGATTTTCCTTTTCATGATAAGTATTATTTGTAGAGAAGGAAAAAAGTGTGGATTTTTTTACCGGTCTCTCTGATGATTTTGTTATATTGCACTTTGGTGGGGCAATAAAGTATGAAGTGGTGTGACAGGAATCACTCCAGTTTTCCAGCATACTTAGGCAAAGAGAGTGCAGAAAATCATTGTAATTATGGAAAACTCTATGCTGATGGGGAGCATGGTGAGAATAATGCACTTTTTAAAGTACGATCACTTCCTTGCACTGACCTTGGGTCAGAGAGGATTTTTTACAGTTACAGAAACAAAATTTATCTGAAACCTTTCCTAAAAAATGGATTCCAACAGTATGATACTGCCAGAGGCCCTCTTTAGTAACATCAGATTGAAACAAAATGTGTGAATCTGAAGAGCTTTAATTTTTTTCAGTATACACCCATCAAACTCTTCATAGGATGGAAGACCAGAGAAGTCTTTTCTTCTTGCCTCAGGCCTTGATGTTGCACACTCTTTGCACAGCAGACACCAGAGTGGGGTATAACAAAAGACAAAGTCATATTTCAGTGTAATCTGAGAGAACTCAATAAGATAAGATTTGTTATCAGTGCACATTTATTAACCTTGTTTTCATTTTTCACTGCAGGAGTCAAGCTGAAGTATAGATACAAGACTCATGTAGACAGGCACCAATTTAATGCATCTTGCTGTGTTCAGTTTTTTTATATGCAAGCTGATGTTATTTATAAAACAAGACATTTAAAAGTGAGACAAAAAGTAAGACATATAAATTGATGAAATGTTTATTCTTCACATTTATTGGTGAAACTGCTTTTCCTATATGCATATCCTTGACCTGCCCCTTTCTTTTCCACTTACTGTTGATGGGGAAAAGGGTAAAAGTTATGATAGTGTATGGATCATGGAATTTTTTTTAAAGAACCTTAAAAACTGGAATCAAGGTGTTAGGAGCTAGACTGGAGAGTAAAGAATTGAAAAAGCACTCATTAATGCAGGAGACTGAGGGTGAAAGCTAATCAGAGGGAAAAAATAGGGGATAATTTCTAATCCTTGTCATAGGCTGTTTAAACCCAAATTACCTTAAGGCAAAATTGTTCTTGTGATTTCATCAAGAAATATTCAGATCAAACTGTAACCAACTAAAAATAAGATCATAGAATCATAGAATCATAGAATGCTTTGGGTTGGAAGGGACCTTTAGAGGTCACCTAGCCCAACCCCCCCGCAGTGAGCAGGGACAGCTTTAACCAGATCAGGTTGCTCAGAGCTCCGTCCAACCTGACCTTGAATGTTGCCAGGGATGGGGCCTCTACCACCTCTCTGGGCAACCTGTGTGAGAGAGAGCAGGAGAGACCTTGCATTTAATTTAGATTCCTTGCATTAGAATAACCCTCCAAAGTACTTGGTAAGATAAGTTAAACATTCCAGCATCGCTATGAAGAATAAATATCTTCATTTTGCACAAGGAAAAATGGAAAGACATTAAATGAGAGTGTGTCTCCCAGGGTCTGCAGAAAACTGTAGCAAGCCATGGGTATGATTTCTTGTGCAGAGATCTTCATTCCCAGACCTATGGTTTTTAAACCTAGACTTTTTCTTTGCTATGTTTTTGAATGTTAATAAAATCTTTCTTTAATGTGTTCTTTGGGAGAGGACAGTTAAAATGGATATTTCAATGTCTTCTTAAAATGTATTTATGCCAACACAAAATATATACTCCAAAAATGTACAAAATCTGGATTCTGGGAATATGCCAGCAACTGCAAGCTTGCTTATGCAGACAACTTTTGTGTAGTGGTATCTTGTCAGGATAAAAATAATTGATTAAAATGTTTCTCTTGTTATGATAGTGAAATCAATGAAGAATTTTATGTAGTTTGTGTCTGGTCTGTTGGTCATCCTCTGATACAACTGTAGTACAGCAAAGATGAAGAGGTGGCATTAAATGAAGCACTGCAAGGGACTACAAAACCAAGAACAAAAAACTTCTTTTAATTTATTAATATGGGGTTTTTTTAATGTAATTTAGTTTTACTGTCTACTTTGTAAGTTCCTAAGTTGGTCTTCAAAATGTGTGGTGTTCAGTAAGATAGAAATGAGGAATTCCTTTTTCGTTTTAGTTAGTTTTTAGATTAGTAACAATAATTGAAATTGTTGGTTGTGTCAGTGACTTACAAGCAGTAGCAATTGAAAACCACTGCTGAGTATCAAATAAGTTATCCCATTGCTGCCTGCTATGTCTGTCAGGTTTTTTTTTAATAGACCATGTATTGCCATTTGGCGATTCTTATCTTATTAAAAATTAGTCTTTTACCTTTAGAATTACATAATTTTGCTGTGGTCCTGAGTTTAAATAAGGCTAGTAAAGCCACTTTAACACACTTTATATTAGAAGGGAACTGTCTGAGTTGTGTGTAGTTTATAGCACAAAAATAAAATTGGCTGTTTGGGATGAGGAAGGGGAAGAAGTTTCTAAAGCCTGTAGATTAATTTTTAAATATGTAAAAATTTGGATATCTGAAATGCTATCATTTTCCTGAGGTGCTTAACATGATATTTGATTACTTTTAGTCATTATTTTATGATGTTCAAGACTGTGCAAGGTTTTGTCTGTCTCTGCTGTCCTCTGTCTGCCTTGGTCCTGACACAGAATTATTTTTATTATTTACTGAAAATATATTTTTGCCCTGCAACCTTAATTCCTTTTTGTATATTTGTCTTTCTTGTTTTAACTCTGGGTACTTATACCCAGTGAAGTATGAATAAGTATTTGTATCATGAACATGAAATTTCAGATACTGCTAACAGTCCAGCTATGAAATTAAGCAAATTTATCACTTTATGCATTGCTGTTGAAAAATTTTGACAAAGTTAGAATTACTTTTGTCTTTTTTGTTAAAAATTTTGGTTTTAAATTATTCTTCAAAATATTTGGTGAAATTGCTTATATTTCGAATTTTTATCTTGATAATGAAATGAAACTGATTCTACTGAAATCTTCACATCTGTAGTTTATTTTATACGGTTGTTGTTTCTTTAATGTGTATGGCTATTTGATTATGCCATCAACTTAAAAATGTTCTCCCAATATGACCTCTAGTGAATACAGATGGTATCACACTCTCAACAATCAGCCATTCTTCAGTCTCTTATGAAGACACCTTTGTTACCTGATCAAATGTTCCAGCATTACCCTACTTTTAAAAACAGTTGGTCAGTCTTCAAGCAGCAGTTTCAAAAAGGATTTTTCTTTTTGTTGTTCAAAATGTCTGACCCACTGAAACTAATGATGTATGAATTTTAACCAAGTTGCAATCTGGAGGGTTTATGAAGTCAAGGGAGGGAAGCAAAGTCAGACAAAATCAAGGAAAACCTTCCTAACTTTCAAAGGCATTGGCAGCAGGTTTGACTCTAGATTGCAGGTTGTGTTTCTGCTAGTGCCTCTGGGGCTGTATTGTGTAAGCTGGTAAAGCAGAACAGTAGGAGTGAAACTGAAGAGCAAAACTCTTGGTATTGCAAACACGACATCCAACCTATGTGTATGTCAGAGGTTTTACTTCACACCAGCTCTAGTCTGGTCTCATGGATCTATTAGCAGTTAGGGCTTTTTAGGAGCGCCCCAGACCTATATCTTCTGGTTTCATCTGAAAGGGGACCAGTTTGTGCAGTGCAAGACCAATTCCAGTACAAAACGAAGCGTGGTGGAAAATGAAGAAGTTTGCTTCAAAAGTGTCATCACAGTCTGAAGGAAGAATGCACTCCAATACAGATAAGGATGCACTCTGCCTTGCGTCTCTTGGAGTGAAACACAGGAACAGGGTAAGCTCTGTGGTAGTGGTCCTCGCCATATGCTCTTGCTGCAATGGAAGAGCTTGCAGCACAGTTCTGTTGCCTGGAAATAAAGAATTAAGTCACTGATTTCTCATCCCATTTCTCAATATCCTGGCACATGTCAAAGTGCATACGGAAGAATTCTGTATGCTTTTCAATTTCTGTCTTCAGAATCATAACAACAAAAACCTACTCAGGAACAAATGCTTGTATCATCTCCTACCCATTGCTGCTCTGTCCCTTTACTCCTTATTTCATTGCTTCTTGTCCTTTCACTGTCTTTGCTTCCTCAATACCTACCTACTCTTCATCTACCACTTTGTTTGTCCGTCTCCTTAGTCCCCTACTACTTTTCTCAAATCAATTCCTGCAGAGAATTTTATTATTCCTTGCTGCTTTTCCTAACAGCTTTCTAAAATATCACATAAGGTTCTCACTTGGTTCTGTTTGCATTTTACCAGACAGAAGATAAATTTAACTAATGGTAGTTACCAGAAACAGGTCTTTGGCTTTTAAAGATGGAAAGTGCATTGAGCATTTTCTAAATCCTCTGGAACTTCTAAAATAATTACTAGTTATTTGGTAAAGCCTTCAACTAAAAAACTGTTTCAATCAAAGCAGTGACAAAAACACATGCTTTGAATTCTTGGGCATATGCATTTTCTGGCCTCCTGGGTTGTACTTCCTGAAGTTTTCACCATAGCTAAGGTGCTTACGTGAGTTATTTTTAGCTGTCTTTAAAAAACCTCTTCTAATACATTTAATTTTGTATGGTTTGCATTGTGGGGATTTTTAATACATATTGCATTCCTATAAATTAGTGACTGCTGGAGTTCAGATTAATGAACTCTCATTAGTTATTTTCTTTGCATTTGTTTCCTGTATAACTTTGGAGATGATTGCTAAAATAAATTACTTGTACAGGCAGTGGCTTTAAGTGCTTTTCTGTTTCTTTCCTGCTGTGGTGACAAGTGCCTCATTCAATTGTTTCAAAATGAATGCCTTAAGTGGCTTTTCTCCTTTTTGAGTGTCCTCCTTGGTTACAAACTTCACTGAAGCTAAAACTTTGATTTGTAGGATCATTTCTGTTCATTAGGATTTACTGTAGGTTTTTTTTTTTTTTTTCTGAAAAAGTTATTTCCCAATAAGTAATTGCTTTAGTTACATGGTCCTGGAACAAATTACAAACACAACTTCTAATAACTTTATTGAATTAAATGTGCCAGGTCTACAAAATGGCATCAAAAATCTTTTTATCACTTATTTTTGGGATAAAATGTGGACTAGTCTGTAATACAAGGAGCACTATCTCCTCTGTAATAAGAAGAATGACTTCGATCTCTCAAACCCAGGGCTATATTGGAAAGGAATTATTGTCATTCTACTTTAAAAAAATCTTGCCATTTCAGACTGTATCACAGATCACAATCAACAATAAAGCAGAACAAAGAAGCTTGTAATGGGAATTTTTCCTCTCTGGACTCATCGTGTTTACACAACATGTTGCCAAATGCAAAATATTGCATTTTCAAGTATGTATATTTTAAATATTTATGGATAGTGAATAATTCCTTTTAGTAAGAAATAAAAATGACTCCGGATCCTTTAGCACGCCACAGTTATAAAACCATTATTCAAATTCTTTAGGTATTCCAGCTGTTAAATGAAAATCTCTGCAATGGCTTTTTAGAACTTATTGAAATATTTCTAATGTAGATGATCAATTCTGACAGGTTTATGAGATTTGAGTGGTGGCAGAAGAAAAATCTGAAAGTAAATTTCTATTTCTGTGATCATGAGTCCTACCGCTGGAGAACATGAACAGAACTTTGCTGGTCAGTGTTTTCTAAACAACTGCAGTCATGAGAATGCTTAAGTAGTTAAGTTGCCTTTCATAAAGTAATAATAGATTGTTCTTTTCATGTAGTTTTCAGATTTCCATTTGCTGCTTTAATACAGCAGATGCATATTGTGCCAAGAATTTTCTGCTTTTTCTGACTCATCATTTAATCTTTTAACTCATGTTGAAGTGATGATTTGGGTGACTTTCTGATATGAAAAGGAATTCAAGAGGAAGAGATTTTTGTATTGCTGTAGAATATAAGAAAAGGCTGGGTAATGATTAATACGGCTACAACTGATTTTTATTTTTTAAAAACAGTTTTGCCTGACTTTTGATATTTTGTTTGTCAGTAGTTAGATGTGATGACAGTAACAATATGATGATCAGCAGCAATGTAGTACCACAAAAAACTTTTGTGAACTTCTTATATTGATTTTAATTACTCCAGGATGATGGTAAGGTCTCCCTTCACTTAATTGCCTTTTTTTTGTTTTGGTTTGGTTTGTTTTTGGTTTTTTGTTGTTGTTGGGTTTGTTGTTGTTTATATTGGTTAGACTAGGTTTGCCAAATTTAGTTTTGGTTAAACATTGCTGTCTTCACTTCAAAATATTTTTACTATTCCCTCATAGTGTTATTTTAGAGCCCATTTCTGCATGCTGATCCATCTGAGCTGTACTGTGAGGGACTCTGTCGATTTTATGTAGGCATAAAATGCTAACCAACAGACTACGCTGCAATACCAGTTTCCTTTTAATTTGTATTTAAAATCATACTTCAGATATTTGTGTGCTACTTTAGCAAAAAAAAAGGGTAGATAATAGTTATACAGAAAACAGGAAAATGCAGGGATTTTGTGACCAAGAAAAGCTCCCTAGTGACAGATCGCACCAGTAAAACTATTTTTCTACAACTTTTGCTCTTTTTGTCATGGTTATTTGCTATCTTTTCTTAATACCATGATAAAACATCACCCCATTAAGATTTTGAGTGCAAACATTCAATAATTAGCTCTAGTATCAATAGAAACTAAAAATTACAGGCAGTATAAATTACTTTAAGCTCAACTGGCCTATTTTTTTAAGCTTGCACCAGTATTAAAGTTTCTCATTACAATTGAAATTATTTTAATGTGACATACTGAATTATAATTAATATAATTAGAAATAATAAAATATTATTCAAAGGCTGTTTATTCAATAGAACTTGTTCCCATAGAAACAAGGAGCAAAAGATTCAATTTATTCAGGTTTTATGGCAAATATTCTTCTACTGTGCATATTTAATGCTCCCATATCTATGTTTCACAAGAATATCATGAAAAATCAATAGACAACTAAACATAGGATATTTCTTTTAGTCTTTAGATGGAGTTTTAGTTGCATTCATTGTAAAAAACAAAACAAATGCAGAGTAAATCTGTTTGTGCACCAAGAAGAGCCACAGATGTTTTCTTGGTATTGATCTTCAGCAATAATGATTTTTAAGCATTGAAGGAGTGCATATGGGGATTTTGTGTGAAGGCCGAGGAAAAAAAAAACAAAACAAAACAAAAAACAACAAGACAAAATATGGAAGAAATAGGAGGCTAAAGAGCTGCATCAAGACTGCCAGCAGTCAGCACAGCCTTCATCTTATGCAAGTACTGTAGGCTTGTGTTTGCAAAACCTCATGATTTATTTAGAATTTTAATTAAAGAAAAGAAGTTATTGGAACAGCATCCTAGCAGTACCTAGCATCTGCTGACCATGGCTAATGATTTTTACAACCTCATCTGCAAACACTCCATTAAAGAAGCTAACCATGACGCGTGACACAGCTGAAGCAAATGAGTGAGGGAAAGCAAACCTTGCCTGCAGCTATCACTAATATAAGAGACAGAATAAGGGTAAAAAAAAAAGACACTACTTGCAAAGTGTTGTAGCTTCAGGGTTCAATCTCAAGTCCCTGGGAAGAAGAATCGTTACATACTCATGAGCATGTGAAGCATTTTGGCCTCTGGATGCTCTCTTGACAGCTTTTTCAGAATTTGCATTTTTACTGTTTTCCAAAGAAAAGAAAACAAGACACTTTCATGTTTAAAAGCATAAGGCCCTCGAATTTTTCTTTAATCATACTTGCTGTTTGGTCTCTCTATTTGTAGCTCTTTAATGCTTTGCATTTGGTTGGGATTTCACTGCACAAGGTACCATTTTAAGTATAGCAGCTACAGGGTACAGAGGCATATTATGGTCAGAAGTGGTTATTGATGGGGAATACAAAGGGACAATGTGGCTATAACTTGCCTGCTCAATGGCTGCAGCTTTTCTTCTGTGTTTAAGTACTCCATCTTCTTGGTTTCAGATAAGTTAAATATTGCAGCAAACTGGATCCAATCAAGATTCTCTTCAAAGCACCCCTTTTGGGATTTAGCCTAACCACCAGCAAATTCTAGCATTTTCCTTGGGGGAAAAAAAGAAAAAGAGAAGTAACTGCTACAGCGTTGGCTAAACTATTTCAGATTTGTTGTGCTCCCCTTACATAGTTGTTGGAGATGGGAAAGAACTATTAAGTGTTGCAGTCCTTGCCCTGCCGGTGCAGGGTGCTTTACTGCATTATAACACAATAATAATGCCACCATACTTATATAGTGCATTTATCTCTGGATATCTGCTAGAGAAGTCCTGAATCTTAGGTTTAACTCCTCTCCAGAACAATCTGTGCACAAGGGCAAGCACCATGTGTGAACATACAGACACACCAAAATGAGAATAAGGGTCTGCAACAACAGCTGCAGTCCTTCTGATAGGCAAGCACGTGGAAAACAAACAGAAAACCCCCAAAAGTCAGATATTGTGTACTTCAGAGTTTAAGAAGGCTTAAAAAAGTTGACTAGAATAACAGAGAGTTTCATTTGACAGAGAACATTTTAATAGGCAGGTTCTTCCAATAGCTGCATCTGTGTAAAGCTTGACATGTATTTTGTGCGGTTTATCACAAGTTAAAAAATATCCCCCTGCTGCTACCTAAAGTCATTCTATTGCTTGGTGTATTTCATGAACGTATTAAACTTGTGGGTTGTATGAGACTGTGTAAAGAGTACTGATACAAAGAAAAGAAACATACTGAGTTTTCCATCCCCTGTTCCTTTCCAGCAGTGGGAAAGTTTCTGATCACTGAAAATGACTCTATAGAAAAAGCACTTGCTTTCTTTTGGAAAACAAACAGTCTCCTTAGGGAATTGAGGCTCTTTTCCTGGCAGATTTGGTTTTTATTCCAATCCCCAAAACAGTGTAGCAATGGTTTTTTATTGTTCTGGAAGAAAATATACCTGTATAATAAGCGTTCTTGCAGTTAATACAATTCCTTCACACCAGGTATCTTTGTTAGTTAGCATGCACTGGGTTTCACTCTATTGTCTGGCTGGCAGGCTTCAGCTGCTTTTTGTAATACTGCAAGCACATATCAGTCCTTTTACAGCTGAAGTGAAAATCCTTAAGCTTTCTTTTGGCTGCCAACCATTCTCTATGCATTAAACTTCTCCTAAATACTATAATTAAGTGTATTATTTCATGTCCCACCTCTTCTCAGTATGTTACCTTTAAATCACATGGGTATCATGGAATTGATTTGCTGAGAACTAGTGGGATTTCAGAAATGTCCTCTGAGAAGATGCTTCATGAAATGCTGCATACAGAAGCATTCAGAAAATTCAGCTGAACTTATATGAGATCTTAAAAGACTTAAAATATTCTGTATTGATTTACAGAAAAGCCATTGGGCTTATATCGCTTCATGCAACACTACTGACAACTTTCAGACATACAATGGAAAAAGTAATTTGGACTCAGCTCAGAAAAAGCTGTATCTGCTCTTATTGCCCATCTTGCAATTTGTTAATGCTTCAGTTGGGAAGCTGACCTCAAACACATTCAGACTAAGTAGTTTTATGAGGCACTGAAGTGGAAGAAGCAGTCAGAGGTTCAAGTCCATCTCTAGGCTCAAGCCAAAAATCTCAGATTTACATGTTTTAAATTAGTCGTTTTACTCCATAATTAAAAGCTGAAGATATTTGTCTGAGTTTTAAGTATCTGCAGTTAACACAAAACTGAATGGGGATTTCAGATACCCTTAGTTATTCCCAGCTATAGTTGCAGCAGCTCTGAAAAGAGCAACTGTCAAAACATGTATTCTGATATTTAACTTTAGACAGCTAAATGCCATTTTTGTGGTTCATATTTTCTCTATATGAACCATATCTCCATCAGAAGATCTGTGGCATTCAAATCCTGCTTTCTTACCTGTCTGGATTCTGCACAGCCTGATCACTCTCAGCTCAAGTGTTTTTGGGTGGCCAGTTATTCATGTCAGCCTTGTGAAAACAGTGCAGACACAGAAAACATGCCTGATTCTTTCCTATTTGTTGCATTATCTTTGTTTGATTTGCTTTCCAGGCATGGATTGATGGGCTAGAAACAATTCATTTCTTATATTCATAGATAAATTAGAGGGGGCAAAGGATCTGTCTCTATTGCAAGAACATATCTGAAATTGAATTATTGTGAGACAATAGAAATCTGGTTTTAGAACAATTTTTCAAACTACTGCATCACTTTTTAAACTTAAAAGTACCATTGCCTTATTGGCTTTAATTAGGTAGATAGATGTCTAATCTCATATTTATGGATAGCAGTATTTATATAGTTCGAGCTATACGTTGAAAGTCCAAGCCACATTCTTTTACATGTCTGCTGCTTTATAAGGGAAGATATAATCTATTGTCCTTGAAAAAATGAGTTCACTGCCAGAGTAGTTCACAAACTGTGTTCCTAAAGAGGTGCCTCTTGCTGTTCTGTGAAGGACTAGTAGTCTTTATAGTCAGGTCCTTGTCAGCTCTTGATGAATTATCTTAGAGGATTATAGAATATGCTAAGTGGTTCCCTAATGCTAATTTCATATATACAGTTTTAATAATTGCTAGCCAGGTGCTACGCAATTGCAAACTAGAAAGGAGGATGGTTCTAGGAACTATGAATTAAAGGTAGGCTAAAATCAGCCAGCCTAGGGGAAAGATAATCACAGTGATTTGTGTGGAATTTTATTTTGATGTTTTAAAAATGAAATCTAAAAACATTGAAAATCAGGTTTGCACTTGACCTATTTATGGGTAGACAGTCTCTTGCCTTTATCTAGAGACTGGAAAGAACAAAACACCCTGGTCTTTCCCTGGCATGTGACAAGACTGTTGAGTCTTTGCAGAACACTAGGGTAAATTCAATAGGTCCAATTTCACTGTGGGCTTATGGGACCAGTCCTGGTAATGCTATGTGTGTGTTAGCACACAACATCATTCCAGAAAAATGAATACACTGCATAGCCTTACCAGTAATTTTGGCTCAAATGACTTTTCTTTTGCCCTGTATCCTTTTAAAAAATCAAATCTGTATCTTGTCAGCATTCTGTTATTCACAGGTGAATTATTTGGCTTGTGGATTAAATGTACTCATGGTCCCAGCAAGTAGGACCTTTTATTAGATGTACTGTGGTGCTGTTATCTCCCCCCCTACCATATGACTTGATGCGGTTGATTGGAAGATGAACTCTTTATTTCAAGTCTAAATATAGGACAGTATGTTCACCAAATGCACTGATGGTTTAAGTTTATGCTTTTGCCGTCTGATTTATGGCACTCCGTACATGCCATCTGCTCCCTTGCTCTTTGGCCTGATATAAAGCACACCTAGAGAATCCATTTGGCTTTTTGATCAGGGAGGAGGATCTGGCACCTAGGATTTTTGCATTTCTCCTGGAAATTTTCATTGTTTGACAGATACAGGAGCAGTGGGCAGCACCAAAAATATCTTCGAGAAATGATGAAACTGTGCTCTGGTGGGTGTCTTCTTGACTTTTAAAATTTCTTCTGCTGATGTGAATATCACAGGTGAATACGACGTCTGAACTTGGTAAGAAGGAAGTATTATTGGTGTTGAGGCTGCCTGCAGTTGTTCACAAAGAACTGGTGGGTTACCTTATTTGTCTTCTCTTTTGCTCTGCTGGCATATATTTCAGGGGGGCGGGGGGGCAGAATTGCCCTGTATAAGGTTGACTGGCAATTAATAGCCATTATTGCTACTTAGAACCACCCTTCTATCCATGCCTCTGAAGTGGTAGTAGGTTTTAAACTTTATAAAGCACAACATGTGAAATTATTAGACTAGTAAGAAAGAATGTCTTGAACTTACTGTTTCTGTATTTTTACTGACTTTTTATTGTTTAACCTTCTGGAAGTGTGTAGTAGAGGCTTGAATTGTCTGTTTGACAAGAGACACTGAACAGATTACATGAAATGAGCTAGGCAAGTTTAATATTTAGAATTAATTTTGTGGTGAGCAAACTATGTTTTACAGCCATCTATGCTATTGCTAATTGGTGTATTTGGTTTCATTGTTTTAACAAGGATAATAATATCCATACAAAGTGGCACTATGTCCCAGATACTTCAGATAGGTTTATATCAGCCCTGGAGCAAAGCTAAACTGGGGCCTTTATAGCTAGCTGATTCTTTTATATAGCTTCCTGTATTTATTGGAGATCCCCCACTTTGCTACCTTAAGCAGTGTAGAACTACTTTGGGGTTGCTCTTACGTTTATTTCATAGGATACACACATGCGTGGTAAATTATCCTTGGTTTCCCAAGACTTATGTGGTGGCTATGACCCAAGGTTACCTAATGATATCAAACTCTATCATGCACAACAATTACACATCTGTAATTTGAGGGAATGTTTCTGCATTTTAGAAGCTGAAAGACATTTTGTTCAGATTCCTTTCTTGAAGCTTTCTGCTTCTATTTTCCATTGTCTTTGAAAGTCCATCTACTGTAAGAAATTCTGCATTGGATCCATATTTTCCACATATAATTTGCTTGGAAATTTCAAGTGCTAGGATACAAAATATTTTTTTGGTAACCCAGCATGTTGCAGCTTGTACGCTGTTTCTGCCATGACCACATTCTGCATGTAGACACATTAAAAAAAAATCTCTCTCTCTTTCTGTCTTTTAAAAATGGTTAGCTATTCTTCTTTGTTTATATATATGTATTTGGTTTAAAGCTTATTGTATTAAACACTGTTTTCCGTTGTGCAAATCTTACCGCAAATTATCATTGATGGAGTCATTCAAGCTACAGAACCCCAGAGCAAAACAAAAAGAGGAAAATGCTGGGAAGACAGCTTCCATTAGAAGTCACCTCCTGCTTTGTCTGGAATCTTGAACTTTAGGTCACGCTTCAAAGCTTTTATCTTTCTGCAGGCTTATTTGGAAAGGTATACGAAGCATTGTAACTGATTCAGAACAGAGTTGGGTGGTGGCTGAGTTTGCATCATCTTATACCGGTGTGACTGAACCTCTAAAACATTCTCCACTGGTGCCTAGGACATTCAGTTTCTGTAGCAAGTTTGGCAACAAGATGGCTTGATTCCACTGTTGATGCTTAGGGAGTGGAAAATTGCAGAGGGCTAATAATTAATATACATTGATCAATGATGTAGTGGTAAATAAAAACATGGGCAAAGTAACATTTCTGGTGTCCCAGGCTTGGCAGCAGTATGAAGAGATCTTTATCACTCTGCTTTCCTTGCAGCCCTCCAGCTAACTGCACTGCTGGTGTTGACTCCCTGTAATGTCACTCATCCCTTTTCAATGTAGGTTCTCACCCGCACTTTTCTGCAAATGGAAACATGGGACAAGTGTCCAGGGACTAAGGGGGTAAAAGAAGGAAATAGAAATCTGAAGGAGAGTCCTGGAATGTTCTCTTTCTTTTTCTTTTTTTTTCTCCCCCCCGCTCTGAGTCATGTACTAAAATTTCCAGAGGGCAGATAAAGGGGACAGGTCAGATCTTAAACCGCAGTGTGTCTTGTGTGCTGGAGAAGGGCAAGGTAGTAACCCATTAGGCATGGGTAGGTGCAGAGTGTGTGCTCAGATGAATAGAGACATACATAGAAGCTCAAACTGTGTATCTCCTCCTCTTGTCAAGTTGATCTGTGAATATATTATCTAGTCCCTTAATTCAGTGACACTGAGTGGAATAAAATGACAGTGCCAGTGTGCAGGGCACATTTTCTCCAATTTGCAGCTAATCATTTTGGTAATGTATGTGTTAAATAATCTCCGTAAATGCCTGAAAATACAGCTTAATGAATATGCACTCATATACTTGAACATAAATGATTACAAAGATTCGATATTACTACAGGCAATTAACTTATACTTATTTAAGATTTACTTTTCCATGGCCAGCAGGGATACATCCCTCCTGGGTTGTGACCAGATGTTTAAACATGAAGACTGTAATTTTAGCTTTTATAGCAAGTATATGCCTCAGTGGTAATGGATTTGACTCCTTCCAGCAAGCATCTCAAATCCTGCAATTTGGTGGTCAGCTTAAGGAAAAAGAAATGCTCTGCAAATGAGTAAAAACCAGTCTGCATCTCATATCAGTGGATCCTCTGGAGCCAGGTGCATAACTAATGGAATCAGCTGCTGGCCTTTTCACCCGTGGGGAGTACATTCTCTCTTAATAAAATAACTGCAATCCCACAGTCTGACGTAATTTGGGAAGAAGTGAATTTTGGACTCACTGAAGCACAAGCCTTTCAAGCAGCATGTTTGGTTAGGAGTGAATGAGTCCAGCGTTAGAGATGGTAATGGAGAGGCAAGATGCCTAGAATCTATTTGCAGCTCTGTCATTGATTCCCAGCAGGAGCACAGATGCATTCAAGTGCTTGAAACTCATTCTTCTTTTTTCAGTATCCATCTCCAGCAAGCTCTGTTTAATAAACATTCGTTTCTGCAATGCCCCTGCCCCTAGTTTTATGTGCTTGTGAATCTAAGGCACTTAATGATACAGTTCCCAGGGCTGCCTCTTCTTTCCCTGCCAAAACTTAATACCACTTAACAAACAACATATGATCTCAAATACTTACAACAAATCTGTTATCCAGATATAGCAACTTTTTTTTTTTTTTTTTTTAATCCATGCAGGATTCTGCATAATTGCTTGGACTTTTTCAAATATCAGTCTTACTCATTATTTCCACAGTGACAAGATTGGAGTGAGACCATAATTGTGTCACAGCTTTTGAGCCTCAAATATTATATCAAGACAACAGGTTTCACATATTTTCATGGGAAAGGCAGGTCATGCATACTCAGCATTTCAGAATCACTGTCAGCTGTGCCTAGAAAAGTAGGGCCTTGAAGATAGGCTCTAAAGTTCTATGTACATGCCTCAGCAAGAGACCACCTGCTTTTCAAAGGTGGAGATTTTCCATGTCATTTCTTCACCCAGGATTTCCATCCTGTTGGTTTCCACCAAAATTCCTATTTTGACTTACAGCTATGGTTTTTTGGGGTGAAAAGAAAGTCTTGCAGTTCACCTTTAGTAATTTCCTAGGGCTTGGTTAGTTTAATTAATACTTGCCAAAGCAAAGATGTGTCTTCAATTGAAATGGTAAATTCAGTACCCTTTGTGCCTCCCTTCTGGAAGCTAAGATCTGGTCCTCTTGAAGCATGCCTATATGGGGAACAACCTGATGACACAATGGGCCAATCTCTGCAATATGGTCACTGCAGCTGACAAGCGCTGGGCTCCTCCATGCACCTATATTGCCACATATTAAAAGACAATTGAAACCCCCCAACTGTTCCCAGTCCTGTCTCTTCATTTCCTCAGCAAGATGTAATATATAGCAAAGAGCATACAATCCCAAATATTTACAGCTATAAGCTGGCAGAGTCTAAAACTATTGTTTTTAAATAGCTATTTCAGCGTCTTTATACTGATGCAAATCCCTAGTCTCTCTGAATGTGTCTAATATTGGGGCACATTATTCTACTTCTTAGCTATTTACATGATAAATCACATTTTACTGAATTCATGTTTCATCAGGGTCATCCTGTAATTTGAAAGAGCAGCTGACAAAAATGCTTGAAAGGCTGAGGATGGAGCATTTATGCTTCCTGCAAGAAGGAAAGAAACAGAAGTGATTTGGAGAGTCAGCAATTCTAGGAAAGCCATTTGGTTCCTGGCAGCACAATCCCTGTGTTATCATTGTGCTTTGCTTGGACCAGGCTACCTTGCTGAACAGATACTGAGGTCTGGCAGCTCAGCCTCCCATGCTGCAGACGTAGGCATGGAAATGTCAGTTCTTAAATGATAGCAGTAACCCATTTTCCTTTAACCCTCTAAAAGGCATTTTTGCATGTTTTCAAGCAGCAAGTGGGAGTTTCATAATTTCCTAATTCAATGGTATACCTGGAAACGTGCCATCCTGGCCCACCTGTAATCATTCTTCCTCCGTCTCATCCAAAGCTCTCCTCCAGCAGTCCAAGTTCGTGCCTGGGAATAGACAGTGCTTGCTTTTGTTCTGAGGGGAGGGTGTACTGAGTGGTGGTAATGGGTGGGTGTCTTGGTTTTGCTCAGATTTAGGCCGGCTCTGAAGTTCGTTCCGCTATCCTGTCAGGACAGTGCATTACTATTTGCCAAACTCTTCTCAGGTTTTATTCAGCCACCCAGGGCCAAGAAGGGCTGATGGTGTTTCCTGCAGCTCTGGCTTCCTAACAACAACGAGGCGAAATGTTGCATACCCAGGCATCCCACCAAATCCCCATACTTGGCTCTCTGAGGAAACGACACTGTAAGCAGTCAGGGTTGATGGGACTTCGTCTTTGCCAGGGACAGGCTGCTGCTACTGCAACCGCTTGTGAAGCAAGCGCTGGGGAAGCCCACGGCATCTTGCAAGAGCTGACACCACGCACGGCCAGCCTTGCACTCTGCTCATGCAGCAAACGTGTGGGCACAAGCTCAGGCGAGGCCAACAGTTGCCTTCTGGAGCGTGTGGTAAGTGAAATCCCGAATGTGGGAGGCCCCTTGGCACCCGTCGGGCAGCTCGACCGGTGGGGGGTTGCAGCAGCTGCATGGAGGGGAGGTGAGCAAGCCTGCAGTGAGCCCCCCAGGAGACTGCTTTTTTTGCACTGTGTGGACTTGGGATGAGTGGTGCAAAATGTTGTGATATCAGTAGCAAGTCTTATGCTCTCTCTCTCTCTCCTCTGTCTCTCTTTTGAAGCAAATCAATGTCAGATTAACTGCTATAAAAGAAATAGCTATATTAAAAATAAAAGGTGAGGCAGATAGATAAATCATATTGTACCCTTTAAGGGGTAATATGTTTATAGTACTTTTTCATAAAAGCAGAAAGTTCTTATAAGTGAACAAAAATGGCAAGATACTTCAAAAGCCTGAAGTAACCTCAGGTAAAACGAGCATTAGAAACAGCAAGTCATTCAGGTCCATGCAGAGCAGGGTGTGTTATCTGCTGTACACACAGCAACCTAAGCTTCTCAGAGTTGTGAGCAAAACTAAATCTGCTGCCACCTGGTCGGTATTTAGTTAGCTAGCCACAGAGGGTCAAGCTTGCTCCTCCTGCAAGGCTGAGAGCAGGGACAGTTGTTTTTTGGATGGGACTCCTTTCCTCTGATCTCTGGAGTAGCTTCTTTCCCGCACAGCCCCTGCAGTGGCGCAGTCCTGGCTGCCAGACCCAGGGCTCTGCATGGCCTGGCTGGAGATGGGCCATGGCTTCTTTCTGCAAGAAACCTTCTCCTCCCCCAGGCTTTCTGCTGTCAGAGGCAACAGGGTACTCTGATGTGACCGCGTCGATGTAGCCTATCTATGCAGTTGTCAGGGAAAGCCATTACTAGGATTCAGATAGTTAATTTACCTTAGAGAGCTGGCTTTTGGATGCCCAGTCCTGTTCTGAAGTTTTTCTGATTGAGTAGGTCAAAGTCTGAGTGTTGTATACATGTTGATCCATTGATCTACATAGGGTGTGATTTTAAGAGGAAGCATCCTCTGCTCCCCCATGTCCCAAATCTTCTTCCTCTTTCCCCAAGGAAAACAAACATAGCTAAAGACAGAGCAGGCTCCAAAGGATTTCTCAGCAGCTGCCAGAAGAAAGTTTCATTCAAAGAAACGTACAAGCCTAAATGAGGCCTAGGATAATTCAGAGTGGATAAGAAAGCAAACCCATTCACAGATCAGGTCATGCTCCCCTCCACTTTTTATCTTGCCAGCTGAGGAAATGCACTTCAGGTTAGCTTTCATCTCCTTGGGATTGCTGTTCCCTCCTTATGGACAGCTGGGGATTTGGGCTATGAAAGAAAAGTTAGCAGCTTTGTGCTCCATGCATGGAAATGTCTACTTCTGACCTAGAATTTATCAAAGGAGCAAGGCAATAATGGAAGTGAAAGAGCTGTTGGAGTTGCTTTGCTCAGTAATGAGGAGATGCTCTCTGCAGTGATACTGGATGCAATTGCTAAGGCCAATTAAAGTAGCTGAGGGGGGAAAAGCCAGTCAATGTCACTTTTCCCCCTCCTCTATAGCATTAACTATTCTACAGGTCACAAATATAACTGGTTACTGGAGACATTCCTAGGCATGCACAGACATAAACACTCAAGACAACATGTAAAACAACAGACCTGATCTCTTAAAATATTTTCTGTACTTAGCATCTTTTCTCACAGAGAGTAAGCCGTGTTCTTCACAAGCACCTTACTGACCTCGGGTATGCTTGATTAAACATTAGTAAATTAACTCTGTTAGTTTTAGTTTACTTTTTTTTGTTT
The DNA here is from genome assembly GCF_030463565.1 of Pelecanus crispus. Taxonomy (NCBI): domain Eukaryota; kingdom Metazoa; phylum Chordata; class Aves; order Pelecaniformes; family Pelecanidae; genus Pelecanus; species Pelecanus crispus. The sequence goes on along the minus strand of NC_134645.1, from coordinate 75,058,669 downwards.
TTTTTTCTTTCTTCTCTACGGCAACTAGTAACCAGAACATAAAAGCATTAGATACATTTGAAAGCAATTTTGAAGCTGTTATACTCATTTCAGATGAGGACTGATATTTGACTTGTGACTTAAATCTTTGAATACCTTTGAATACGTGACTACCTCTATACATATTTAAGAGACAAATGTTTTTTATGGGGCTGTGGCATATTCTAGTAGGGAAGGTTAGTTTCTACTGAGCCAAAAGCAATTGAATATGGTGGATTCATCTTGGTAAAAAGAAATATTTTCTTTATGCAACATAGAATTAAGAAGCTACTGAAACTAAAAATTAAATCAGTCTCTTTGGTGCATAACAAAGGGTTGTGAGCCTTAGCAGTAAGTGTTATCCCATTCAAAAATACCATAATTTAGGATTTACATTATTTTTTTTTAACCTACAGTGTATTTGAAAGACACTTGTCTGTGGTGGACCATCCTGTATACCTACTTAAAATAAAAGCATCTCAAAACTCTTTTGGAAGCTTCTGACCATTAGGATGTTGAAAGAGACGGACTCAGGTCACATGCAGTCTTACTTTTACTCCTTTGGTAGAAAAATAAGGAAATAGAAACTGACTTAATGAGCTTACCCAAATGAAGGAGCCTCACTGAAAGAAACAGAGAGGGGAAAAAAGGCTGGGCTGAGGAGGAATGCGCAGGCAAAATCTGAAGAAGCCCATCACAAAAGCTAAAGCTGAGGCATCCAGACAGAACAGATGCTAATACAGAAGGTACCTGCATCCTAGGGCCGGCCTCAGTTGCACATAGAGATGATGCAGATGCTAAGCACATCTGAAAAACTTTAAATATGCATTTTTTCACATCCTGACACTGAGGTCTCTGATCAGTCCATGATGACAATAGAACCAAACAAAAATCCAGTTGTAAACCTTCCTAAACTCAAAGGAAATTAATTTTTGCATTTAAGTGTGGTGAGTTGGTGCTGTTATGAATTTAGAAGTGGTCAGCTCTTATTCACACCATGAAAATCATCAAACCATTAGCAGTGCTGGGACTTGCTTGGAGATAAAAGATATTCTTTATAAAGAAGAATACATAAAATTGCTGAGCTACTTTTGAAATTATGAAATAGTTTTATGTGGCATGCAAAAGCCTCAGCTGCTTAGTAAAATTAAATAGCTGAGAGCTTATGTGAGAGTTTCTTTTCATGAAATCATTGGCAATTAAACATGACATATTTTGATCACCTTATGGTATCTCTGACATACATAGTTTGGTTATTCCTTATCATTGCTAGTGACAATATTTGCAAATACAATTAATATTTGTAATGAATGTCCCGCCCTTTTTTACAGGCAATTCAAATTTTTTCTCAGTGACCATTTGTACCAATAGACTGGATAGGTACATGTGACTTGTAAAGAAATACTTCCTTTACATGCTTCTAAATTTCCTTCACTTTAGCTTCAGGCTTTTCTTTGGTGTTTTAAAACACAGGAGTAGTAATCAGTTTCCCCATGATTTTCCTGAAAATGTTTCTATTGGTTTCCTACATGATTTTGAATATCCTAATAAACTTTCTGTGCATCACTAGGTATACCCTTAGACCATTTTTTTTTTTCAATCTAGAAAATGTGGCCATAAATTTGGTGACATTTAGAAACCATTTCCTTCTCACGTCTGTTTCGATTTCCAATTGGGATTAAAGTATACTTTGCTCTTTATTGGAGAGCAAAACATAGTGTCATTATGATGTTTTATTCAGAGTATCTTTCATTCCCTTTAACCACTGAAATATCTTGTTGCTGGTTTAAATACTCAGGAGTGATGGCTTCATTGAACTATCCCATTCATCAACAGCTCAATTCACGCCTACCACTGCTTGGCGTTGAGAATCTGTTGCCAAAATCTGTCAGACAAAAAGAAATTCTTCTTGCCTCAGTAACAGATGGTTCTCCTGAACAAAGATCTTTCTGCCTATAAAATACTGTCTCTTTTTTTTTGTCACTGACTTATATTAGGTAGCCACAGTGCTGTCAATACAGTGTTGTTCCACCAGGCTGGGCCAGCAGGTGAGAACACAGATTTGTGCCACTGCTTTGCAAGGCTGGGTCAGCAGCTAAAAGCCCAGTCCAGACACTGTGCTTTCATATCATTAGGGTGCTGTATAATGATGTCCAGCTCTACTTAAATGGATTATACTAGCTCAGGTCCCACACCATGGTAATGGAGTTATGGCATTCTCAGAGCTGAGCTGGTTTATCTCTGGCTCTCGTGCTGCATAGAGTCATGGCTCACCTTGTTCATCTGGGTGCAGCAGAACATGAACACACCTCTAACCTGTTCTTCTCTACCTCGGACTGCTGAGGAAATAAACTCTGGGCAAAGTTTATTGTCTGTCTAGTTTTCCCATGTCCCATTTAATAACCTTTGAATCCTTTTGACCATTTTAAGTACATAAGACACATGAAGAATGTTCTGAAAGACATTAAGATCCATGGCATTTTCTGGAAGAAAAAACAAATCCATTGCCACCACTGAAAGAGTATCAGTGAAAGTGTAAATCTTAATGGACATCCTAAAATTTGCTTAAATGGAGAGGAAGATGGTTAAGCTTTCATTTGAGCTCACCTTGTATCAGAAAGGGCTATTTTGTTCTACAAATATTTCTGCAAAGCAAGGAACCCTTCATCTTCTCCAGAATCCCTTTAGGATTTTGACTTTTTAGGGAGAAAATTACATTTTTTCCTCTTATGGCATATACAAAACATTGCAGGGCAGTACCATACTAAAGCAGAGCCGTCAATTCTTTTACTCTTGTAATGCATTCAGCTAGTTCAGCAGAGCTTATTGCAGCCAGATTTTGTTGGAAAATGGGTTAACATTATGCAGTATTGTATACTGAAGCCATCAGATCCATGCAAATTCAGTAATCATGTTATGTGAAGCATCCTGTTTGCTTGGGTAGCCAGAGGAAATAAATGTATAAATTAAACCATTATCCACATCCAAACATTGTTTTTATGATGCTGAGCAGTGTGAAACCTACCAACCAGCCTAAATAATGAACCATGAAACAAATGAAGAAGGTTTGCTGGAACCCTCTTAGATAAGTTTTAGTGTATTTGTCCTGTTATGCTTCTATTTTTCCTTAGTGTTTACTTATTTTTCCTTTGTCCCTACTATTTTAAAATTCTACCTTGATAAACTAGTTGCTTCCAGCCACCCAGAATAAGAATGAAGCCATTCTCTTTATAAGTATTTTTTCCTGGAATCACTTGTATGATGTTTTATGTTTTCTTATCGACCCACTGAAAGAAGATTGAACTTTACCTCAGTATTGGACTTGATTGTAGTAGATCAGGTCTGCTAAAATTCCCACCCTGATGGTGACTGCTTCAGCTCTGTTTGTGATGCAATGGCTGAACAGTTGATGTGAAGCAGTTATACTTGTCTATAAAGCAGAAAGCTTGAAACAGGCTCTGCAAAAGATTTTTGAAGATAGGATACTTCAAAAGTTAATATCTATCCCCATGTCCTACTGATGCCAGTGGTGGGGTTAAAATGGTAGTGTCTTTACAGATAAAACATTACTGCATTATCTTCATTGATGTGGAGCAGAGGCTGGATGAGCTGAAATACGTTGCTTAGCTCCAGAAGTTTTGAGCCTCTTTCTGAACTGGGTGCTCCAGTGAAACAAGTGGGAAGTACACTTCATAGAGTCTGATGGATCTCTGGCACCCTTGTGTTCAGGCATGTACAAAATCAAAGTTTTTTTTTTCCATCTAGAAAAGAAGAGAGTTTTCAAGCAGTATTTTAAATCACTACAGGATTCCTGCCTCCAAACATTTGATATCTGTGGGAGTTAGTTCTGTTCAATTTTATTTTGATAAAATTTTGAGGGGCGTATTCAAAATAATATCTTTTTAATTAATTATACAGTCATTTCTTTGAGGCTAACAATATAGGTCATCTTTTTAATCATGCACTTTGTTCTAGCGTGTGAAAGTTAAAAGGTGCAAGAATTACAGTCAGCTAGTAATGCCAGAAGGCTGCCTAACTTCACTTGCACTTTTTAATGGGACCTGATTGTCCACTAAACCTAATAAGGAAAGAAAGTATTTTCCATTTCTGTAAGATATATATATAAGAATATCAAATAGTTGATAACAGGTCTTTTGTGTGCCTGAGTTCCCTCAAATCTGTCCTGCTTGTGCTGTTGCAACGCACCTGTCGTGGTTTAGCCCCAGCCAGCAACTAAGCACCATGCAGCCACTTGTTCACTCCCCCTACCCTGATGGGATGGGGGAGAGAATTGGAGGAGTAAAAGTGAGAAACACTCCTGGGTTGAGATAAGAACAGTTTAATAATTGAAATAAAGTAAAATAGTAGTAGTAATAATAACAATATAATACTGGTAATAATAATAATATACAAAGCAAGTGATGCACAATGCAATTGCTCACCACCCGCTGACCGATACCCAGACAGTTCCCGAGCAGCGATCGCTGCTCCCCGGCCAACGCCCCCCAGTTTATATACTGAGCATGACGTCATATGGTATGGAACAGCCCTTTGGCCAGTTTGGATCAACTATCCTGGCTGTGCCCCCTTCCAGTTTCCTGTGCACCTGGCAGAGCATGGGAAGCTGAAAAGTCCTTGACTAGCATAAGCAGTACTCAGCAACAACTAAAAACATCAGCGTGTTATCAACATTCTTCTCCTACTAAATCCAAAACACAGCACTGTGCCTGCTACTAGGAAGAAAATTAACTCTATCCCAGCTGAAACCAGGGCAGCACCAAATCTAAACTTCACGTTCTTCATACACAGAGCATTCCCTCACATATCTTGTTTATTGAAGGGGAAGTGTAGCTTAATATTAATTGTTAGTAGATTAAGTACAAATAGAAGAACTATAATGTTCTAGTTTGTATACATCTGGAATACTGTACATGATGTAGGACTGACGCTAGAAAGGACATAGGAGAAAAAACATAAAGCCAAGAAAAGAGAAAGAGATAAGCAGGTAAGACATGGAAAGACTGAAGAAACAAAATTTATGTATTATTTAAAAGAGAGATCTCAAGGGACACAAGAATTGTAAAGTACCTTCAAAGTAGCACCCCTAAATGAAGTTACTATCTACAGTTCATTGAACATAAACCCATGTAATTAAGGAAGGGAGTTCAAAGCAGACAATAATGAATAAAATCCTATTGCTGCATAGATTCCTAAACGAATTAATCAAAATCAGAGTTATCCAGAATCAGTGAAATGCTGAGGGAGAGATTAATTCATGTAATTGATATTTAAATGTTATTTATTTATAACCCAATAAAAGCCCAGACTTCACTAGAACAATTATTTTATATTAAATACTAATTGATTACTAACACATGGCAATTGAAAACTAATTACCATGGTGTTGGTATGTAGTCTTTTATTTCCCAGTCTCAGCAGATGGATTTTTAATAATTTGCTGTTAACTAATATAGATAAATGTCTTATTGAATAAAAATGAAATTGATATTTGAGGACTATCACTTAATCATTTGCTTTCATTATTTCCAATAGGGTTCTTTTAGACCTCTGCCTGTTTTTTTCCCCCATTTCTTCCCATCTTTATGCCTGAGGATAGTAATAATGATGAAGTGCGAGTAGAAAGTCATAAGAATCATTTCGTTCTTTGGCAGGTAGTAAAACCTTTTCTCCTTCCTAAACTGCACAGAATGTGTCTGCGATTAGATAAGAAATTCAATAAAACAAAGCATATTGATTGCCAAAGGGAGGATTTTTTTTTTTTTTTTCCAAACTAATGGTGCTAGGCACCGTAGGAGGCTGTTCAAAGTAAAGTTACTTTTTCAGACAGCTGTCACCTGCAAGAGTGATCTGGATGTTGGGGATAACATAGTTACAGAAAAAAACAGGATTTTATTGTCACAGATAATGCCTGCAGAGCAATTCTGGTAGGATGCAACTGTTCTAGATGTTACTGTAATTTAGGTATTTCTTACAATACATGGTTATTTGATCAGCTTCCCTGTTTTACAGCATTTTGCATCTGAGGATCTTAAAGCACTGTATCAATGGCAAATATTTAAACTAAGCAGCTTATTTGTGAATGCCATCTGATGCAAAAACTAGATAGAAAATAGCTGTCATGCTTTGTGAACTTTATCTTTCAAAACTCATTTGTGCTTGTTTGCAGTAGAGTGTTAAAATTCTGCATGAAAGTAAAATTTTGAAAGAATTTAATAAGCATTAAAACATGGTGTTCAAAAATGTGAACACTTTTCCCATAAGGTAGAAATTATTAATCCAATATCTGTATATTGTTATATTAATGTTAATAATGCAAAAGTTATAGTATTTCCACTGTATCTAAACAAAACACGTCAGTGTTATGCACATGATTGAAACAAGCAAGCAGAAATTATTTGTTTTGACACTTCTCCCCCAAAATATAATCAAATTGGACACATTCTTGTGAAACGTTTTCATTCACAAATAACTGCAGTTTTTCTGACAGGACACTGTCTGTCCCATTAACAGTATTTTACCTGGCTTAGAGCTGCTTTCTATTTTAACTGAGGCCCAAAGAACACGCTTTCTAGATCACATAGGAGATGGTGACTTGTCTTGCATTAAACGCTAGAGCTCATGGCTTTGCAAGACTTGTTCTCATCATGAGAGAGGGAATTCGAGTGTGTTCATCTCTGATAGCTGCATTAGCCCGGCACATGCTGCGCATACGAGTGTCTCAGCATTCAACATCGTTCAAAAGGTGACGGTATGCCCGGCTGTACCCTTTTAAAAACTGGGACTAGGTTTGAGGTGCCATAAACTTCCTTCTGATTTCTCTGTTCAGGTAATGGCTTGGCATCTAGAAATTTGGGAAACAGCATGCTATTTCATAACCGATTCTATGATTCTATGAATGTCCTGTCCAAGCATTTTTGTTTGGAATTTAAAGAAATTTGTTTCCCGATGTTCTTGCTCCTTTAGAAAAAAATTCTTTGATCATGGCTATTTTTTCTTGTTAGGGAAAAGGAAACTAACCCATGACCACATGGTGTCTGGCATACCCGCCCCCCCCCCCCCCCCCCCGCTCCCCTTACGAATGAAACAACAGGTCTAGTTAAATGATTTTTACACGCACTTAGGAGCTTTCTATGGAGAATCCAGTTCTCAAATGTAATGCAACCTAGTGTGAGAATCCAAAGATCAATCCTGCTCTAAAGATCTTCTAGCCAGTCGTTTTGTTGCAATTAGGGTTGATGCTGATATTGATTTAAAATAGTTGCTAAACTAACGGCTGTTCAGTTGTCTATATTCAACCAGCTTGATATGCCCACCCAGATCTCATTATAAACACTAAAAAATCACAGTCAAAGAATTCTCACAATCTATTGTATTTTAATCTTGTGGATATTACATAGTGATTCTCAAGTTCTCATGGTCATGTGAAAGCTCTGTATTTTTGTAGGCTGGAGTACTACTTGTACAACAGGGAAGCTGTTTCGCAAAACTGTTAGAAATTGGTCAAGGACCAGCATGAACATGGTCATGTACTCATTTGCACAACAACTGGAAGCTGGTAAACACTATTCTTATATGGCATTAAAGGAATGAGAAAGAAATATGACTTCATGCAACAGGGAGGGCAGGTTCACAGAATACTTCGCCAGCACTTTGCCATATAACAGCTAAGTGAAAGAGATGTCCCTGTCTCTTTTTAACCTCAGAACTGTCCATATGCACATAATTGCTTTGTGTCAAGGTTAATGAGAGAAAATCACATTTAAACTTTGCATTCAGACAATAAATCTGCCAGAATCCGAGAAGTTTCAGGTTGCCTGAGTCTACCAGTGAAACATAAGCGATAGAGGAGGCTTTTTTCAGAGTCACTAATCAAATTAGTCTTTCTACCTTGTCATAAACTGAGGAACCTTGAACTTAAACCCTCTCTCTGACTAAAGCTATGCTTATCCAGCTGAGGAACTGAAACAATATCATTTATCTTGTTTCTAACTCTGAATGACTCTACTGGAAATATGAAATGAAAACTGTTTGATGAGAGTGAAAATTAGTCTATGAAAATGTGCAAAGTGTATTTGAATAATTTGAACTGACAATAAAAAAATAAATTGTATAAAATGTCCAAAAAACTATAATCCCATAGCTGATATTTTACAAACAGAAATCTAATCTAACATGCTTATTCACTGCAGTGTATATGTTCAATTATAAAGGCAAAAAGGGATCATTCATGAAAACTTGATCTGCATATGACAGAAAACGTAAGAAAATCCCATTTGTGGCTAGATGCACTCAAGCTGTGACCTTGTGATCTACTGAAGTGGGTATAAATTGATGCTGTTTTTGAAAGAGATGATCTTGTACTCCCATTTCTCATTCCCATCCTCATTCTGTCTCCTTGTGCCTCCACAAGCATTAGTGTCATCAGGTGGTAACCTGCTCGGGCAACATAAGTCAGGTTGAATGCAATGTAGAAAAAGAACAATAAGTTTTCAGCTGACTTGGGTCCATAGTTCTGCTCACTATATAGTCTATACAGGATTGGTTTCTGTGTAAGCAAGATGATTGGAGAAGAGGAATAGATTTTATAAATATGATGAAAAATAAATTGTATTTTTCCTTTCTTTCCTCATTGTTGTCATAAAATTGTGTCCCTAAGTTCATTACAGGTACCTCTGTGGGTTTGCTTAGTTCCTGCAGGAGGACCATGAGAGTTAGTTACTTGTTTTTGGATTAGGTGTTGACAGACATTTCAGTACAGATCACAGGTGTCGTCTGCCTTCCTTGCAGTTCTCAGTGATCCTTCTGGGGGACGTACAAATGTTTTACATGCTTATCTTCAGCAATACACTTCTGAACCCCATGGTGTCGAAGAAAACCTTGTGTCAGAGCTGTTGGGTCTGCCCCACTTGCAGCTTCCTCTCCAAAGTCCAGCTCAGCTTTCAGAGAACAGGTCAGGAGTGTGAAATCAAACATTTCCTAAGGAAGGAAAGGGCATTGTTTAGCCTCCTATGTCAGTCCTTGTAGAAATAAATCTTTTTTTAATAATAATAAAAAAGCATTAGTAATCTTTCCCAGCTGGGAGGGGTTTTGTACTGATGCAAAAATGAGGGAGTGTAACAGGTCCTCTGTCAAGCTCCCAGTCACCACTAACACTATGCTAAGGTTTGAAGGGACACTGAGGCATTTCTTAGGAAGAAACTCATAATTTGTTAAATTTATGGGATGTCACTACACACGATATCTGGCTACTACCTAGGAATTACATTGTCACCTTAGTCTCTCCGGGGACTTTTGACACTAAGCAAAGTGGTAAAAATTGCAAAATACATCCACCGACCTCAGAGCAATTTTTTTACTAATACTTTGTTTTTCTTATTTTCAGTCTTTGCAGTGTCAGAGTTATTCTTTCCACCTGACACTTCCTTCAGCAGATAGAGCAGCTATATAGGTCATCTTCTCATGGATCTGTCAACAGTGACAAGCAGTGTGCATCTGTTGAAAGTTTGTCTGCTGGCTGTCCTGATAAAGTGTCATGAGTGTGCTTACCTGTTCCTTGGAGATGTCCTACTTTAGTGTAAAACCAAATTTTGTTACTTGCGTTGTCCAGTGTATCAGCAAATATTTGTCTCAAATTGACAACAGCAATGAAATATTTTCTCCCTTAAAACAAAAGCTTTGGATTATATCAGCAGTTGGTTACTAATGGCAGAGCCTCTTTTCTTATGCATCTTCCCAGTGTTCTCTCAGTCCACCGTTATTTAACTTTTGTCTTTCTAGAGTGGTATGACTATATGCTACTCATAAAGAAAGTTTAATTGCCACTTTGTGCTTCAGCACTCTTGTAGTTACCAGTGATTAAGAATGACAGCAATCTCGCATTTTCAATCTATGATAGCCACACAGGCTAAAACTCTGAGTTACTTCAGGGATTCAGAATTTAAATAATCTTGTATTAGTTTTAGTGTGGCTATTATAATTATGGTTATGGCTTTGATCAACATTTGCCTTTGTCAAAAAGTTCTGTTTTCCTGGTAGGGTGATTTTGAAGCGTGCTCTTGGGGACACTGTATGGAGACAAATGAATGAACCTATGTGAGCAGGCTTTTATTTCATTCATGTCCTTACTTGTGTTTCACTTAACCCTAAGTTATTGAAGCATCTCTATTAGTGTGGCTTTTTTTTTTTTTTTAAAGTGGAGAAAAAAGGCCTATGACCTTGAAAAGTCCAAGTGTTGTCACAAATACGAAAAAGTGGTTGCTGTTTCTCTGCTGTGTTCTGTTGAACCAGTACAAACAACTTCAGATGCTTCTTCAGCAGAGAATCACCCTGTGTTCTTTCCCATGCCAATGGAAGATAGAAACACATTGCAGAGTTTCAGCTGCTGTGTAAAAATGGCTAGTACTGTATCCCTGTTATAAGACAATGTGAAAAGAAAGTAAGTCTGGGGCGTGTATCAGAGCAATAAATTTGCACATTAGGTGTGATTGCTGAAACCTGTTCTCTGCCTTTGGAAGGAGACAGTTCTCAGCAAACAAGGGTCTTGGTATGCATGCTCAACTGTTTTTAACCAAATCCTTACCTTCACTTCAGAGAGGCAGGCATGGTCTTATGAAGGTGACACAGAAGAAAGCAAAGAGGCCAGCAAAATTTCCTGAGCAAGTTAGTCAGTTAATACCTGTTGAGGTACCTTTGTGAAGATTGCCAGACATCTCTGTATGTCACATAATTTAGGTTGTATATGAGCTATTTTCTCCATGGATGTTCTAATTCAGGGGTTCTGAGGTGAAAGGAGATTTTTTTCTTTCACTTACTGGTATTAGCATGGCCTGAAACTGAGATGCCTTAATTCATGTGGAGGTTTCAATTTTAATTATTTTGTTAAAAAGGTTAGTTACAAGGGATTTTTGATTTTAAGAAAGCAAAAAGCCAGATGAACTGAAAGCTTAGATCACGAATATAAAGGAGAAGGTGATATACTTTTGATAAAAAGAGCATGTGATTTTTGATAATTACATTAGAGGCAAATAAATGCTTCTTATGTATTGATTTGTTCAGTGTGTTTTGACTAGGAAGAGAGAGGAAATGCTAAGATATTCTGAAACAATTTACTTAGGTCTTGAGTAAAAAGAGACCCAGAGATCACTAGTGAAGTTTTCTAAAATGAAACAAACCAAAGCCCTGCAGAGAAGGACTTGGGGGTACTGGTGGATGAAAAGCTGGACATGAGCCGACAATGTGCACATACTGCCCAAAAAGCCAACTGTATCCTAGGCTGCATAAAAAGAAGTGTGACCAGCAGGTCAAGGGAGGTGATTCTTCCCCTATACTCAACTCTCCTGAGTCCCTACCTGGAGTACTGCATCCAGTTCTGGAGCCTTCAGCACAGGAAAGACATGGACCTGTTGGAGCGGGCCCAGAGGAGGGACACAAATATGATCGGAGGGATGGAACATCTCTCCTATGAAGAAAATCTGAGAGAGTTGGGGTTGTTCAGCCTGGAGCAGAGAAGGCTGCAGGGAGACCTTATAGCAGCCTTTCAGTACTTAAAGGGGGCCTATAGGAAAGATGGGGACAATCTTTTTAGTAGGGCCTGTTGTGATAGGACAGAGGGTAATGGTTTTAAACTGAAAGAGGGTAGATTCAGACTAGATATAGGGAAGAAATATTTTACAGTGAGGGTGGTGAAACACTGGAACAGGTTGCCCAGAGAGGTGGTAGATGCCCCATCTCTGGAAACATTCAAGGTGAGGTTGGATGGGGCTCCGAGCGATGTGATCTCATTGAAGATGTCCCTTGCTAATTGCAGGGGGGTTGGACTAGATGACCTTGAAAGGTCCCTTCCAACCCAAACTATTCTATGATTCTGTGAAAATCCACTAAATATAGAATCATAGAATCATAGAACAGTTTAGGTTGGAAAGACCTTTAAGATCATCAAGTCCAACAATTAGCCTAACACTACCAAGTCCACCACTAAACCAATTAAGGGTAGAGTAGTAATTTCATGTTTCCTGGCTTGGTGGCTAGATTATTTTTTAATGAAAGTAAAAATTAGGAATCATTAAGGTTGGAAAGAATCTCTAAGATCATCAGTCCAACCATCATCCCAACACCACCATGCCCACTAAACCATGTCCCAAAGTGCCACATCTACCTGTTTTTTTTAACTCTTCCGTGGATGGTGACTGCACCACCTCTCTGGGCAGCCAGTTCCAATGCTTGACTACCCTTTCCGTGAAGATATTTTTCCTAATATCCAACCTAAACCTCCCCTGGCGCAGCTTGAGCCCATTTCTTCTTGTCCTACCACTTGTTACTGGGGAGAAGATACCAACATGCACCTCACTACAGCCTCCTTTCAGGTAGTTGTAGAGAGTGATAAGGTCTCCCCTCAGCCTTCTCTTCTCTAGGGTAAACAACCCTGGTTCCCTGAGCTGCTCCTCATAAGGCCTGTGCTCCAGACCCTTCACCAGCTTCGTTGCCCTTCTCTGAACACGCTCCAGCACCTCAATGTCCTACTTGTACTGAGGGGCCCAAAACTGGACACAGTATTCGAGGTGCAGCCTCACCAGTGCCAAGTACAGGGGGACAATCACCTCCCTGCTCCTGCTGGCCACACTATTCCTGATACAAGCCAGGATGTTGTTGGCCTTCTTGGCCACCTGGGCACACTGCTGGCTCATGTTCCACCGGCTGTCAACTAACACCCCCAGGTCCTTTTCAGCTACCCCTCTTGCTGTTTTCGGTTGGTTGGTGCTTATGCTATATAGCTTGTGAGAGCTGCTCTTTATCCTGCAATCTGTTACATACATGTGATTTATCCAGTGTGAATGTCACAGTTAGTTGCATGAATTGTTGGAACATCTCTGCAACATACAGCTCTTTCATGGGGACAAGGAAATACATGACAGGAATTGGTGGCATTGCCAAGATCACTCTCCTGCCAGCAGGGGCTGGTGTTCGTCAAGGGCTCTTGTTGCTTCATGTTACCCTGTGTTTTCAAAAGAATCAGCTTTTGCTTTGCTAACACTTTCCTGGCTGCCATCTAGCATAAACGGAGAATTTTGTACACTCAGAAAAAAAGAATTGTACATATATTTTCCCTGCAGCAGAAAGGGCAGGTTATGCTTGTGGGCACCAAATAAATAGAGCTTTTTTTTTACATAAGAGCCAAGGTTAAGTATTTATGTGGTAGGCACTACTTAGGCCCCATTCACCATTCTGCTACACAAATTGTGTGCAATAAAGATCTGGTCCCAGCACCTGTGTTTGTGGGGAGATAGAAGCACGTTGCCTCTATTATGTGGCTGTTACAATTCACAGATGTTTGCTGGTGGCTAGTGCTAAAAAGACAGTAACTCTATATAACAGGATTGCACAGAAAATTATCCACACTGAAATTCCCTCTGTCTGGAAAGTTCAGTCCTGCAACAGATAAAAAAACCCAGTCTGCACAGTCTCACTGCTCAGCCTTCTGCCCTCAGTGGATGCAAACAAAGTCTATGCCCAAGCCAAAATGTGTAGGAATATTGTCAACCTGCCTGCCATTACATCCTGCTGAACCTGGAGCAAGTTTAATAGCGCAGAATACAGAAACACAGAATTAAAATCAACAGGGGTATATCTGTTCCACAGAAGAGTAGGAAGAGACCATTAAAAATCCCGTGGCAAATGTATAACCATACTAACGCATATGCAACCATCTCTCAGCATCTCTATCCTCTGAAGTTCAAGAATTCCATTTATGGATTCATATGCAAAATTAAGAGCAAGTGATAGAAATCACCCCTCCAATTATAATGGAATATTTCATCATGAATAAAAAGGACCCTCACAATCAATCTCTCATTATATTCAGGGATCTTTATGAGATAGCACAGTTAGTAAAAGAATGGTCTTTCAAAAGTATGAGGAATCCCAGGTACTCTCTTGATAGATAAGGAGTAGTCATTTGTGGCTCATTTTTATATGCTGTTTTTATTGCAACAGCAACATTAAGGCCTACAGAACATTGCAAATTTTACAAAATTAAGATTTGTCTAAAGCTGTTCCTGGAATTGTAGTTGCATAATTCAGATGTTGGTATATTTGGGTTTTCTTACAAGCTTTTTATTACAAGATGAACCTGAAATGAGATTCTTAGGTGCATCATAAAATGAAATATTGTTAGTCTGCAACTCTTTTCAGTAATTTGTAGTACTGGGGTTTGCTTTCATTTGGTTGTACTTAAGTTCCAAAATTTGGCTCTTAATACTCAACTTGCCTGTTAAAGTCTACTTACAATCATAGAAAAAATTTGAAAATAATCAAAATAATAGAAAAACAGATTGTAAGGGATGTTTGGATGTCATCTAGTCCAACCTCCCACTCAAAGCAAGGCTAATTTCAAAGTTTAGATAAGATGGTTCAGGGCTTTGTCCATTTGGATTTTGAAAATCTCCAGGGATGGAAGATTCCAGGGCTTAACCATGCTCCTTGAGGAGAAAGTTTTCCTCACAGCAAGACTGAGTTTACCTTGGTGTAACTTTTGTCCTTTTGCTGTGCACCTCTGAGATGAATCTGGCTTCATCTTCTCTATAGTTTCTGTCTACATTGTAGAAAATAACAAACTTTCCCTTAGCTTTCTCTTCTCTGTCAGTGTGCCCTCATACATTGTCATCTCTGTCCCTCAAGCGCTTTAATGTCCTCAGCTTGATTTTCTCCTACTTATGAGTCATAGGTCTTGGCAGTGCATAAAAATGCTGGTCTTCAAGACTGACTACTTGTAGAAGCCATCTCTTTTGATGGTAAAGTGGGCTTCTTTTAATTGACTTCTTTCACTGTTTTGTCCTCTGATGGCATCTGTTCTCTTACTTGGTGCTATGTATGAGACACCTTCCTTCTCCACTCTATTATTGCATGAGGAGCTGAACACAGGAAAAACTAAGAGCTATAATGT